>NC_133325.1:553096314-553806035 GCF_042186555.1 Aquarana catesbeiana | reverse complement strand
CCCACACTTAGAGATATCTTTACGGCTATAACCTCATGCAATGCCTCCTGACAAACCTGACAACAGAGATAAAAGGGGTAAAAGCTGAGATCTCCTTCTTGAGACAAGATACACAAAAACTAAGGGAAAGAGCATCAGCATTAGAGGGCAGAATCGGCTCCATAGAGGATGATATGGCGCCCATGCAGCGAGATCTCACTTACAACAATCATCTCCTAACACAGCACTCCTCTTGTTTAGAGAATTAGAAATAGAATGAAACAAAATAATATCAGAATGATTGGGTTACCAGAAAGGATTGAAGAAAGAACCCAGTGGAATTCATTGAAATATGGCTGGTGGCTGCTTTTGGTAAAGATGTGTTTACTCCTGTGTTCTCTGTAGAACGGGCACACAGAGTGCCTGCAAGGCCCTGCCACCTGGAGCCCCTCCAAGACCCTTCCTATTCAAACTTCTTCACTATAAGGACAGAGACGCAATCCTGTATAATGCCAGGATCAAACTGAAGCTTTAAAAATAGATAATACCAAAGTATCCTTCTTTCCAGATTTCTCTTCTGAATTACAGAAGCAACGCACTAAGTTTCTTGATGTCAAACAGAGACTCAGATCCCTTGACCTGAAATATGCTATACTCCTCGCCTTAGAGTTGAAGCACTGGGCTCAGTGCAATTCTTTGATCAACCATCTGCGGCTACACACTGGCTGATAGAGAGGAACAATCCATTCGGGAAGCTTGCAATCGGCACTCTAATCCTCATGATGGATGAAGTATTGTTTTCAGAGGTTTTTCTTTGTTTTTTTGTTTCCTTTCTTTCTTTTCATTTTTTTTAAATACACATGCTAAGGCGGAGTAAGCCATTGATGCCTGGATCTATAATTCCTTCCGGCCTACTTGTTCTCGCTGTTTTTAAGACACTATGTGCACTTCCACTGTTGCCCCCGAGAAGGTCCATTTCAGACCTACTGTTGCCCTTTGGCAACACAGTTTGGCCATGTTGGCCTGTTTACTTTTGTTATTTTTTCTCAGTGACTACTGCACCTCGGATCTTATAACAGAACTATTTTTTCAACTTGGTGCTACATACAAGTCTGTTTCACTCCACTTCTTAGAGTTATGTTGCTGGTTGGGTCTACCAACATTTAATTGCCATTTCTTCACAGGTCATTGGGGACAATGGTTTCCTATACTCTGCTTATATACTTATATACCTGATTATTTTGCATTTCTCTCTGAGTACACCCTTGATAATACTTTATGCTAATTCTATGTCCAGGTAACCAGAATCTTCTCTGGAATGTCCGGGGATTGAATAGTCCTGTTAAACGGTTGGCTGTGCTTCACACTATCAAGCGCATTAACGTGGATGTGATTTGCTTGCAGGAGACTCACTTCCCCTCGACTTCAACTCCTCAATTTGCTATGCGACAATTTGGGCATCAATACCATGCTACGTACTCGGTATACTCGAGGGGGGTGAGTTTCCTGGTGAAAAAGGGTACTCAATTTCAGCTGCAGAAGTGAAAATTGACCCAGATGGTAGATATATTTTTCTCTTTTGCTCCCTGTATGGCACTAAATGTATAATAGCGGGTCTGCACATTCACTTCCATTCTCAGCCAGTGTACTCAAAAAAATTAACAGAATTCATCTCTCGTTTCCCAGGGTATACCAATCTTGGTCATGGGAGACTTTAATAATTATATTGATTATGATAGGGACAAGCTGCATATCCGGGGGGGGGGGGGGGAGACGAGCCGCATAGGCACCGGGGTATCACCCCTTTTGCTTGCCTCCTCTTAGAGATGGGTCTTACTGATCTCTGGAGAATGCGCAATTGGGAGGCTAGGGTGTATTCATGTCAATCTGCTTCGGTGGGGGATTGTCTAGAATTGACATAGGGCTTAGGAATGACATCCTACTTCACTGGTAGATTCTTCACAATACCACACGAGACAGGTGTCAGACCACTCCCATTTTCAATAGACCTATGGTTGGGAGTGATTAAAAGTAATACTGTGTGGAAACTCACCCTTCTGGTTGGCGCTTTGCCGGATCCGGACCCAATATCAGAGTCACTTACTCTGTTTTTAGACATAATATTGATTCCACAACTATTGATGTGGTTTGGGAAACGGCAAAAGCATATCTACGAGGACAGTGTATCCAAGTGATCTCTAAGATCAAAACCTCCACTAAAAAATGGGAACAGTCAGTATTAGAGGGAAGCTCATAGGTAAATTATATAGCTACCCCCACAGATTAAACGAAAAGATTGTGGATGGCGGCCCAATCCATGCTTAAGACTTATCTCTACATCTGGCAGAAACAAAAGATTCTTTTTACCACAAAGCCACTTTGAGGAGGGGGAGGGTAGAGGCCATATGTTAGCAATGCTAGCCAAATCACAGCAGTCGTCTTCTCTCATAGGGGCTGTAACTGACCCAATGGGTGTGTCATGCTACACACCAAATCCACATCATGGATGTATTTAAATTATTTTTCCAAGATGTATACTCCTCAAAGGTCCAACCTTCACAGGACGATATTTGCTCTTTTTTAGACAAATATCCCATCCCATGTCTATCTGACTCAGATTCAGCCCTACTCAGTGCCCCTTTGATAGAGAAGAATTGTTGGAAGCCTTAGCTCACACACAAAATAGTAGAGCACCTGGGGTTGATGGACTCCCTGCGGAAGTGTATAAACGGTACGCATCACAACTCATCCCAATCCTCTTAAAAGTTTTACAACCAGGCTTTTATAACAGGATCTCTCCCCGCATCTATGAATGAGGCCATCATTGTAGTACTTTTAAAACCTGGTAAAGATGGCCTATCACCGGATTTGTATAGGCCTATATCCCTACTTACGTTTGATGTCAAGCTGTTGGCCAGGGTCCTGGCTAATAGGTTGGCTAAATGTATTCAGAAGATCATTCATAGAGACCAGTCCGGGTTTATACCTACAAGATCTACCTCTCAAACCTACGTAGATTATTTCTGAATCTACAAATTCCCACAGATAATCCAGGTAATAGGGCCATCTTCTCTTTGGACGCTGCTAAAGCATTCAACAGCGTGGAATGGCCCTATTTATGGGAAGTATTGTCTAGATTTGGTGTCGGTACACCTTTTTTAAAATGGGTTCAACTATTATATAGTCTCCCGACAGCGAGAATGCGTATTAATGGGGAATTGTCAGCCCCTTTTAGGCTACATAGAGGCACACGGCAGGGGTGCCCATTGTCACCCCTGTTGTTTGTTGTTGTTGAACCCTTGGCCATACATATAAGAGCTTCACAGGATATTACGGGTTCCAACGTGGACCTTGACAGGACGTAATATCTTTGTACGCAGACGACACACTGATTTACTTAGGTGACACTGACAGCTCTTTGGAAAATGTTATGGCTCTGATAGCTGACTTCGGGAAGCTGTCAGGATTTAGCATTAATTGGAACAAATCAGTACTTACGCCCTTTGAAACCCTTGCCTGACTGTGCTAAGGAAATAATAGTAGTTGAGAAATTTCGATACCTAGGCATACAATTAAAACCTGACCCTAATAAATATCTTGAACTGAATCTGACCCCCTTACTTAAAAAATTTAGACTGAAAAGCTTGTCATGGAAAAAAATTACCCCTCACGGTTACAGGAAGAGTTAACTTAAGCAAAATGATATGGGCCCCTCAACTTCTTTACATATTTCAAAACTCCCCGATATGGATAACGCATAAATGGTTTTCTCAAATAGATACTCAGTTTAGAGATTTAATATGGGGAAATAAACCTGCACGTATTAGTCTGAATTCCCTACAGTTACCTAAAGATCAGGGTGGAATGGCGGTACCACATGCCAGATACTATTTTATAGCCTCACAGATAAAACATCTGAGTAATTGGGGGGGAATAGACTCTGCAGATCCAATTAGGTCTTTACTTGTTCCAAAGGACTCTAATTTTTCTGCCCTATCCTACTTGGATGCAGGTCTTGTACATATGTCAGGCTCCCTTCCCTCAATCAAATTACTAAATACTCTATGGAAATATATCAGAACTCATTTCAAAATACGGGGGGATATGTCCCTTCACTCCCCTATGGAAGAACATTTACTTTAAAGAACTCTTCAAACTTGAGGATTTTCATGCATGGAAAGAAGCAGGCAATCACTATATAGCACAATTGTATACCGGATCTATCCTCAAATCCTTCTCAGAGATCAGAGACTAATTCTCCCTCCACAACAATCAATTCTATAAATGTCTCCAACTGAGACATGCAATCCAATGTGAGAGTAGAATATCGTCCTTTGATGACAGATGTCATCCTCTGATGACAGATGTCCTGCTGACAGACGAGAGAAGGGGCATAATATCCAGGGTATACTCCAGGTTGATTAATCTTACCCATGACGCTAGTACGCTACCCTGCAGACGAGGTTGGGAAAAAGATTTGGGACCTATTGATGGAGAGTTATGGGATTTGTGTATGACATCTGCGCCTTTGGTATCAGTATCTGCTTCACAAAGATTATCTCATTTATATTTACTGCATAGGGTGTACAGAACACCAACTAGATTGCATAAATGGGGACTAAGAGAAACACCATTGTGCCCAAAGCGATGTGGACAACATGGTGATCTATTACATATGTTGTGAAAGTGCCCAAAGCTCTTCAGGTATTGGCAGTATGTCCTTACCACTATTGCGATTGTGTACCAGTTTCTATTACCACAGGATCCGGTGGTGTGCCTGCTTGGTGCCCTGGAGATTCCCCCTCTCTCACCGAGCGGTCACATCGCTGTATTACGTCTTTTATTTATTGCACGCAAAGCTATTGCGAGACTCTGGATAACCCCGAGAATACCATCGGGTAGGCAATGGGTGGAACAGGTGAATAGATTGCTTATACGTGAGAAGCTCACTTATCAACACCGTAATGTTCTGAAAAAATTTTATACAATGTGGCAACCATGGTTGGATATTCCAGGTTTAGAAAAATGAGGGGAATAACTGCGCTACAGTGAAATACATAAACAATAACAATTATAGCCGCGATTCATCTATGTAACACAAACACAGTGAAATTAAATAAGAAAAAAAGGGGGGTTGAATCACGCTAAAACAGATTTAGAACTAAATGAAGAGTTCCCCTTTAGTGTATACATAATATACAAAACACATGTCAAATGAATAATCAATCCAAAAATAAATATTCAAAGTGATAATAAAAAGTCCATGTATAAAAAATAAATCACCCAAGTGATATGAAAGTATCTTAAAAAAGTTCCAAAAAACATAAATTCTTGCTGTGAGAAGAAAAAAGCGTGCTTGCTCCACCACCGTGAAATCAGACTGGCCGCTTACCAGAAACTCATGATCCCCCGTTACAGAGGATCAGAGAAAGCTGTTTGTTAATACTGCTTCGAACCACGACCAATGGATCAGAGACCTTATACCGAGACAGGACATCAAAGATTGCAGGGTCAGGCTAAAGATGTTCACACTGACAGGTACTCAGACATCAGCCCACAGCATTGCAGATATGGTCATAGAAGGAAAAAAAGGCTCCATATAGTGTAAAATCATTGACTTTATTGGATAAGTAAAAGGTTAAACTCACATGTTAGTAGACAATAGTAGGCATGTAGTGTAATCTGGAGCACCGGCCGGAAGCTCACAGACAGCCTGTCCTACTGGAAACAACAGCAGCAATGGGAGGTGACGAGAACACGTCGCTCTGCCCTACGCGGCGTTTCGTGATAGAGTCACACCATCCATGTTTTTTGGAACTTTTTTAAGAAACTTTCATATCACTTGGGTGATTTATTTTTTATACATGGACTTTTCATTATCACTTTGAATATTTATTTTTGGATTGATTATTCATTTGACATGTGTTTTGTATATTATGTATACACTAAAGGGGAACTCTTCACTTAGTTCTAAATATTTGGTTTGGTGATGAGGTGTATGATCACCAATCTGTTTTAGCGCGATTCAACCCCCCTTTTACTCCAGGTTTAGGTCCAACCCAGTTGGTGATGGACAGACTTTTACAAATGTAAGTTTAGGAATAAGGGAGCTCAAGTAGATTATAGATGGATAAAATGCGTAAACGTGATAAGATCTGGGTGAAGCACCGAGATGGAGATACCATACTCTCTTTTTAAAAATATAATTTGTTAAAATAAGTTTATTCCCCCATGGAGTACAGTTATTTTACTTTTCTTCTAGTCTTGATCTGTTAATCTACAGATATGTTGATTGGCTATGCTTAGGACCAAGTTGTAGAGCTCATTTAAGTGAGTGGCATAAAATCACTATCTATATACTTATAAAGGTATATGCTGTTTTACTCATGCAAAAGTATTCCATGACTGAGTATGTCTGTACCCGGATCTGTAATTATTAATATGCACGTTCTCTAACTGTATGTATATTTCCTGGTCTTGTTCAATAAACTCTTTCCTGATTCAAAAAAAAAGAGGAGCTCCAGTCTACTGTGAAAAAATTAAAAGTCAGCTGCTGACTTTTAAAAAACAGCCACTCGTGTGTCTGAGTGGAGCTCTGCTTCTACCTGCCTCTCCTATAAGTTTTTCACAGGATCTACCTCTATTTTACCCTCGCTAATACCGGTGGCATCCGAGTGTGAGAAGAGGCAAATTCGGCTCGGGAAGGAAAGGTGGGTCAACTCCTAAGGCATCCCCGCAGCAAAAGAAGCAGACCCCTGTAGGCCGTGCACATGACGTCTCAAACTGAGCCAGCAGATCCGGCGACGATAGAGGAGGATCGTTTCCAGGCCCTTATGCGGGCCATCTCTGGCTGCTAAAATTGACCTCCTGCAGACGGATTTCGGGCTGATGAAGAGGGACATGGATAAAATGCGCAACCGGCTGGGTGAGGCTGAGCGGCGTGTGGGAGACTCAGAGGACTCCATCCGGGATTACCGTGCTTCTATCCACACCCTACAGATGAAGATGAAGGCCCTCGAATCACGTGCGGAAGACAAAAAACAGGAGCCGCAGGAATAACTTGAGGGTGGTAGGACTGCCAGAGGGAGCCAAGAGCCAAGATCCTACAGCCTTTACAAAGACCCTACTCCGCACCCTCCTCCCACAGGCCTCGTTTTCCCAGCACTTCGTCAATGGGAGGGCCCACAGAATGCCACCCGTACGAGGCCAACTGGGCCCCCCCCCCCCCCCCCCCCCCCCCGCACACCCCAATTTTCAGGCTACTGAACTTCCGAGCTCAGGACCTTATACTTTGTGGAGCACAGAAAGTGGAAGAGCTCCAGTTCGAAAATACGAAGCTCATGCTGTTCCTGGATTACTCCGTTGACACCCAGAGTCTCAGCAGAACCTTCGAACATGTGAAAGCTCAACTTCGTACCAGAGGCCTAAAGTACAGCATGCTGTTCCTGGCTCGCTTGTGGGTTGAGGATGGGGAATCCACCCGCTATTTCACCTCGCCCAATGATGCCTCTCAATAGTTGGATACCCTGCCCGGGCCCGGTAACTGTATATGTTTCTCCTGTTTATGACCAGGCATTACCCCCTATACTTCCCTTTCTCCCCGAGACTGTCAGTCACATTGATGTTTGGTCCCTGCACCTTTGGCATAGAACACTGGCGACACTCTGCTATTCTTTTACTGCACTGCAGAACTGGTTCTGTCCTGGGACACTGGGCCAGCAATCCTGGAGCTGGCCATTACCTTACCTACCTCACCTTTTGAAGCTGCTTTTGCAGCACTCGAGAATGTTGTACCCGGTCCTTGGCCCATCTTGGCCACCCATTATTTCTCCCCTACTGCTGTTGATGCAATCTTGGGGTGTTCCCCCTCGTGGAAGACTGGAGGGGGTACCGGGAGACCCTTGCCCAGGCCGTTAATAGTTACAACTGTTTTATACCGTTGAACTGTTTAAGTATGTGCCCCTAGCTAGCACTAGGTGTTTTTTTTTCATATAGGTAGATCCTTATTACCTTTTTCTTTTATACAGGTTTACAGGCGGTTGCCTGCGGACTGAACTTGCAGGCCACCCGAGTGTTCGGTGGTCGTTCGCTTCCCCATCTGCCCCCATAGGAGACTCTCTTACTGTGTGATGGCTTTAGTTTTGGGTTTAAGCAATCCGAGTTCCCCAACAGACGTGCGGGGTTGCGTTTATATGTTATGGCTGTTCTTTTTCCATTTTGGTGGTTTGCCTTGGATACCTTTCCCAGCCCTTGTCATAACCGGAGGCTGGGTGTCCAATGCCTCAGAAGTAGATGGTTGTCACGTACCTGGTAGGTAGAGCCCGGAATGCAGAGAACGGCCTCTCGTATACCTCTGACTCAGGAACCCCTGGAAGTGTGGACAGGGGCTCGGGAGTGCAAAGGGGCACAAGTGCCTGACTGGAACACTGGAGTAGAGGGCTGGATCCTTTAGTCAGCAGGGAGGTGTACTGTAGTCCCGTAGAAGGATGCAGACAGCAGGGAGGTGCACTGTAGTCCCGTAGCAGGATGCAGGGAGGTGCACTGTAGTCCCGTAGCAGGATGCAGGGAGGTGCACTGTAGTCCCGTAGCAGGATGCAGACAGCAGGGAGGTGCACTGTAGTCCCGTAGCAGGATGCAGACAGCAGGGAGGTGCACTGTAGTCCCGTAGCAGGATGCAGACAGCAGAGGGGTGCAGACAAGCCGGGTCAAGGTACTGGCGGGCAGATCAGGTACAGAGGGGCAAACCAAGAGAATAGTCAGAGTCCAAGCCAGGATCGGGGCAGGCAGCAAACAGGGAAGTCAGGAACAAGCCAAGTAAGTACTGGATTCAGGAAAACTGGGTAAAAAGGAAGCAGGGGTCTTCAGGAAACGCTGTAGACCGGACAGCAAGGAGGCAAGGCATCAGTCTCTTTAAATAGCCCCATGTTGGCGCCAAGCGCTGTCACAAGGGGCGCGCGCGCTCCCGCACGTGCCTGTGTGCCGCTATTCGCGCTACTGTGCATGCGAGTGCGCTGGACGGCTCTTCTATGCACAGGAATCCTTCTAGTGACAGAACGTCTGTTGGGAGGGATTTCCTGACATTGCCCCCCTCCAATGGGCAGCCTCCGGATGCCCAACTGGGCCAATTTATTGGGGTGGGATCTTTTAAATGCTAAGATCAGTCTTTTGGCATGGATATTAGTCTCTGGTTCCCAGGAGTTCTCCTCAGGGCCGTAACCCTTCCATTTCACCAGGTACTGAACCTGATTACGTCTTCTCCGGCAATCTATGATTGATTCAATCTCGAATTCTTCTTCGCCGTTGATAAGTACAGGCTCAGGAGGACCGATGTTCCGGTTGAGGAAGGGGTCCGGGACTGAAGGATTAAGTAAAGCCACGTGGAAGACTGGATGTATACGGAAGGACTCTGGTAACTTCAACTCATAAGCCACATTATTAATTTTTCTTACCACTGGGAAGGGACCCACAAACTCAGGGCCCAATTTCCTGGATGAGCATGCTAGTTTCAGGTTCAGGGTGGATAGCCAGACTTGATCTCCAGGTTTCAGGTCAAGCTCCCCTCTCCTCGTCCTGTCAAATGTTTCTTTGTTATGCTCTTGGGTCTTTGCCATTGTCTCTTGAAGTAGCTTGTTGTTTGTGCTAAAGAAATTCAAGGTTTCTTGGGCAGCCGGTATTGCACACTCTGGAATGTTGTTAGACAAAAACAAGGGTTGGAACCCATAGTTCGCAAAAAATGGAGACTGGTTGGTTGCCGAATGAACAGAATTATTGTAGGCGAACTCAGCAAGAGGTAGCAGGGGCACCCAGTCATCTTGAGAAAAACAAGAATAGCATCGCAAGTACTGTTCAAGGGTCTGATTAGTTCGTTCCGTTTGACCATTAGTCTGGGGATGGTAAGCAGAAGAGAAGGAAAGGTCAATCTTCAGAGCTCCATACAGGGCTTTCCAAAATTTGGATGTAAATTGTACCCCCCGATCAGATACAATGTTTGCAGGTATACCGTGGAGTCTTACAATATCTTTAATAAAAATCTTCGCAGTTTCAGAGGCAGATGGGGTACCCTTTATAAGCAGGAAGTGAGCCATTTTAGAAAATCTGTCAACCACTACAAAGATAGTGGTGAAATCCTCTGATGGTGGTAATTCCACAATGAAATCCGTGGAGATCATCCTCCATGGTCTTTCTGGTATGGGTAGAGGCCTCAACAGTCCCCAAGCCTTGGTCTTGCTGCCCTTGTTCTGGATGCAGGTAATGCATGATTCAATATAACGTCTGCAATCCCTTTGTAGCTGAGGCCACCAGAACATGCGCTGCAGGAGTTCGGAAGTCTTGTGTATCCCGAAGTGGCCAGCTAATTCATGGTCATGACAAGAGGGTGACAACCTGTGTCTGTTGTGGCACAAAAATTCTGTCTTTGTACCATAGTAGGTCATCTCTCAGCTGTAAAGTGACATCTGTTGGATGGGGAGCCGTTGAGGAAGCTTGTTTGATTCGGGAAAGCAGATCTCCCTGAAGCATGAGAAAATTTCCAGGAGCAAGGATGGTATCTGGAGGAGAAAGGACTTCAGGTTCGTTGAACATTCGGGACAGCGCGTCTGGTTTGGTATTCTTGGATCCCGGCCTGTAAGTGATATGGAAAGTGAATCTAGTGAAAAAAAAGTGCCCATCTGGCCTGACGTGGTTTCAATCTCTTGGCAACTTTCAGGTACTCTAAGTTCTTGTGGTCAGTGTACACCAGAATAGGATGGGCCGCTCCTTCCAAGAGGTAACGTCATTCTTCCAGCGCAGCTTTGATTGCAAGTAGCTCCCTGTCTCCAACATCATAATTTCTTTCAGCCTCGGTTAGCCTGCGGGAGAAGAACGCCACTGGGTGTAATAGAGCCTTGGATCCTTGTCTCTGTGAAAGAACCGCCCCTACTGCTATCTCGGAAGCGTCTACTTCCAGTATGTAAGGTAAGGCTGGGTCAGGATGTTTTAAGACGGAGGCTGAAACAAACTGTTCTTTCAAAGAAGTGAAGGCCGCTTGAGCTTCAGGAGACCATTGGAAACGGGTGCCTTGCCGAGTAAGACTTGTGATGGGGGAGATGATAGAAGAAAATCCTCTGATGAATTTGCGATAAAAATTTGCAAACCCCACAAATCGCTGGACTCCCCTTTTATCAGTCGGGGCTGGCCAATCCAGGATGGCAGAGACCTTCTGCGGATCCCTCTTGATACCATCTATGGAAATGATTAGGCCCAGAAACTGAATGCTTTGGCGTTCAAACTCGCACTTCTCAGGTTTTGCATACAAGCCGTGCTGGCGAAGGCAGGTTAGAACTTTTCCGACATGCTCCCGATGAGGAGGAAAAAATCAAGATGTCATCCAGATATACTATGATAAACAAGTCAAGGTAGTCTCTAAAAATATCATTAACAAAATACTGGAAAGTGGCAGGAGCATTACATAACCCAAAGGGCATGACAAGATACTCAAAATGTCCGAAGCGGGTACGGAAGGCCGTTTTCCATTCATCTCCGCTTCGGATCCGGACTAGGTTGTAGGCTCCGCGAAGGTCCAATTTGGTAAAGATGGATGCAGTTCCGAGTCGCTGGAAGAGTTCAGGTACCAAGGGTAGAGGGTACCGATTCTTAATTGTAATTTTATTAAGTTCCCGATAATCTACGCAGGGGCGTAGAGAGTGGTCTTTTTTTTCCACGAAGAAAATCCCTGCTCCTGCTGGGGAGGTGGAAGGGCGTATGAACCCTTTTTTCAGATTGTCATCTATGTATTCTTTAAGAGTTCCAAGCTCGAGTTCGGTTAAGGGAAAAATTCTCCCAAAGGGGATTTCTGCTCCGGGGAGAAGTTCAATCGGGCAGTCGTAAGGTCTATGTGGTGGAAGTTGCTCTGCCCCCTTTTTGCTAAACACATCCAGAAAGTTATGGTATACCCTAGGAACTGCTTGACAGGCTTCAGCATCGGTACACAGCAAAGAAGACGGGACATTGGTAGTTTCCTGTAAGCAATGTTGACGGCAGTAGGGGGAATGAAAACTGATTTTTCCAGTAGACCAGTCAATTTGTAGATTATGAGCCTTGAGCCAGGGCATACCCAGTATGATGGGAAACGGGAGATTCAATGATGTCAAAACAGAGTAGTTCTTGGTGGTTGCCGGAAATGATGGTGTTAAGAGGAACTGTTTCTTGTGTTACGGGCCCAGATTTAATAGCCGATCCGACGGCCAGGTGTACAGACAGTCCCTGTGCTCTGGGTCGTAGAGGAATTCGGAGTTTGCAGGCAAAAGAAAAGTCCATGAACCCGCTGCAGGCTCCGAAATCAATGATGGAGGTTGCTTGAGTATTCCCTTCTGGAAGCTGTAGAGAGATGGAGACAGCCAAATGAGTAGCAATATCAAACACAGCAGGTGAAGGGGTAGAGGAGAGAGTAGTGTGCTTACGGGTCTTTGCGGGACAAGTCCTCACATATTGTCCAGGTTCCCCGCAGTAAAGGCAAAGGTTATTAGCCCGCCGGCGTTGACGTTCTTCCGGAGTCAGAGAGGGACGAATCAGACCTAATTGCATTGGCTTGGTGGAATCAGCAGAAGCGTGGACGGGAGGATGTGGTACAAGTGGAAGCATCCAAACTGGGCGAGCGGGACCAGCAGCCCATTCGGCTCTTTGTTCTCTTAAACGCCTGTCTATCTGGATCAGTGGTTCTCAACTCCTGTCCTCAGGACCCATTAACGGGCCAGGTTTGCAAGATAACTGAAATACATCACAGGTGATATCATTTGATGCTCAGTGATTGCGGTATTCTAGTCTGCATCTCCCCAAGGTAATACTTAAAATCTGGCCTGTTAGTGGGCCCTGAGGACAGGAGTTGAGAACCATTGATCTGGATGGAGAGGTTGATAAGAGCTTCAAGGGTTGCTGGGATGCCAACCCGGGCCAACTCATCTTTTAATGGCTCGGAGAGCCCTATGCGGAACTGGTGATGTAGGGTGACGGCGTTCCAGTTTGTGTCAGAACTCCAACGACTGAATTCGGATGCATAGTCCTCTGCCGCCCTACGGCCCTGCTGGAGAGAAAATAAAGCTGCTTCTGCGGTAGCTGCTTGTTGCGGATCCTCATAGAGAAGGGCCATGGCTTGGAAGAAAGTGTCCAGTTGGTTAAGACAGCTATTCTTATGTTCCAGGTGTCGGTGGCCCATGCCTGGGGTTCACCCAGTAAGAGGGAAATGACGAACCCCACCTTAGTTGTCTCCAATGAAAAAGTTCTGGGTTGCAGTGCAAAGAAAAGTTCACAGGCATTGCGGAATGCTCTAAACCTGCTGCGGTCCCCGGAGAATCTTTCTGGTGTGGGAACCTTGGGTTCTGGAGGCAACATTACTACTGAAGGAGCTGGGGATGGACCTGGAGCTGAGGTAGAGAGAACTTGAACACGCTCTTCTAGTTGTTTATAACCGTCTTGCAAGTCCTTAACAGCTTGTGTGAGTCCAGCCAGATGATGGCATAAGTCCTCCATAGGCGACGTTCCCTGCGTGGGCTCGGACATGGCTGTCCGGTACTGTCACATACCTGGTAGGTAGAGCCCGGAATGCAGAGAACGGCCTCTCGTATACCTCTGACTCAGGAACCCCTGGAAGTGTGGACAGGGGCTCGGGAGTGCAAAGGGGCACAAGTGCCTGACTGGAACACTGGAGTAGAGGGCTGGATCCTGTAGTCAGCAGGGAGGTGTACTGTAGTCCCGTAGCAGGATGCAGACAGCAGGGAGGTGCACTGTAGTCCCGTAGCAGGATGCAGACAGCAGGGAGGTGCACTGTAGTCCCGTAGCAGGATGCAGACAGCAGGGAGGTGCACTGTAGTCCCGTAGCAGGATGCAGACAGCAGAGGGGTGCAGACAAGCCAGGTCAAGGTACTGGAGGGCAGATCAGGTACAGAGGGGCAAACCAAGAGAATAGTCAGAGTCCAAGCCAGGATCGGGGCAGGCAGCAAACAGGGAAGTCAGGAACAAGCTAAGTAAGTACTGGATTCAGGAAAACTGGGTAACAAGGAAGCAGGGGTCTTCAGGAAACGCTGTAGACCGGACAGCAAGGAGGCAAGGCATCAGTCTCTTTATATAGCCCCATGTTGGCGCCAAGCGCTGTCACAAGGGGCGCGCACTCCCGCGCATGCCTGTGTGCTGCTATTCGCGCTACTGTGCATGCACGTGCGCCGGACGGTTCTTCTATGCACAGAAATCCTTCTAGTAACAGAACGTCTGTTGGGAGGGATTTCCTAACAATGGTTCTGTATTATGTGGTGCTTGCCTCGCTCCAGGTCAACCTTGTCACTGCTCCCCTGATCGTCATACTCTGCTATTGCCGACATGACTCCCGTTAGATTCATCTCCTGGAATGTCTGGGGACTCAATGATAAGATCAAGAGATCCTTAGTCATGGCCTATCTTAAGAAATATACCTCTCATATATGTATATTACAAGAGACTCACCTAGTGGGAAGTAAGTTCCATAGCTTGAAAAAAATGTGGGTAGGACACTATCACCATGCTACGTACTCCGGGTATGTCCGGGGGGTTAGCATACTAATTCACAAGACCTTCTCTTACCACTTGCTCGATGTTGAGGTTGACCGGAGGGTAGGTACGTATTGCTACGTGCTGTGGTGGACACTATTGAGATGTTGATTCTGGGCTTTTATATACCGCTACCAGCTAGAGTATCCTTCTTAAAATATTTGACTCCTATTCTGTCTAGATACCCTACTGATAACCTTATTATAGCTGGGGATTTCAATATGGCTCTGATCCTGTCCCTAGATAGGCTGTCTCCAGGCATTGGCACTGACTCTCCCCTGCATAGGTGGGCATCTCTCTATGGTCTGACAGATGTTTGGCTGTGGAGACACCCAACAGATAGGGCCTATACCTGCCAATCCACCTCTTATCGTACAATGTCTAGAATTGACCTGGTGTATGTCAGTAGTGGGTTGCTTCCCCAAGTGCGTGAAGTCACCATACTCTCGAGGGGCATATCGAACCACGCACCTATGCTCCTCTGCCTACAAACTCAGACACCCCCCTCGGAGAGACTGTGGCGACTATCTCGCTACTGGATCTCTGATAAAACAATAGACATTGAGATCTCCAAGTGTATCTCTGACTTCTGGTTGTCAAATGCTGGGTCTACTCACCTATACAATAAGTGGGATGCCTTCAAGGCGTATATCAGGGGGTGCTAGCAATCCTCTATCTCACGAACCCATCATAATGCCAAAATTTCTATTGAGGCCAAGGCACAAGGTCTGGAATCTCAGTATATCCTAACACAGAACCCGATAACCTATCTGGATATGCAAGCATCCTACCCAGAAGTAATGCTTCCACGGGTGGCAAGGGCTAAAAAGCAGCAACTGGCACATTTGCAGCACATCTTTGAGCAGGGAGAAAAAACAGGATGTCTCCTGGCTTGGCATAGCCACCATTGCTCGTATACAGAATGCAGACGGGGCGCCGGTGGTAGATCCGGTAGCCATCAACTCCCGTTATGCCTCGAATTATAGCGCCCTTTACTCTTCTAAGGTGGATTACTCAAGGGAGGAACTGGATTCCTTCCTTGGGCAAATCACCTTCCCTAATCTCACTGACAAGGCCTGTGCCCATCTGGATAGTACAATTACCCTTGAAGAGGTACAGCAGGCCCTCTGCGAATTACGTAGAAAAATAGGAAAGGGAAAAAGGGGGGAGTTAAGCAAGTAGGTCACTAGTGGATGGTCAAATGTTTTAGATGACCAATCACAGATTGTTCACCTTTTGTGGTGTTGTTGCTGTAACCATTAAGCATACTGGAAAAGGAAAGAAGTTACCTGGTTTAGGAGGTGCCGGGTAAAGGGGTTACTTTAAGCAACACAAATTGATCAAAACTGAAAATATCAAATTTTATTAAAATAATTCATTATGTCAAAAAAAGTTTATCAGGGGGCGTGGCCAACTGCTGAGCAAGATGGACATGTGATTACACAGCTCCCTCATTGACCGGATTATATCTCAGCATCCCCGCTATTCTGGTAGCCCCCAGAGCACTGGATTACTCTCCCGCACTGTCCGGTATGAACTGTGAAAGAAAAGAATAGCGTCAGCCTAAAAAACTGACAGACTTCTTCACACAGCTAAAAATCCAAGATGGCGCCCACGGCCATGAACACGGAACTTCGGCGGCCTATACAGATCTCCCTGATGCGGATGATCTGCAAATAACCCCACAACTTCATTCTCCACATACTTCACCATCATCCCTTGCCTCATCGGCCGGCAATAATCCAGCAAAAATGCGAATGCGACTGGATGCAGATTCGGCAGTGTCTGAGGTGAGCCCTGTACCTGATGCAGCCCCAGCTCATCCATCCCCCATAGCGGCCTTCCCTACATCAAATCAGCCTGTCTTAGACACTACAATGAAGGAGATGCTCATCTCCCTTCAGAGCTCCCTTCACAATGACATCTCCAATATGTTTCTCAGATTCTCCTCCCAAATGAACCATATGGGGCAAAAAATACACCATGTTGAGAAGCAAGTGTGAGAAATGACTGAAATGGTCAATGATCTGGTAGATGCACAAGACCATACTGTAACGTACCTGGGATGTGAGCCTGACGTGTGGAGGGAGACCTCCCGTACCACCCTGGCTCGGAGACCATTGGAGTGGGAACAGTGGCGGTAAGAGCACAGTGGGGTAAAGGTGCCTGAGTCCTTACTGTTTGAAGTGGTCTCCTTGCGTGGAAACTGGAGTGGTGGTTGCAGCTCAGCAGATGCAGGTTAGCAGCAAAGTGGATGCAGGTCAGCAGGTGCAGATTGCAGAGCAGCGGATGCAGGTCAGCAGATGCAGGTTTGCAGAGCAGCGGATGCAGGTCAGCAGATGCAGGTTTGCAGAGCAGCGGATGCAGGTCAGCGGATGCAGGTTTGCAGAGCAGCGGATGCAGGTCAGCAGATGCAGGTTTGCAGAGCAGCGGATGCAGGTCAGCAGACAGAAGCAGAGTCAGACGAGCCGGGCCATACACATCGGGGAATACAGCAGAAACGGCAGGCAGAGAAGAGTCAGAGTCCAGGCTGGGTTTTGGCAACAGGCAATCAGACAGGTAACAGAGCCGGATCAAACTAGCCAAAGTCAGGATTGGAGACATAAGCAGGGTCAAGAAGCCGGGTCAAAACACAGGAACAGAGTACAGGTATAATCAGGAACACAGGGAACGGAAGCAGATCAAACCGCAAGGGGCAGCGCCATTGAGCATCTTTTAAAGGCTATTGGGCGCCAAAGCGCGTCTAACGAACGCGCATGCGCACGTTCGTGCGTTCGGTCCGTGACTCGCGCATGCGCATAGGCGCACGCCTTCTGGAACAGAATGAATGTTCGTGACACATACACAGAAAGAACAACACTGGATGAGGGCCGAAATGGCGGACCTCGAGGACAGGTCCTGCCGTAATAATGTAAAGGTCAGAGGGGTCCCTGAAACTGTCCTACCGCATGATCTTAACGCCAGGAAACTGATTTCCACACTCCTACCTGATCTCACACCCATGGAAACCATAACCGATCTAATCCACCGCCTTCCTAAACCACCGCACCTCCCGGCTGAAGTACCATGATGTCCTGATGAGAATACATTTTTTTTATGCTAAAGACCAACTTCTGTTCAAATCGAGGCATCTTGGCCAGCTCCCTGCCCCGTACACTAATCTCCAATTGTACGCTGACCTCTCACAGCATACTCGTCAATTAAAGCGGATGTTCACACAAAAATTGAACCTCCGCTTTTCGGAACCCTCCCCCCCCGGTGTCACATTTGGCACCTTTCAGGGGGGAGGGGGGTGCAGATACCTGTCTAAGACAGGTATTTGCACCCACTTCCGGCATAGACTCCCACAGGAGTCTATGTATCTTCCTGTCCCCACCGCGCTGTCTGCTGGGACACACATGGGTCCCAGAGACAGCGGGGACCAGTTAAGAAGCGCAGCGCGACTCGCGCATGCGTAGTAGGGAACCGGGAAGTGAAGCCGCAGCACTTCACTTCCTGATTCCCTTACAGAGAATGGTGGCGGCAGCACCCGAGGGACGATTCGGTTTCAGGTGCCGACATCGCTGGACCCTGGGACAGGTGAGTGTCCTTATTTTAAAAGTCAGCAGCTGCAGTATTTGTAGATGCTGACTTTTAAATTTTTTTTTTTTTGCGGGACTCCCTCTTTAAGGAGACAACTGAACACTATTACCAAACCACTCAATAACCACAAGATCCAATACCAATGGGGCTTTCCTACCAAAATCATAGTCACCAAGAATGAGATCAAGCATAGCATCTCCACAGTGGAGGAAGGCCTCAAACTACTCAACCTATGGGAAATCATTCCTGACCCTCCTAAATCAGCACAACTCAACTGCAGAGAAAACACTCCACCCTCCAGTGATAACTGCCGTTCTGGTAAGCACTAAACTATACCTGAATAGTGGGATCACGCATGACCCACTTTACCAAACCTCCGGTCGGATGCCTTGCTCGTTTCAAATTGCTCCAGGAACTTACACCCCACAACAACACAGCAGTACCAGTTTACTTAACTGCTGTCAGTTCTTGTTGTATTTTTGTCTATCCTTTTTTCATTGCTAAACTTTATTTCTCTCCCACAGGAAATGTTAAATGCACTAATAATTACGCTACCAAAGCCAGGCAAGGATCCCACTTCACCACAAAACTTCCGACCCATATCGCTTCTCAATATTGACACAAAAATTTATGCTAAACTCATAGCAACAAGGTTAGTAAACATTATGCCATCACTAATTCACCCAGACCAATCCGGGTTCACAAAAGGCAGGCAAACGTTTGATGCAACCCGTAGAATGATTAATATAGTTCACAGTGCGGAGTCTGAAAGAACGCCTTCTCTGCTTCTATCCCTGGATGCAGAGAAGGCATTCGACAAAGTCAATTGGAACTATCTCCAAGCTACACTTCTTAAATTCAGTCTCCAAGGCCACATTCTTTCTGCAATAATGGCTTTATACTCAAAACCTTCAGCCCAGGTATACACCTCTGAGATGCTGTCTAACCCATTTCCAATTTCTAATGGCACTCGTCAGGGCTGCCCCTTTAGCCCATCATCTTCAACTTAATAATGGAACCCTGGGCCGAACATATTAGATCAAACAAGTCCATTACGGGATTCAAAATTGGGTCGTTAGAACACAAGATCAATTTGTTTGCCAATGACGTCATCATGATTGGTAACCAACCCTATATCCTCCCTGGCTTCGATACAATCTGTGTTACAGAGGTTTAGTTCCATTTCTTATTACAAGGTCAACGAAAATAAGTCATACATTCTGGACCTAGGTTTAGATGCAGTAACTAGCAATCTTCTACGTAACTTCTATACCTACCCATGAGCAGATACAGGTATATCATATCTAGGAATTACACTCACCAAATATACCAGAAATCTTTTTAGCAGCAACTACATTGAAGCGAAACAGATGCTTATTAGGGAAACCTCCAAACTTTCAAAATTTGAATTCTCTTGGGCTGGTAGACTAGCAGCCTTTAAAATGCTCCTACTCCCTAAATTGCTTTACATATTCCGCACACTATCTATCCCACTTACTAACTCATACATCAAATCTATCCAATCCATTATACACCAATACGTTTTGCAAGGCAAGAAACCCAGATGTAGTCATCTCAAAACTACCAAACACAAACTAGCTGGTGGCATGGGCTACATAGAATTAAAGATTACTATCTAGCCACCATACTGTCTCAAATGAAGGAATGGGTAAACACGCATCCAACCACACCATGGGGGAACATTGAAAACGCCATGACTCCAGGACCCAACCTTAAATGCTGGCTATTCAGCACCACAACCAAATACCCAAATCTTCGCTTATACTCACCAACCATACAAGCTTCAGTTAAAGCCTGGAAAATGTTACACTCCGCCAAATGGTCCCAATTACCCACCAAAAGCATTCAAATACCTATCCAAACCCTGCAATTACTATCGCCTGATTTGACTATTCCCAAATGGATGGCAGACCAAAATACTTACACCGCAGAACTCAGATCTAGGATACTGCATAAAACCTTTACCCAAATACAAACGACATTCAAAGCACCCACCATAGATTTCTTTAATTGCTACAAGATTCAGCAATGTCTCACAGCTCACACACAATTAGAAGGAGAAATACCACTCAAAATATGGAACTACTAATTCTCAAGCAACACACCTACCAAAGGCACCTCACTAATCTACTCTACACTACAAGAAAAAACAGTATTCCACAAATCTAAACCATATGTAGACCAGGAAAAAGACTAAAATCTATTTATAAATCCACTAGCTGCACCTCTCTATGGGAACTAATGCATAAAATACATCTGAGATGGTACCTAACACCACAGAGAATGGCCAAATTCCATCCATACTCCTCATCCACTTGCTGGAGAGAGTGTAACCAAATAGGTACCATATCCCACATTTTATGGTCCTGTCCGGCCTTAAAAAACCTCTGGAACGAGGTGGAACGCATTATAAAAGATATCTGTCACCTCCCCATCAAACTCACCCCACAATTAGCCATACTGAATTTGAATACTGAATTACTGCCACCACCTTTCAGACTAGTAATCACACATATACTCCTAGCTACCAGACTACTCATAACTAGACGATGGAAAACGAACATATCCCCAACGTTGACAGAAGTCATAACACTAGTTCAATCCCATTACGCGTATGAATCAATTATATCAAAGGGAAAACCTTCACATTCAAAGATCCAAAATCTATGGCACCCCTGGTCACATTGGTACACTCAAAAACTTACCCGATAATTTTCTGATATTACTAACACACACGCGATCCACATTGCTCTAATTACTGAGTATATCGCACTGCTCTCTACCTCCTTATGCCCCGTACACACGGTCGGATTTTCCGATGGAAAATGTCCGATCGGAGCGTGTGGTCGGAAATTCCGACCGTGTGTGGGCTCCATCGGACATTTTCCATCGGATTTTCCGACACACAAAGTTGGAGAGCAGGAGATAAAATTTTCCGACAACAAAATCCGATCGCGTCAATTCCGACCGTGTGTGGCCTGTTCCGACGCACAAAGTGCCATGCATGCTCAGAAGAAATTCCAAGACGGAACAGCTCGTTCTGGTAAACTTAGCGTTCGCAATGGATACAGCACTTTCGTCACGCTGCAATGTTAAAAATGGTTTAATACAGCGCACTCTCTTCTTCTTTATAATGTGACAAGAATTAAGTAGTTTTGCTGCTCATATTCACACACACTTCTCACAAAGTTTTATTTTTGTTTTTTTATTGGGATTCCCTGAATATATTGTTATTAGTTGTCACATCTGACAGAATTTTTTTTTTTTTTATTTAATTTTTTGGGGGATTTTAAGCCTTTTTTTTTATTTAATGTTTGGATTTTTTCAAAGGCTGATCTTTGTTCAATGTTATTTTTATTTTTAATACAGAATATTTTTGTGTGTGTTTTGTGTGTGAAGTTACCCCAACACCATTGATATCTTTTATTATTTAATCTCAAGGAGATTGTTTGGTGTTGGTGTCCCTTGTTAATTTCACATTGTATATTTGAAATGTACCTGAATCCTCACAAAAAAACTGTCCTTTTTGAAGTAAAACACATAGGAAAGTATAATTCAAAACAAAAATCCTTTATTAAGGGATCAGAACCAAAGAGGAAGGCAACACTGGCTCAACATGAGAAATTAGCGAAGCCTGGGACCCCCACGGCAGACATCAATTCTTGAACATCAAAATTGGTGGCCTGAGGAGTCCATATGTAAGGGAGGGCAGTCTGGTCCAGAATTCGCAGAGATCCGGATAGCAGCAGATGACATCTGTGTCCCCAGGCTGTGGTACCACAAGAGGCTGCATTTTTTGGCCGACCAGACTGGATCCAGGGTCCTCACTTTCTGGTCTTCCTTTCACGCTTCATTCCCGGCTGTGGCTGTGCAGTTGGAGATGTGGCAGGAGGAGGAGTAGGACCTGGAGGAGGACTGTGAGGACCCGGAGGAGAGGGAGGACGAGGAGGAGGACCTGCAGGAGGAGGAGGAGGACCATCGCAAAGGTGTGTCTGAGCTGTCATTTGGCCCCTCATACCTTTGTTAAGAGCCTCCAGTATGAGCGCCTCACACAAGACTTGTTGGCCCTCCTCCATCCTCTGCATTTTATAGGCAATGACGGCAGCAATGTCCTCCTCCACGGTCTGTGGTGCTCCCAGGACCTTTGTAGCCCTCCAAAAGAGTCCTCCGGTAGCCTCCTCTAGGGCACTCCTCCTACTGCCACTTTCTCTTTTCGGGGGGGTGGAGGGACCTGCAGATCAGCCAGCCGGCTCGGCCCGGCCACCTCCTGGCTGAGACTTCCCTGTGTATGAAAAAGGGACATGGTTTTAGTTGTTGCTTCATCAATCACAATCCTAAATTAGTACTCCCAACTAACATCTAGTTAACATCATTGATTGGACAAGCAGAAATATTTAGAGGTGTGCTATACCTGGCTCAATCTGGGCTCCTCCACATGTGGCCTGGAAGGCCCAGGTTGGGCGTCAGAAGCCTCAGCCGGGGGGGGAGGAAGCGTGGAAGGAAGACTGGAGAGGGATTGCCTGGGTTCAGTCTGGCCTGCCAGAAAATGCAGCCTGTCGTAGTACAACATCCTGGGGACATAGATGTCATCTGCTGCTCCGGATCTCTGTGAATCCAGGACTTTCTTGCGCTCCCTTAGATATGTACCCCTCAGGCCACCAATTAATATCTTTAAATAGGTGATGTCTGCCGTGGGGATCACCTGCTTCACAATTTCACACAATTGCACCAGTGCTGCCTTCCTCTTTGCTTGGTTCTTGAAATGGGGGTGGTTAATCTCCCACAGACAGGGCAGCTCCCTTAAGATATCTATGAATACTGACATGAAGTCATTGTCTTTCACTAAGATATCCATGTTCACTGCAAGACACAACACAAGACAAAGCCTAATGTCAGACAAAACTCTCCTAATCTTGTTACAATATAGGCTTCAATGTAGAAGCAGTATAGGCACAAGTTTGTCTCTTACCTTCGTTATTACGATCGGCGCGTCCAATGCTCCTTCCTCCGCTCACAGATCGTACGTAATACGCACGCGTGTTACGCTTTATACACACTGCGCATGCGTGTAACTCCGCCCGCCCCTGACGTTCTTTCTAGTCTATTCCCCGCCCCTTTTCGTTCGGCGCAGTGGGTGAAGAGCACACGGCGGAGTTAGAGCAGGTGTGTGCTAATTATAGCAACGAGGAGGAGGAGGAGGAGGAAAGCCCGGATCCGGACACGTCATGATCCAGAAGGAGACGTTTTAAGGCCACAAACATGTCCTTTGGGGAGATGTTGGAGATGGTTGACATCATGAAGAAGTCCGACTATGACGGAAAGTATGGGCCTTACCCCAACCCCAACATCAGAAAGGCAAAGATCATGGCGAAAGTGGTCAAAAGCCTTCACAAGAATTTCGGGGTACGAAGATTGAAAGATCAGCTCAGGAAGCGGTGGTCGGACCTGAAGTTAAGAGAGCCAGAGCAGTACCGAAAGATCCGGAGAGTGCTGCAAAAAAGTAAGTAGTTGTGCTGTGTTCCTATTCTTTCTGTCTTTATTACGTTCGTGCTGCTCCATATGCTTTTCTTAATTGTACAGTTTAAAAGGGCAACTTTAATCTTCATGGGCCCATTATTCGTTCATATCAAACATTTTTCTTTCGGCCTCTAAAACACCATTGTTTAGGCCATATGCATTTTCCCACATTTTTTTTGGGCCTACTTGGATGCCAAATATTTGTGTAGATGGGTTTGTTACTAGAATGAAATGCCAACTAGATTCTGTGTAAGGAGAGGACGCTGAGCAGCTGTTTTCACATCTGGACACTGGAGCACTAGTGTGGGACACCAGAACACCATTTTTATTAGGGGGCCACACAGGTGCTCCAGTGTATACTATATGGGGGTCTCCATCTGTGAAGCTTGTACTAAACAGGTAAAGTATTGCAGCTTGACAAAGGCCAATAAAAAAAATACATCTTGGAACTCGGCTAAAATAGACAATTGTACCCCACTTCCAAGCAATGTTTCCTATTTATAGTTCTGCCCTCAAATATCTGTGTGCTAATTATACCATTTTTGTTTTACATAGGGGAGAAAAGACTCGGAGGACACCCCTCATCCGAGGAGACCAGAGACCCCCCACCTCTGGAAGAAGGTGAAATACCACCAACCCAAGCTGAGCAGAAGGAAGAAGAAGATGTGGTGGAGATTGGCACCACAACAGGTGAGTGTCTGCGACCACAGGCTCAGGTAAACGAGATGGATGGTGGCAGATTTTTGAGACCTGTTTTTGTTTTGTTTCTCTCTTTTTAGGTGTTCGTGATGTTGTGGATCCAGAACGTTTCACATCAGAAAGTGCCCAGATCCTGATCGGGGAGATCATGGGGTGTAATGTCGAACTGCAAAACATACAGCAAAAAATCAATGATGTTATTAAAAAAAATAATAACATCATTGATGTTTTGGGGCGAATTTAAAACCCCACAAAATCACTTTTTGGATTGTGGTCCAATCTTTTACATTTTTTTGCAATGTTTTGAAAAGCCAAATTTGGAGGATGCACACAGTGTGCCAACATGTGCTATCTGCCATCACGGGAGATCAATGGACGCGTTTTGGGGGTGCAACCCCTTCCTCAATTATAAAGTAGCGTTGAGGAAGGGCTTGCTCCCCCAAAACACGTCCCTTGATCCCCCCTGATGGCAGATAGCACATGTTGACATTCGTAAATTGGTGTGCATCTTCCAAATTTGGCTTTTCCAGGGGTGATTTCCCCCCATCTGAACGCTATATCAAACCCAGTTCCTAAATACTGATGTCTGATATAGCCTTCAGGTTTTACCTAATGTGAACTTTGTAAGTTCAAGTTTTTTGGCTTTCTTGTTGGTTTTACACATGCCTGTTTTATCTGAAATGGACATTTCAATTTTTGATAATGCTACTGCAAAAATTGTTATACAACAAACATGTTGGTTTGTTTTAAAAACCTTTGGTAAATGCACATGTGATTGTACAGGTATAAAAAAGTTGCTTACTCAAGAATGTGTGGATTATTGTCTCAACACTACAATACAACACTTTTGGGGTGATGTAATTGCTGTTTTCTGCAAAAATGGGTGTTATTTCCTAAGGGCAAATCCTCTTGGCACTACAAGTGCAGTTTCAGTGCAGTTGCAAGTGCACTTGTAGTGAAATGTGTTTTTGCATTTAGGAAATAACAGCCAACAGTGCTTTGTATAAGGTTACACAATCACGACATTTTCTGGACTCAACACATTTCTGTCAGGGTCAGCTAAAACAAACACAAGCAGTAAATGTCCACCAAGAATTTCTTTTTTTTTTTTTATTATAAAAAGGCTTCACAGATTTGCTGGCATATTGATAGCCCCCCTACCCGCAAAGAACTCCAGGTAGCGTAACCGGACATCACGGGCACTCAGGGAGGGCAAGCCAGGACGGCCACTTTCAAGCGCCGTCAGTGTGGTTTGATGTAGGATTCCGGCCTCAGGCCCAACTGAGCCAGCATAGTTGGCCGAATATTTCCTTAAAAAGTTATGGAGAACACAGCACGCCAGTATAATATGGTTCAGTTTATACTCCGCCATATGGATGGGTGTCAGAAATAGTCGGAACCGGCTGGCCAGGATTCCAAATGTGTTCTCCACCACTCTTCGGGCTCTGGCCAGCCGGTAATTAAAAACCCTCTGTTCCGGGGTGAGGGTCCTCATTGGGAATGGCCGCATCAGGTGGTCCCCCAGCGCAAACGCTTCATCAGCAACGAACACAAATGGGAGTCCTTCCACATTGTCCTCTGGAGCTGGCAAGTCCAAGCTGCCATTCTGGAGACGCCTGTAGAACTCCGTCTGGGCGATGACTCCACCATCGGACATCCGGCCATTCTTCCCCACGTCCACATACAAGAAGTCGTAATTAGCCGACACCACCGCCAACATCACTATACTATTAAACCCCTTGTAATTATAATAGTACGACCCCGGGTTGGGTGGTGGGACGATGTGGATGTATTTCCCATCAATTGCCCCTCCGCAGTTAGGAAAGTCCCACCGCTCGGCAAAGTGGGAGGCCACAGTCTGCCATTCCTGTGGCGTGGAAGGAAACTGTTGATGAAAAAACAATAAACATTACTATTTTTACTCTGAAACATGGCAAGCAGATTATACACAAACATTATGGGGCAACCTCCAGATAGCATTTACTAAGGGGAATTTAACAACGCCAAAGTATAAGGTACACCTATCATATTCCCCCTCCCCCCCCCTCTCATGGGCCATTTCTAACATTATAGGGGGTGTGTGTAAATCTTGGACAGGTAACCCTCTTCACTTCATTGAGAGATGAATGCCTAAATAATGGGTATTACTTTGAACAGCCCCTCCTTAGTTACACTATTGGCAGACCACTGGACAGGTAAGAAGTGTCTGAATACAAAGATATAAATACACACTGTACACATTTGGGGACATTTGGACATTCTGCTATTACCTATCAAGATAATAATAGGATACAAAAACTTTAAACAGTACCATTGGAAAGTATACAGGCAGGCCCTTGCACTACATGCTTTGGGGAATTCATCCATAAATCTGACCACAAAAGAGATGGGTATAGTGTGTATGGGTTTGGCAAAGTCAGCAGATAGATGATTGAGGATACATAGAGAATTGGGATCAGCTGACTTAGCAGTTGGGGGAGGGAGGGTTACTAAAAATTATTTGAGGACACCACAAAAAAAGCCTCTGCCACTCTGCCTGAATTTAAATCAAAAATAACATTTCCAAACATTTTAGGGGGTGTTTGGGGTAAAGCACTACTATGGAGCTGATAAAATACATTGTTAAGTGACTACATGAGGTGAATATAGGGCCAGGAGACACCATGCTGGGGAGGTTAGCGAAGGGCAAATATGTATGAAGGACCTAAAATAATAATTACATAAAAATCCAGCATGCATGAGGACAAAGGGGACATTCACAGCATATTACAAGCATGGTAATTAGGGAATGAGGAAAGAAATACAATATATTAGCAAACATTCAATACAATAAAATGTGATATAAAAGGATAAAAATCTTACCTTCATATACTCCTTCTGCAGGACCTGGATGATGGCAGAACAGGTCTCTGGGATTATGATCCCCAGAGCCTGGGGGGAGATGCCTGTCGAGAACTTCAAGTCCTGCAGACTTCTCCCTGTCGCCAAATACCGCAGGGTAGCGACCAACCTCTGCTCCAGAGTGATGGCTTGCCTCATGCAGGTATCCTGCCTGCTGATATAGGGGGTCAGCGAAGCCAACAAACGGTGAAACACGGGGTCCGTCATCCGGAGAAAGTTCCTGAAATCATCAGCATTATTCTCACGGATCTCATGGAGCAAAGGCATATGAGAGAACTGGTCACGCTGAAGCAACCAATTCTTGGTCCATGAACTCCTCCCTACCCTGTTCATGGACTGGACTTGTGTCAAGGTCAGGACCCCAACACCAAGCCCCCGCACAGCACGAACTCTACGAGGAGTACGCATACGAAACATGGCTAGAAAACGGTCGGCTGCTCAGAACGAAGTAACAGAACGCACTGAAGAACAGCAAGGCCTGTGAAGAGCGACCTGAAAAACAGCAACGAGCGGGCAAGATCGCACAGAAAACTCCGATACGAACTGACTGCACGCACTGAAGAGCAGATACAAACCCACAAGCACAAACTGAACGGCAGAAAACGATCTGAAAGCCACGAGTCTGAAAAAGCGCGAATCGTTACTCACCAAACTTTTACTAACACGAGATTAGCAAAAGGAGCCCAAAGGGTGCCACGCTTGGTTCTGAACCGGCCTTTTCTAGTCTCGTCGTACGTGGTGTACGTGACCGCATGGTTGGCGATCGGAAATTCCGACAACTTTGTGCGACCGTGTGTAGACAAAAAAAGTTTGAGCCAACATCCGTCGGAAAAAATCCTAGGATTTTGTTGTCGGAATGTCCGAACAAAGTCCGACCGTGTGTACGCCCTATTACTCTTTTCTTCCTCCTATCCCCCCTCCTCCACCCCCTTTTTATTGTAGTTTCAACTACCTTACTTACTAATCTCTATATTAAACGTTACATACAGTTCATTACAAGTACAAATGCTCTAATAGGTACACTCAAGTTCTACTTTAGACTTATAACGGTTCATTCACAACTTCACACTCGAAAGTTTTACATTCTGCATTGTTGTATTACTACCATCCTCTGGTAAGAACTGTTAATGTTATTCTAAGTTATTAAATAATTTACTCTTTAAAACCTCTTTAAACCAAGGGGAATGACGGGTTCCAACACCCCCCATGTCACAGTATGTGCCCATATGGGGTGCATGGGGATAATAGATCACATACCTCACCTTACCTTCAACACCTGTCATAGTAATGTTGTTTTAACCACGATTGACGACTGTATTCTGCTCTGTACTTTTCACGATTGTATTTTAATTCGAATGTGATTTATGACTAAGACTGTTCAATCTTATACTTATATCTTCAATAAAAATTATTGAAAAAAAAATATATTTTAAACAAACAAACTGATGTATTCCATAAAAATAATTGATTCCAATATGGTAGAAAAATGACCATATATAATAAATATCAACAGACAAGACAACACACATGATACAGAACAACACTAAACACAGTCCGGACGTATTGTGATGATCAGCGGCCCAGCATTAATTCAATTTATTTCATAAAAGTACTTCACTTTTATAGGATCACTAAGGATCACCTGGGCCACTAATTTTAGTGATGACTGGCAGCCGATCACCACAATTATGAAGGGAGCAGGGTATGGGAGAGGGAGGATAAAGGGGACTTATGGGGTAAGGATCACTGGGCCAGCATGTTAGAATACCCCCACACACCGTACTATTGCAGTGCTGTATTGATGTTAAATTAGGGACAGCAAAAATGTCTCATTCGTGTGTAATTAAAGTCAGGTAATCCATAAAGTACACTTAGCGTGGGTCTGGTCAGGTCCTCACAGATGGTAGATTGACATTTAGATTGAACATGTTGTTTTCATCATTTTCCCAGGATAGTGAGCAACTCATAGGTCATAATTCACTCTGGCATTCAATCTCATATAATTAAAATCACTCAATAATACTGAGTACTAGAGGAGTAACCCTTGGTGTAGAAGTTACTCTAACTGCGGTGCTGAGAAGCGGGACTAGGGGCCCTATGAATCAGGGTGCAAGCATATAGCAAAGTTCATCAAGTATGAGTCATATGGAATTTGTCCATACATTACCACCCAATTGTAGAGGGGTCTGTCCCGAGGTCCTTTTCGGTATAACCGGCGGCGTAACTAGGATACCTTCTTGAGCAATGGAAATTCAAATTTGACTTTGGCAACCACGTTGCTTCTCTGTGACCAGTGTATCCAGCTCATAACTGTACCATTTTCCTGTCGACCACACCGTAAGCTTGTATGTTTACCGCAGTTGTGCTTACTGTAACAGGCGTCCTGTCTCTCTCAAACATCCAGCTCCCGTGGCGTCATGTGATGTGGCAGTGCTGTTGATGACGCATTTCGCTTGGGCTAATAGCATAGCTTCATCTCAGACGTTGATTGGTACAGAGACCGCATTCCCTTTTTATTGCGGTGTTCTCGTATGGTCGCGACCAATCAGAAGTGTAAATGTACAGGGAACAATGTCTCAGTCTGAAGAAAAGTTGCTTTGCAGGATTCAAGCGTTTAAACTACTACACGTCTTGGGTAAACAGAAGAGAATTGATTAAAGAGGGAGTCCCGCAAAAAATTTTTTTTAAAAGTCAGCAGCTACAAATACTGTAGCTGCTGACTTTTAAAATAAGGACACTCACCTGTCCCCAAATCCAGCGGTGTCGGCACCCGAGGCCGAACCATCCCTCGGTCCTCGGTAGCTGCTGTCGTCATTCTCTGTGAGGGAATCAGGAAGCGAAGCACACTTCCCGATTCCCTACTGCGCATGCGCGAATTGCGATGCGCGTCCTAACTGGTCCCCGCTATCTCCTGGGACCCTTGTGTGCCCCAGCAGACAGCACGGGGGACAGGAAGAGGCAAAGACTCCCGTGGGAGTCTATGCCGGAAGTGGGTGCAAATACCTGTCTTAGACAGGTATCTGCACCCCCCCTCCTCCCTGAAAGGTGCCAAATGTGACAGCGGAGGGGGGGAGGGTTCCGAAAAGCGGAGGTTCAATTTTTGTGTGAACCTCCGCTTTTACTAACAGTAAATCAATTCCCCTTTATTTCATTAACACTGAACGTGCAATTGTGGAACTTAATATGTATGGGTTATAACTTTCAGTGAGGAATGGTACAAAGTACAAAAAGAAAGGGGGAAGAAAACTGGAAAATAGGGCAGGGTCACACATAGGGGAAGGGAAAGGAAGGACAATGAGGAAAAACGAGCAACCAAAAGTAAAGAGCAGTAACATTCTATATGGTGATCATGGCGACCAATTAAACCCTATTCACAGATTGGTGACATATGTAAATTACTGTAAGTTTATTAAATAGGTGATTGTGGATGGAATTACAGGCGGGAAACTCTGGGTGTGGACAGCCTCCCCCCCGGAATTCTATAGGCAATACAGGGGGTCCCCGGGTTACAAACAAGTTAGGGACTGTAGGTTTGTTCTTAAGTTGAATCTGTTTGTAAGTCGGAACAGGTACATTTTTTAAGTGTAGCTCCAGCCAAAAAAACTATTTTTAAGCTTTTTGGATAGCATAGGGAAGGGTTATCACCCCTGTAACATTTGTTCTGCTGTCTGTGCACCTCTTCAGAAGATTTCACCTCACTTTCTGTCCCAATGACAATTGGATTTTGAAAATTTTGGATTGTTGTGGAAACAAGCCTTGGTGATAAAGCATCAGTGGAAGTACCTTTTCCCCATAATAACTCTTACAGGAGTGAATTTCCCTTCCTAGGGGTAGATTTCCTCTCACTTCCTGTTGTCTCCCTCCGTTTGTAAGTAGGAGTCGTTTGTAAGTCGGATGTTTGTAACTAGGGGACCCCCTGTATGGGGAACAGTTATGACCTAGATTCCACTAGATGATAGTCAAAACCCTGAAAGAAACAACTCTCCCAGCTTCTATGGCAGAAGCAATCATTGTCGTTATCCCCAAACCGGATAAAGACCCTGAACTGTGCACCTCCTATAGCCCCATATCTTTACTCAGTGCTAATGCCAAGATTCTTACTAAAGTTCTAGCTAGGAGACTTAATGTGGCTATACTTACCCTGATACATGAATACCAAACTGGATTCATGCCGGGTAAGGGGACAGATATAAATCTCCACAGACTGTACACAGTTCTGGGCACCAAGGAACCTCTCACCCAGTTTAATGCAGTGGCCTCCCTGGACGCAGAGAAAGCATTTGATTTGGTAGAATGGAATTACCTGTGGGAGGTCCTGCATCGCTTTGGCCCTAAATTTATATCCTGGGTGCAGACTCTCTATAAGTCACCAAGGGCTAGAGTTCACACTGGGTCGACTCTCTCTCCACCCTTCTGTCTTCACAGGGGTACCTGACAGGGCTGCCCACTGTCCCCTGCACTTTTCGCGTTGGCCATAGAGCCGATGGCGATTCTCATGCGCCCCTCCCTCTTAGTCAGTGGTATACCGATGGGTTCTGTCCAGGAGAAAATATCCCTCTACGCGGACGATACCTTGCTGTACCTTAGGAATACCTCAAACTCACTGGGGGCTGCCCTATCACTTATCAACACCTTTAGTGGATACTCCGGCATATGCATTAACTGGAGAAAATCTGTTATCTTCGCATTGCACTGCTCGGATGCCTCAATACCAGCGGATACCCCATTGCAACGGGTTTCACAATTTAGGTATTTGGGAGTAGTGATTTTTAGGGACCTGTCACAGTTCATCCCTCTCAACCTGACCCGGTGATGTCCCTCCTGACTCAGAGATGAGCTGCTTGGAAAACACTGCCCCTTACCCCAGTTGGAAGGGTCAACCTTGTTAAATTGTCCGTGCTGCCTAAATTTCTGTACATCTTTAGACAGACCCCAGTTCACATTCTGAAAGGGTTCTTTAAAACACTGGACAGCTTGATTATCTCATTTATTTGGAATGGTAGCATCCCTAGAATAGCCAAATCCACTATGCAACTGCCTATCACTTTGGGAGGCCTTGCCCTACCCTGCTTTCTCAAATACTATTGGGCTGCTGTCCTTGTCACACTCAGATGGTGGTTGTCGGAGGAGCCGGCCATCCCCGTGTCCACATTGGAGGCGGCATCGCTTGGGTCCTATTCTGAACTGCGGAATGTAATGCATCGTGGGCCTAGGTCCAACCCAAATATTACTCCCTCGATGCGGACCACTCTAAGGGTTTGGGAAATTGTTCGGACCAAGGTACAGAAGCCCAACGGCTGGTCTCCGTGCACTCCGCTGTGGGGGAATCCGCAGTTGCCGCATTTCCAATCTATCCCAGATCCTGCGCTGTGGGCCCGCTTTGAAATTAAGAAGTTGGCAGACATTGTATCCCCTGATGGCTTTCTCACGTTTGATGGCTTAAAATGGCAACGAGGGCTACCTAATCACATGTTTCTTAGGTATTTACAGCTCCGCCATGCTTTTCGGTCCTAGTTCCCTCTAACCATTGTGCTGGAGATCACTGATGTCGAACGGTTACTGAGTGCAGCGGATGAAACTAAACCCCTGTCTACTCTATACTCTATCCTGGCGGGACTGGACACTTATAAAGCTTCTCGGTGTGGCAGGCAGATATACCCACACTGGCCGATGATGACTGGTAAGAGGCATTCAGCAATACCTCTCTCTGGTAATCTCCGCCAGAGATAGATTCACTCAGATTAAGTTTTTGCATAGGGCGTATTTCTCCCCACAACTACTAGCTAGAATATACCCCGATAGAAGCTCAATCTGTCCCAAATGTGCCTCAGAGGAGGGTTCTTTCTTTCATGTTTGGTCCTGTCAGTATATAAAACTTTCTGGAGGGGAGTTGTCAAAGTCATTAATTCTGTAAGTAAACCAAGAGTACCCTGTGACCCGATACCACTATTGCTTGGTATAGTCGACGCATTGAAAGCCTCCAATTCAAGAAATTATTTTTTTTTATGCAGCCTTCTATGCCAGGAAGGCGATTTTGCTACAGTGGAAAGGACCCTCCTCTTCAACGATACAACAGTGGAGAACTCTGATAAATACGGCCCTGCCTTTGTACAAGCTGACCTATCTGGGACGCAGTTTCCCCCAAAAAATTGATAAGGTCTGGGCGACTTGGGTTCGTAAGAAGCAGCTGCCTCTGAAGTAGGGATTGGAGCCAAGAGACCATCACCCCTGCACTATGTTAAATATTATCCACTCAGATGAATGCACACCATAGGTTACTCACAACCGATGCTCTTCCTGTTTCCCCACGCCCTGGTATTGATGCTCTCCCCCACCGATCTTCTTGCTTGATACCTATCTGTACAATTCTAGGTATATGATGCCTCCACAGCAAATGGGAATCCTTACACTCTCCTCCTTTCCCGTTCGCTATACCTGTTGATTTAAATGCCTGTATCCTTCCCTGAATAGAGCGAATGCCATTTTCAATTGTAACAGGAAAATATAATACTGACTATGTACCACTGTCTTAATCCCCCTTTTTAAATGAATTACCGTTGTCTTTTTGTACCATCTACATTGATCTTTACAATTGCTGTGAATGTAACCACTGCTTACTGGCTTTTTGTTTTTATTGAAAATAAATAAATTTTATGTTAAATAAATAAATAAAAAACAGCCACTCACCCCAGCCGGTTTCACCTGCTGTCTTTTTTCCTCTACAACCTGTCACATGTCCCAGAAGACTGCAGGAGGGAGAGAGGAGAACTTCCGCTTCCGATCGCCTAGGCGGTCGGACTGGAAGTGGGAGCGGATACCTGTCACACACACCCCCTCCCACTCCTCAAAAGTGGCAATTCTTCAGGAGGAGCAGGGGACGAGTCTTAAAGCGGAACTTTCATGTTTGGGTGGAGCTCCGCTTTAAGGTGTAGCTAAACAGTCTATGCAAACGCAGCTCAGTATTCTGACTGCACTTGTTTTTAATAGTGACTATACTCTCCTGAGACCTTTATGCCTGGCCTGAATGTAGCAGAGACACTCACCACGGTCAGTCTTCATCAGATAGCTGAACAGACCAAATGCTTGGAATCCAAGAATGTCTTTATTGAATGCAGAACATTGTGGCAAATAATATACGATATGCATAAGCAAAAGGTAAATATTATTTTTCTACAGGAAACCCATTTTAAATCTATATCACTCCCGTGAATGCCCACAAGGTACTATTCCTCTTGGTTTATGAGCAATAATCCTAGGGCTAAGTCGAAAAGTGTGGAGATTGGTGTACACTCCTTGATCCCAATCTCTGATGTTCAGGAACTTATTGACCCTGAGGGTAGGTACATCTTTCTTAAATGTAAAATCTTTCACCAGCCATTTATGCCGTCAAACATTTATGCGCCAAAGGACAAGCTATCATGTTAAGCTCTATATTATGTAAGCTTAGAGAATTTCAGAAGGGATCACTGATTTTAGGTGGTGATCTGAACATAACTCTGATTCCTGTAATCGATCATTCAACTGGTAAATCACATATTTCTTAACTCCGTTTAAAGCGGGGTTCCACCCAAATTTTGAACAATATCTGTATGTATTCTCTTCCTTGCCTAGATGCTGACATGCCGTTTAAAAAAATTTACATCGCCGTAATTACCTTTTATTTTTCTATATTTCTTTGCACTTCCTGGTTCTCCTCCCGTGGGAGTAGGCGTGTTTCTAGCCTCTCCCAGACTCCTGGGAGCTAGTCTCAGGCTTCCCAGGATGCCACTGAGCATGTGCGGGAATGAGCGGTGAATGCTGGGAGCACAGCATTCACCACATCCAGGAAATAAATGCTTGTGGGCTTCAAATGCCCACAATGAAGATGGAAACCGCCTGCAGTGAATAATATAAGTTATTCTTTCCGACAAAATCTGACACAGGCGGACATATTACACACAATATGTGAGTATGTAATGCTGAGAAGAAAAGTTTGTGAATGAACTCAAAAAAAAAAAAACGATAGATAGGTGGACCCCCGCTTTAAATGGGTTTGAAGCGTTTTCTCCATTCACTTCAGTTAGTAGATGTGTGGCGCACTTTGCATCCTTTGGATAACGATTATACATGCTACTCAGCTTCCTACAATACGTACAGCAGGATAGACTAATTCTTCATTTCCCATCGTCTGTTAGTTTGGCAACCATGGTCTGCGAAAGGTGTACAAATGTGATCAGATCACTTCCCACTATATTTTTCAGTGAAACTTCCTAATACTTGTAAATCGAAACCCACTTGGAGGTTAAATGAGAATTTATTAAAGGATCCATTGACAAGGCAATCTGTAACAGAGACAGTTTTAGCTTTTTTATCCGACCATAAAGATGATACACAACGGCACCTACTATAAAGTGAGAGGCACTGAAATGTGTGCTGAGGGGAGTCTTTATCTCTCACAGCACTAGACTGAAGAGAGAAAGGGTGTCTACAGTTGCCTCTCTACTTAAGGAAATTCATAAACTAGAATTAAAACATAAAATAAACAGAGAGGTCTCCAGCTTTCAACCTCTTCCACAAAAGCGAGCTGAACTGCGTTCCTTGCTTGACCAAGCTTTTCTCAAATATAGAGGATTTGATATAGAGTGTACAAGTTCTTTATGAACATAGCAACAAATGTAGTAAAGCTCTAGCACGCTCAATCTCTAAAAAACAACCTGGGCATTATATTTCAAAGGTCCGATGTCCACAGCGAGGCCTTGTATATGCTTCCGAACAAATAGCTTCCACTTTCCTTGATTATTACTCCTCACTTTATTATTTAACCACTTCCCTACCCGCCTATAGTCAAATGACGTCCACAGATGGGATCTCCCATCCTGGGTGGACGTCATATGACGGCCTCGGGTTCCCGGCCGCCTAGGGGGCACGCGCGCGTGTGTAAACACACAGATCCATGTCCTGTCAGCTCAGAGGAGAGCGATCTGTGTTCCCAGAACAGTGGAACACTGATCGGTCTCCTCCCCTTGTACGTCCCCGCCCCCTACAGTTAGAAGCATTCCCTAGGAAACACATTTAACCCCTTGTGTCCCCCTAGTGGTTAACCCCTTCACTGCCTGTCACATTTACACAGTAATCAATGCAATTTTATAGCATTGATCGCTGTATAAATGTGAATGGTCCCAAAAATGTGTCAAAAGTGTCCGATGTGTCCGCCATAATGTCGCAGTCAGGAAAAAAAATTGCGATCGCCGCTATGATTAGTAAAAAAAATAAATAAATAATTTTTTTTTTTAAATGCCATAAATCTATCCTGTATTTTATAGACGCTATAACTTTTGCGCAAACCAATCAATATACGCGTATTGCGATTTTTTTACCAAAAATATGTAGAAGAATACGTATCGGCCGAAACTGAGGAAAAAAATTTTTTTTTTTTTTTAAATTGGGATATTTATTATAGCAAAAAGTAAAAAATATTGTGTTTTTTTCAAAATTGTCGCTCTTCTTTTGTTTATAACGCAAAAAATAAAAACCGCAGAGGTGATCAAATACCACCAAAAGAAAGCTCTATTTGTGGGGAAAAAAGGTCAATTTTGTTTGGGTACAACGTTGCACGACCGCGCAATTGTCATTTAAAGTGTGACAGCGCTGAAAACTAAAAATTGGTCTGGGAAGGAAGGGGGTAAAAAGGTTCGGTATTGAACCGGTTAAGGGATACAAATATATCTATTTTGGATAACTTTAATCACCCCCAACTTTCTGACTATATTCAATGTACCGCCCTACCTTGTATAACAGAAGAGAAGGCGAAGAGCCTCTTGACCCCTTTTTCAATAGAAGAAGTCAATCAGCCCGTAAAATCTTTAAAACTAGGTAAATGTCCTGGACCAGATGGGCTTTCGGGGGCTTTTTATAAACAGTTTGATGGCGTCCTCAGTCCTGTTCTTTGCAACCTCTATAATGAAACGAAGTCAGACTGTCCATTTACCAAGTGTCAGGATCACTTAGTGCTCCTGCTCCTCATTCCAGCATCCAGGTGTTGGCTGTTGCATTCTGCCTGTCTGTGTTCACCTGCAAGGTGATTGATCTGGTCAGTCTCCTGATATAAGCAAACCGAACACTCTATCCCTTGCTTGTGATAGAGACAGAATTACCTGCATTGTTCCTGATCAAGCCTACCGTTTGTCTGCCCTGCTTTGCTGTTGGATTTCCCTGTGTATGACCTGGATCGGATATTGGACTATTCCCTGAACTGAGCCTGCCTTTTACCTAGACTGTCATTGGATTGGATATTGGACTATTCCCTGAAATCAGCCTGCCTTTTACCTGGATTCTCAAAATAAAGCAGTGCAGCGCTTAGAAGAACAAATACATAAAATATGAGGCAAAGTCCCAAAGTATATCTTGATCCGAGGAAATGAATAAATGGTAAGGACTTCCTCAGCGAATCCCTTCGCAGAAGGTCTACTCAATAAGGTGAGCGGCCTCTACTTCTGGTGGTGGAACACATTGGTGTTGATACACGAATGTCAAGTTTATCCTATCACTGCACCTTTTTTCTTACCATCTGATGAGTTTCCTTTCTACTTGTGGACATTTATTCATTTCCTCAGATCAAGATATACTTTGGGACTCTGCCTCATATCTTATGTATTTGTTCTTCTAAGCGTTGCACTGCTTTATTTTGAGAGTTATCATTAAGGATTTTATATTGGCCTTCAGTGTTCAGCTGCTGGTTTTTATTTCGGTTTTGCGCTGTCTGTTTTTCCTCTTTGCTTTTACCTGGATTGTCATAGAACCACGCTATCTGTCTGCTAAACTGCAAGTAGTCTGTTTGCTCTGTTCCCGTCTGCCCTGGTGTGATGGCCAGGCATTATAGCATTGTGTCTAAGTCCTGGGGGCAACCAAGTACCGGTAGGCCTGCTTGCTGCAAGGGAAAGGGGGCTGCCATAAGTGAAGTACACAGTAGCTAGCTATAGTGTCTGACCACCTACATTGGGGTAGACGTGACATTATCACAAGCCTTTAACAAAATTTTCTGTCAAGATGGACTCTGCACAGGCCTGTTTATTTGCTGAGGAAATGTGCAAACTGACACGCCAAGTCCAGGAATTGTCTTTGCGTGTAAACACACCTCCAGCAGTAACGCAGGAGCCAGAGCCCAAAGTTAACCCGCCTGATCATTTTTCTGGTGACCCCCATGTGTTTTCCAACTTTAAAAATAGTTGTATGCTATATTTTAAGCTTAAGCCACACTCTTCTGGTTCGGAAGCACATCGAGTTAATTTGGTTATTACATGGTTGTAGGGGGATCTTGGACTTTTAGTCTCCCCACAGATGACCCCGTCAGAAGGTCAGTTGAAGCCTTTTTCAAAGCCTTAGGTTTACTGTATGATGATCCTGACCATGCCCATTCAGTTGAAGCTAACCTTAGGTCATTACGTCAGGATAAACTCACCGCTGAACAATACTGTTCTGATTTCTGCTGGTGGGCACCTGATTCAGGGTGGAATGACCCAGCTTTAAGAAGCCAGTTCAGGTTAGGCTTATCAGACTCCATCATCACTACCCTATACTGAAGTCATTGAATGAAGCAATGCAAGTAGCCATCCGTATTGACAAGCGTTTTCGGGAAAGGCGTACAGAGAGGCTTGTTTCTTTGCCCCCCCAGTACACTACCCACCTCTTCTTCTTTTCCCGAGCCCTCTCAACCTCTCCAGTAGGATGAGGCCATGCAAATTGGTGCTACCCATTTATCCCCTGGGGAAAAGGCTAGAAGGAGATCTCAGGGACTCTGCTTATATTGTGGCAACCACAGCCACTTTGTCGCTGACTGTCCTAATAAGCCGAGAAACGCCAAGAGTCTAGTGAGGGCGGGGTCTGCTTGTAGTGTCTGTTTCCCTCATAGATAAATTATTTGTTCCTGCTCAACTTACTTCTGCCAAGTTTTCTCATCACCTCTCAGCTTTAATTGATTCTTGTGCTGCTACCAATTTCATTGATAGGGACCTAGCACACCGCCTACAGATTCTGGTGACTAAGGTGCACAGACCCTTCTTATGCCCCGTACACACGGTTGGACTTTGTTCGGACATTCCGACAACAAAATCCTAGGATTTTTTCCGACGGATGTTGGCTCAAACTTGTTTTGCCTACACACGGTCGCACAAAGTTGTCGGAATTTCCGATCGCCAACAACGCGGTGACGTACACCACGTACGACGAGACTAGAAAAGGCCGGTTCAGAACCAAGCGCGGCACCCTTTGGGCTCCTTTTGCTAATCTCGTGTTAGTAAAAGTTTGGTGAGAGACGATTCGCGCTTTTTCAGACTTGTGGCATTCAGATCGTTTTCTGACGTTCAGTTTGTGCTTGTGGGTTTGTATCTGCTCTTCAGTGCGTGCAGTCAGTTCGTATCGGAGTTTTCTGTGTGATCTTGCCTGCTCGTTGCTGTTTTTCAGGTCGCTCTTCACAGGCCTTGCTGTTCTTCAGTGCGTTCTGTTACTTCGTTCTGAGCAGCCGACCGTTTTCTAGCCATGTTTCGTATGCGTACTCCTCGTAGAGTTCGTGCTGTGCGGGGGCTTGGTGTTGGGGTCCTGACCTTGACACAAGTCCAGTCCATGAACAGGGTGGGGAGGAGTTCATGGACCAAGAATTGGTTGCTTCAGCGTGACCAGTTCTGTCATATGCCTTTGCTCCGTGAGATCCGTGAGAATAATCCTGATGATTTCAGGAACTTTCTCAGGATGACGGACCCTGTATTTCACCGTTTGTTGGCTTCGCTGACCCCCTATATTAGCAGGCAGGATACCTGCATGAGGCAAGCCATCACTCCGGAGCAGAGGTTGGTCGCTACCTTGCGGTATTTGGCCACAGGGAGAAGTCTGCAGGACTTGAAGTTCTCGACAGGCATCTCCCCCCAGGCTCTGGGGATCATTATCCCAGAGACCTGTTCTGCCATCATCCAGGTCCTGCAGAAGGAGTATATGAAGGTAAGATTTTTATCCTTTTATATCACATTTTATTGTATTGAATGTTTGATAATATATTGTATTTCTTTCCTCATTCCCTAATTACCATGATTGTAATATGCTGTGAATGTCCCCTTTGTCCTCATGCATGCTGAATTTTTATGTCATTATTATTTTAGGTCCTTCATACATATTTGCCCTTCAATAACCTCCCCAGCATGGTGTCTCCTGCCCTATATTCACCTCATGTAGTCACTTAACAATGTATTTTATCAGCTCCATAGTAGTGCTTTACCCCAAACACCCCCTAAAATGTTTGGAAATGTTATTTTTGATTTAAATTCAGGCAGAGTGCCAGAGGCTTTTTTTGTGGTGTCCCCAAATTTTTGGTAACCCTCCCTCCCCCAACTGCTAAGTCAGCTGATCACAATTCTCTATCCTCAATCATCTATCTGCTGACTTTGCCAAACCCATACACACTATACCCATCTCTTTACTGGTCAGATTTATGGATGAATTCCCCAAAGCATGTAGTGCAAGGGCCTGCCTGTATACTTTCCAATGGTACTGTTTAAAGTTTTTGTATCCTATTATTATCTTGATAGGTAATAGCAGAATGTTCAAATGTCCTCAAATGTGTACAATGTGTATTTATATCTTTGTATTATGACACTTCTTACCTGTCCAGTGGTCTGCCAATAGTGTAACTAAGGAGGGGCTGTTCCAAGTAATACCCTGTATTTAGGCATTCATCTCTCAATGAAGTGAAGAGGGTTACCTGTCCAAGAGTTACCCCCCCTATAATGTTAGAAATGGCCCATGAGAGGGGGGGGGGGGAATATGATAGGTGTACCTTATACTTTGGCCTTGTTAAATTCCCCTTAGTAAATGCTATCTGGAGGTTGCCCCATAATGTTTGTGTCTAATCTGCTTGCCATGTTTCTGTGAAAAAATAGTAAGGTTTATTTTTTTTTCCTCAACAGTTTCCTTCAACGCCACAGGAATGGCAGACTGTGGCCTCCCACTTTGCCCAGCGGTGGGACTTTCCTAACTGTGGAGGGGCAATTGATGGGAAACACATCTACATCGTCCCACCACCCAACTCGGGGTCGTACTATTATAATTACAAGGGGTTTAATAGTATAGTGATGTTGGCGGTGGTGTCGGCTAATTACGAGTTCTTGTATGTGGACGTGGGGAAGAATGGCCGGATGTCCGATGGTGGAGTGATCGCCCAGACGGAGTTCTACAGGCGTCTCCAGAATGGCAGCTTGGACTTGCCACCTCCAGAGGACAATGTTGAAGGTCTCCCATTTGTGTTCGTTGCTGATGAAGCATTTGCGCTGGGGGACCACCTGATGCGGCCATTCCCGATGAGGACCCTCACCCCGGAACAGAGGGTTTTTAATTACCGGATGGCCAGAGCCCGAAGAGTGGTGGAGAACACATTTGGAATCCTGGCCAGCCGGTTCCGATTATTTATGACACCCATCCATATGGCGGAGTATAAACTGAACCATATAATACTTGCCTGCTGTGTTCTCCATAATTTTTTAAGAAAACATTCAGCCAACTATGCTGGCTCAGTTGGGCCTGAGGCCGGAATCCCTAATCCATCAACACTGACGGCGCTTGAAAGTGGCCGTCCTGGCTTGCCCTCCCTGAATGCCCGTGATGTCCGGTTACGCTACCTGGAGTTCTTTGCGGGTAGGGGGGCTATCAATATGCCAGACAATCTGTGACACCTTTTTCAAATAAAAAACAACCAAAAGAAATTCTTGGTGGACATTTACTGCTTGTGTTTGTTTTAGCTGACCCTGACAGAAATGTGTTGAGTGCAGAAAATGTCGTGATTGGGTAACCTTATAAAAAACAGTGTTGGCTGGTACTTCCTAAATGCAAAAACACATTTCACTACAAGTGCACTTGCAACTGCACTGAACCTGCACTTGTAGTGCAAAGAGGATTTGCCCTTAGGAAATAACCCCCATTTTTGCATAAAACAACAATTACATCACCCCAAAAGTGTTGTAGTGTTGAGACAATAATCCACACATTCTTGAGTAAGGCACTTTTTTATACCTGCACAATCACATGTGCATTTACCAAAGGTTTTTAAAACAAACCAACATGTTTGTTGTATAACAATGTTTGCAGTAGCATTATGAAAAATCAAAATATCCATTTCAGATAAAACAGGCCTGTGTAAAACCAACAAGAAAGCCAAAAAACTTGAACTTACAAAGTTCACATTAGGTAAAACCTGAAGGCAATATCAGACATCAGTATTTAGGAACTGGGTTTGATATAGCGTTCAGATGGGGGGAAATCACCCCTGGAAAAGCCAAATTTGGAAGATTCACACCAATTTACGAATGTCAACATGTGCTATCTGCCATCAGGGGGGATCAAGGGACGTGTTTGGGGGGAGCAAGCCCTTCCTCAACGCTACTTTATAATTGAGGAAGGGGTTGCACTCCGAAAACGCGTCCATTGATCTCCCGTGATGGCAGATAGCACATGTTGGCACACTGTGTGCATCCTCCAAATTTGGCTTTTCTAAACATTTAAAAAAGTTTGGTACGATAAAACAGGTGATTTTGTGGGGTTTAAATTCGCCCCAAAACATCAATGATGTTATTATTTTTTTTAATAACATCACTGATTTGTTGCTGGATGTTTTGCAATTGGAGATTACACCCCATGATCTCCCCGATCAGTATCTGGGCACTTTCAGATGTAAAGCGTTCTGGATCACGATCACCTAAAAAGAGATAAAGAACAAAAAAAAAGGTCTCAAAAATCTGCCACCATCCATCTCTTTTACCTGAGCCTGTGGTCGCAGACACTCACCTGTTGTGGTGCCAATCTCCACCACGTCTTCTTCTTCCTCCTGCTCAGCTTCTTGGGTTGGGGGTATTTCCCCTTCTTCCAGAGGGGGGGGGTCTCTGGTCTCCTGGGATGAGGGGTGTCCTCCGAGTCTTTTATCCCCTATGTAAAACAAAAATGGTATACTTAGCACACAGATATTTGATGGCAGAACTAGAAATAGGAAACATTGCTCGGAAGTGGGGTACAATTGTCTATTTTAGCAGAGTTCCAAGATATATATTTTTTATTGCCCTTTGTCAAGCTGCAATACTTTACCTGTTTGGTACAAGCTTCACAGATGTAGCCCCCCCTATAGTATACACTGGAGCACCTGTGTGGCCCCCCCTAATAAAAATGGTGTTCTTGTGTCCCACACTAGTGCTCCAGTGTCCAGATGTGAAAACAGCTGCTCAGTGTCCTCTCCTTACACACAATCTAGTTTGCATTTCATTCTAGTAACAAACCCATCTACACAAACAAATATTTGGCATCCAAGTAGGCCCCCAAAAATGTGTGAAAATGCATATGGCCTAAACAATGGTGTTCTAGAGGCCGAAAGAAAAATGTTTGATACGAACGAATAATGTGCCCATGAACATTAAAGTTGACCTTTTGAAACGTTACAACTAATAAAAGCATATGGAGCAGAACGAACGTAATAAAGACAGAAAGAATAGGAACACAGCACAACTACTTACTTTTTTGCAGCACTCTCCGGATCTTTCGGTACTGCTCTGGCTCTCTCAACTTTAGGTCCGACCACCACTTCCTGAGCTGATCTTTAGACCTTCGTACCCCGAAATTCCGCTCAAGACTCCTGACCACTTTCGCCATGATCTTGGCCTTTCGGATGTTCGGGTTGGGGTAAGGCCCATATTTTCCGTCATAGTCAGACTTCCTCATGATGTCGACCATCTCCAACATCTCCCCAAGCGACATATTTGTGGCCTTAAAACGTCTCCTTCTGGATCGGGACGTGCCTGGATCCGCCCTTTCCTCCTCCTCCTCCTCGTTGCTACAATTAGCCCGCACCTGCTGTATGTCCGCCATCATGCTCTTCCCCCACTGCGCCGAACGAAAAGGGGAGGGGAATACACTAGAAAGAACGCCAGGGGCGGGCGGAGTTACACGCATGCGCAGTGTATATAAAGCGTAACACGCGTGCGTATTACGTTTGATCTGTGAGCGGAGGAAGGAGCATTGGACGCGGCGATCGTAAGAACGAAGGTAAGAGACAAACTTGGGCCTATACTGCTTCTATAGATTGAGGCCTATATTGTAACAAGATTAGGAGAGTTTGGTGTGACATTAGGCTTTGTCTTGTGTTGTGTCTTGCAGTGAACATGGATATGGTCCTGAAAGATAAGGACTTCATTTCAGTCTTCATAGAGATGCTAAGGGAGCTGCCCTGTCTGTGGGAGATTAAACACCCCCATTACAAGAACCAAACAAAGAGGAAGGCAGCACTGGAGCAATTGTGTGAAATTGTGAAGCAGGTGATCCCCATGGCAGACATCACTTTTTTAAAGATTTTCATTGGTGGCCTGAGGAGCACATATCTGAGGGAGCGCAATAAAGTCCTGGATTCACAGAGATCCGGAGCAGCAGGTGACATCTATGTCCCCAGGATGTTGTACTACGACAGGCTGCACTTTCTGGCAGGCCAGACTGAACCCAGGCCATCCCTCTCCAGTCTTCCTTCCACGCTTCCTTCCCCCCCGGCTGAGGCTTCTGACGCCCAACCTGGGCCTTCCAGGCCACATGTAGAGGAGCCCAGATTGAGCCAGGTATAGCATTCCTCTAAATATTTCTGCTTGTCCAATCAATGATGTGAACTATATGTTAGTTGGGAGTACTAATTAAGGATTGTGATTGATGATGCAAAACATTACAACTATGTCCCTTTTTCATACACAGGGAAGTCTCAGCCAGGAGGTGGCCGGGCCGAGCCGGCTGGCTGATCTGCAGGTCCCTCCACCCCCCCTGGAAAGAGAAAGTGGCAGTAGGAGGAGTGGCCTAGAGGAGGCGGCTATCAGATTTTTTTGTAGGGCTACAGAGGTCCTGGGAGCACCACACACCAGGCAGGAGAACATTGCTGCATTCATAGCATATAAAATGCAGAGGATGGAGGAGGGCCAAAAAGCCATGTGTGAGGCCCTCATATCTGAGGCTCTGGCGAAAGGTGTGAGGGGCCAAATTACACCTCACACACAGCTTTGGGATGGTCCTCCTCCTCCTCCTGCAGGTCCTCCTCCTCCTCCTGCCACATCTCCAACTGCACAGCCACAGCCCGGAAGGAAGTGTGAAAGGAAGACCAGAGAGTGATTGCCCTGGATCCAGTCTGGTCGGCCAAAAGATGCAGCCTCTTGTGGTACCACAGCCTGCGGACACAGATGTCATCTGCTGCTATCCGAGTCTCTGTGAATCCCGGACCAGACTGCCCTCCCTTACATATGGACTCCTCAGGCCACCAATTTTGATGTTGAAGAATTGATGTCTGCCGTGGGGGTCCCAGGCTTCACTAATTTCTGCTGTTGATCCAGTGTTGCCTTCCTCTTTGTTTGGTTCTGATCCCTTAATAAAGGATTTTTGTTTTGAATTATACTCTCCTATGTGTTTTACTTCAAAAAGGACAGTTGGTTTGTGAGGATTCAGGTACATTTCAAATATACAATGTGAAATGAACAAGGGTCACCAACAACAAACAATCTCCTTGAGATTAAATAATAAAAGATATCAATGGTGTTGGGGTAACTTGACACACAAAACACACACAAAAATATTCTGTATTAAAAATAAAAATAACATTGAACAAAGATCAGCCTTGGAAAAAATCCAAACATTAAAGAAAAAAAAAGGCTTAAAATAAAAAAAAAAAAAACATAAAAAATATAAAACTGTCAGATGTGACAACTAATAACAATATATTCAGGGAATCCCACTAAAAAAACACAAATAAAACTTTGTGAGAAGTGTGTGTGAATATGAGCATCAAAACTACTTAATTCTTGTCACATTATAAAGAAGAAGAGAGTGCGCTGTATTAAACCATTTTTTACATTGCAGCGTGACGAAAGTGCTGTATCCATTGCGAACACTAAGTTTACCAGAACGAGCTGTCCCGTGTCGGAATTTCTTCTGAGCATGCGTGGCACTTTGTGCGTCGGAACAGGCCACACACGGTCGGAATTGACGCGATCGGATTTTGTTGTCGGAAAATTTTATCTCCTGCTGTCCAACTTTGTGTGTTGGAAAATCCGATGGAAAATGTCCGATGGCGCCCATACACGGTCGGAATTTCCGACAACACGCTCCGATCGGACATTGTCCATCGGAAAATCCGACCGTGTGTACGGGGCATTAGTCTTAGCCGTTGATAACTCTTCCTTGTGCTTGGGCCTGGGGACCTTGTGCACTTTACCAATTGCCCTGACCATTAAGGAATTTCACAAGAGACAATCAGCTTCTACTTAATCTCATCTCCTGCTGATTCCCTTATCTTAGGGTATCCCTGGCTTAAAGTTCACAACCCGCACAAAGACTGGGCTGCAGAGGAGATTGGGTCCTGGTCCCAGACCTGCATCCACAATTGCATTAAAACCGCTGACCAGTTGCCCATGTATAACTCTTGGGTGGCCAGTACCAGTCACGTGCCTTTATTACAGTCCTATTCTGATCATGACAATGTTTCCAAATGTGACTACGGTTTACATAACCATGTGCCTTTTTATGACACTGTTATAACTAGGGGTGCAACGGATCGTTGCCGATCCGTGATCCGTACGGCACACCCGCGATCCGCGGAGCACTTTTCGGGCCTCAGCCATAGGAAAGGCCCCGGCTTCGGCCTAGCTCCGGAGCGGCGGCCATCTTGGTACACCCGGAAGTGGCCGCTGTCTCGACAGGAAGTGACATTTCGTCGCCGCCATCTTGCTACACCCCACACTCCTGCACACTACAATAATGATAGAGTGAGAAGGGGGCAAGCGGACATCTTGTTACACCCACCGGAGTTTTAAATTTAAAAGCCATTTTCAACACAAAACTGAGCTTATATGCACAAATACTGTATTTATGCATATAAGCTCGGTTTTGTGTTGAAAATGGCTTTTAAATCTAAAACTCCGGTGGGTGTAACAAGATTTGTGTGTTTTTTTTTTTTTGTTTTTTTTTTTTTTTGTTTTTTATGCTGATCCGAGGATCGATCCGATCCGTGACTCTGATCCGAGGATCGATCCGATCCGTGAGATTTTTGATCCGTTGCACCCCTAGTTATAACAAAAGACGCTGACAAGTCTATTGAATTCTCTACAGGTTATCTCTCCAGCCAATTGCCAAAGCCTGAACCCTCTCCTCCTAGAAACCAAGCTTATCTATTGTCTCCTAGCCTTGAGCCCTGTTTGGAAACTTCCTCTAAGTCCTCAGAAGTCAAGACCCCTGGATTACCCCTACCTTTGCCTGTCGCTAAACTCCCTTGGATGCACAGCCAGGCTAACTTGTCTGCAAGTTCCACTGTCGCTACAGCTGGTGATGTGATTCAGACAGTCGCTACATCTGGTGATTAGGGATGAGCCAAACACCCTCCTGTTCATTTTGCAGCAGAACATGCGAACTGGCAAAAAATTTGGCAGAACACACGTACACCAGTAAAGTCTATCAAAAGTGCTCATTTTAAAGGCTTATATGTAAGTTATTGTCATAAAAAGTGTTTGGGGACCCGGGTCCTGCCTGTATCAATGCAAATAATTTTTTTAAAAACAGACGTTTTTTCGGGAGCAGTGATTATTTTAATGATTAATATGAAACAATAAAAATGAAATATTCCTTTAAACATTGTGCCTGGGGGGTGTCTATAGTATGCCTGTAAAGTGGCGCATTTTTCCTGTGTGTAGAACAGTACCACAGCAAAATGACATTTCTAAAGGAAAAATTGTCATTTAAAACATGGCGGCTGTAATGAATTGTCGGGTCTCTGCAATATAGATAAAACTCTTTGAAAAAAAAGAGCATGGAATCGCCCCCCAGTCCATTACCAGGCCCTTTGGGTCTGGTATGAATATTAAGGGGAACCCTGAACCAAAATTTTTTTTAAATGGCGTAGGGGTCCCCCCAAAATCCATACCAGACCACTCAGGTCTGGTATGGATTTTAAGGGGAACCCTGCCCCACAATTGAAAAAAAAATGGAGTAGGGTCCCCCCAAAATCCTTACCGGACTCTTATCCGAGCACGCAACCTGGCAGGCCACAGGAAAAGAGGGGGGGATGAGAGAGCGCCCCCCTCCTGAACTGTACCAGGCCACATGCCCTCAACATGGGGAGGGTGCTTTGGGGTAGCCCCCCAAAGCACCTTGTCCCCATGTTGATGGGGACAAGGGCCTCATCCCCACAACCCTTGCCCGGTGGTTGCCGGGGTCTGCAGGCGGGGGCTTATCGGAATCTGGAAGCCGCCTTTAACAAGGGGACCCACAGATCCCGGCCTCCCCCCCATGTGAAATGGTAACGGGGTACAAATGTAAGCTTACTTTTTCACAAAAAAAGTGTCAAAATGTTAAAAAAAACAAGACACAGCTTGGGACAAGTCCTGTATTAAAAAATAAAAATATAAAAATGTCCCACGATGTCCCACCTAGTTATGTAAATGGGTGACCCCGCCCCCTCTGACGCCACGGGGAAGCCATGGGAAAGTCACACAGCGGGAACCTCCCATGGAGGCGGATCGGTGGCGGATTTTTTTTTCTTTTTCAGTCCGTCGGCAAAGTGATATAAGAAGATGAATGGACAGCGTGGGACATTTTTATTTTTTAATAAAGGACTTGTCCCAAGCTGTGTCTTGTTTTTTTTTTTACATTTTGACACTTTTTTGTGAAATGGTAGGGGTACATTTGTACCTGTTACCATTTCACACAGGGCGGGAGGCCGGGATCTGGGGGTCCCCTTGTTAAAGGGGGCTTCCAGATTCTGATAAGCCCCCCACCTGCAGACCCACACAACCATCGGGCAAGGGTTGTGGGGATGAGGCCCTTGTCCCCATCAACATGGGGACAAGGTGCTTTGGGGGGCTACCCCAAAGCACCCTCCCCATGTTGAGGGCATGTGGCCTGGTACGGTTCAGATGGGGGGGCGCTCTCTCATACCCCCTCTTTTCCTGCGGCCTGCCAGGTTGCATGCTCAGATAAGGGTCTGGTATGGATTTTGGGGGGAAGCCCTACGCCATTTTTTTTTTAAATTTGGAACAGAGTTCCCCTTAATTTCCATATCAGACCCGAAGGGCTTGGTATGGATTTTAGGGGGACCCTACGCAATTTTTTTTTTCAATTTTGGTTTGCGGTTCCCCTTAATATTCATACCAGACCCAAAGGGCCGGGTAATGGACTGGGGGGGGGATCCCATGCTCTTTTTTTCAAAGAGTTTTATCTATATTGCCGAGACCCGACAATTCATTACAGCCGCCATCAGTTTTAAATGACAATTTTTCCTTTAGAAATGTCATTTTGCTGTGGTACTGTTCTAAACATGGGAAAAATGTGCCACTTTACAGGCATACTATAGACACCCCCACAGGCATGATATTTAAAGGAATATTTCATTTTTATTGTTTCACTTTAAGCATTAAAGCTCCCAAAAAAACGTCCTTTTTTTAAAAACATTTTTTGCATTGATACATGTCCCCTGGGGCAGGACCCAGATCGCCAAACACTTTTATATGACAATAACTTGCATATAAGCCTTTAAAATGAGCACTTTTGATTTTTCATGTTAGTGTCCCATAGACTTTAACGGTGTTCCGACAGCTTTTGAATTTGCCCCGAACACCGCATATTGTTCGGTGTTTGCAGAACATCTGAACAACCAAAGTTCGGCCCAAACTTATGCTTGGGCCGAACCGTTCGCCCATCCCTACTGGTGATGCGATTCAGACAGTTGCTACGCCTAGCAATGCAATTCAGACAGTTGCTACACCTGGCGATGCAGCCCAGTTGGCCACTGCATCAATTATGCCAGTTCAGCCCATGCCCATTGAAAATCCGACCCATGTCCTGCTTTTTTATAGTCCCAAAAATTGGCTTTTGTCCCGACTGCCGGGCCACTCTGTCACCCCCCCACTTCCTCCAGGAAGTACTGCGGATTGGTCAGTGGGGGGCATGGCCAGCCAAGATGATCCGTCCATTAGCATAGCGACGCAGTCATGACACACATACACGCAACAAGCTGCTGCTGTGGGACAGGACTCAGGGAGACAGTCAGCGGGCCGCTGTGCTGTGTATATGTCTATGCCCTATGCCATGCTGCTTGTATGTTGGGGAGGCTGTGGGGTAGGAGTTGCTGGGAGCGGTAGAAGGCTGTATTCAGAGCAAATGGTGAGCGGAACTCAGCTGGCCAGCAGGACCAGGTATATGCTGCCTTTTCCCCATAGACTGTTCCTAAACCCTGACCTGGCTCTGGTGTTGTTCTATGAATAGAGAGCAAGGGTCACAGTGGCACTGGCACACATGTCAACACTGCTGATGTACACTGCCCTGCAACCTTCTGACCTGCGTACACTGCCCTGCAACCTTCTGACCTGCGTACACTGCCCTGCAACCTTCTGACCTGCGTACACTGCCCTGCAACCTTCTGACCTCTGTACACTGCCCTGCTGACCTCTGTACACTGCCCTGCAACCTGCTGACCTCCATACACTGCCCTGCAACCTGCTGACCTCTGTACACTGCCCTACAACCTGCTGACCTCCATACACTGCATAGTTGCCAACTGTCACGATTTTTCTTTCTTTCCTTCTTGTCTTTCCTGTCTTCTTTCCTTCTCTCTCTCTCTCTCTCTCTCTCTCTCTCCCTCTCTCCCCCTCTCCCCCTCTCTCTCTCTCCTCTCTCTCTCTCCCCCTCTCTCTCTCTCCCCCTCTCAGTTTCTCCCTTTCTCTTTCCTTCCCTACCTATCTCTTTCTTTCTCCCTCCATCCCTCGCTTCCTTCTTAAACCACGCCCCTTTTTCACCACAGCGCTGCGCACAACGCATTCTTCCTCCCCACCTATGCCACACGTACAAATGAATGCCCTGCCCCTAATTAAAATTAGACCCCTCCTACAGACAAAAAAGTGTCCCCCTATTTTTTTTTTTTAGAATGTTGGCAACTATGCTATTGCAAAAACAGACTTAGAGCAGATGGGGTTTGACCCAAACAGAGAAGCTTGTGATAATATCTTAAAGACAAGCTTCCTGATGCAGTATGCCCGGAAAACCAAGAACCCACTTTGTCTTCTCTCATTAAATGCAGGGAAGGCCTTCAATCACTTGGACTGGAGGTTTATGGTAGCATCCCTGAAACAAGTCTCCCAGTAGAATTTAGACAAAAAATAATCTCTATTTAAGCTCTATACACCGCTCCATCTGCAAGGATAAGGGTTCATGGAATATTGTCATGACCCATTACCATTTCAAATGGGACACGTTAGGGCTGCCCGCTATCACCATACCTAAATACCTTAATTCGTGAAATGACTCTGGATGCAAACCGAATTGGTTGTGAACCAAGGAAAATTTTCCCATAGGGTTGAATGTAAATCAGGTTAATCCATTCTGAACTTTTTTTTGTTTATATATACAGTAAAATTATGAAATGTATGTACAAAAAAGATTTTAAACGTATTACATACAGTGTTTTTTTTACATTAAGCTGACTTCTTTCATGTGTACATCTAAAAAGAAAAAATAACTATAGCTCCTCTTTAAATCCTTGTTTTAAACAATCCCAAACCCAATTTAAATGACTAATCTAGGGGCCAGAAACAGCATTGTGCACCCAGGAAAAGATCATCTGAGGAAATGATAAAGTTGTAGAATTCATAGGAACTGTTTTTCCATGTTTCCCAATCAAGTGAGCCCACCCTCATGGTATTCAGGGGACAGAAACCCCTATCTGAGTGGACAAATTACTAAATGGTGCTTATTGTCCAAAAAGGAGGAGTTATTGCCCACATCTCTAAACTAGATAAATTGCAAATAGGGGAAATTTTCCTCTAAATGGGACTTTAAGGGGCATTACTCCTCTACAGATCAAGACCGTAAATATAAAAAATATTATTTTATTTGAAAAAGGTTAAAAGTAGGATATACAATACAGAGAGTGTACAGGATGCAAATACAAATATATGCAAAGATACAATACAGTTGGAGACAACCACTGCTCTGTTGAATGAATAAAGCAACAGAGATGACCGAACGCATTTCGAGTTAGCAATATTTGTTCTCTTCTTCAGGGGTAGGTGGTTAGGCACAGGATGTAAATTACGTCTATAATTGATAAAAGACAGGTATAGGAATATACACATTGTAAAACAAGCAACACATCAAAAATTCAGTCAAATAATTTGTGTGAATCCACTGACCATGAAATTTGCATAAAAAAATCAATGATCTTGCATCCATGATAAAACATTTGGAAAAAATGCTGCTGCCTTAAGCCAACCAGTTTGGGTCCAGATAAATGGGTACACCCAGGAGAAGCAACCCAAATCCCAGGATGGTCACTCACAGAGGGCTCTCCAACTCGGCACCAATGGGAATACCACACGTATGGCCCAAAGCGACGAATATCGCTAGAGACAAAAAAAGGAAGGTGATATAAATATAGTGTTAGGACCAAAAATAAGGGACCTTTTCACTGAAATGACTATATAGGTGTCTGTTCGGAGCATACATATCTAGCTTGTTTCTGAATAATACAGGAAGAGGAGAGGGCTAGAGATCAGAAATGGCTAATTTCAGATGTTTGGAGTCCATGTGCCCAAATAAATGTTAAAGGGGCCTATGGAGGGGGAACATAAAAAAGGACACCATCAGGTCACAGAGTGATATCCCTAGATATGCACCCATGCGATGGTACTTGTCTTATAGTACATATATGTATGTAGTATTAGTACCCCTCAAACGTAACTGGATATTTCCAAAAGGATTACCTTGATTAGGGCTTGGTTCAGGTGTAGCCCCGTCTGACCTGGGTGTGCAGCCTAAAATGATGTTGGAATGGATATCGTTTTATGGGGTTGATGAAGATCACATGGACCAATCCTAGTGGTGATGTGGGGATGAGCTCACGATCAAGGAGCACCCCCCGAGTCCCTGGCGCACAAAAGCGCCTCCGCCATGACTTCCCAATGACGCACGTTAGTGACGAAACATCGGGCGGAGCTTAGGGACGAGCGATGCATCAGAGAGGACGGAGGAGCTGCAGGTGTCTCAGTGGTAGGAAGCGCTGGTCGCTTTCCATTTCTGCTTTTAACCTATTGCTCATGTGTGAGTTTTTACTTGTGAGTTGGTGCTGAATAAGTTTGTTTCTGTTTTGGAATGTCTGCGCAATTAGTTCATCTTTTCTCATGTATATCCAAATATCTTGCTGCAATTCCGGAGTATATCCTTTGGTTTAACCATCTTGGCTAACAGCTACAATTATTGCTCTTGCTCTACCGATCGCGGCGATGCCTCACATTTGTGGTTTGAACACTGTTTTCATATGCGGACGCTACTCACGTATATGGTCGCTTCTGCACATGAGCTCGGCGCGTTTAAAAAAATGTTTTTTCTTATTTATTTAATCTTTTATTTTTTATTTTTACACTGTTTTAAAAAAAAAATTGTGTCAAAAAATTGTGTAAACATCCCTTGTAATAGAAAAAAAGCATGACAGGACCTCTTAAATATGAGATCTGGGGTCAAAAAGACCTCAGATCTCATATTTACACTAAAATGCAATAAAAAGAACCTAAAAAAATTTTTTAAAAATGTTGTCATTTAAAAAAATTGAAAAAATAAAATGGCCCTTTAAGAGCTATGGGTCGTTTCCGCCCTGCAGTGTCATGTAGACAGGTGGGTGCCATCTTCCCCTCACTCATCTCCATGTCAGCCCAGGGAACAGACCCGATCGCCTCCGCCACTGCCGACGGCTCCGGTATGCAGCGGAGGGCCCCTCTCCCGCCACCGATAAAAGTGTTCTCGCGGTGAAAACCGCAGAGACCACTTTTATCTTGTACCGGACCGCCGGCCGAACACGGGGATACCGGGGTTATGGCAGCTAGCTGCTGCCATAACAACGATATCCGTCCTCAAAGTAGAGACGTACATCAGCGTGCGGCGGTCGGGAAGTGGTTAATATTGCCGCTACAGAAGAAAAGTTCTATGAATTTAACTATTTGCCCATGCTGAACTCTGTGATTAGTCAGCTACAGACTAGGGCTAGGGAGAAACATTCCTGGATAGGGAGAATGGCTATATATAAGATAGACATGTGCAGAACGAACAAATTAGTTAAGATTAGTTTTGATTCGTTATTTACATAAATTTGTTAAGGTAAATTTGTTTAATCTGTGTAATTTGTTTTTGGAATTTGTTTCCTTATTCGTATTCTAATTAATTAGAATTTTCGGAATTCGAATTTAAAACGTTTTGGAATTTGAATAGTGTTTGAATTGGAATAGTTTGATATTTGTTTTTCAATCTACAAGGAGAATAAAACAGAAAAGAAGATAAAGGAATAGAATAGAAACAAATAGGATAAAAAAAGAATATAACAGAAAATAAAAGAATAGAATAGAAAAGAGTAAAACAGAACAAAATAGAATAGAATATAAAAACAGAAGAGAATACAATAGAAATTAATAGACTATAGTAGAATATAACCATCTTCTGAAATTCAAATAGAAAAGAATAGAATACAAAAGAATAGAATTTAAAAAACAATAGAATTAAATAGAATAGAATAGAAAGAAAATAACCATTTCCCAAAATTCAAATAGAATAGAATAGAAAATAACAGGATAGTATAGAAAAAACAACAGAATAGAATAGAAAGAGTGTAACCATCTTCCTATTCTAATCTATTCTATTCAAATTTGAATTGATTCTATTTGAATTTTGGGAAATAGTTATATTTTTTCTATTCTCTTTCATTCTGTTTTTTTTCAATTCTATTCTTTTCAATTCTATTTGTTTTCTATTTGTTTATTCTTTTCTATTCTATTATTTACTATTCTATTCTATTCAAACTTCATATAGAATAGAGCGACTATAACTATCTTCCGAAGAAGATGGTTATATTCATTCTATTCTATTCTGTTGCTTTTTTATACTATTCTGTTATTTTCTATTCTGTTCTAATCTATTAGTTTCTATTCTATTCAAAGTTCAATTGATTCTATTTGAATTTTGGGAAATGGTTATATTCTTTCTATTCTATTGTTTTTTTACAATTCTATTCTTTTCTATTCCATTATAGTCTATTCTATTTTTTTTTTTCTATTCTATTTAAAATTTGAATTTCAGAAGATGGTTATATTCTATTTTATTCTATTCTTTTTTTTACTCTATTCTATTCTTTTCTGTTCTATTATATTTTTTTCTATTCTATTCCTTTATTTTCTATTCTATTTTATTCTCTGTGGAAAATGGAAAACAAATTGAAAACTTTTCAAATTCGAATTTGAAAACTATTTGAATTCTAATTTCGTCTGAATTTTTTTTTCGTTATTTCGGATTCGTTTAAATTTGGTACTATTGTAATTCGAAAATTCAGATACATCCGAATTTCCAAAAAACAGAAAATTCATCCGAATTTCAATTTGGAACAAAACTAACTGCACATGTCTAATGATTGATATCTTACCTCTACCTTTTTGTACCTATATCAAACGCTACCTATAGCACTCCTGAGGGCTTTCTTGTTCTCACTACGGTCTAGCCTACTATGGTTTCTCTAGACAAATTCCATGGCCAGGCTTCACTATGACATTTTAGTAAAGCGGAAGACAGAGGGGGGAGCGGGTGTACAGCATATGGAATTCATTCTATAATATAGCATCTGTAATGAGTAGAATAGTGGATTGGTTTTATCATGGTAAATCAAAACAGTGGGTAACTATTGAGCAACAAATAACATCTGTCCCCTTGACCTCTCTTCTGTGGATTATGTCTAAACTACATCATCCTAGACAAACACTTACACCTCTGACATTATCACTATTAAGAGTCTGGGACTCAACTATTTGAAAGCTAGTATCATTTCAACCCCTGGCCTATTTACTCCAATTATGGGCAATACAGAATTCTCACCGGTCTACTGTCGACCAGGTTGTTACAATGGACAACTTTGGCCCCTTCACTAAGTCAATAAGCACTTACAACAAAGGGACTTCAAACATTTAATACAATAGCAACCGCAGAATGTATCTATCCGGGTCGTTGGCTACATTATTTTCAGCTTCAGCACTTTTATACACAATTATCAAACAAGGGTTCATTTCATAGGGATTTAACTCCATTTGAATCTCTTTGCACTGGGCTTTCAGAGTGTTCCCACATTATTTCCAAAATATATGGTATATTGCTAGCCCATGCTTTCCCTAACCATCTATACTTCACCAGAGATTGGCGAGGGAATTGGGCTATAAGATCACCACAGAAGACTGGAAGAAGTCATTCTTCCTAACCTTTAAATCAAGTCTCTCAACATATATACAAGAGAAGAACTATAAAATATTAACCAGGTGGCATAGATGCCCTGTGAGGCTTCATAGAATGTCCTCAAACTATCCTGAAAAGTGTTGATGCTGTGGGGGAGATAAAGGCACAATTATCCACATATGGTGGACTTGCCCTCGGATTATAACATTTTGGGAGTCTGTCTTCCAAAGTTGCTTCTTTATTACTGGTATATAGGGATGAGCTCGACTCGAACATCGGGCGTTCGCCAAACAGCAAACATTATGGGGTGTTTGCAGGAAATTTGAGCGCCATGGAATGCCCCATAATGCACTGCGAGATTACAGTGCATTGCTGTTTGATGATTGGGCAGAGCATGCACTTGACCTGCAGGCTTTGGCCAATCACAGAACGCTAAGCTAGGAGAGCCATAATTGGCCGAAGGCAGGGTGCACGTCCCCACACTATATAAGGCTGCTTACATATCAGCCGTGTGCAGTGTTGTTGACGTGGACAGAGAGAGAGCTTGAGTTAGATTAAGCAGGCAGGTTATTCAGTTAGTGGCAGCGTATTTGATATATATACAGTGGGGACAGAAGGTATTCAGACCCCTTTACATTTTTCACTCTTGGTTATATTGCAGGCATTTGCTAAAATCATTTAAGTTCATTTTTTTCCTCATTAATGTACACACAGCACCCCATATTGGCAGAAAAACACAGAATTGTTGACATTTTTGCAGATTTATTAAAAAAGAAAAACTGAAATATCACATGGTCCTAAGTATTCAGACCCTTTGCTCAGTATTTAGTAGAAGCACCCTTTTGATCTAATACAGCCATGAATCTTTTTGGGAAAGACATGTTTTTCACACCTAGACTTAGGGATCCTTTGCCATTCCTCCTTGCAGATCCTCACCAGTTCTGTCAGGTTGGATGGTAAACGTTGGTGGACAGCCATTTTTAGGTCTCTCCAGAGATGCTCAATTGGGTTTAAGTCAGGGCTCTAGCTGCGCCATTCAAGAACAGTCACAGAGTTGTTGTGAAGCCACTCCTTCGTTATTTTAGCTGTGTGCTTAGGGTCATTGTCTTGTTGGAAGGTAAACCTTCGGCCCAGTCAGAGGTCCTGAGCATTCTGGAGAAGGTTTTCATCCAGGATATCCCTGTACTTGGCCGCATTCATTTTTCCCTCGATTGCAACCAGTCGTCCTGTCCCTGCAGCTGAAAAACACCGCAGTTAAATCTTGGTCTCATCAGACCAGAGAATCTTATTACTCACCAGTCTAGTGGCAGTCTAGTATATATATATATATATATATATATATATATATAAATATATAGATAGATATATATATACTCTGCATTCAGTGTAGCCTATATATACAGTGCATTCAGTGGTGTATACTTTCTAATACACTTTAGGTGGTGTACACAGTATCTAATACAGTGTGTGCAGTTTCTACTACACTTCTGGTGGTGTACACAGTATACAATACAGTGCAGCCGTTGTACAGTTGCTAATGCAGTGCAGGCGGTGTATTAATATATATATATATATATATATATATATATATATATATATATATATATATATATATATATATATATATATATACAGTCTAGTATATATAAATAATCTGCATTCAGTGTAACCTATATATACAGTGCATTCAGTGGTGTATAGTTTATAATACACTTCAGGCAGTGTACACAGTATATAATACAGTGTAAGTGTGGTGTTGCAAAACAAAAAGTACATCATGTCCGGAAGGCCACCAAGGAGAGCCAGACGCTCACAGACCACTAACTAAAAGAAGGCAAGCAGCCTCTGTGTATACGTCAACAGTTGTGGTCATGTACATAGTGCATCCTCTGCATGTGGCCGTGGGGCACGCTTGTCCTTTTTTTTCTGCTGCTGGCCATGTTATTGAGCCACAACATGTAGAAGAGCTGGTGGAGTGGATAACGAAACCATCCTCATCGTCTGTCACCTAGGTTTAAAGTAGTTTGCCTTCTAACACAGCTGCCAAAGCGGCCTATTCCACCAGCTCCTTGTCCACAGTCACTCCTTCCATAGCCCCACCATCATGCACAGGGGAGTCCCCAGAATTATTTGACCACAGTGTCAGTTACATGCTGCTGGAGGATGCGCAGCGATTTGAAGGCTCCGATCTTGGTTCACAGGTTGAGGAAGGGAGTAACATGAGCCTAGAGAGAGGGGGATCCACAGAAGGGCAAGAAACTGGCAGTCATGTTTCCCCCAGCTGCAGCATATTGCCAAGTTTTCTCCAGTGATGAGGAGGGAGGGGATGATGAGGTCACTGACTGTACTTGGGTGCCTGAGAGAAGAGAGGAGGAAAGTGAGGAGGAGGCACAACTCCAATGAGGCAGGATGTCCTCTAGGGGGCAGCTTAAGAGCAGCCACCCTATTGCATCACACTGTAGAGCTCCGCATGTGCAGGGTGCTGCTGACTCCCCACTGACTTTTAAAAGTTCCTTTGTGTGGGCTTTTTTTGGCACGTGTGGAGCAGATCGCACTGTTGCTGTTTGCAACCTATGTCTGAAGCGGATCAAGCATGGCCAGAACAGCAGCCGCTTGGGCACCACATGCTTGACCAGACATATGACGACCTGCCATGCAGTCCGTTGGCAACAGCACTTGAAAGACCCACATCATAGAAAAAAGCGGACTTCTCCTTGCTCCCCATCTGGAATCTCCAACCCTACTATACCTCCAGTCCTCTCAAAAACTTGCACTGAGAGGAATGAAGGTATAGCAATAGGTGTCCAAGGTATTTGCAGCCAATCTGCTAGCAGTACACCACCAATTTATTTTAGCAGGCAAATTTCCCTACCCCAGTTGCTGAACCGTAAAAAGAAATTCGGTCCCAGCCATCCACATGCTCAGCGTCTAAATGTTAGCTTGGCCAAATTGCTACCTTTTCAGCTGGTAGACTCTGCCCCCTTTCATGAATTTGTGGAATGTGCTGTACCACAGTGGCAGGTTCCAAAACACCATTTCTTTTCACGGAAGGCCATTCCGGCTCTCTACCGGCATGTGGAAGGCAATGTTTTGGCCTCATTGAACAGGGCGGTCAGCAGTAAGGTTCATATTACCGCTGACTCATGGTCCAGCAGGCATGGGCAGGGATGTTACCTTTACTTCATGGCACACTGGGTAACACTGCTGGCAGCTGGGAAGGATGCAGGACAGGGTTCAGTGTTGTTGGAGCTTGTTCCGCCACCAAGCCTCCAAAAAGCTAGTGGTGATTCTGCCACAGCTCTTTCCTCCACCCCCTCCTCTTTTTCTTCCTCTATGGCCTCTTCTGCAGATTTGTCCTCTGAACCAGCAGTGCTCTGTAAGTGTTCACGGGGCTACGCAAGCAGTCAGGCTAAAAGATGCCATGCAGTGCTTAAGTTGGTTTGCCTAGGGGACAGGAGCTACACTGGAGCAGAGATTCTGTCAGCTCTGCAGGGGCAGGCTCAGAGGTGGTTGACGCCACGCCAGCTTCAGCTAGGAATGGTTGTATGCGACAATGACACCAACCTTCTCTCCGCCCTCCAACAGGGACACTTGACCCATGTTTGGCACACATCCTGAATTTGGCGGTGCAGCAGTTCTTGACCAGGTACCCAGGCTTACAGGATCTCCTGAGGCAGGCCAGAAAAGTCTGTGGTCATTTCCGCCGGTCATACAATGCCAGTGCTCGGCTGGCTGACATTCACAGGGAATGCAATCTGCCTACCAACCGCCTCATTTGTGACATGCCCACCGGGTGGAACTCAATGTTGGCAATGCTGCAGCGGCTGCACACACAGCAAAGGGCCATCAATGAGTACCTGTGTGAGTATGGCACCAGGACAGGGTCAGGGGAGCTTGGCTTCTTTTCGCTATGCCAGTGGCTACTAATCAAGGATGCATGCACTATCCTGTCATTTAAGGAGGCCACAAGGATGGTGAGCAGCGACAATGCATGCATCAGTGAAACTGTCCCTCTAGTCTTCCTGCTGGAGCACACGCTTCGTGAAATTATGGACAGAGCACTTGAGGCAGAACAGCGGGAGGAAGAGGAGGACTTCCTTTCCTCTCAAGGCCCCCTTTATCCAGATAGCATTCCTGTGGGCCTGCCCAACACACAGCAAGAAGAGGAGGAGGAGGCGGAGGATTGTGTCAGCATGGATGTAGAGGATAACACTCAGCAGCAGTCTTCAAGGGATGGTTTTCAGTCCCCAGAAACCCAAGGTGTTGTAGGTGGCTGGGAGGAGGTAGTTACGGATAATGTGATCCTTAGTGACCCAGAAGACTCAGAATCGAATGCCTCTGCAAACTTACGCTGCATGGCCTCCCTGATTCTGCAAAGGCTGTGAAAGGACCCTAGGATTCATGGTTTCAAGGAGAGGGATCATTACTGGCTGGCAATCCTTCTTGATCCATGTTACAAGGGTAAAGTTGCAGAACTTATCCTGCCTTCGCAGAGGATGAAACATCTTCAGGAGGGCTTGAAGAAAGGTTTGTATAACGCATTTCCAGACCCTGGAGGTTATGATTTCCTGGTGCTGGACAAGGTGTTGCTGAGGCTTCGTTCAGTCAGAGAAAGAGCGGTAGAGAAGGTGGCCCGGCTGACCGATGCCTTTAAACAATTTTTCAGTCCTCATCGCCAAGGTCTGATTGGTTCAAGCAACCATCGCCAGAGTCTGCATTATATGGTGCAGGAATATCTAGGGGCAAGAGCAGACTTGGAGACCTTTCCAACAGAGCATCCACTGGGTTACTGGGTCTTAAGGATGGACCTCTGGCTAGAATTTGCTCAATATGCAATCGAGCTACTGGCCTGTCCTGCATCCAGCGTGCTTTTTGAATGCACATTCAGTGCTGCTGGAGGGTTTGTAACATATCCACAGACTCCGTTGATAGACTCACATTTATAAAAATGAATCAGTCCTGGATCAGCAGATATCAAGCATCTGATGCTGATGTAACTGATTGAATTTACTATGGATCTGGGATCCCTTGAAGACTGCCTATGCTGCCTATCCTAAAAAAAAACCTAGTGCACAAGGCACGGTGTAACCCCTCTGGATTTTAAATGATGGACCAAATGTGTAGTAAAAAGGTAGATATTTATTATTCACAATATAATAGATGATGCAAATGATTTTCAAAATGGACATGAAACTTAGCTGCCCTGTGCAGACATTCCGGGCTAGCACAGATCAATGCCGGAAATGATGCCTGAGATGTTTTGGACAGAAATGTCCTTCTTCAGAGGCTCAGTGTCACTTATAGCACACGTATGGTCTTTCTATAATGTATACAAGTTAGATATTAGTACAACAATGGAATAATACAAGAGGTTTTTTGCCTAAGAATTGTATTTCAAACCATAAACCAGAAATTGGTGCAGGGTTCCCCTTAATATCCATACTAGACCTGAAGGGCTTGGTATGGATTTTGGGGGCAGGGGGACATCCATGCTTTTTTTTTTGTATTTTTGACGCAGGGATCCCCTTAATATTCATATAAGGCCCAAAGGACCTGGTATTGGGCTGGGGGGAACCCACGCCGTTTTTTTCAATGATTTTTATCTATATTGCCGGGATCCGACAATACATTACAGCCACGAGCAGTTTTAAATGACATTTTGTCCTTTGGAAATTTAATTTTGCTGTGGTACTGTTATAAACATGGGAAAGATGTGCTACTTTACAGGCAGACTAAGGAGACCCCCCAGGCATGGTATTTAACCACCTCAATACAGTGCACTTTCACCTTCTTCCTGCACAAGCCATTTTTCAGCTTTCAGCGCTGTCACACTTTGAAGTGTCATGGACACTGTACCCAAATGAAATTGTTATCATTTTTTTCCCACAAATAGAGCTTTCTTTTGGTGGCATTTGATCACCTCTGCGGTTTTTATTTTTTGCGATATAAACAAAAGAAGAGTGACAAGTTTGAAAAAAAACACAATATTTTTTTACTTTTTGCTATAATAAATATCCAATTTTTTTTTTTTAAACAAATTTTTTCCTCAGTTTAGGCCGATATGTATTCTTCTACATATTTTTGGTATATTGATTGGTTTGTGCAAAAGTTATAGTGTCTACAAAATAGGGAATAGATTTATATATTTATATATTTATTTATTTATTTTTCACTTGTAATGGCGGCGATCTGCGATTTTTATCGTGATTGCGATATTGCGGTAGACATATCGAACACTTTTGACACATTTTTGGGACCACTCACATTTATACAGCGATCCGTGCTATAAAAATGCACTGATTACTGTATAAATGTGACTGGCAGCAAAGGGGTTAACACTAGGGGGTGATCGAGGGGTTAATTATGTTTCCTAGGCAGTGATTCTAACTGTAGGGGGCGGGGACTCACAAGGGGAGGAGACCGATCGGTGTTCCTCTGTACTGAGAACACACACAGATCCATGGTCCTGCTCTGTTACGGGGCAATCGCGGGTGCCCGGCGGACATCGCGGGTGCTGGGCACGTGCATTGGGTCCCCAGTGACACGGCGGGTGTGCGCGGGTGCTGCTGGTGGCGCGCGCGTGCGCCCCCTGGTGGGCCGGGAAGGCGAGGGCGTCTTATGACGCCCTCCCTGAACGGGAGCCGCGCCGCCTGGCCGTTATATGACAGCCAGCAGGCAAGAAGCAGTTAAGGGAATATTTCATTTTTTCATATTGTTTCACTTTAAGTATTATTAAAATCACTGCTCCTGAAAAAACTTCAGTTTTTAAAACTTTTTTTTGCATTGATACACCCAGATCCCCAAACACTTTTTATGACAATAACTTGCATATAAGCCTTTAAAATGAGCACTTTTGATTTTTCACGTTCGCGTTTCATAAACTTTAACGGTGTTCACGTGTTCGCACAAATTTTTTGCATGTTCGCATATTCTGCTGCAAACCGAACCTGGGGGTTGTTCGGCTCATCCCTATTGGTATACCATATCAGAAATCTCTGGAAATAGCTCTATTGTCTATCTATCTGGGCTCTAAGGGAGAGACTAAAAAGGGACTGCTTTTCTTCTCTCCGCAGCATGAATATTTATACCTAGACATTGGAACACCAATGTTGCTCCTACTATTAAATAGTAGGATAGGATAGTTGAGTTGAATCATTTAAGGAGAATGGAAGAATTAACAGCAAGTATACAAGAATGTTAATAAAAATATAAACAGTGCAGCGCTATAAATAGAAAACAATGAATAGTGAACAGTAATGTCTTATAAAATAGTAGTGAATAAACACATGAAAAGTCCAAGTTCACTGAAGGGGACTTTGAAAAGAAAAATTCAAGGATATGTCCATCCCATGCTTAATAGCAAATCTTCAATTGGACATGGATAACACAATCAATGTGCAAATAACTGTGCAGTTGTGAAGAAAACCTCAATATAAGGAATAAGGTGGGTACTCTTACCAGATATGGTGGACCCTCTTACAATTTGGTAGTGGGTCAGTCAGGCTTATGTGGACCAAGTGCCACAGGGTTATGGTTCGCTGGAGAGCGGTCACTCTATAAGGGATGATTCCACTCCTTATCCATGATGGTCAGGCCGGCAACCTCGGATAAGGAGTGGAATCATCCCTTATAGAGTCAAAAAAGGTGACCTGCGAGCACCATGCTGGGCGCTCGCAGGTAACTCGGCTGTGTTAGAAAAGCGAATGAATATTGCTTTCCTAACACTAAACCGCCTCTCCACCAATCAGGTGCTCGGATCTGTTACCTGTCACCTGATTGGCTGAAACGACAGGCGCTGTGATTGGATGTCTATTAGGCATCCAATCATAGCAGAGGACGGGAAGAGAGGACGGGAGAAGACATCGGGGAGCTGTCCCACCGCCACCAAGACAGGGTAAGTACAGACGGCGGGCGGGGGGGGACACACTGGCAGTATTTGATATGGCACAGTGGCTGCATTTGATGGGGCACAGTGGGTGCATTTGATGGGGCACAGTGAGGCTGCATTTGATGGGGCACAGTGAGGCTGCATTTGATGGGGCACAGTGAGGCTGCGTTTGATGGGGCACAGTGAGGCTGCATTTGATGGGGCACAGTGAGACTGCTTTTGATGGGGCACAGTGAGGCTGCTTTTGATGGGCACAGTGGCTGCATATGATGGCATAGTGGCTGCATATGATGGGTACAGTGGCTACATTTGATGGGGCACAGTGGCTGCATAAGATAGGCAAATTAGCTGTATTTGATGGGGCACAGTGGCAGCATTTGATGGCACAGTAGGAGCACTTGATATGGCAGAGTGGCTGCGTTTGATGGGCACAGTGGCTGCATTTGATGGGCACAGTGGCTGCATTTGATGGGCACAGTGGCGGCAATTGATGGGCACAGTGGCTGTGTTTGATGGTACAGTGGTGGCAATTGATGGGCACAGTGGCTGCGTTTGATGGGCACAGTGGCTGCGTTTGATGGGCACAGTGGCTGTGTTTGATGGCACAGTGGTGGCAATTGATGGGCACAGTGGTTGCTTTTGATGGCACAGTGGCTGTGTTTGATGGTACAATGGCGGCAATTGATGGGCACAGTGGCTGTGTTTGATGGCACAGCGACTGCGTTTGATGGCACAGTGGCGGCAATTGATGAGCACAGTGGCTGCGTTTGATGGCACAGTGGCTGTGATTGATGGTACAGTGAGGCTGCAACTTATTTTTTTTTTCAGAATTTTTCAGTTTGTTTGTGCCCCCCCAAAAAATTTTGGGCACCAGCCGCCACTGCTTCCTATAAATAGTTTTTACTTCACAGTTTGTTTCTGAGTTAAAATTGTGGCATGGACATAGTTTTTTCTTGTTTTTTAAGGTGCTGGTGAGGAGCTCTTCAGATAGATTGTCAGAGAAATAGATAGATATGTCTTTGAAATTTTGTTTACTTTTTCTCTTCTTCTTCTACTTGTCTTTTGTTATTGTTTGTTTTGTTTTGTTTTTGGGCAGATTTTTTGCCCAAGTGAAATAATAGTTACCTAAGTATAGATGTTTTTGTTGAACAGGTGGTAAGACATACTTATATTGATTTTCAAAGTATAAAAAAAAAAAAAAAAAGTAAAAAAGGAACATTATGGCAATACAATAAGACGAGGTTTACTTGATATAGAAGGCAAACTCAAAGGCATCATTTACACTTTTATGTTGGGGGAGGTACGGTAAAAACAGGTGACAGCAGAGTGGGTCCATGAGGCTTCGCAATGCAGTGCAGCAAAAATTATGTCCACTCAACTGAACAGAATGCAATGCATGCAGTTGTGGTGCGGTAGTGTACTCATTAGTACAGCAAGCTCCTCCTAAGCTCCCTAGTTTTTTTTTTTTTGTTCAGGAGTCCACTGGGTTGAACTAAAAAAAACTCACTGTGTAACCAGGCTTTAGATCTCATTCATATGTTCTAAATGGCCATGGAATGGCAAATATACCATGAGTACCTACAGCCAGGATCCCAGATCTTCAAATTTTTTTCAGCTGCTCAGCCTGTTCACTTGAGTGATGGGCTGAAAAGACCTGCTGCTGTTAACATGTATCTGTAAATCCAGTGGTCCCCATGTTTAAGCTCTGGGGGACAAAGTAAAACACATTGGGGTGTGGCCTGGCAGGAACCCAGGCTAAGATCTCTCCCATCATTACTACATTACCTGCTTGTTTGTACTTCTCCTGGGGAGGAATACAGTTCGTTCTGCACTTTTGTGACCCAATTTTTATCCGACAGCCAGCTATAGCCCACTGTCAGCTGACATCGCTTAGCAGGTCCAGGCTGTGGAAAGATCCTAACATTAAAGTCAGGATTCACCCAGATTCCTGGACCAGCAGCTCGCTCAGCCTCTCAGTGAGCCGCTAAGACCCTGAGCCAGCCACTCCTGCCCCCTCCACAGCCTGGCATTCCACTGAGCATGGGGTAGGAGGGGGGCAAAGCCAGGGACTGACAGTCACCACTCTTTGCTCACTGAAGGCTTCTAAGACCAACGCTGTCATTGGTCTTAGAAGCAGCTGGGGACAGATGCAACATTGGATTGATGCTCCATCCACCTAGGTAAGTATAATAAAAAAAAAAAAAATCTCTTTTAAAGGGAAAAAAATCCCCCTCTACCGCCTAAGAACCCTCCCTCCTCCTAAGAAAACCCCCCCAGGCCGTAATTCTCACTTCCTCATTCCCAAAACAGAAAATTGATGCCTCCCCACTTACCAGACCTCAGATTCAGCACGGCACAGAAGCAGGAAAACTTCTGCATCCCCAGACTCCCTTCCGCTGTGTCATATGATACCTCGAGGAGGAGTCCAGGAGTTCCCTCAACATTGCACTGTCAATTGCGGCCATCTGATTCCTCGCAGTAATTTCATGCTTTTCAGGGGGACCCCTTATCAAACTGAGGGGGTTGGGCGCAATAGAAGGGGGCTGGCTGCTGCACTCCGAAACTCTGATTGCTTCTACTGTGCTGATGCTGAGGCTAAACACCAGGGACACTGTCTGGGCATTTTGCCAGGATGCTCTGGGGGGAGGGGGGTTGAACACCCCTGACCCCCCCCCCCCATCTGCACCCCCCGATTACAGAAGCCCACACAAGGAAAAGTAAATTACATCACAATAACGAGAAGGAAAGGACAGATAGCATAATACAAACAATAGCCACAAGGTGGCAGCATAAACAAAAACAATTAACTAAAGCAGTGTTTCTCAGTCTTTTTTTCAGTTGAGTCACTTTTTATAATTCTGCGCAATCTCGAGACACCCCATTCTGAAATGAAAAAAACGAAACTAATAATTTTACATAACACAGAAACATCCACACATGTAGGACACCCAGCATTAGAGGTGATTTATTATTCCGAAGCAAATACACCTTTGCACACTTCTAGGCAAGTTGAAATGTGTGTAGTTAGTCCAGCAGCCAGCCTAGGCTGGGGAAGGAATTTAACCTGTTTGGCTCAGTTCCTGGGCTTTTGGCGGGCCCACTTGTTGCATAAAGAGGGGGACAGCTAAGACTGTGGTGGGAGCAGGAGTGGAGTACGTAGTACTGAGGGTATAGAGACCAACCTGTGAGCACAAGCACGCGCTGAAAATACCGGGCATCACGAACAACATCCAAGTCATGAATAAATCCAAATTGACTCTCACCTCACGAGGTATGCCTAGGCTAGGCTTTTTTAGATAGATTTAGGAACAGGATGTTATTCATGTTATATTGCCATTATGTCTTTCTATAGTAAAATTAGTGTATATTAACCATTCTAAGCCTGGTCTGAAGTTATTCAAAGGGGTGCATGTTGATTCTGGTGTATTCCAAAGAACCTGGGTCTGTAATTGCACTATGGGTATGAAGTAACATTGCTACAAGGGGTTAACTCAGAAAGACAAGGAAGAGAAGTGTAGTTGTTATGGGTAACCAAGTGAAGGAACAAGCTACAGCAACCCGTTCTTAAGTGTGGTATCTGCTAAAGGTGACAGGTCCTTCCATAGCGAGGGGGTTGATGTTATGGCTCCCTCCCTAGCAGTCCATCTCCCATGGTAACTGGGAGGAGCAGACTAGCATTACGAAGATCTACAACCTGGTCACATGGTACGGGTAGGACAGAGTTAAGTCAGAGCATGCATGGGGTCTACAGTAGGTGCTCACTGAGACCCTATTCTGTTACTGGGAGTGAGGTAACAGAGTTATGGTGGAGTTGGTGCATGCTCAGCATGTCCCTCCTAATGCAACATACAAGTACAATAAAAGTCACTTTTCAGAGGAACTCTACACTTTATTACTGCACACAGTGAATGCTCGTCTCTAAGTCGAGGAACTACCCTAATGCTTGAAGTTTCACATGACCGCAGTGTCTGCCTGGTCCTGGGCGAATGTTACCCCACATGCATTGGCACAAAAGACACCGCCCACACACTGATACTGACTAGTTTCTCTGCTCTCTCAGTTTCTCTTCATCACTCAGCTAATGTGACCCCAGTGCTGACAGAGAGGGGCAAACGAGGATGCCACACAGGGGTCCAACGCCCTCCTTATCAACCGATGATGTTATTGGTTGTTAGGATACCGGCGAATATAAGGTTGTGATGGTGCACAATGAAAACCTGTGGCTTTCTTAAGCTGTTCAGATCCGCGCTATAGCCGAATGACAGCTACAGCACGAATCTGCTTTGTCAGGAGGCCGTCTATTGCCATGATTACTGTGTGAGTGAGTCCCATAGGCCAGTCGGTTCTTTCAACTTGCTGGTGTTTATGCAGGAAGAAGTGTCCAACTAGTAGATTTGGACTGACTTCTGGATGAATCTCTGGGTCCTTGTCAGGGTCTAGGAGTTTGAAGAAGTCAGCAGTAATTTATTTTGCATGATCCAGAAGGAACTCTGGACCTGTTGACCAGGAAGAATCTGCAAAGGTACTTGTGGACACTGACCTAGAGGCAAGATCTGCAGGATTGATGTACAGTGAAATATAATGCCATTGTTCAGGCTTGGAGGATATCCTAATCCTTTTCACTTGATTGTTGAAAAAGATGTAAAAGCATTGTGTCTGGTTCTATATGTAGCCCAGAACAACTTTGCTGTCTGTGTAGAATTTGACGTCATCTACCTGAATGTCTAGCTCACACAGTATGAAGCCTGCTATTTCCACAGCTAGCACAGTTCCACAAAGCTCAAGCCTAGAGTATGATCTGGCTTGGGTGCCAACTAGGCTTTGCCAAACAGAACTCAAAATGAGTTTGATTACAGGAGTCCATCACCTTGAGGTAGGCAACAGCTGCTATGGCCTCAGTGAATTCATCTGAGGAAATGTGAATCACCTTTCTCTATGTAGCTAGGTGCTTGGCTAAGAACGAGAGTGAGAGAAACATTGGCTGCAGCTACTGCCCTGCAGTGCTGAACAGGTTAATAGCTATATCAGCAGGAGGAGGGATCTGCTGAACAGGAATAGTTAAGTAGACTGAGTCCAGCAGTAGGGATGAGCCGAACACCCCCCAGTTCGGTTCGCACCATAACCTGCGAACGGACTGAAAATTCACACGAACGTTAGAACCCCATTGACGTCTATGGGACTTGAACGTTCAAAATCAAAAGTGCTCATTTTAAAGGCTAATTTGCATGGTATTGTCCTAAAAAGGGTTTGGGGACCTGGGTCCTGCCCCAGGGGACATGTATCAATGCAAAAAAAACTTTTAAAAACGGCCGTTTTTTTGGGAGCAGTGATTTTAATGATGCTTAAAGTAAAAAAAAAAAAAAAAAAGTGAAATATTCCTTTAAATATTGTACCTGGGGGGTGTCTATAGTATGCCTGTAAAGTGGTGCGTGTTTCCTGTGCTTAGAACAGTCCCTGCACAAAATGACATTTTTAAAGGAAAAAAAGTCATTTAAAAACTGCTTGCGGCTTTAATGTAATGTCGGGTCCCGGCTATATGGATGAAAATCAGTGAGACAAACGGCATGGGTACCCTCCAGTCCATTACCAGGCCCTTTGGGTCCTGTATGGATATTAAGGGGAACCCCGCACCCAAATTAAAAAAAGGAAAGGCGTGGGGCCCCCAGGTCCTATATACTCTGAACAGCAGTATACAGGCGGTGCAAACAAGACATGGACTGTAGGTTTGTTGTTAAGTAGAATCTGTTTGTAATTTTGAACTGGTACATTTTTAAAGTGTAGCTCCAGCCAAAAAATCTGTTTTTAAGCTTTTTGGAAAACATATGGAACGGTTATCACCCCTGTGACATTTGTTTTGTTGTCTGTGCTCCTCTTCAGAAGATTTCACCTCACTTTTTGTCCCAATGACAAATTTTTTTTGAAAATTTGGGGTTTTTAGTGAAACAAGGATTGGTGATAAAGCATCAGTGGAAAGGAGAAAAGCGTTTCCCATATTAACTCTTACAGGAGAGAACTTCCCGTTTGCAAGTAGGAGTCGTTTGTAAGTTGGATGTTTGAAAGTAGGGGCCTGCCCTATATACTCAGCAGAAATTTGGGCCTTAGGTGTTGTTGTGGCCTCAACACTGTAAGCCCTCACAGGGCCCTGCTGTGAAATATTAGTTTAAGAATTGTAATTGCATGCCCCTGTTGAACAGGGCCAGAAAAATTGGGCCTTTGGTGATGGTAGTGCTGGTGTCACAACACTGTCCTCACAGTTACTCTTGGTGGGAGCTGGAACAGGCCCTGCTGTGAAATATTAGATCAAGAATTGTAATTACATGCCCCTGTTGAACAGGGGATGAAAAATTGGGCCTTTGGTGGGGGTGCTGGTGGCACAACACAGGGGCTGCAAAATTGGGCCTTAGGCACTGGTGCTGGTGCCACAACACTGCAACCCCTCACAGATACTCTAGTTGGAACGCAGGAACGAGCCCTGCTGCAAAGTATTGCATCAAAAATTGTAATTACATGCCCCTGTTGAACAGGGCCAGAAAAATTGTGCCTTTGGTGGTGGTGGTGGTGCTGGTGGCACAACACTGTAAGTCCTCACAGTTAATCTTGGTGGGCGCAGAAACGGGCCCTGCTGTGAAATATTAGATCAAAAATTGTAATTACACGCCCCTGTTAAACAGGGGCTGAAAAATTGGGCCTTAGGCACTGGTGCTAGTGCCACAACACTGCAACCTCTCACAGATACTCTAGTTGGAACGCAGGAACGAGCCCTGCTCAAAGTATTGCATCAAAAATTGTAATCACACGCTCCTGTTAAACAGGGGCTGAAAAATTGGGCCTTAGGCACTGGTGCTAGTGCCACAACACTGCAACCTCTCACAGATACTCTAGTTGGAACGCAGGAACGAGCCCTGCTGCAAAGTATTGCATCAAAAATTGTAATCACACGCTCCTGTTAAACAGGGGCTGAAAAATTGGGCCTTAGGCACTGGTGCTGGTGCCACAACACTGCAACCCCTCACAAATACTCTAGTTGGAATGCAGGAACGAGCCCTGCTGCAAAGTATTGCATCAAAAATTGTAATTACACGCCCCTGTTAAACAGGGGCTGAAAAATTGGGCCTTAGGCACTGGTGGCGGCAACCAGAACAAAAAATGTTCTTACAAGCTATCAGCATGATCATTGAGGAGGAAGAGGATAGTTACTCAGGATAGTCACTCAGCATAAGCATAGGCAGTCTTTGAAGGGAGCTGACTTTTCCAAAAAAAATTATTCGGTTACATCAGCATCTGGTGCTTGGTATCTGGTGGTGATCCAAGACTGATTCATTTTTATGAAGGTCAGTCGATCGACCGAGTCGGTGGACAGACGCACCCTGTGATCGGTTACAAAGCCTCCAGCAGCACTGAATGTGCGTTCCGAAAGAACGCTGGATGCAGGACAGGCCAGTAGCTCAATTGCATACTGTGCAAGCTCTGGCCAGTGATCCATCCTCAAGACCCAGTAACCCAGAGGATTTTTGGTGGGAAAGGTGTCCAAGTCAGATCTTGCCCCTAGGTATTCCTGCACCATGTAAAACAGACGCTGGCGATGGTTGCTGGAACCGATCATACCTTGGGGCTGCGGACTAAAAAATTGTCTGAACGCATCGGTCAGATGGCCACCTTCTCCACCGCTCCTTCTTTGACTGACCGAAGCCTCAGCAACACGTCCAGAAACAGGAGTTTGTAACCTCCCAGTCTCTGGGAACGCGTTGCACAGACCTTTCTGCAAGGCCTCCCAAAGATGTTTCATCCTCTGCTCCCTCTGTGACGGCAAGATAAGATCCGCAACCTTACCCTTGTAACGTGGATCAAGGAGGGTTGCCAGCTAGTATTGGTCCTTCTCCTTGATACCACGAATACGAGGATCCTTCTGCGGGCTTTGCAGAATAAGGGAGGCCATGCAGCGTAGGTTTGCTGAGGCATTCGGTCCGGAGTCCTCTGGGTCACTAAGGTCGACATGATCCGCAGCCACCTCCTCCCAGCCACGTACAAGTCCATGTGTTTCTTGGGACTCTAAATGATCTCTTAAAGACTGCTGCTGATGCTGAGTGCCAGGCTCCACCTCCATACTGACACAATCCTCCTCCTCCTCCTCCCCTCCTCTTCCTGTGTGATCGGCGGGCATGCAGGAACACTGTCTGGATAAAGGGGGCCTTGAGAGCTAAGGAAGTCCTCCTCTTCCTGCCTCTGTTCTGCCTCAAGTGCCCTGTCCATTATTCCACGCAGCGTGTGCTCCAACAGGTGGACAAGGGGGACAGTGTCACTGATGCATGCACTGTCACTGCTCACCATCCTCGTGGCCTCCTCAAATGGTGACAGGACAGTGCATGCATCCCTGATCATGGCCCACTGGCGTGGGGAAAAAAAAACAACCTCCCCTGACCCTGTCCTGGTGCCATAGTCACACAGGTGCTCATTGATGGCCCTCTGCTCCGTGTGCAGCCGCTGCAGCATGGCCAACGTTGAGTTCCACCTGGTGGGCGTGTAACAGATTAGGCGGTTCTTGGGCAGGTTAAATTCCTTTTGGAGGTCTGCCAGCCGAGCACTGAGATTATATGACTGGTGAAAATGCACACAGACTTTCCTGGCCTGCCTCAGGACATCCTGTAAGCCTGGGTACCTTCCCAAGAACCGCTGCACCACCAAGTTAAGGACGTGAGCCAAACAGGGCACATGGGTCAGTTGTCCCTGTCGGAGGGTGGAGAGGAGGTTGGTGCCATTGTCGCAAACCACCATTCCTGCCTTAAGTTGGCGTGGCGTCAACCACCTCTGAACCTGCCCCTGCAGAGCTGACGGAACCTCTGCCCCAGTGTGGCTCCTGTCCCCCAAGCACACCAGCTCAAGCACTGGCATCTTTTGGCCTGCGTACTTGCGTAGTCCCTTGAATGGCTATGGAGCACCGCTGGTTCCGAGGACAAAGCACAGGAAGAGGCCATGGAGGAAGAAGAAGGAGAGGGGGTGGAGGAGAGAGATGTGCCACAATCATTAGTAGTGGCATTTTGAAGGCGTGGTGGCAGAACAACCTCCAACACTACTGCACCTTGTCCTGCATCCTTCCCAGCTGCCAGCAGAGTGACCCAATGCCCCGTGAAACTTAGGTAACGTCCCTGTCCATGCCTGCTGGACCATGAGTCAGCGGTAATATGCACCTTACCGCTGACCGCCCTGTCCAGCGAGGTCAAGACATTGCCTTCCACATGCCGGTAGAGAGCCGGAATCGCCTTCTGTGAGAAAAAGTGGCGTTTGGATACCTGCCACTGAGGAACTGCACATTCCACAAACTCACGGAAGGGGGCAGAGTCTACCAACTGGTAGCAGTTGAAGTGCTAGCAATTTTGCCAAGCTAGCATTCAACCGCTGGGCATGTGGATGGCTGGGAGCGAACTTATTTCGGCGGTGCAGCAGCTGGGGCAGGGATATTTTCCTGGTACAATCTGACGTCGGCGTACCGAAAGCAGATTGCCCACAAGTACTTGGCTGTGACACACCTAATTCTACACCTTCATTCCTCTCAGTGCAGGTCTCAGAGAGGACTGAAGATATAGTGGGGTTGGAGATCTCAGCTGATGAGGAGCAAGGAGAGGTCCTCTTTGTTCTTTGGTGTGGTTCTTTTAGATATGCTTGCCTGCATGGCAGGTCAACATATGTCTGGTCAAGCATGTGGTGCCCAAGTGGGAGATGTTTTGGCCACGCGAGATACGCTTGAGACATATGTTGCAAATAGCAGTGGTGCGATCTGATGCACTCGTCTCAAAAAAGGCCCACACCAAAGAACTTTTGGAATAACGCGCAGAGACAGCAGCACCCTGCACATGCGGTGTGATGCAATCAGTGTGCAGCCCTTAGGCTGGCCCCTGGAGGGCATCCTGCCTCGTTGGTGATGTGCCTCCTTCTCCTCCTCCTCTCTCCTATCAGGCACCCACGTTGGGTCAGTGACCTCATCATCCCCTCCCTCCTCATCACTGGAGCAAACCTGGCAGTATGCTGCAGCAGGGGGAGCATGACTGCCAGATTGCTGTCCTTCTTGGACACCCCCTCTGTCCATGCTCACGTTACTGCCTTCATCTAGCTCAGTATCATCATCAGAGCCTTCTAAACGCTGGGCATCCTCCTGGCGCATGTACCCAACACTGTGGTCAAACAGTTCGAGGGACTCCTCAGGGGGACATGGTGGGGCTAGGGAAGGAGTCACTGATTCCATTGAGCCAAGGGAAGAGGCCGCGTTGGCAGCTGCTTTGCCAAAGTACCCTGAGCATGTGTGAGGGAGGATGAGGAGGATGAGGACGGCTTGGTCATCCACTCAGCCAAGTCTTCCGCATGTTGCAGCTCAACACGGCCAGCTGCCGAAAAAAAGGCCAAGCGTGTCCCACGGCCACGTGCTGATGAGGATGCACAATCCCCACGACCAGCACCGTTGCCTCTAGACACAGAGCCTGCTTGCCCACTTTTATTGGCTTGTGACTGTCTGCCTCTCCTTGTTGGCCTTCTAGACATACTAATGGCCTGTAGCTGCACTAAGCTGGGATATATATATATATATATATATATATATATATATATATATATATATATATATATTTATTTATATATATATATATATATATATATATATATATTGATACTGCAGCTAGCAAAATCAACTGCCTGCCTACAGTATGAGAACACCACCAACCTTCTACAGGTAGCTTTAGCTGAACACTGTGCAGAGGTCGCACTACACTAACATGTAAATACTTTAGCTGCCTGCGGTAGTGATAGGATCAGGAAAACACCACCAACCTTCTACAGGTAGCTTTAGGTGAACACTCTGCAGAGGTCGCACTACACTAACGTGTAAATACTTTAGCTGCTTGCAGTAGTGATAGGATCAGGAAAACACCACCAACCTTCTACAGGTAGCTTTAGCTGAACACTGTGCAGAGGTCGCATTACACTAACGTGTAAATACTTTAGCTGTCTGCGGTAGTGATAGGATCAGGAAATACCACCAACCTTCTACAGGTAGCTTTAGCTGAACACTCTGCAGAGGTCGCACTACACTAACGTGTAAATACTTTAGCTGCCTGCGGTAGTGATAGGATCAGGAAAACACCACCAATTTTCTACAGGTAGCTTTAGCTAAACACTCTGCAGAGGTGGCACTACACTAACGTGTAAATACTTTAGCTGCCTGCGGTAGTGACAGGATCAGGAAAACACCACCAACCTTCTACAGGTAGCTTTAGCTGAACACTGTGCAGAGGTTGCACTACACTAACGTGTAAATACTTTAGCTGCCTGCGGTAGTGATAGGATCAGGAAAACACCACCAACCTTGTACAGGTAGCTTTAGCTAAACACTGTTCAGAGGACGCATTACACTAACTTGTAGCTTTAGCTGAACACTGTGCAGAGGTTGCACTACACTAACTTGTAGCTTTAGATGAACACTGTGCAGAGGACGCACTACACTAACTTGTAGCTTTAGCTGAACACTGTGCAGAGGTCACACTAAACTAACTTGTAGCTTTAGCTGAACACTGTGCAGAAGTCGCACTACACTAACTTGTAGTTTTAGCTGAACACTGTGAGGAGGACGCACTACACTAACTTGTAGCTTTAGATGAACACTATGAGGAGGACGCACTACACTAACTTGTAGCTTTAGATGAACACTGTTCAGAGGACGCACTACACTAACTTGTAGCTTTAGCTGAACACTGTGCAGAGGTCGCACTAAACTAACTTGTAGCTTTAGCTGAACACTGTGCAGAGGTCGCACTACACTAACTTGTAGCTTTAGCTGAACACTGTGCAGAGGTTGCACTACACTAACTTGTAGCTTTAGATGAACACTGTGCAGAGGACGCACTACACTAACTTGTAGCTTCAGCTGAACACTGTGCAGAGGTCACACTAAACTAACTTGTAGCTTTAGCTGAACACTGTGCAGAAGTCGCACTACACTAACTTGTAGTTTTAGCTGAACACTGTGAGGAGGACGCACTACACTAACTTGTAGCTTTAGATGAACACTATGAGGAGGACGCACTACACTAACTTGTAGCTTTAGATGAACACTGTTCAGAGGACGCACTACACTAACTTGTAGCTTTAGCTGAACACTGTGCAGAGGTCGCACTAAACTAACTTGTAGCTTTAGCTGAACACTGTGCAGAGGTCGCACTACACTAACTTGTAGTTTTAGCTGAACACTGTGAGGAGGACGCACTACACTAACTTGTAGCTTTAGATGAACACTGTTCAGAGGACGCACTACACTAACTTGTAGCTTTAGCTGAACACTGTGCAGAGGTCGCACTAAACTAACTTGTAGCTTTAGCTGAACACTGTGCAGAGGTCGCACTACACTAACTTGTAGTCTTAGCTGAACACTGTGAGGAGGACGCACTACACTAACTTGTAGCTTTAGATGAACACTGTTCAGAGGACGCACTACACTAACTTGTAGCTTTAGCTGAACACTGTGCAGAGGTCGCACTAAACTAACTTGTAGCTTTAGCTGAACACTGTGCAGAGGTTGCACTACACTAACTTGTAGTTTTAAGTGAACACTGTGAGGAGGACGCACTACACTAACTTGTAGCTTTAGATGAACACTGTTCAGAGGATGCACTACACTAACTTGTAGTTTTAGCTGAACACTGTGAGGAGGACGCACTACACTAACTTGTAGCTTTAGATGAACACTGTTCAGAGGACGCACTACACTAACTTGTAGCTTTAGATGAACACTGTGCAGAGGTCGCCCTAAACTAACTTGTAGTTTTAGCTGAACACTGTGCAGAGGTCACACTAAACTAACTTGTAGCTTTAGCTGAACACTGTGAGGAGGACGCACTACACTAACTGTAAATAGTCTAGCTGCTTGACTGTGGTACTAATAGGATCAAAAGAACACCAGCAATTTTCTTCAGGTAGCTGTAAATACTGTAACAAGACAAGCCTGCCTGTCAGTAGGAAGATAACAGGAACGGCTCTAGCTAAACTGAATACAGTGTATATACAGTATATATATATATATATATATATATATATATATATATATCTACACACAACACCTGGGATGCATATATATACACAATACACTGTAAGTGCAGCTAACTTACTGACTGTCCTGCCTAATCTAGCTAACTCAAATGAAATGACACTGTCTCTCTCTCTCTCTATCTCTCAGCACGCCGGCACACACTACACAGGGCCGCCGTGCAGGCGGCCTTATATAGTGGGCATGTTCTAAACACCCTGAGCCATAATTGGCCAAAGCCACCATGGCTTTGGCCAATTACAGCTCTCTCTACTGACGGCGCTGTGATTGGCCAAGCATGCGGGTCATAGTGCATGCTTGGCCAATCATCAGCCAGCAATGCACTGTGATGCCGCAGTGAATTATGGGCCGTGACGCGCCACGCGAATTTGGCGCCAACGGCCCATATCGTGCGCAATTCGGCGAACGGGTGAACAGACGATGTTCGAGTCTAACATGGGTTTGACTCGAACACGAAGCTCATCCCTATCCAGCAGCACTGCGATGTGGGAACGGTAGTCCAAAGGAGAGAGACCTGACTGTAATCAAGAGCTTTTGAACTGCAATTCCCAGAGGGGGATTGTCAGGAGAATGGGAAAGTGTTGCATTTTCTCAGGCTGTACAGGACACAGTTTCTTCTTGTCATGAGGCAGCCTGGAGAGTGCACATTGCTCTACGTTGTGCACCACCACTGCTGCATAAATACGACCTGAGTGGGATCTAGAGTGCTTAGTCCAGTTGTGCTGATAGCCAGAGTCACCTGGGTGCAGAGCAGAGAGTAGACTGGATGGTGAGCTGCAATATCGCTGGAACTGGTGAGCTGCTGCTGTGGGGATTTACTATCCGCTGCTAGAGAGACTGAGCCCTTTAGGCACTGATCATACAGCCATCTAGTAGTCATTTTTCTGCCTGCAGGCTTGACTGGGACTATTCTCATGTGCACCAACGGTTCATTTGGGTCCCAGCGCTAGCTGGCTGAAGAATTCGGAGTTAAGACTGTCCCTTTACAGCTGCTATGCAGCAACCTTCCCCTATTGCTTATGCTAATGTCTCAAGGAAACATTGCACTATATCCTAGCCATTCTCCTAGAGTGCACTCTAGACTGGTTATAGCATTATTATTTACATTGCAGTCAATGCTTATATACAGTGTTTATTGCTGACTTTGCTGATTCATGGGTTAATCCCAGTCTAGTGATACAGAACTCTATTCCAAGTTACTGTGGCATAGTGATTATACTGTCTAGTGGACTGTGTCTGAACCTACCTGTTGTGCTTATAATGTATGCTCAATCCACCATTTATTATAACATGTACCAATACATTGAGTTAACTTACCACAAAACGGTCTTGTGTCAAATTTCTGGTTCTAATTCACAGCCAAGTCAAAGGTGTCTATACTCGTGTTCTTATAAGTGCTTGCAGTAACTTTCATTCAACCAAGTGTTTCTAAGGGGCTGATTCAAACTGGAGTCAAATTACCAAGTTGCTCCTGCTGTGGGTGTAGCACTACATCTGATGTTCAGCAAGGGAAATGGAAATATAGCAGCATGGTATGTGAATCCCATCTAATGCCGTGTACACATGAGCGGACTTTATGGCAGACTTTGCCCGACGGACTTTACGACGGACATTCTGAATGAACGGACTTGCCTACACACAATCAACCAAAGTTCGTCGAATTCGTACGTGATGACGTACGACCGGACTAAAATAAGGAAGTTCATAGCCAGTAGCCAATAGCTGCCCTAGCGTGGCTTTTTGTCCGTCGAACTAACATACAGACGAGCGGACTTTTCGACCAGACTCGAGTCTGTTGGATAGATTTGAAACATGTTTCAAATCTAAGTCCGTTCAACTTTTGAGAAAACAAAGTCCGCTGGAGCTCACACATGATCGAATTGTCCGACGAAATCCCGTCCGCCGGGCAAAGTCTGCCGTAAAGTCCGCTCGTGTGTACGCGGCATTAGACATGTAAAGATTCCTTCTAGGGCTCCCATTTTGATACATTGTCAGTTGGTAGTTGGGAGTCTCAGTCCTTAGTAGTCTATGATAACTGTCTTAGTAGGGATTTGACTTGTATGATGATAGAAGCTATGAACCTTAGTTGATCAAATAGGTGTTTACCACTGAGAGAACACCACATTTGGTAAATAGTTTGTCTGTAGAGCCAACTTGAAAGCCAAATTAGTCTTTTAATAAGGTCCATTATCAGCCCAGACATCTCTGTACAGGTGGTTTATCCACTCCTAGATTTAAAGGACAAGTTCACCTTTTAGAAAAAAATAAATAAATGCACAAAGAATGTGCATTTATTATTTTTTTCTTTTGGAGCCTGTAAAGCATTGCATTAGCGATCAGCAGGTCACTGGTGCCATGCAGGTCTCCTTCAGATCTGTCAGTATATCTGCTTAAACGTACATCCCATACGGGCAAGCAGATACAGTGAGAGGTAGAAATCAATGAACTACCAGGGCGCTCCACAGGGCCATGGTAGTTCATTGAGAACTACAAACTGACAACCGCAAAGGATTCTTGTAGTTCATTCACACACAGAGATGTGTAAAGGAATGACGCAGTTGTGTGGGCAGAGCCCAGCACAGCCACGCTGATTTTAAAAAGAGACAGCTAGTACGGGAAACTTCTTCCCGTACTGCTGCCAGGGGGTGGGAACGGGCAGCAGCTGCAACAATGGGAACGTGTACCACCCTAAAATCAGGTGGAACATGGAACATGCTACCAAAGGTGAACTTATCCTTTAAGTCTTTAAATTGAGTGGCATGTTTGCTAGGCTGAAATGCTTGCATGACAGCAGCACAGTTTGAGACAATCTTGTGAAGTCTGGGGTTGACTTCAGAAAGCATACCTTGTGTCCTTTGGAGCAGGTTGATGGCCACACAAGGCCCCATACAGCCTACCTGACTGGTACTGGTCGCTCACTATGTTCATTCAGGGTGGTGAGCCCCCCCCCCATTAACCATCCTAAAGTAACCCGCCTGTGTGCCCTCAGCAGCTGCTGGTGGGAGAGGAGAGGACGGAAAACGGCAGCACTGCAGGGAAAAGGGGCACACAGGGGTCCCAGACAGCAGGTGGAAGGGGACGCAGATACTAGAACCTGTCTTCCTGCAGTTCAGCTGGAGGATAAAAAGGAAAGTAGAAGCTGGCAGCACTGCACAAGTGTCACAAGTGTCAGCAATAAGGCAGTGCTGCTGGCCCTCCTGCTATGAGGCCTGGGCCCAGTACAGGAGGGCTGGCTGTACTGCCTTATCAGTGGCCCTGTCTGTGGGTAAGGATTTGAGTATGTCGTCAACATAGATATCTCTCTCATCAAAATGTCGAGCATCTGTTCCAACTGGCTTTTGCCATGAAGAGCAGTCCTCTGTTATTGAAGATATGCACCTTCATGTGGTATTCGATAATTTCATTGTTTATGTCATTGTCACAGTGCCACAGAGACTGGAGGAAGTTCCTATGGTCTTCTCGTACAATGAAGCAACGAAACATCTGTTCAATGTCAGCTGTAATAGCTACTAGCTCTCTTCTGAACATAAGTGCTTTTTCAAGGTTGTTGATTAAATTAGGACCAGTCAGAAGAATGTAATTCAGGGATACACCTTGATATTTGGTGCCGGAGTCGAACACTACCCTGATTTGTTTTGGCTTGGGGGAGAGCATGAGGCGCAGTTTTGGGAGGATGTACAGGCACTCATAATGATGTTTTTCCTGCCTGGCCACTGTACATATACAGTCAGGTGGAACAAGCACCGTTCTGTAAGTATGTGGCCCATATTTCCTCTCAGAACTGCACTTCATGCGCTCCCCCAAGCCGAAACAAAAAAGGCCATTAAAGTTAAACTCTAGGCCACATATGTTAAACACAAGGCCTAGGGGCCGAATCCATCCCGAGAGGCCTTGTCATGTGGCCTTCTCACCAAGTTTTGCAGCCGGATTGTGGCAGAACTCTATTCGCCACCTCCGGCTCTCACCCTCCGCTCCTACTCCCTGTTGCCACTTGGGGGGGAGAGGGCTAGTGTTGTACAATGTGCATAGCGCACCCTGAACTCTGCACTCTGTACATAGCGTGCTCCTAAACCCTGCACTCTGTACTATCGCACCTCTGAACTCTGTACATAGCGCACCCTTGAACTTTGCACTCTGTACATGACGCGCTCCTGAACATAGTATTACAGATACAGCTGGCCCTTTGAGGGCAACCATGCTGCTCATACAGCCCACTATGAAATTTGAGTTTGACACCCCTGCTCTAGGTGTAAACAAAAGACATAAATGAATGAAGCTCTGTAATAATTTCAATATTTTATTATTGTCAAATTCTTAAAGATACAAGGTATCATAACAGTGTCAGTGACACCATAAATTCTTAAAGTGGTTGTAAACCCTTACATATATCCATTGAAGTGACTAGTCTCAGGTTATACACAGAGATGAAACAAATTCTCCTACATAAGTTGTACCTGTTTATCGGCAGTCTTCCATACAGCCATGCAAAGTCCAGAATTCATAAGCTTGTCTGAGCGTTCAGAAAAAAGGGGGTGCAGAGCTGACGTTATACTCTGCAGAGCTCAGTTAGGAGAGCTCTGACAGCTGATTGGAAGGAAGGGACCCCCCCCCCCCCACACTACTTTACACAACACACAGGAACAAGGCTGAGGCTGTCAATCAGCTGACGGTCCCTCCCCTATCACTATTTTTCTCTTGGTGTCAGGAAAAATTTACAGAAGTGATTCATGCTGATAGCAGAGGATTGAAGCAGCAGACTAAGCTGACAGTGCTCTTAATTGAGACAAGTACACACTAGGGATATGCTTTGTTCATTTTTAATGTCTGAGGCTTACAACCACTTTATTTCAAATACATATGCAGGGCAAATTGCTGTTTCCATGCAATACTGTATAAGTGAGCATGACATCAAAATCACAAATGGGTATATGGCATTGCAGCCCTAGTACATTGGACCTAAACACATAAGAGCCACTGTTCAAAATCCCGTAGGAGCTGCATCAGAAAGCTACATACCCCAAATTTGTTCATTTTTTTTACAGGCAACCTCTGTGGTCATAGATCAGTTTCAGGAGAATTTAGTAATCTCTGCTTTTCTTTGTTGTAAGGTAGACACCTGCCTTGAATCTATACCTTAGCTATCGGTTTCTTGGTAGTAAACAATGCCTCATGCATAATGGTGCATAGATAAATGTTTCATTCTAAAGACTTTAGCCAGCCATACATGGATTGAAATTCAGCCAGTTCAGCAGAGCTATAGCCAGCAACACTTATGTGTGTGAGGGTACCAGAGAAGGTGCAAAAAAGAAACTAGGTTTCCCTGGTCACTTAGGGCATATTATGGTTAAACATTTGCTAACTAAACCGGCATCCAGTAGGTGCAATGAATTATAAATAGATGGATGAGCTTATCAGTAAGTTTTACAGAGACTAATTGTTGGCTGATTAGATGCTCTTCCAAAATCTTGTCATCTACAGGTCCCAAATTAGCCTCCCACAACATCTTTCTTTTATATGCCTGGACTTGTGCAGGGGGGTCCTGGAAGGCAGAAAAGAACTCCAAAATCATTTGTTTTGCAGAAGCTCTAACCATAGCAACAGCCAAACGATTATCTGCAAGCACAGGTAATTCAGGCCCAAATTGCCCAGTCACTGCATGTCTAAGCGTAAGGTATGGGAAAAGCATAGAATTTGAAAACTTAGCTCTTTTAGACCTGCAAAGGCTTTGAGTTGCTCACAAGTTAGGATCTGAGCTAAATGAGTGATAACGTATCTTCGTCAGCTCAGGATGGGGCACCATAAAAAGATCAAATCTGCCAAAGTGGAGTGTGAGAAGTCTGCAAAACCAAGTAGTATAAATTGAAATCTGGCTATGCAAGACCTCCCAAATCCGTAGCCTCCCTGGCGGTTTTCCCGAGTGTGGCTCGGGGTTAAAATTCAGGACCATTAGCAGTAACCCCGAGCCACACTCGGGATTGCATCGCAGGATCCTGGTGCCTCCTTACTTACCTTGTCCCCGGGATCCTGCGATGTCCCCCGCAGTGTCCGCGGGCTGTGTCCTGTTCCGAAGCCTCTCTGTGCCAGGCTCCGTTCCCTGCGAGCGTCGCGACGCACGGGGGCGGAGCCTGGCGGCAAATTCAAAAAAATTTAAAAAGCATAACACATACAGTACTGTAATCTTACAGATTACAGTACTGTATGAAATCATTTCACATCCCATTTGTCCCCAGTGCTCTGGCCCATGCCCTGCATGCAGTTTTATATTGCATATACTGTACTGTTCTTTCTGCCTGGAAATTGGAGATTGTCCATAGCAACCAAAAAGTGTCCCTTTACGTCAAAAATGGCTTTAGACCAGCTAGAAAACAGCGATAGTAGAACACTTGCAGAATTGAGCGATAGTGAATCGTGTGGAAATTTATTTTATTACTATTTATTTTTATTTTTTTTTATTATTTTTTTTTTTTTATTATATTATAATTTATGTTTTTGTGTTTCAAACTTTATCATACCCGGGATATCTACTAGACTCTTGTTTGGACAGATTTAAGTGTGTTATTTACAGGCCTACAATATAAAACGCCAAATTTCCATGCAAAATAATGGTACCGCTTTCAGCACCTAAAATCCGAAATAATCATACCGCCAGGGAGGTTAAGATGTTTCAGACCAGTTCAGTTTTTTTGTCTGGTGGAGCCCCAGATAAAATGTTTTTTTTTTTTTTTTTGTAGGGAATCTAACACTTTAAAATATTTCAAGGGCTAACAGTTCGGAGAATGCCTAAGAATATAAAGGATTTTGTAAAGAAAAAGAATTTTCACAAGGTTTATATAAAAATATATAATAATCCTGTGCTTATCCCAATACCATTTTGTGGGAATAAATCAATCAACCAATTTACCAATTAACCAGTGCTGAAATTAAGGCAAATCAATGCACATTATGAACAAAAGAAAAAACACAAAATATATACTGTTACTAGAAAAGCTGCAGACCCCAGCCTAACAGCCCCTGAAAAGAGTTGTGTGGCAGTTGCCCGTCCATCCCAGTGACAATGGAGTACCTATCCTTTGTTCCATTCTGAGTGCAATCCGCCTGTGTCCGTTGGGCTGCAGACAATGGAAGAAGGTGAGGGGTGCTAGCAGTGGCAGCTCCATCCCCGCTGTCATCCTGCCAATCGGCTCGGGGGCCCGGGTCACTGTGTACAGAGCTCCATATAACACAATGAGAGACGGGCAGGCAGCCAGTAAGTGTGAAGAAACTGTTTACTCAGGGTTCTAAATACAACACGTAAATGATTTTTCAGATGAACGTCCTGTTGCTAGGCAGATCAGAAAAAAAAAGTCTAATCATGATAAGACAACAGCAACAGAGAGAGAGAGATATAACAATCAGGGAAGGGAACTGCAAGTGCAGGACTAGCATTTAAAGGCACAGAACACATTTTATCACACAGACACATATTAAGGTGTAAGTTTACACAAAGTTAAAAACTCAACAGAAAAAAATAATTATATAGTTTATTTTTATTTATTTTTATTTATTTATTTATGTTTTTCCTGCAACAAAAACTGGTGGGGCGCTGCCCCAGGAGCCCCTATGGACAAGCCGCTACTAGATAGTGTATATGGAGCTTTTTAATTTGTGTGTGCTTTTTTTAATTGGTTGAACTAGATAGACTGGTGTCTTTTTTCAACTTGGTTAACTATGTGACTCATTATATTAAAACTATGAAAGGGGATATCTCTGTCTATTGTCCCTGGTGAGTGGAAAATTCTCAGGTGTCCAACCCTATCCGAAATTCTTTTTTTTTCTTCTTTTCTGGGGTGTTTTGTCTGTAGAGGCATGGAGAATAAATGGGAGCTTGTTTTTCCCTGGTCAGTATGTTTGTGGTTTGGTGTGAGAAGCCCCCAGATTTTGTAGTTCAGACCCCTTTTCCTGTTGCCTGCACTGGTATGGTTGCTATATCACTGATATGTTGATCATATCTTTTTGACATACAGTATGGAAATGAATGCAATCTTCATTTTGTATTATATAATGTCAAATGAGATTAAAGCATATCTATGGTCAAATCTGTATTTGTATATATACTGTATGTAAACTCATATATACATTTCCACATTTTATTTCAAATATTTTTAGTCTACTCCTAATAATCTAAACAATCTTGAAGTTTGTAAACTTAACTTTGTAAAGGTTCCTATACATTTTAAAATATAATTCACTATGCCCTGTTAATAGGCACTACTGCGTTGCAGAATTCACAGAGCCTACCTTCTGAGCTACAGAGGTGCTGAGAGGAGGAGTTTAAGGAAATGGGCAGCAAGGTACCATGGGATATGTAGTCCCTAGAAAATGAAAGTAGACAGCAGTAGAGAAGCTGCAAAACATGCAGAAGAACCCAGGAAGTGTAAGGTAATTTTTCCTGTCAAGTGGTAAATTGCCCAGCAACCCAAGTATGCACATATCAACCCAGATTCCTAGAATGAAAGCTAGCCCTGCCTCCTGATCCTCACTGTTCACCAGTGACTATGATGGGTGGACTCACTGCCTTGTAGTGAAGATTATGAAATGAGAGTGGAAAGGACTGACTCTCACACCGAGTATGCTGGTTCAAAATCTGCAGAAAAGCACAGGTAAGATTTCTGGCACCCGAGCCACCCAAAAATGGAACTTCCGCTTTAAGTGCTGGTCACCCCCTAATATGCCACATTTGGCATGTCATTTTTTTGGGGAGGGGTACCCTGTTTTTAGAGGCACCCAGCTGCCACTTCCTCCCTGGTGCAGTGGCGCTGAAAGGGAGATCACCTCTCTCTTCTCCCTCCCTGTCACAGGTTCCAGAAGATTGCCTGGCCATTCTGTGGCTCATGCATGAGCAGTGCGTGCCCGGCTGTGGATCCACAGCCTGGCGCCCACAGTTAGAATGCCGGCGCTGCAGAGAGGAAGGGGAGAGGAGGGAGGCTTTGTGTGCCCGCATTGCTGGACCGTGGGACAGGTGGGTGTCTGATTATTAGAAGTCAGCAGCTACACTTTTTGTACCTGCTGACTTTTAAATGGGGGGGGGACCCCACTTTAAGGCAAGATTTTGTTGATATATTGTTTTTCATCAGGAGACTGATGCTGATAGCTTTCAATACTGGCAGTCCTTTACCAAATGGACTTACTTTAAAGGCTAACCTTTTACACCCTGTTACAATACATCCATATTCAAGAGTCTCATCTGCCACCACGGCAAATGGATTTGTGGTTCTCAATGGAACATGAGTATAGTCATAAGAGCATTTGGAGTCCATTGACACTTCCTCAAGCTCTTCAACTGAAAATCTGTACCTTAGTATGGTCAAAGAGCTGGAGAAAGAGTCTGCAGGAGCCTGGCATTGCACTCACAATCCACTGATCACAGCTGTAATGTTTTGCAGGCTGATTTGCAAAAAAATAAAAAATAAATGCACATTTTTTTACAGCAAATATATGTGCATTTATTTAATTTTTTTCCAAACCTGGACCTAACCTTTAAATCCCCCTTTTTTTACCAGTTGCCGACCGGGCCATAGCCGAATGACGGCTACAGCGTGGTTGGATAACTCTGGGAGGCTGTCATATGACCCGAGGACCCGGAACGTCACAGAACATGGTAAAGGGTCAATGACAGCGGCCCTTTACCACGTAATCGCTCCATTTGGAGCATATCCAGTTCAGCTCCTCCCCTCTTGTCACGATCAGGGGTCAGGCTCGAAGACCAATTGCTATAGCAGTTGCAGGACTATCACCGACCAGCAGGATAGGTACACAGGCAGGATAGGTACACAGGCAGTCACCCTGGCAGATGATGCAGGCTCACCTGAGGTGCGGAGTCTAAGTACTAACCGGTGTTCACCAGAGCTCCTGATGGTGGAGATGGATTTTGCTGTGTGTTAGTACCAGGTCATGGTCCTCAGGATCGCCCCACCAGGAGGTGAGCAAGCCAGGGTTCAGTAGTAGACAAGCAGGTAGGGATCAAACAGAAGCGTGGTCAGTAAACAAGCCAAAAGGTCGGTAATGAGTAGTTTCTGGTTGGGAACAGGCAGAAGCGTAGTCAAGGAACAAGCCAAGAGTTGATGACAAGCAGTAGCAAATATGGACGGCAGCAGGGAAGACAGGATTGAGATAGCACAATATTCTTGCAAGGAAAAAGGGCAGAGAGTTTATATCAGGAAGTTCGTGGGAGGAGCAAAGAGTTCAAGGTTCAGCAGAAATCAAGGCACAAGGCAGGGTTGTCCAAAGGATATCTGACAAGTTGCTGTCCAGCATCTCAGATAGCTCAGTGAGAAGATTCATTGCCAGACACAGCTGAGGGTCCAGGTCCTGACACCCCTCCTCGCACTGATCGGTACAGTGTGCTAAGAGAGGAAGGAGCCGGAGCAGCAGCACTGTGGGCCGGATCTGAAGTGCCCTCAGCGCTGATCTCTGCCCATCCATGCTCACATGCTCATTCATGGCTCATCTGTGCCAAATTCATGAGATTTGCTGGCCTCACATATCGAGGAAAGTTATATAGAAAGGTACCATCATCAAAATTTAATTGAGACAGAAATTTTGGGAGCAAGGACCCCAACTCCGAGCTCTTTAGGGGAAAGTCCAAGATAGTCTGCTTGCACTTTCCCCTGGAGAGCTGGGAATCGGGGTCCTTGCTCCCAAAATTTCTGTGCCAAATTCATGCCACATCATTTCTCATCCATGCCACTACAGTGCCTCACAAAAGTGCAATAGGTAGTCAAATTAGATGTGTAATTTATGCTCCTAGAACACCCGATGGTGCTCCCTGCATGTTGAGCCTCTGCATGTGGCCTGGCTGTATAAAAGTCTCACACATGTGGTATCGCCATACTCGGGAGGAGAAGCAGAATGTATTTTGGGGCATAATTTTTGCTATGTACATGCTATGTGCTAGAAATATCTTTTACATGGACAACTTTGTGTAAAAAAAAAAATTTTCATTTTCTTTCCACATTTTCCAAAAACCTGTGGAAAAAAAATGACATGTTCAAAAGACTCATTATGCCTCATAGATTATACCTTTGGGTTTTTGCTTTACAAAATGGGGTCATTTTTTGGCGTTTTTATTGTCCTGGTGCTCCAGGGCCTTCAAAAGTGTTATGCCGCATACACACGATCAAAATTTCCGACAACAAATGTTCAATGTGAGCTTGTTGTCGGAAATTCCGACCGTGTGTAGGCTCCATCGGACATTTTCTGTCAGAATTTCTGACAACAGATGTTTGAGTGCTGGATCTCAAATTTCCCAATAACAAAATCCGTTGTCGTAAATTCCAAGCGTGTGTAGACAATTCCGACGCACAAAAGTCCACGCATGCTCGGAATCAAGCAGAAGAGCCGCACTGGCTATTGAACTTAAATTTTCTCTGCTTCTCGTACGTGTTGTATGTCACCGCGTTCTTGACGTTCAGAATTTCCGACAACATTGGTGTGTATGCAAGACAAGTTTGACCCAACATCCATCGGAAAAAAATCCACGGTTTGGTTGTCAGAATGTCCGATCGTGTGTACGTGGCATAAGAGGTAGTCAAGACATTAAATGTGTAATATATGTTCCTAGAACACCTGATGGTGCTCCCTGCATGTTAGGCCTCTGTATGTGCCCAGGCTGTGAAAAAGTCTCACACATGTGGTATCGCCATACTCAGGAGGAGTAGTAGAATATATTTTGGGGTATAATTTGTGGTATGCGTGCTGTGTGTGAGAAATAACTTAGGACAATTTTGTGAAAAAAAATAAATCTTCACTTTGCAAAGAATTGTGGGAAAAAATTACAACTTCAAAAAAACTCAACATGTCTCATACTAAATACCCTGGAATGTGTATTTTCTAAAAAAGGGACATGTGGGGGGTATTTGTACTGTCCTGACTTAGTGTCTCAAGAAATTAGAGCTATTATAACTTTCACAAAGACCAAATAGTATACACTGATTTGGGTTATTTTCAAAGATATTTAGCAGTATAAACTTTGGCCAAAATATATGAAGAAAAATTTCTAATTTGCAAGATGTTATAACCGAAACAGCATATCTATGGTCAAATCTGTATTTGTATATATACTGTATGTAAACTCATATATACATTTCCACATTTTATTTCAATTATTTTTAGTCTACTCCTAATAATCTAAACAATCTTGTAGTTTGTAAACTTAACTTTGTAAAGGTCCCTATACATTTTAAAATAAAATTCACTATGCCCTGTTAATAGGCACTACTGCGTTGCAGAATTCACAGAGTTTACCTTCTGAGCTACAGAGGTGCTGAGAGGAGGAGTTTAAGGAAATGGGCAGCAAGGTACCATGGGATATGTAGTCCCTAGAAATTGAAAGTAAACAGCAGTAGAGAAGCTGCAAAACATGCAGAGAACCCAGGAAGTGTAAGGTAATTTTTCCTGTCAAGTGGTAAATTGTACATTAGAGCTTATGCCCCGTACATACGATCAGAAATTCTGTCAGAAAAAACTTGGATGGTTTTTCCGACGGAATTCCGCTCAAGCTTGCCGTGCATACACACGATCACACAAAAGGTCTCTGAACCGCCAAGAACGCGGTGAGGTACAACACTACGACAAGCTGAAAAAATGAAGTTCAATGCTTCCGAGCATGCGTCGAATTGTTTTCGAGCATGCGTGATTTTTTGCACGTCCGAATTGCATGCAGACGACGAACGCATTTTCCGATATGGACTTTTTCCGATCGAAAAATAGAGAACCTGCTCTCAATCTTTTGCTGGCTGGATTTCTACCAGCAAAAGTCTGATGGAGCATACACATGGTCAGAATTTCTGACCAAAAGCTCACATCCGACTTTTTCTGGCGGAATTTCTGATCGTGTGTACAGGGCATTAGACTCAAAGAGAAAGAAACAGCACAAGGAGCCAATTATTTGTACTGTGTGCACACTTACTAACATGACATAATGATAGAAGGAGAAAGCAGAATCACATACAGATGAGTTAATCAGTCTGGTGTTTCTGCTTTCACTGTCTAGTCAGTCTAGAATGCCTACAGCCACCAGAAATCTATTGATAGAGTAATGGATAAATGTGGAAGAGCTTAAAGTGGATGTAAACCCTCTCATATACCCAGTAAAGTGAATAGCCTCAGATGACACACAGAGATGAAACAAATCTCCCTAGATAAGTTTTACTTGTTTATCTGCGGCCTTCTCTTTTCTACATTCTTTCAAAAGTGCAAAATTGTGACAAAATCCTTCTGCATCCCTCAGTATCACAGAGGAGGGGACGGAGAGCTGCAGTTAGAGCTCTTGTAAACTGTGTGAGAACTCATTAACCACTTCGTGACTTACTGGGTACTTAAAGCGGAGTTCCACACAAAAATGGAACTTCCGCTTTTTGGAACCCTCCCCCCCTCCGGTGTCACATTTGGCACCTTTCAGGGGGGAGGGGGGTGCAGATACCTGTCTAAGACAGGTATTTGCATCCACTTCCGGCATAGACTCCCATGGGAGTCTATGCCTCTTCCCGTCCCGACCGCGCTGTCTGCTGGGAACACACAGCTCCCAGGAGAGAGCGGGGACCACTAGGGACGCGCAGCGCGACTCGCGCATGCGCAGTAGGGAACCGGGAAGTGAAGCCGCAACGTTTCACTTCCTGATTCCCTCACCTAGGATGGCGGCGGCAGCTGCCGAGAACCGAGCGGGTTCTCGGCGTCCCCTGCCGACATCGCTGGACCCTGGGACAGGTGAGTGGGCATGTATTAAAAGTCAGCAGCTGCAGTATTTGTAGCTGCTGGCTTTTAATATTTTTTTTTTTTGGCGGTGTGGGTGAACCCCCGCTTTAAACCCCCTTCCTGTCCAGGCCAATTTTCAGCTTTCAGCGCTGTCACTCTTTGAATGACAATTACGCGGTCATGCAACACTGTACCCAAATTAAATTTTTATAATTTTTTTCACACAAATATGGCTTTCTTGTGGTGGTATTTAATCACTGCTGGGTTTTTTATTTCTTGCTAAAAAAAAAAAAAATTAAAAAGGCCCAAAAATTTTGAAAAAAAAAGTTTCATAGTTATGTTATAAAATTTTGCAAACAGGTAATTTTCTTCATCATTGATGTGCACTGATGGGCACTAATAAGGCAGCACTGATGAGAAAGCGCTGAGAGGTGGCACTGATGGGCAACATTGATGGGCACTGATAGGTGGCACTGGTGTGCATTGATAGGTGGCACTGGTGGGCACTGATAGACAGCACTAATATGCACTGGTAGGTGGCACTGGCAGGTGGCATTGGTGGGCACTGCTTAGCAGCAGTGGGTGTCAGTGTGTGGGACTGATGTCCTTCTGACAGAAGGTAATCAGAAGCCAGTAATACCCCCCTTCACACACGGCACAGGAACTAAGGAACGTGCAGAGCTGTATTCTGAATAGACAAGCTGTGTGCTGAGCGCTCCCTCCCTGTCACAAATTTACCTCATGTGTCGGGAAAACTTCTCAGAAGTGAGTGACTCATGCTGGTAACAGAGGAACAAAGCACCAGAGAGAAACAACACTTAGAGCTTTGGAGAGACAAGTAAACACTACAGATATATGTGCTTTGTTCAGATTTCATGACTGAGGTTTACAACCACTTCAAAACCTTATGCAGCAAGGGTGACCCTACACATACAACTGTCTAAATTTTACAATTTTCATCACATTTACCAACAGTAATCCTAGGGCCCACACTACCTATTCAATTCACATCTAATCAGGTATTTCCACACTTACATAGATCGGACTTAAAGTGGAAGAAAAGCCTAACTATAACGATTCTTAAAAATGTCCCCCTCCACCCTATCTGCTGCAGGTGAAAGAAGGGAGCGCTGACAATGGTGGGCCATGGGAGCCTATGTGTGATATCATTGCTCCCGGCAGGGCCGTCTTTAATATTAACTGGACCCTGGGAAAACATTTTCTTGGGCCCTCCCAAATTCACTTAACTATTTGCAGGCAGTGTGGGCCCAAGGGGCAACTACTTTGGGCCCCACAACAATGACTGGGCCCAGGGCAGCTGCCCCTTTTGCTCTGTGCTAAAGACGGCCCTGGCTCCCGAAATTCACAGCCGTTTGTTGAGTGCTCTGTTATACAGAACTGCAGGATCATGTGACCAGACCAGAGTGGATTGAAAATAAGAAAAAACAGGTTAGTATAGGAAGGAGGAAACTTGTCTTTAGAATAGTTATTTAGGATTTTTGTCCACTTTAATTGGGATAAATCTTTGTGTACACAAACATCAGTGGATAAACAAAGCCTGGGCTATAAGGGAATCACATTTTTTGTTGGTTTTGTTCAACCTTTGTTTTGTTTCTGTTTTTAATAAATAATAGGAATGCAACATATTTTACACATCCTAAATCTTGTGTTACTATACACCCCATTCATCTTAAGCAGCATAATATTTATTTTGTGCAATGCAATTTAAACATAGTAGCATCTTTTTAACATTTGGTAACACTGCTCTGCAATGTAATGTAAACTCTATTGTAAATAACAAAAGAATTCTCTGTCCAGCAAAGAGACCTATACACAAAGAGCAAGACTTACAACATAGAGACTGTCAGAAAGAAATACATATAAAAGATAGGGAAATGCAGAAACACGGTAAGGGCGGCCGTGTGATTTCATTGTTTTTTGTACTTCGTCGGTTTCTACACTTGACTTATAATCTGTGCCTCTTCAGGATCGTACCATTGCAGGGGGGCCCCCTCTGCTGTTCTCCTTAACACATGGAAGGGTGCTTTCTGTGTGCACAAAAAGAGGTTATAAGAGTTAGGAAAACAGCAATTACTAACATGAGGGTCTCAAACAATACTTGTACAGTATGAGCTAGCAGAGATGAGCTGGAGAAATAGATGCAAATAGGGCAGAAAGGGATACAAACCCCATGGATGCACAAAAAAAGAGAGAGACAGACGAGGCTCGGAATGGTGGGTCATAAACAGTAATCAGGCAGGCACACAAACTCAAAAGGGATGCTGGTAGTATTAACATTTTTCCTTGTTATTCATTCTCTGGGTGTGTCCTGCATGTGAAGCTTATCATATGCGGTCTCCAACAGTAATATTTAGCAGTGTTTTTCACTAATATTATCATAAGACACAGGGTGTGGGCCTTGTACAAAAAGGCATCATCATTTAGGTGTATCTGGGGCAGGGTTTCTCAGTCTTTTTCCTTTAATACACCCTCTGAGAATATGTCAAATTTTCAGGCACTCCAGTCTAAAATGGGGTTCCCTATCAGAAATCTCTGCCTCCCCCTTTAAAAATAGTCCTCACCCCCCCGTCTTTACTCCCCTGCTTTCACATATGAGCCCTCAGTCGCTCCTTCACATCAAAAGGCAGCCCCCCCTTCACATGAGAGTTCCTAATCCCCCTTCACATCAGAATCCTCTGTACCCCCCTTTCACAGTCCTCAGTTCGACCCCCTCCTCACTTTTTCACATCAGTGACCACAGTTCACGCTCTCCTTTCACATCAGCCCCCCTTACCCCTATCACTTAAAGTGGTTCTACAGGCTGAAGTTTTTTTACCCTCATGCATTTTATGCCCCCAGCCCCTCCAATCCTTACCTGAGCTCAATCCAGCGATGTTCATGATACCCCAGGACACTCCCACCTCATTGGCTGAGACAGCAGCTGGAGCCTGTTGGCTCCCACTGCTGTCAATCACAGCCAGTGAGCTAATGCGAGGAGGAGGGCCAAGCCACGCTCTTATGTGTCTTATGGACATAGAGAGCCGCGGCTCGGGAGCAAGTGCACAGCAGTGTCCGTTAGGCAAGCAAGTGTCTCTGGGGACACTGCTCGAGGGGGTGAAGCCAGGAGTGCCGGCGGGTGACCCGAAAAGAAGAGGATCGGAGCTGCTCTGTGCAAAACCACTCCACAGTGCGGGTAAGTATAACATGTTTGTTATTAAAAAAAATAAAAAAGCAAAGCTTTAATACCACTTTAGGAAGACACCCCCCCCTCCAACACACACATTTTTTTCACAAGAGAGACCTACCTCCAAATCTTCACCACAGTGCAGCCGTGGCAGCATAACAGTGGGCAAGAGGTGGTGCCGATAAACAGAGGCCGACTTCCACACACTTCTGAATGCTGGGACTGCCCTAAATGCCTCTCCCTGGATTAGTCATATATTAATATCAAGCATACAAGTGTCCCCTCAATAAATTTCACAGCAGCCAAATTAATCCACCAGGGGGCCTTGTGGCTTCACCCTGGATTAGAGTCATGTGATTCTATTAAATAGCAGATGACTTTTGCTACCATTTTTGGAGCATGCACTAAGCTATTTTTACGGTATGTGTTTCCATTCGGTGACAGCCTGCCGACCTGTACCGTGAAAACACCTGGCGCTGTGCTAAAATACGAGACACAGAATGGCACCCCTGAGTAGCCAAAAATGGCACAGCCGGGTGCCTTCATGCCCTGGTTGAGAAACGTTGATCTAAGGGGAAGGGGCCATGATGTCAACTTCATAATAACAGTATACCAATATTTAGCCAGTACTAGAAATCACCAGTTAGTTACCTGTGTTTTTTGTGAGCCTAAAGCATGACTCCAAGATATCCCTCTGCGAATCCTTACAGCTCCTTTCCTATCTAAAGATCTTGGTCTTATTGCATCGGATCCTCTCATTTGTGCTCTGGCATGCCAACCTCTCAACTCTTCCGTAACCACAGACTTCGAAGGTCCATATATGACATTATGCTCCCTTACAGATGGTGCACGTGTAACCAAAAGAGCATTACTTTTTGGTGTTAAAGGACAGTATGCTAAATTGTAGGAGGGTTGAGGGTTAGATGACTCCGACAGTGACTCTGAGGAGTTTGATGTGTACAGTGGATTGGAGGATATGTAAATTGGATTCGACAATGAAAGAGTACTCAAGGTATTATTCTGTGAATTGTTGAAACTCGTTGCTCTTCGACACATTGTTCGCCCTCGGATATCAGAATCTTCTGGGACACTATGAACTCTGCAGAAGAAAGTAACATTGAATGATGGCTCTGGATTCAGAAAAGAGATAAGAGGATTTGTTTTTTTTTTTTTAAAACAAAGAGCATGATTACCTGACTGAATAAGACACAAGCCTTTTGTTGCTTCTTTCTGGGCTATCCTGTAAGCCTAAATGTGCCAAGTTGAGGTTATTAACACTCTCTGTAAATGATTCTTCTGATACAGGGGTTACTGCCGGGCTGCTGTTGCTGCAAAAATAGAAAGAAACACAACAATGCATCAAAGTATAACTAAAGGCACAACTTTTTTAGTTGTGGACAAAGAGAAGAGGGATTAGAACACCCATTATGTTTTTACTCCCGTTAGGGAGATTCACCCTATTTGTTCTGTGTACCATTATAACTGACAGTAAAAGTAAAAGAAAATCCCAAATTTTGTCCCCATAACAACAAGAAGGAAAATCCTACAATGGGGGCACTAGTTCAGAGGGGCCAAAGGGATTACCCTAATTTGCAGGGATTTCCTCTCACTTCCTGTTTTGACAATGGGACTGGAAAGGAAGGTAAATCTCCCCAACGGGACAAAGATGGGCAAAAAAAAAAAAAAAATGACAGGGTTTATAACCCTCCCTCTAAAATAAAGACAAAAAAGTTTGCCTATAGTTCTACTTTAGGTCAGAGATCAAATGTGTTTGTTTTATAGATTTTTCTTTTTAACAGTTCAATGGTAATGTAAATATATGTGCTATATATTAGAATAAAAAAGGAAGAGTTACCTCCATAGCCATATGTCCTGCATGAATAAAAGGAAAACTTCAATTGTTTGGGTGAGTTTTATTTATTCAATAATTGTATTTTTTTTTTTTATTTAAAAGTGTTTAAATTGATTTTTTTACTGTTTATATGAATTGTGCACTAATGATATGGGAATCACAGCACTGTTGATTTTCTATGGGAAGCGCTTTACTTGCTAACCCTCTCTGAATAAACTCTGTATGGAGCCATCTAAACAGGAAAGATAAAAGGGGGAAGACAGAGGACGAATCACACTTTTGACTAATGCATTTGTGTGTAAATTTAGCTTGAGCTATTGAGCTCTTAAAACAACATGCTTTTTCTATAAAACAGGCAAGGATAGTTAGAAAATTATTTGAAAACTAGCCCAGAGTTCCCCCCAGTTGGTTAAAATGGATTATTTATACAAAATGTGGCCACTGTATAGCAGAATCATAATCTCTTTTGTATTGCAATGTTAGCTTTGTTGTACTCTTGCAGTGGTTAATCTGTGTTTTTTTTATTGTATACTGCGGTATTGTAAAGGGGACATTTTGTTAATTGCATGTGAGCAAGGTCCTTTTTTTCCTCTACAGTATCGGTCTTGTTTTAAATTTTCTGGAGCGATATATTTTATAATAAAGCACTGTATTTAGTGTGTAGTGCCTTATAATATTGTGTTGCATCAATCTCTGCATAATAATTTGGTTTCTTGTTCATTAGAACACGAAGTGAAGGGGCAGTGCTAGAGATAAGAGGCAGTGTTGGCACCTCTGATGAGACTAAAAAGCCAGAACATTTATTCAAAGAGAATGCTATATTAACCTAATAGTCAATCAACACAGTCCTGTCTAATACTTTTTTATTTGTACTAAAAGTTAAATGATTAGGACAAGCTTTCAGGGTATACCCTCTTTTTCCGAGATCCAAGCAATGTAGAAAATAGGATTTTTCCATCATACTAACCTGTAAAATCCTTTTCTTTTAGTACATTATGGGACACAGAGTTAGGCTAATATTCATTACCTACTGGGTTATACTTCATGTCCAGGTGAATGGACACTGGTAGACCAAAGGTCTTTAGACAGGAAGTGATCCCCTATATAACCCCTCCCATACAGAAAGCCCCTCAGTTTTGTAGCAAGCACTGAATCCTTAAAAAAGGGGTGGGACCTCTGTGTCCCATGATGTACTCAAAGAAAAGGATTTTACAGGTAAGTATGACGAAAAGATCCTATTTTCTTTTTCATACATCATGGGACACAGAGTTAGGCTAATATTCATTACCTATAGAAAGCAAAAATAAAAATTAAGTACAGCGCTACGTTTAGAAATAAAGTGAAAAGCAGCCAACACACCTATAGACTCAAGGTAGAAAAAAAACAAAAGAAACAAAAGTGTGGCGCTTTATATCACATCCACAGCCGTGTGTATTACAATGAAGACAAATAAAAATGGTGAATACTACCAAAAAATGTATGACCATAAAATGGATAGTGTCAAATAATTAATCAGTGTTGATCACATATAAGGTAAATACACAATAATACTTAATCATCAGATTTGCCAGTGATTAATAAAAACCCGTGCTGGTTCCATGAGCCAGACACCAAACATAAAAAACATAAAACTTTAGAAGTCTATAAAAAATGTGTAGAAAAATAGTGAAGAAAACATCAACAGAGTTCAAAGGGGGTGATGCATGGCCAGATAGTATTCACAGAATTTTAGTCGCACCAAATCTGGCGAGTGGGCAAAAGGGAGACCACAAGTGTGCATAGATTGTACATCAGTGCCGGGGCCAACACCAGGAGTAGAGGAGGCTTACCGGAAAGAATTGACCTGAAATGGCGTACGCCAGACAAGTCAAAAAAGCATAATAACCACTGGTTCTGGGAAATGCGTCTTGTCAGATGTCATCAACAGATGGTGGAAAGAAAAGGGGGGGTCCACACGGCTTCCTCTCCCATAGGTAATCCAGCATAAGCCAAACGTGTAGTTTCATATGCCATGCGAGGAGCAAACAAAACTCACATAGCGTAAAAACGTTTTAAAACACTAGTTTATTAAAATAATAAAAAACAGACTCACATTTTGGAAGAACGAAACAGAGCTCAAATATCAAAAGCGGCGATCGTGAGGGGTCCACCCGACATGTTTCAGCTAAGGAGCCGTCATCTGGCTCCTTAGCTGAATTATCTGACACTATTCATTTTATGGTCATACATTTTTTGGTAGTATTCACCATTTTTATTTGTCTTCATTGTAATACACATGGCTGTGGATGTGATATATAGCGCCACACTTTTGTTTCTTTTAATATTCATTACCTACTGGGACGTCCCAGAGCAATAGCCTTGAGGGAAGGGAGACACCCTGCCAAACAATAGCCATCAGAGCTTATACGGCAGCCCGCAGTACACTGCGGCCGAAAGCCAAATGCTCGGCTGCTCGAACATCCACTTGATAAAACTTTGTGAACGTATGCACTGAAGACCAGGTAGCAGCCTTACAAATCTGAGCCACAGATAGCTGATGCCGAAAAGCCCAAGAGGTTCCTACACCCCTGGTAGAATGAGCTCTCACCCTAAAGGGAGGAGCTTTACGTTTCAGACCATAGGCCTGAATGACCAATTGGTGGACCCAATTGGCAATGGAAGCTGCCTGCCCCTTCTTCGGTCCTTTTGGTAAAACAAAAAAGCAGTCTGATCCTCGGATCTCCGCAGATCTAGACAAATAATCCTTGACTGCCCGGACAACGTCCAAGGAATTCAGTTGTCTCTCTTCCGCCGAACGAGGCTGAGAGAACAAAGAAGGCAAAATAATGTCCTGATTTAAATGAAGGGTTGACACAACCTTTGGCAAATAGCATGGAACAGGTCGTAACAGGACCCTGTCGTGGTGAAGGATCAAGTACGGTTCCCTGCGCGAAAGGGCTGCCAACTCTGACACCCTTCTAGCCGAGGTGATAGCCATCAGGAATGCTAGCTTGCATGACAGCAAGTCTAATGGAATTTGCTTCATAGGTTCAAATGGTTGTTTCTGTAACACGGACAGCACCAAGTTCAAGTCCCAAGGACACATAGGTGACCTAATGGGGGGGAAGCAAACGAGTTGCCCCCTGCATAAAGGTTCGGACCAGCAAATGGGAGGCTAAAGGCCTTTGGTAGAATACTGACAGGACCCAAATCTGACCTCTGATTGTATTCAAAGCCAATCTGATTTCCACAGCTGACTGTAGAAAAGAGAGAATTCTCCCAATCATGTATTTCTGAGGATGCCATTTTTTGGGGCTTCACATCAAGCAATATAAATCTCCCAGACCTTATGATAGATCTTCCTAGTGACTGCTTTTCTAGCATTCACTAGGGTAGACACCACTGGTCCCGAGATGCCACGGTCTTAATACCCTGGCTTCAATAGCCATGCCATCAAATTTAGAGACTGTAAATTGGGGTGGAATATAGGACCTTGAGACAGTAGATCAAGGTGACGTGGAAGCATCCATGGCCCGTCTATTTTCAGTCTCACAATGTCTGGGAACCAGGGCCTTCTGGGCCAGGCTGGTGCCACCTGAATGACTGGAACCCCCTCTCTCCGAATCCTGTGCAACAAATGTGGAAGGAGAGGGATCAGAGGGAAAGTATAAACCAGGGAGTACTGGCTCCATGGAACTACCAGAGCATCTGCTCCGATTGCCAGAGGATCTCTTGTTTGGGACACAAACTGCTGTAGCTTGTTGTTGAACCTGGATGCCAGTAGGTCGACCTCTGGCCACCCCCAACACTGGAAAATTTCCTAGAACACCCCCGGGTGTAGGGACCATTCCCCAAGGCAGATCTGCTGGCGGTTGAGATAATCTGCCTTCCATTTCTCTACTCCCGGGTTATGGACTGCAGATAGAATCGACACATGTCCCTCTGCCCAGGCTAGTATGTAGTTCACCTCCTTCAGAGCTGAATGACTCCTGGTACTGCCTTGGTTTATATAGGCCACTGCAGTGGCATTGTCGGACTGAACCCTGATAGGACAGTCCTGAAGCTCCACCGTCCAGGACCGTAGGGCCAGACGTACTGCCCGTAATTCCAGGATGTTGATGGGCAGGATCTGTTCTGTCCTTGACCATTTCCCCTGAGCTGTGAGCCCCTCTAGGGTCGCTCCCCAGCCTGAGAGACTGGCATCTGTAGTCAGTGCTCTCCAAGTTACCGGGAGGAAGGATTTTCCCTTTCGCAGATGCTGATCCTGCTACCACCAGTTGAGGCTTAAGCGTGCCCGAGGAGATAAAAACATTGGATCCAGGGTTTGTCCTCTTCTGTTCCAAGCCAACAAGATGTCTTGTTGTAAAGGCCTGGAATGGAACTGGGCATAGGGCACTGCCTTGAAGGAGGACACCATCCTCCCTAGAGGACTCATACAGAGCCGAATGGAGGGTTGTCTAGTGCTCCTTATCTGACGCACCTGATCCTTCAGGGCACAGATCCTTGCTGATGGCAAAAATACCTTTGCTTGGACCGTATCTAGGATCAGATCTAAATACTTTAGACTTTGAGTTGGTCTGAAGGTTGACTTTTTGGTATTTATGATACAGCCTAAACTTTCCAAATACCGCACTGTGCATTAGGTTTTCCCTGATCAGGCCTCCCTTTGGACATTGGTGTCATCATGGCGCCGGCTCCACGTTTTTACGTGGGACGTCTGACGCCAATAGGGCATCTACGCCGGCGTTATTTCTAACTTCCAACTTTCCTGATGCCCGACATGTCTAACGTTTGGCATAATTTCCGGTGTGTGACGTCTGGTGTTTTTTGACGCTCCTGTTCTTGAACTGAAATGTACTGAAAATGACATTCCTCTACTGCAAATCCCAGGAACCTCTGAGGCTGAAAGATAGGTACGTGTAAATACACATCTTTTATATCATTGGAGGCTAAAAAGTCTTTCATCTGGAGTGAGGCTACTACTGAGCAGACAGAATCCACCTGAAAGGACTGGAGCAGTAGATACTGGTTTGGGGATCTTAGGTCCAAAATCGGCCTTGTGTCCCTGTTTGGTTTTTGAACCGTAAACAGGTTTGAGTAAAACCCCACGCCCCTTTCGGATACAGGAACCTCTACAATCACTCCTTGATGCACTAAATGATGTAGTGCCTGAAGCAATAAGTCTCTTTTTGGAGGATCCGAGGGAACGCTGGATCTTAGAAACCTCTGAGGGGGAACCCCCCCGCAACTCCAGCTTGTAACCGCGGGATATAGTTGAGGTCACCCACTCATCCTGAACTATTGTTCTCCAAATGTCTGCAAAGTGCAGCAGCCTTTCCCCCCACCCGATAGAGTCCCCTCAAAAGGAGGGCTTGGTGCTAGGTTTAGAAGAGTTTTGGACCCAGGGCTTTTTCTGGCCCTGGCCTTGCGGCTTGCCCCTGGCTCTAGCGCCCTGTTGGTAGCGGAACTGCCTTGGCGCTGAGACATTTGAGGAAGCAGTCCCTGAGGTTTTAAAATGAGAGACACCTGGTGCTTTTCTTCACAGGAAGTAGAGAACTCTTCCCTCCGAAAATCTTTTGGATATACTTGTCCAAATGATCACCAAATAAACATTCCCCATGAAAGGGGAAATCTGCCAATAACTTTTTACAAGGAAGCTCGGCTAACCAGTTCTTAAGCCACAAAAGTCTGTACATATGTACAGACAAGAGAGCCAAACGAGAAACCTGCTGTATTGAATCCTTTAAGGCGTCAACAGCAAAACACAGTGCTCAAGGAATATCTGTCCTATTTTCAGCCAGATCATCCTCCCGGTTAGGCATGTCAGGCCATCTGACCTGATGTTTACTGACTGACAGATACCAATTGCTGCAACAGCTGGCTGAATAGCTGAACTGGCCAAAGAAAATGAAACTTTTAATAATGACTCTAATTTCTTGTCAACAGGGTCTTTCAAGCCCTGAGAGTTATCTACCGGCAAGTTAAGTTCTGGTTTAAGGAAGAGACTGCTGCATCTACGGCTGGCATGCTCCACTTCTTTCATCCATGGTATATAAAAAGGAAAACCTCTTAGGAGGAACAAAAATCCTTTCAGGATGTTCCCAATCAGCATACACCGCCTGTTCCAACAGTGGCTGTGAGGGGAAAGCCTGTGCGGCCTGAAGAGGCTTCAGGGACCCCAAAGAGGACCCGGTGGGCTCAGTAACCTCTGCAAGAGGCAACTTAAAGGTAGAACTAACCATTTCGGTAAGAGTCAGGATCCAAAGCCTCCGCGACTGAGAAGCAGACATACACTGGATATCTTCTTGTCCAGATTGCTCGGAAGCAGACTCATCCGCCAGGCCCTTCACAGAATCCTGAGCTTTTAGCTCTTCCCCATCCTCAACCCATTCCTGCTCCAAACTAGGAGTCTCCAGGGAGGGGGATCTGTCACGCTTCTTGCCACTCTGTGGGATGGAGGCAATCATGCCAGCAATCCTGTGCTCTAACCCGGCTAGGGCCGAGGACAGTTTATCCTTGGTGATAAAGGGTGAAGTAGCAGCGTTGACTGTAGGCACAATACCAGATAGACGCAGTGGCTCAGATTGGCCGGAAGCCTCTGGTCTTTCAGGGGATACGACTAGGTTCATCAGGAACTACAGACGACATAGGTGTGCCCTTCCCTGTAGTTTTAGTCCACTCCCCTTTTTTGAAGACATTTGCTAGCCACAAAAGGAGAGTACTTGGGTGTAGTATTAACACACTTCAGAAGGGAGACCCTTTTATAGGGCTCACAAAGCCCCTATGCAACAATCCTGCTAAGCACCTTTAGCCTGCCAAGCAACACCTGGTAACTCACGTGACCCGGGTAAGGAGAAATGAACTGCTGCAAATGTCTGGCTCATAGCCTGCTCTGTGTCCCACAGCTGCCTTCTGGAAGCACCGCATGCTTGGCATACACATCCAGCTGGCTGTGCGTCGGATGTTCTGTGCAGAACAGGCGTGGCTGTATTCGCGTATGACGCAAGTCTCCGTGCGCCCAGATGAAGGCTACTGCGCATGTGCGGCGAAGCCACATGCACCATGGCCGCCAAACAAACTGCTGAACACAGCGGCGCTCTTGCGAATACACCTGCACCGTGGCGAACCAAGGCAAAATGGCACACCATTGTGCACCATCATACAGGTAAAAAACAGTCAGACACAAGCAAAAAAGGTACACTTTCCAAACACCCACAGCTAGCCCAAAACTCCCCCCCGTATGGTCACCGCAAACATGTGTCCAGCCTCTAACTAGCTTGACTGATTGTTACAATCACTGGGACACCCCATAATAAATAAAATAAAGGGGTTTCACTTACCCGTCCAGGCGCAGGGCAGCTTAGTACCCGTCGAGGCGCAGTGTCCAGCGCCTGGAGGCCGCAGTACAGGCAAAACCTTGCAGGATCTTGAGTCTTCTTTGCGAGGCTCGGGTACCATTTATCTAAGCATATATAGCCTGTGTCGAATGGATCCAATCGGTCAATCCCTTGATTCATTTAAGAACCGTTTGTGGGACTAAAGACCTGGAGCTCAGAGAGCTCAAACAACCGTGCCATCCACTCTGCAGACACTGGTAAAAAACTGAAGTACTTCCTGTATGGGAGGGGTTATATAGGGGATCACTTCCTGCCTAAAGACCTTTGGTCTACTAGTGTCCATTCACCTGGAGATGAAGTATAACCCAGTAAGTAATGAATATTAGCCTAACTCTGTGTCCCATGATGTATGAAAAACAAATACAGCTATAATCTCTTTATATTTTAAACCCAAAAATGTAATATATTGCAGCTTACCAATTCTTAGATGTGGTGGCTGCATTGGTTTTCTTTTTTAGGCTTTTTTTCTCCCTTTTATCTTCATCTGTTGATCTGGCCAATAAGTCTGTTAAATCTCAACATCCTTTAACAGAACAAGTTGTCCAGCAAAAGTGGCATTTTGAGGACTGAGACAAACCATTTAAAACTAACAGGGGTGCTTACAATGGGCAGCTATTATTCATTTATTTAAAACCTTTATCCCAAAAGGAAATTCTGTAACTGCTTAAAAATTGTTATATGGGGTACAGTTTTAATCTGTTAGTCAAGTCCATCTTAATCTGCTAGTGCATCAAACACTGCCCTATCTCATGCTGCTGTCCAAAGGTGTGTCTGTTGCTCCTACACCCAGAGTGGAGACACCCAATATTACTGGCAGGAGCACCAGGTGAAAAAACAAAACTATAAAAAGAAAACAAATGCAGCCACTGCCTTTAAGTATTTGTATGTTACAATATAATAAATTGTTTTTGGGTTTATTACGCTTTAATATTATATTTTTTGAAGTATTATTCTTTTAGTGCTTCACAGCTGAAGTATACTGCAAATGTACGACATACAAATAGGAGGAGAATGCAGGAAATGCAAGGACCACTCTGTGTTATTCCCTTACCTGCTATTGCCTTGGGAGTTACATGATCTTCTCTGGTTTTTGTCATAGGGCAGGTCTAGGCTGGACTCCCTCCAGGGGCTATTCTGTATTGGAGATTTGTCATTTTCATCTTCTGTCCTCACAAGGCACAATCCCTCTAAAGTCTGAGGTCGCATGGGCCTGTTGACTTGTACTCTTTGCAGACTGTCATCTTCGATGAAGACAGATTAAGATAAAGTTATTTGTATAAAATCGATAGGGATGTATTTGTCAAAATAATAATTACTCAGCTAAGTTATTCCATTCTTTCCATTTACCTTCCCCCAATGTTGCAACATCAGAAAGGGAACTAGATTCCGATGCACTGCTGCTGTCTGAAAGAGAACAGATAAAAAGACTTACAATGTCAAAAATGTTAATTTTCTCTAGTAGAACTTTCTTGTGTAAATGGCAAATTCTATTTTAGTTGTAGGTGGCAATATTTGTTTGTCTCTCTTCTCTTACCATCCATATGCAGGTTCTCTTGGCTTTGCTCTTGGATTAGTCTGTTCTCCAGAAAACGAAGTTTTTGCTCTGATGTTTTCAATGCTGCCTTCCTTTGCTGCCGAACTTGTCTAGAAACAGACTCTTCCATGTATAGACGACGTGCGGCCTCTGTTATCTGCCGTTGTAATGCCAGATCCCTTTCTAGATAGCCAAGTGGATCCTGAGAAAACCATTAGATGAGAGATGCTAAATAAACTGTACATTTTGTTTCATCATAATACATACTGTATATACAGAGCAGAAATACGGTGTAGCATAAGGCTGATCCACTACTACAAAGAAGATTACACACAAAGCTGAACAAATCAGGGCTATGATTCCAAAAATCCAGTGACTGTTACATGCAATAGGAAAATATGTCACAGTACAGCAAATATTATAAAACCTGCATTATGTTATTTTTAATAGTGGTGCATACTCATGACTCTAGAGCAGGGTTTCCCAACCAGGGTTCCTCCAGAGGTTGCCAGGGGTTCCTTGAACAATCCGTCATTTTTGCCTCTCAGATAAACTCTCACTGACACCATTGCAATGACCACAAGTGTAAGAAGAATTTCCCCCAGTGATCAACACACTGTAGATATAGTCATATTTAGCAGGGGTTCCTTGAGACCGGAAAGTTATTTCAAGGGTCCCACTGTGTTGAAAAGGTTGAGAAAGTCTGCTCTAGAGGTGTACAGTATATTCACCATATGTCACCAATGTGGCAGTGCCTTGGGTAGCAGGATTAAAGGGGGGCAGGATTAAAATGGACAATTAGTAATAACGTATTTTGTTTCTTTCTTCTTATGGACATTTATGGGTAAATTTAGCAAGAGAACCACCAATACCTCATTCTAGAATTAGAGCTTGTACAAAAATCTGCCCCCATTCTGGTATGCCTAGCACAGCATGATGTCCAAATACAGATGTGCATTGCCCACTCTAGTTCAATAAGGATGGGTGCTCAATTCTAAAAAATGTTTCCCAAATGTTAATACAAATGCACAAAACTGTGAAAGAGAGCCATTGTAGAAATACCTAGGTGTGTTCACTCATTTGAAATACATTGAATCTATGCTGTGCAATGTTGATAACATTTGTGTTATTATAGAATGGTTGCACTGCTTTTGCTGCAGGAACGTGTACACAAGGGATAACAATGTAAAATATAAATCACTAATGCCCTGTACACACGATCGCACATTCTGACAACAAAATCCATCAGATTTTTTCAGACGGATGCTGGCTCAAACTTGTCTTGCATACACGCGGTCACACAAAGTTGGTGGGAAATTCCGAACGTCAAGAACGCGGTGATGTACAACACGTACGACGAGCCGAGAAAAATGAAGTTCAATAGCCAGTGCTGCTCTTCTGCTTCATTCCGAGCATGCGTGGAACTTTGTGTGTCGGAGCTGTCTACACACGATCAGAATTTACGCAAACGGATTTTGTTGTCGGAAAATTTTAGAGCCAGCTCTCAAACTTTGTGTCTCGGAAATTCTGATGGAAAAAGTCCGATGGAGCCCACACACGGTCGGAATTTCCGTCAACAAGCTCCGATCGCATATTTTCCATCGGAAAGTCCGACCGTGTGTACAGGGCATAAGAGTTATGCTGCCATAGTAAAAATCTTTATTGAAATTAATGTGTTTATTACATAACATATTAGAAGTTCCTTTTTTTTTGTTGTTGTTTGCGCCCCGGAACATAAGTACTTTTATCACTGAGAGATGCAGCTTTTACCCTGAATTTCAACCATTGCCATTTTGAAAAGTTACAATTTCACTATTTGCAAAGTCCTGGGGTGGGGCTGGAGCATGGAGAAAGGAATGTCTAAGTGCTAAAACACAAAAACTGCTCCTGCTTACCTTTCCATGACAGTGAATTGTTCTTTCATCCAGTTTAAATAAAGCTCCAACTCTCCGCCGGACTTTTGGAGGTGTTTCCCCAGGCTTAAGGGGAAATTCCTTTGGCAGAACCCCTATCAATTCCTAATAAGAAATATAAAGAAAAAGATTTTTTCATTAAATATTTTGCTAAAAAACATCTTCAATCACCCAAATAATCTGGAACAATTATTTGCTGATGCATTCCTGGTAATCCTGTCACTGTGACGATTAAAGTCTATCTTTAGAGTTATCATTTTCAACTGCACCGGCAGGCCAGCATGTTGCAAGCTATTAATAATATGTTGTATTCTTTTATTTTTATTTTCAGTGTGTTGAATGATATATATATGTGGCACGAAAAGCATGCATTGGTGGAGAATTTTGTTTTAGCAAGGGATCACATCCAATTTTTCTAATGATGCATTTTTGATTACAGTTTTGCATATTTTAATTTCAGATGGGAATGTGAGTAAATGTTTGTGATACATGATTTTGTTTTTCCAATTTAACAATGTCAGGTTATCTTCCCTAAAAAGCTTCAACTACTTCTTAAGATATATCTCCTATGCCCTACAGATTGTACTCTGCCACCACCCCCTGCCTTTAATAACAGCAAACTGCAGCTGTCAAGATTACAGCAGAGACTTTCTTTGTATTACAGGAGTACCTGCATCCACTTCAGTGCAAAATTCATTGGAGTTGTGGGATTCTGGAGATTGTTCATCTCACATCTTGGACTGATTCTGAGGCCTATATACAATGTTACCAGGAAAAAAGACTGAGTTCTCATGGGGTTCAGAGCAGCGGACCACATTCCTTGCTGCTAATGAAGCCATTTTGCAGCATCAGGGATTGGGACCCGTAAGACAAGGAGTACCATTTCAGCTGGATGTAGTGGAGCAGGATGGTACCTTATCTTGTAGTCTTTAAACACCACCCTGGAAGAACACATCAAGGTGCCCAAGACCTGTGTTTAACCAATAAACTCACCAAAAGGTAAATAACCTTACTAGATATTCTCTTTTTTTCTATATAGTCCCATCCATCTGTTAACTGTCCATCCAATCCACTTTTTTCCCCAGGTAATGCAAAAATAAAGCTCCACATAGTGTTGTACCACTAAAAACACCCAATTTAATTAAAAATGTAAAATGCTATTATACTCACATCTACAGTAATGTTGGCATCTTTGGCACCAGTTTGTTAAGCCTTATTTATATCCGAGTCTCCCTTGAGAAAGTCCTCTGATAAAGAAACGTATTGGACAGAGGGGCCTGGTAGATCTTTTTCAGAGTCGGCAGGTGAGAGACGCCTGGCGGCAGTAATTATTTTCAGGAGCAGGAGGCTCAGATATGCATTGACTTAAACTGGTGCATGCATGTTTTGTTAAATTAGTAAATATGCTTAATTCTTTTTTTTATTTTTTTATCTGGATCAGTACTGATTTATGAAGATCTCCAAGTGACTTACAGCCTCACGCAAGCAGATCTGACGTAGCTCATCCAGACAGTTTTGCATTTTCTTTTCCAGTGAACCTTGCTGAATGCGCATTGCTTGTGTCAGCTCTTTACATGAAGTCAACGGAGAGCTAGTAACTAAAGAAAAAAAACAAAGAAGATAAACACTTAAAATCATGCAATTAACAGAGTAAAGAAGGCAATATAGGAATTAACCTAAAGGGTACAAGAAAGTAATGGTAAGTGAAACCAAGTGTAGACTAAGAATTAATAAAAGGAAAACTGGTAATAAAGCAAGTTTAACCAGTCACTGATGTTTACATCGTTACTGTAATTTTCCTTTTGCAAGGAGAAGTTGGTGGTCACCTATAAAAGAGCTGGAAACAGGAAAGCAACAATCACTTCTACTTTCGACAGTTACAGATTTGTTCAAATGGAAATCTCAAAGGGTTTACATAGTGTTTAACTACTTCAATACCAGACACCTTCCCACCCAGGCCAATTTTCAGCTTTCAGCGCTGTCATGCTACACTGTACCCAAACACATTTTTTTATCATGTTGTTCCCACAAATAAAGCTTTCTTTTGGTGGTATTTGATCACCTCTGCGGTTTTTATTTTTTGCGCAACAAAAAAAAAAAGACAGAAAATTTTGAAAAAAAACAAGTTTTTCTTTGTTTCTGTTAAAAAATTTTGTAAATAAGTATGTTTTCTTCTTCAATGATGGGCAGTGATATGGCTGCACTGACGGGCACTGATACGGTGGCACTGATGGGCACCGATGAGTTGGCACAAATGAGGTGGCACTGATGGGCACTGATAGGCGGCACTGATGGGCACTGATAGGTGGCACTGGTATGCGGCACTGATGGGCACTCGTAGGTGGCATTGATGGGTACTTTTGGGTGGCACTGATTGGCACAGACTGGGCACATGTGGATGGCCATGGGGTACATACCTGGCCATCCATATGTTGCCCCCTACCCTGGTGGTCCTGGTGGCGTACCTGGTGGTCCAGTGTGGTCATCTGAGGGGGGCTGCGCTGATAAACAATCAGCGCAGACCCCCCCTGTCAGGAGAGCCGCCGATCGGCTCTCCTCTACTCGCATCTGTCAGACGCGAGTGAGGAAAAGCCAATCAATGGCTCTTCCTATTGACATCGTGATCAGCCGTGATTGGACATGGCTGATCACATGGTAAAGAGCCTCCGCCGGAGGCTCTTTACCAAGATCAGTGAAGCGATGTGTCAGACTGACACACTGCGCGCCCCGCGGGCGCGCGACGGCATGTTATTCTGCTGGACGTCATGTGACGCCCAGTCAGGATAACGGAACCACCGCCCGGCCATCAATCTGCTATAGGCCGGGCGGGAAGTGGTTAAAGAGTACTAAAAAACTTTGGGAACTGGTGGTATTTGTTTGCCCACTGTGCATGTTTACTGTGGCTATTAGGTCTTGCAATACAATAGCAATGCACATTACCCAGTCTAGCTGGTTACTAACAGCTTGGAAGCCATCCTACTGAATCCGCACACCATCCACCTCACCTGTACGCACTCAGCCCCCCCCCCCTCAATCCTGTATATATGTCAGCCCCCCTCACACCTGTATGTATGTCAGCGCCCCCCACACACACACACACCTGTATATATGTCAGCGCCCCCCACACACACACCTGTATATATGTCAGCTCCCCCCCACACACACACACACAGATCTGTATATATGTCAGCACCCCACACACACACCCACCTGTATAAAGGTCAGCCCCCCACACACCCACCTGTATATACAGTAGGGACAGAAAGTATTCAAACCCCCTTTTTCACTCTTTGCTATATTGCAGCCATTTGCTAAAATCATTTACGTTAATTTTTTCCTCATTAATGTACACACAGCACCCCATATTGACAGAAAAACACAGAATTGTTGACATTTTTGCAGATTTATTAAAAAAGAAAAACTGAAATATCACATGGTCCTAAGTATTCAGACCCTTTGCTCAGTATTTAGTAGAAGCACTCTTTTGATCTAATACAGCCATGAGTCTTTTTGGGAAAGATGCAACAAGTTTTTCACACCTGGATTTGGGGATCCTCTGCCATTCCTCCTTGTGGATCCTCTCCAGTTCTGTCAGGTTGGATGGTAAATGTTGGTGGACAGCCATTTTTAGGTCTCTCCAGAGATGCTCAATTGGGTTTAAGTCAGGGCTCTGGCTGGGCCATTCAAGAACAGTCACGGAGTTGTTGTGAAGCCACTCCTTCATTATTTTAGCTGTGTGCTTAGGGTCATTGTCTTGTTGGAAGGTAAACCTTCAGCCCAGTCTGAGGTCCTGAGCACTCTGGAGAAGGTTTTTGTCCAGGATATCCCTGTACTTGGCCGCATTCATCTTTCCCTCGATTGCAACCAGACGTCCTGTCCCTGCAGCTGAAAAACACCCCGACAGCATGATTCTGCCGCCACCATGCTTCACTGTTGGGACTGTATTGGACAGGTGATGCCATAAAGCCCCGACTGGTGGAGGGCTGCAGTGATGGTTGACTTTCTACAACTTTTTCCCATCTCCTGACTGCATCTCTGGAGCTCAGCCACAGTGATCTTTGGGTTCTTCTTCACCTCTCTCACCAAGGCTCTTTTTCCCCGATAGCTCAGTTTGGCCAGACGGCCAGCTCTAGGGAGGGTTCTGGTCGTCTCAAACGTCTTCCATTTAAGGATTATGGAGTCCACTGTGCTCTTAGGAACCTTAAGTGCAGCAGACATTTTTTTGTAACCTTGGCCAGATCTGTGCCTTGCCACAATTCTTTCTCTGAGCTCTTCAGGCAGTTTCTTTGACCTCATGATTCTCATTTGCTCTGACATGCACTGTGAGCTGTAAGGTCTTATATAGACAGGTGTGTGGCTTTCCTAATCAAGTCCAATCAGTATAATCAAACACAGCTGGACTCAAATGAAGGTGTAGAACGATTTCAAGGATGATCAGAAGAAATGGACAGCACCTGAGTTAAATATATGAGTGTCACAGCAAAGGGTCTGAATACTTAGGTCCATGTGATATTTCAGTTTTTCTTTTTTAATAAATCTGCAAAAATGTCAACGATTCTGTGTTTTTCTGTCAACATGGGGTGCTGTGTGTACATTAATGAGGGAAAAAAATGAACTTAAATGATTTTAGCAAATGGCTGCAATATAACAAAGAGTGAAAAATTTAAGGGGGTCTGAATACTTTCCGTCCCCACTGTATGTCAGCTCCCCACACACACACACCTGTATATATGTCAGCGCCCCCCCACACCCACACCTGTATATATGTCAGCGCCCCCCACACACACACCTGCATATATGGCAGCCCCCTCCCCTACACACACACACACACACACACACCTGCATATATGGCAGCGCCCCCACACACACACCTGCATATATGGCAGCCCCACATACACAAATCTGTACACACACACGCCTCTGGCCCCTCCCTGTACACAAACAGCCCCCTCCCTTTCCTACAGGTGGTGGGCTGGGCAGGCCAGCGGGTGGGGACAGAAGCTGTTGGAAAATGCCATGACTAGACCCGTAATTGTGAAAAATACTGAAGCATTAGCGGTAGTGGGCAAACCAGTGGGAGGAGACAGACGGCAACAACTTTGGCCAGGTTATTTGGGTGACAACCGCGCCTGTCACTGAGATGCAGGAGGAACTGAAGCTCCCTCGCCCCCCTCAACACTCCCTCCCAGCAGGTGCTCTCTCGCCACCCCCTGTGCCGGCCCTGCATGACTGGGCTCTTCCAGCTTTTTCTTTTGTTCACAACCTCATTCTTTTTAATTGTGTTTCCACGTATTTGGGTCCCTGAAGCCAGTGTAGCACATTTGTACAGCACTCTTCTGTGCTTAAAAAAAGTGTAGGGTTTTTTAAGCATTATGGCCATAACACTGTGCCACAAAGGAGTCTTCCCCTCCTTCATACTCAGCATGCATAGTGAATGTGAACTGTTGAAGTACGCTGACATGCATTTTGCACACCTTGCACTTATTCTACTTTTAAAGTAACTTTAATGACACATTGCAGGTCAAGGTTCCCAAAATGTTTTTTACTGAATGTACTGTGATGCAACACATGGGTGTGAAAATTCTATTGAAAAAGTATTTTCCTTTTTACTTGTATTTGACTGCATGACGACAATTGATATAAAAGAGATGAGTAGGGATGAGCTTCGTGTTCGAGTCGAACCCATGTTCGACTCGAACATCGGCTGTTCGATCGTTCGCCGAATTGCGAACGTTATGGGCCGTTCGCGCTAAATTCGTGTGGCGCGTCATGGCCCATAATTCACTGCGGCATCGCAGTGCATTGCTGGCTGATGATTGGCCAAGCATGCACTATGACCCGCATGCTTGGCCAATCACAGCGCCGTCAGTAGAGAGAGCTGTAATTGGCCAAAGCCAGGGTGGCTTTGGCCAATTATGGCTCAGGGGATTTAGTACACACCCCACACTATATAAGGCCGCCTGCACGGCGGCCCTGTGTAGTGTGTGTTCCGTTGTGCTGAGAGATAGAGAGAGAGAGAGACAGTGTCATTTGATTTGAGTTAGATAGATTAGGCAGAACAGTCAGTCAGTTAGCTGCACTTACAGTGTATTGTGTATATATATGCATCCCAGGTGTTGCATATATATATATACACTGTATTCAGTTTAGCTAGATCCGTTCCTGTTATCTTCTATCTAGACTATTTACATTTAATGCAGTGCGTCCTGCTCACAGTGTTCAGCTAGATCCGTTCCTGCTATTTACATTTAGTGCAGTGCGTCCTGCTCACAGTGTTCAGCTAGATCCGTTCCTGTTATCTTCTAGACTATTTACATTTAGTGCAGTGCGTCCTGCTCACAGTGTTCAGCTAGATCCGTTCCTGTTATCTTCTAGACTATTTACATTTAGTGCAGTGCGTCCTGCTCACAGTGTTCAGCTAGATCCGTTCCTGTTAAATTCCTACTGACAGGCAGGCTTGTCTGGTTACAGTATATAAAGCTACCTGAAGAAAATTACAGGTGTTCTATTTGATCCTATTAGTACCACGGTCAGGCAGCTAGACTATTTACATTTATTACAGTGCGTCCTGCTCACAGTGTTCAGCTAGATCCGTTCCTGTTATCTTCCTACTGACAGGCAGGCTTGTCTGGTTACAGTATATAAAGCTACCTGAAGAAAATTACAGGTGTTCTATTTGATCCTATTAGTACCACGGTCAGGCAGCTAGACTATTTACATTTAGTACAGTGCGTCTTGCTCACAGTGTACAGCTAGATCCGTTCCTGTTATCTTCCTACTGACAGGCAGGCTTGTCTGGTTACAGTATATAAAGCTACCTGAAGAAAATTACAGGTGTTCTATTTGATCCTATTAGTACCATGGTCAGGCAGCTAGACTATTTACATTTAGTACAGTGCGTCCTGCTCACAGTGTTCAGCTAGATCCGTTCCTGTTATCTTCCTACTGACAGGCAGGCTTGTCTGGTTACAGTATATAAAGCTACCTGAAGAAAATTACAGGTGTTCTATTTGATCCTATTAGTACCACGGTCAGGCAGCTAGACTATTTACATTTAGTACAGTGCGTCCTGCTCACAGTGTTCAGCTAGATCCGTTCCTGTTATCTTCCTACTGACAGGCAGGCTTGTCTGGTTACAGTATATAAAGCTACCTGAAGAAAATTACAGGTGTTCTATTTGATCCTATTAGTACCACGGTCAGGCAGCTAGACTATTTACATTTAGTACAGTGCGTCCTGCTCACAGTGTACAGCTAGATCCGTTCCTGTTATCTTCCTACTGACAGGCAGGCTTGTCTGGTTACAGTTAGGCATGTGCATTTCGTTTCGTTCCGAATCGAAATTCGGACGAATTTTTCATTATTCGGAAATTCGGATGCATCCGAATTTCCGAATTACAAAAGTAAAGAATTTAAACGAATCCGAAAAAAAAACGAACGAATTCGAAAACATATTCGAATCAAATTCGAAAACATATTCGAATCGAATTCGAAAACATATTCGACTCGAATTCGAAAACATATTCGAAAACATATTCGAATCGAATTCGAAAACATATTCGAATCTAATTCGAAAACATACTCGAATTCGAAAAAAATAGAAAACGTTTTTCTAAAAAAAAACAATAAATAAGATAGAATATAAAATAATAAAGCAATAGAATATATATATATAAATATATATATATATATATATATATATATATATATATATATATTTTTTTTTTTTTTTTATTCTCTTCTATTGTTTTTTTATGCTTTTCTTTTCTATTATTTTATATTTTATAATAGTCTTTTCAATTCAAATTCAAATTCATTCTATACGAAATTCGAATTTCGGTACATGGCTTCTGAAGTTTGAATTTCGTATAGAATGAATTTGAATTGAAAAGACTATTATAAAATATAAAATAATAGAAAAGAAAAGCATAAAAAAACAATAGAAGAGAATAATAAAAAAAAAAAATTATATATATATATATATATATATATATCATTTTTTTTTTTTTTATTATTCTCTTCTATTGTTTTTTTATGCTTTTCTTTTCCATTATTTTATATTTTATAATAGTCTTTTCAATTCAAATTCATTCTATACGAAATTCAAACTTCAGAAACCATGTACCGAAATTCGAATTTCGTATAGAATGAATTCGAATTGAAAAGACTATTACAGAATATATAATATATATATATATATATATATATATATATATATATATATATATATATATATTATATATTCTGTAATAGTCTTTTCAATTCGAATTCATTCTATACGAAATTCGAATTTCGGTACATGGTTTCTGAAGTTTGAATTTCGTATAGAATGAATTCAAATTTGAATAGAAAAGATAGAAAACAGAATAGAAGAAAATATAATATATATATTATATTTTCTTCTATTCTGTTTTCTATCTTTCCTATTCAAATTCGAATTCATTTTATAAGAAATTCAAATTTCGGAAGATGGATATATATATATATATATATATATATATATATATATATATATATATATATATATATATATATATATGTGTGTGTGTATGTGTATATTATATATATATATATATACTATATATATATATAACCATATATATAGTTTACTTTTTCAAATTCAGTTATTGTTTTTTTCAAATGCGGTAGAATTTTTTCAAATTTTATAGTTTTTTTCGAATGTGGTAGAAATTGTTCAAATTTGACAGTTTTTTTTTGAATGTGGTAGAATTTTTTCGAATTTGATATTTTTTTCGAATGTAGTAAAATTTTTTTTGAATTTGATAGTTTTTTTTGAATGTGGTAGAATTTTTTCGAATTTGACAGTTTTTTTCGAATGTGGTAGAATTTTTTCGAATTTGACAGTTTTTTCGAATGTGGTAGAATTTTTTCGAATTTGATAGTTTTTTCGAATGTGTTAGAATTTTTTCGAATTTTATAGTTTTTTTCGAATGTGGTAGAAATTTTTCGAATTTGACAGTTTTTTTTCGAATGTGGTAGAATATTTTCGAATTTGATATTTTTTTCGAATGTGTTAGAATTTTTTCGAATTTGACAGTTTTTTTCGAATGTGGTAGAATTTTTTCGAATTTGATAGTTTTTTCAAATGTGTTAGAATTTTTTCGAATTTTATAGTTTTTTTCGAATGTGGTAGAAATTTTTCGAATTTGACAGTTTTTTTTCGAATGTGGTAGAATTTTTTCGAATTTGATATTTTTTTCGAATGTAGTAAATTTTTTTTTGAATTTGATAGTTTTTTTTGAATGTGGTAGAATTTTTTCGAATTTGACAGTTTTTTCGAATGTGGTAGAATTTTTTCGAATTTGACAGTTTTTTTCGAATGTGGTAGAATTTTTTCGAATTTGATAGTTTTTTTCGAATTTGTTAGAATTTTTTCGAATTTGATAGTTTTTTCGAATGTGGTAGAATTTTTTCGAATTTGACAGCTTTTTTCGAATTTGTTAGAATTTTTTCGAATTTGATAGTTTTTTCGAATGTGGTAGAATTTTTTCGAATTTGACAGCTTTTTTCGAATGTGTTAGAATTTTTTCGAATTTGATAGTTTTTTTCGAATACGGTCGAATTTTTTCGAATGCGGTCGAATTTTTTCGAATTCGAATACGAAACGAAACAAATTCCGAAAACGAATGTAATGAATGCAACGAATTTAACTAAACGAATTTAGTTAAATAACGAATCGAAACGAAACTAAACTAAACAAATTTTTTCATCCTGCACATGTCTGGTTACAGTATATAAAGCTACCTGAAGAAAATTACAGGTGTTCTATTTGATCCTATTAGTACCACGGTCAGGCAGCTAGACTATTTACATTTAGTACAGTGCGTCCTGCTCACAGTGTTCAGCTAGATCCGTTCCTGTTATCTTCCTACTGACAGGCAGGCTTGTCTGGTTACAGTATATAAAGCTACCTGAAGAAAATTACAGGTGTTCTATTTGATCCTATTAGTACCACGGTCAGGCAGCTAGACTATTTACATTTAGTACAGTGCGTCCTGCTCACAGTGTACAGCTAGATCCGTTCCTGTTATCTTCCTACTGACAGGCAGGCTTGTCTGGTTACAGTATATAAAGCTACCTGAAGAAAATTACAGGTGTTCTATTTGATCCTATTAGTACCACGGTCAGGCAGCTAGACTATTTACATTTAGTACAGTGCGTCCTGCTCACAGTGTTCAGCTAGATCCGTTCCTGTTATCTTCCTACTGACAGGCAGGCTTGTCTGGTTACAGTATATAAAGCTACTTGAAGAAAATTACAGGTGTTCTATCCCAGCTTAGTGCAGCTACAGGCCATTAGTATGTCTGGAAGGCCAAGAAGGAGAGGCAGACAGTCACAAGCCAATAAGAGAGGGCAAGCAGGCTCTGTGTCTAGTGCTGGTCGTGGAGACGGTGCATCCTCATCAGCACGTGGCCATGGGACACGCTTGGCCTTTTTTTCGGCAGCTGGCCGTGTTGAGCCGCAACATGCGGAAGACTTGGTCGAGTGGATGACCAAGCCGTCCTCATCCTCCTCATCCTCTCTCACCCATGCCCAGGGTGCTTTGTCTGGCAAAGCAGCGGCCTCTTCCCTCAGCTCAATGTCATCAGTGACTCCTTCCCTAGCTCCACCATGTCCTCATGAGGATTCCCTCGAACTGTTTGACCACAGTGTTGGGTACATGCTCCAGGAGGATGCCCAGCGTTTGGAAGGCTCTGATGAGGATACTGAGCTCGATGAAGGCAGTAACATGAGCACGGACAGAGGGGGTGCCCAAGAAGGACAGCAATCTGGCAGTCATGCTCCCCCTGCTGCAGCATACTGCCAGGTTTGCTCCAGTGATGAGGAGGGAGGGGATGATGAGGTCACTGACTCAACGTGGGTGCCTGATAGGAGAGAGGAGGAGGAGGAGGAGGAGGAGGAGGAGGCGGTGGCACATCACCAACGAGGCAGGATGCCCTCCAGGGGCCAGCCTAAGGGCAGCACCTTGACTGCATCACACCCCAAAGCTCCACATGTGCAGGGCGCTGCAGTCTCTGCGCGTTATTCAAAAAGTTCTTTGGTGTGGGCCTTTTTTGAGACGAGTGCATCAGATCGCACCGCTGCTATTTGCAACATATGTCTCAAGCGTATCTCGCGTGGCCAAAACATCTCCCGCTTGGGTACCACATGCTTGACCAGACATATGTTGACCTGCCATGCAGTTCGTTGGCAAGCGTATCTAAAAGACCCACACCAAAGAACAAAGAGGATCTCTCCTTGCTCCTCATCAGCTGAGATTTCCAACCCCACTAGACCTTCAGTCCTCTCTGAGACCTGCAGTGAGAGGAATGAAGGTGTAGAATTAGGTGTGTCACAGCCAAGTACTTGTGGGCAATCTGCTTTTGGTACACCGACGTCAGATTGTACCAGGCAAATTTCCCTGCCCCAGCTGCTGCACCGCCGAAAGAAGTTTGCTCCCAGCCATCCACATGCCCAGCGGTTGAATGCTAGCTTGGCAAAATTGCTAGCACTTCAACTGCTGCCTTTTCAGTTGGTAGACTCTGCCCCCTTCCGTGAGTTTGTGGAATGTGCGGTTCCTCAGTGGCAGGTACCCAAACGCCACTTTTTCTCACGGAAGGCGATTCCGGCTCTCTACCGGCATGTGGAAGGCAATGTCCATGCCTCGCTGGACAGGGCGGTCAGCGGTAAGGTGCATATTACCGCTGACTCATGGTCCAGCAGGCATGGACAGGGACGTTACCTAAGTTTCACGGCGCATTGGGTGACTCTGCTGGCAGCTGGGAAGGATGCAGGACAAGGTGCAGTAGTGTTGGAGGTTGTTCCGCCACCACGCCTCCAAAATGCTGATTGTGACACACCTCTCTCTTCCACCCCCTCCTCTTCTTCTTCCTCCATGGCCTCTTCCTCGGAACCAGCGGTGCTCCGTAGGCGTTCAAGGGGCTACGCAAGTACGCAGGCCAAAAGATGCCATGCGGTGCTTGAGCTGGTGTGCTTGGGGGACAGGAGCCACACTGGGGCAGAGGTTTTGTCAGCTCTGCAGGGGCAGGTTCAGAGGTGGTTGACGCCACGCCAACTTAAGGCAGGAATGGTGGTTTGCGACAATGGCACCAACCTCCTCTCTGCCCTCCGACAGGGACAAATGACCCATGTGCCCTGTTTGGCTAACGTCCTTAACTTGGTGGTGCAGCGGTTCTTGGGCAGGTACCCGGGCTTACAGGATGTCCTGAGGCAGGCCAGGAAAGTCTGTGTGCATTTCCGCCGGTCATATAATGCCAGTGCTCGGCTGACGGACCTCCAAAAGGAGTTTAACCTGCCCAAGAACCGCCTAATCTGTGACATGCCCACCAGGTGGAACTCAACGTTGGCCATGCTGCAGCGGCTGCACACGCAGCAGAGGGCCATCAATGAGTACCTGTGCGACTATGGCACCAGGACAGGGTCAGGGGAGCTTGGTTTTTTTTCCCCACGCCAGTGGGCCATGATCAGGGATGCATGCACTGTCCTGTCACCATTCGAGGAGGCCACGAGGATGGTGAGCAGTGACAGTGCATGCATCAGTGACACTGTCCCCCTTGTCCACCTGTTGGAGCACACGCTGCGTGGAATAATGGACAGGGCACTTGAGGCAGAACAGAGGCAGGAAGAGGAGGACTTCCTTAGCTCTCAAGGCCCCCTTTATCCAGACAGTGTTCCTGCGTGCCCGCCGATCACACAGGAAGAGGACGAGGAGGAAGAGGAGGAGGAGGAAGATTGTGTCAGTATGGAGGTGGAGCCTGGCACTCAGCATCAGCAGCAGTCTTTAAGGGATCAGTCCCAAGAAACACATGGACTTGTACGTGGCTGGGAGGAGGTGGCTGCGGACCATGTCGTTCTTAGTGACCCAGAGGACTCCGGACCGAATGCCTCAGCAAACCTACGCTGCATGGCCTCCCTGATCCTGCAAAGCCTGCGTAAGGATCCTCGTATTCGTGGTATCAAGGAGAAGGACCAATACTGGCTGGCAACCCTCCTTGATCCACGTTACAAGGGTAAGGTTGCGGACCTTATCTTGCCATCGCAGAGGGAGCAGAGGATGAAACATCTTCGGGAGGCCTTGCAGAAAGGTCTGTGCAACGCGTTCCCAGAGACTGGGAGGTTACAAACTCCTGTTTCTGGACAACGTGTTGCTGAGGCTTCGGTCAGTCAAAGAAGGAGCGGTGGAGAAGGTGGCCGTCTGACCGATGCGTTCAGACAATTTTTTGGTCCGCAGCCCCAAGGTATGATCGGTTCCAGCAACCATCGCCAGCGTCTGTTTTACATGGTGCAGGAATACCTAGGGGCAAGATCAGACTTGGACACCTTTCCCACCGAAAATCCTCTGGGTTACTGGGTCTTGAGGATGGATCACTGGCCAGAGCTTGCACAGTATGCAATTGAGCTACTGGCCTGTCCTGCATCCAGCGTTCTTTCGGAACGCACATTCAGTGCTGCTGGAGGCGTGGTAACCGATCACAGGGTGCGTCTGTCCACCGACTCGGTCGATCGGCTGACCTTCATAAAAATGAATGAGTCTTGGATCACCACCAGCTACCAAGCACCTGATGCTGATGTAACCGAATAATTTTTTTTGAAATCTCAGATCCCTTCAAAGACTGCCTATGCTGATGCTGAGTGACTATCCCTGAGTAATTATCCTCTTCCTCCTCAATCATCACGCTGATAGCTTGTAAGAACATTTTTGGTTCTGGGCGCCACCACCAGTGCCTAAGGCACAATTTTTCAGCCCCTGTTTAACAGGGGCGTGTAATTACAATTTTTGATGTAATACTTTGCAGCAGGGCTCGTTCCTGCATTCCAACTAGAGTGTCTGTGAGGGGTTGCAGTGTTGTGGCACCAGCACCAGTGCCTAAGGCCCAATTTTTCTGCCCCTGTCTAACAGGGGCGTGTAATTACAATTTTTGATGCAATACTTTGCAGCAGGGCTCGTTCCTGCGTTCCAACTAGAGTGTCTGTGAGGGGTTGCAGTGTTGTGGCACCAGCACCAGTGCCTAAGGCCCAATTTTTCTGCCCCTGTCTAACAGGGGCGTGTAATTACAATTTTTGATGCAATACTTTGCAGCAGGGCTCGTTCCTGCGTTCCAACTAGAGTGTCTGTGAGGGGTTGCAGTGTTGTGGCACCAGCACCAGTGCCTAAGGCCCAATTTTTCTGTCCCTGTCTAACAGGGGCGTGTAATTACAATTTTTGATGCAATACTTTGCAGCAGGGCTCGTTCCTGCGTTCCAACTAGAGTGTCTGTGAGGGGTTGCAGTGTTGTGGCACCAGCACCAGTGCCTAAGGCCTAATTTTTCAGCTCGTGTTCAACAGGGGCATGTAATTACAATTCTTGATCTAATATTTCACAGCAGGGCCCTGTGAGGGCTTACAGTGTTGTGGCCACAGCAACACCTAAGGCCCAAATTTCTGCTGAGTATATAGGGCAGGACCCTACTTTCAAACATCTAACTTACAAACGACTCCTACTTGCAAACGGAAGGAGACAACAGGAAGTGAGATGAAATCTACCCCTAGGAAGGGAAATTCTTTCCTGTAAGAGTTAATATGGGAAAACAATTTCTCCTTTCCACTGATGCTTTCCAATCCTTGTTCCACAAAAAAACCCAAATTTTCAAAAAACATTTTTCATTGGGACAAAAAAGTGAGGTGAAATCTTCTGAAGAGGAGGAAAGACAGCAAAACAAATGTCACAGGGGTGATAACCCTTCCCTATGTTTTCCAAAAAGCTTAGAAAAGATTTTTTGGCTGGAGCTAAACACGTTAAAAATGTTCAAAATTACAAACAGATTCTACTTAACAACAAACCTACAGTCCCTGTCTTGTTTGCACCGCCTGTATACTGCTGTTCAGAGTATATAGGGCCTGGTGGCCCCACACCTTTCCTTATTTTAATTTGGGTGCGGGGTTCCCCTTAATATCCATACAAGACCCAAAGGGCCTGGTAATGGACTGGGGGGTACCCATGCCGTTTGTCTCACTGATTTTCATCCATATTGCCATGACCCGACATGACATTAAACCCGCAAGCAGTTTTAAATGAGATTTTTTCCTTTAAAAATGACATTTGGTGCAGGGACTGTTCTAAACATGGGAAACACGCGTCACTTTACAGGCATACTATAGACACCCCCCAGGTACGATATTTAAAGGAATATTTCACTTTTTTTTTTTTTACTTTAAGCATCATTAAAATCACTGCTCCCGAAAAAACGGCCGTTTTTAAAAGTTTTTTTTGCATTGATACATGTCCCCTGGGGTAGGACCCGGGTCCCCAAACCCTTTTTAGGACAATACCATGCAAATTAGCCTTTAAAATGAGCACTTTTGATTTCGAACGTTCGAGTCCCATAGACGTCAATGGGGTTCTAACGTTCGTGCGAACTTTCGGTCCGTTCGCGGGTTCTGGTGCGAACCGAACCGGGGGGTGTTCGGCTCATCCCTAGAGATGAGATCTCCTAGGTTTGTTGGAGTCGGTTTTCCATACATTTAAATTTGTGTAGTCACCTGGTTGGATGATATAGTCCATTTCTCTGTCATTTTGTTCTTCTTGGACTCCCATGGCAAATGTTTATTGGAATTCCTAGGAAGAAACAATTAAGGTGAAAATAAATATGTGTAAGGCAGACCACAGAGGAATCTCACACATACAGTACATACTATATATTCTGTACAGTAGAAAAAAATGCCAATTCAATACACTGGAGGGATAAATTGTTAGAATTCAACATGTGCAAAGAAGATTTTCATAAAGCAGCTTGAAATGCTGGTTAATAAGATCTCTGCCGGCTAGGGCAGCAGCTAAGTAGTTAACCTGTTTCCTGCACTTTCTACTGAGCTCTGACTCTCTCCCCTGCTGATAATAAAGGGGGCTCTGCTCAGACAGTCTACACGGGTGAGATGAGAGAGAGCAAAAAGACCCCATGTGCACCAGGCAGGTTGGGCCTGCCCACAAGCTACCCACATTGAGTTGGTAAACAGCCTGAATGATCACTTATGGAGTTTTGTAGCCATAACCATATTTAAATTTGAATATTTTTGGCCTGTAACATGTTGTAGTCCTAAATTTCTGTTGCTGGAGGTGGAAGAGTTACAGTATTTAGCTGGGGAACAATAAGGAGAGTAGGGCCCAAATCCAGTGATGGATGGGATGGTGAAAGAGAGACAAGAGGGGTGAGTGTCTGAATCAGCAGAAGCAAGAGAAGAGTGAACTGGTGTCTTCTTTGTGCCTTCAACACACAGGAATTTAGAACACTCTAAGCAAATCAACATGTGGCTTGAAAATATAAATGTATAACTTACTAACTAAATAGATAAATAAAAATGTTGTACCATGAGTTGCAAGCACCTTAAAGTGGTAAACCTCTAAAACTAAAAATGAACAAAGCATAGCCCTCCATAGTGTGTACAAACCTCAATCCATGCACCTATTATGGTTCCCATCTGCCTGAGTTACTTGTGACAAGTAATGCTATCACCACAGAATCCCAGGGGATGGAACACAGAGGGTGATTGAAAGCCTTCGCTGTGCATGTTTCCCTAAGATTGTGTAGAGGGGGTGTGTCCATTTCCTCCACTTAGGTCCCAGATTACAATGAGCTTTCCTCTCTTTGCTGTGCATTGTGACATCAGATTCCCGCCCCCTGCCTTCTGGACCTTAAAGATGCTGTGTAAAACGTGTGCTTTAAGAGGCTGTAAATGAGAGAAGACTGCAGATAAACAGGAACAATTTATGGAGGAAAATTTGTTTAATCATCTGAGGTTAGTCTTCACTGGGTATTTGTAAGGATTTACAACCACATTTAATCTGATATGTTCTTATGTGTCCAAACACCCATGATCCCTGAACAGAGGTGTATTTTTTTATTCCTAGAAACAGTGAACAGCTTTCTGATCTCTGAGTAAAGTCCCCACATCTGCTTTCCACCCCTCCTTACTACTGGGCAATCTCTGTAAATGATGGTGTCACTAGGGAATAGTGAGACATTGTAGGTAGAAGAAGAGAATAGACTATGGCTAGCAATCAGAAAGCTGGTCTCTGCACACTGTTTTTTGGTGATCAAGGGGTTACATAGTTACATAGAACTAACAACAACAACAAAAAACAAGACTCTGCATCAAGCCACCTGGAGGTGTCTTTTACAGTAGTTTATTTATACCAGTCACAGGTCTAGTTAGTACAAACCAGAGGGAAAATGTATTTATTTTATTTATTTCAGGTACTTATATAGCGCCGTCAATTTACGCAGCGCTTTACATATACATTGTACATTCACATCAGTCCCTACCCTCAAGGAGCTTACAATCTAAGGTCTCTAACTCACATTCATACATACTAGGGACAATTTAGACAGGATCCAATTAACCTACCAGCATGTCTTTGGAGTGTGGGAGGAAACCGGAGTACCCGGAGGAAACCCACGCAGGCACAGGGAGAACATGCAAACTCCAGGCAGGTAGTGTCGTGGTTGGGATTCGAACCAGCGACCCTTCTTACTGCTAGGCGAGAGTGCTACCACTACACCACTGTGCCGCCCTATTGCATTATTTAAATACAACAGAGCCTCTATGTGCTGTAAGACGCATGAGCATACCATCCCTTACTGGTAACCTCTTCAGTGTTCTGCTAGAGCAATGGTTCTCAACCTCTCTAGTGCCGTGACCCCTTGATAAAATTTTACAAGTTGTGAGGACCCCCAACAGTAAAATTATGTTCGTGGCGTGGGTTGTCAGCGCCCAAGGCAAGACAAGTAATTTGTGCCCCTAACCCACGGATATCTAGTGCTCCCCATGTCCCTTCCACTCGTACAGTATTAAAACCCCTTATGGTACATTTTAGGATGTACCACTCTCTCTTTGTTCTCCTTTCTTTCCCTTTCATCTCTCTGTATCCTAATTTCTTGTTTTTTTTTTCCCCCATCCATCTCTCTAGATGACTTTCTTGTTCTTCTTTCTCTTATTCTTTTATTCTTTCTCTCCCTTTTTCTTTGTTCCTCCCCCTCTTTCCTCTCTCTTCCATGTATTCTCTATTTTTATTCCTTCTCTTACTCCTTGGTGGGGGTAATGGGATGAGTAGCAGTGCTGGGGGAGTTCTGATCAACTTAGGTGCTCTTGATCAGGGTCATCTGCTGATCTGAGAACTGTAGTGGGGACTTTTAATGGCAACTATAATCCCAGGTAGTGTTACTTACTGTCTCTGACTTTGTGGTGTCTCGTAGCAGTACCACCTATGTCGAAATCAAGAGATGGGGTCTCCTCAAGCCCCTCCCACTTCACATTCCTGACCACATGTCAGCTGACCTTAAATCTCTGCCCCCCAGCCATGCCGTGAACTGAATAGGCTGCAAAGAGGCTGAGTGGGTGGCCGCGGGCTCCAGGGACAGCCCAGCTGGGTGGCCGCAAAAAGGCTGGGAGAGTGGTGCAGGCTTTAGGAACATCTCGTTTGTCCTCTTGGCATGCACTTTCTGTTGCAACAATCTTTCTGTGCCCTACAGCATTGGGGGCAGTGAGGTTAAATCCTGCCTATACAATTAGCCATGATAAGTCCCTTCTTTGAAACACTGTACGCTACACTCCTAGGATGTATGCATTTTATGGTATGAAGGAAATCTATTCCTTTCTAATCAGTGGGGTATTTAATTTGGTTTCAGTGATGGGCCACATTATGTTTGGCTCCAAATAATAAAATTGTAACACCTTGGTAACTTATCCTTCACATGGTTGCCACACAGTAATGCACATTTTAAATAGTACCCCAATGCACTGCTACAGTAGTGGGCAATGCCATGTACCACAAAGCACTTGCCATGCATTGTGGTGCGCTGTGTTAAAAAAAAAAAGGGTGTGCAAGTGATTTTTGTGTGTTAACTCATTCAAAATAAATAAGCTGCCTTAACACAATGCACATTAATGTTTAACACAACACACAGTAACTGAACTGAACGCACTACAATGTTATGTTGTTAAGCAGGCCAAAAATAATTGAGCATTGAGGGGGTAGGTGATGTTACTGGATGCATGGAGTGGGAATCACATTTACTTTTTAATCTCTTAGCACTCTTGCCTACTGAATACCTATTAGTGGCAATAGTAGGAACCAGCCGAATATTGATCCATGTGCAGCCTCTGCAGTTCAACAGAAGTTGATCTACCAACTGACTTCTGTTCAACAGATCTGTTGGAAAAAAGCCACTCAATCAACGTCTGCCGTGCTGATCTGTGTATTCTAACAGTAAGGGGAGTCTTCTAGCTGTCCGAATACAATAGCGCAGCAGGAAGGATTCCCCCAATCTGGTTTATGATCTGGATTTTTTTGTAGTTTTTATATTATGTTTGTATTAGGTTAATTATGAATTTTGGGTAATGCTAGAGAAAGTGGTATAATATTTACATTTTGGTAATTTGATTTTCTGTTATTTTTCAATCTGTGTTACATATTCTATGTAGTATTTTAAAAAGGATGATACTGTATGGTTTTTAAAGAGTATAGCATTCATTTAATTTTGTTATTAATTGCTGTTATTGGAAATTTGATTGTTATTGTGTCATGTTTGCATTTGTTGTTGTGATTTTGTGTTATCTTCATTGAATATAATTGTATCTTGATAATTTCCCTTTGGCATTATTAAAGAATTCTGAATCCACCTCAAATGTGTGGGTGGTGGAAACAGTTCATTTTTTTTTCATTCAGCCCGCTGGCTGACCAAAAAAGGAAACAATGGACAACCAGCTTTACTTGCATGTGAACTGGGGGGGGGGGACTCTGTGTGGTTGGAAGACATTTTGGAAGACACATTTACCAGCTTATTTAATTATTTACCCCAATTATTTCTTCATCTGAAAGTAGGTGCTCTTAGGAGGCAATAAGAATAAAGTACAAGGCACTGTATAGAAATCTATTCATACTATTCACAAATGTTTCTGTAAAGGTTCTAATACTTGTACAAAACCACTTGAGATTTGGCTTTGTATTCACATTTTGCGGTACAAATTAGTACAACACTATGGCATCTGAAATCCTCAGCATAGACTATGTAGAATCATTGGTGTATGGTAGTAACTCCCCTCTGAACATTGGCTTGGGTTATGACCAGAGCAATAAGAAACAGGTTATGGAGGGTGGGCCAAAAAGAATCACAAAGCCCTTCACTGAACCAGCAGAGTTTTAGAACAAAAACATTTCTCACTTCCATGTCTCCTCTTTTTGTGGATACTAGAAAGAATAATGAAAATCATTTTTTATACTGTACTTCCAGACCTGCTTGTTCATAGCACTATCCAGCAATGTGGGTTAAGCCCCTTGTTTTTGTGTGATAGAGGTAAAACATGTGGATAACTTCTGTTTTAAGAATGATCCACTATGCTTCACATTGGATTATTGAAGGACTTTTTGTTTTCTTGTGGCTCACTTCAACTTAAAGTGATATTAAAGCCTTGTTTTTTTTAAAAATAACAAACATGTTATACTTATCTGCTCTGAACAATGGTTTTGCACAAAGCAGCCCGGATCAAGCAGGTGCGTTCCGACCCGCGGCTCCTTGTGTCTATTCACTCATGGAGCCGCGGCTTGGCCCCAGCCCTCTGTCTACTTATTGGCTCACTGGCTTTGATTGAAAGCAGTGGGAGCCAATGGCTGCCGCTGCTGCCAAAAGCCAATCAGGAGTGCAAGTCCTCTAAGAGGCAAGGCTCTTCTGGACATCGTTGGATCGAGAGGGGGCTCAGGCAAGTATTGGGGGGGCTGCTGCACACATAACGTTTTTTTACCCTTTACAACCACTTTAACCAGTTGGACTGTACTTATTGTTTCCTAAGCCCAACTCTATAGAAGCCATTGTTTCCATGCACTTCAGTGATGATGACCAACAAACCTGAAACAGCTTTATACAATTTAGAATGAAAGATATGGATCTATGCTGAAAAGGAGTGTTTCTTAATGAACAGTGGGCCCAGGGGTATAAAAGAATGATTTACCTGGCTTCATTTACTATCCAAAAATGAGGAATAAGCCCTCTGAATTTTGGGATAATTGGGTGAAACCTCAGAGCTCCGACCCTTATCTAAAAGGCTGCATTCTACTGTACATGGTACGCTGTTATAACTAAAATGCACAAAGGTATAAGGATATGATCTCATTCATGTTACAAGCTTTCAGTATTTGCTCAATACTAGGATCAGAATGTATTTGGAGTACAGCCTGGGGAAATACACTTATCACAGGAATTTCACTTTTGGTTATCAGTCATCTTGTTCTTGTAAATACTTTTGGAGGGCTTGTTGACGGGAAGTGTACCGTTTATCATAGATCAACAATCCCTGTTCCAGCTAAATGAAGACACAATATATGGATAGTCTGGGCCCATATGAAACTGTTGTACCATAAGGGCAGCATTACGTAGACCTAAACCACAGCCAATGCCTTATTAATTGTATAACCTTAATATGTCAAATTGTAACTTAATATGTCTTGCTATATTCAGTTCATATGAAATGTAAAAGGCCATGATGAATAATCAGAAGCAGTCATTGATTTGAATGCAAAAATTAAATAAGACCTAGAGAAGCCTCAATCATCTAAAGACTGAGAGTGCGCAAGTCTTATCAGCTCACTTATTAATGCTGAAGAAGTAAGTTAAAACAGGTATGTAAACCCTAGAGCTGGCCATATACTAATAGAATTTCTTTCAAAATTTAAGAAAGTTTCTTCAATTATCTAATGATTAGTGGGTCCAAAGTGATGGTGTTTCATTGAACCGTAGTGATAAGATAATTTGAAGGAACAGGACTGAAATTAATTTTGCAAACTAACAAAATTGTTTGTATGTAGTTTTCATTCAGGAAAGTCCATTAATTCCAAAATCAAATCGAATGGAAAAAGCAGACATTTTAAAGTACTTTCGAACTACATGCATCATCAAACGTACTGAGATTTTTTGTACAAATGTTTGTTCAAACAGCTACTAGTGTATAGATAGCTTAAAGGGTTCATTAACCCATATGTATAAAACCATGCCAGCCCCTCAATTGGAGCCTGGCATAGCACAATATGTCATTTGTTTTACAAAACGAGTGTTGTAAATACCTAATTTGAGTTGTCTTCAGGCCGGTGACATGACTCCCGGCTGCTTTCCAGCTCTGATGGATGGCTTCTGAGGGAGGGGCCATGATCTCCCTCTGACGTCAGCCGGGGATATCACGTGACTGCTCGTCTCCTCCATGGAAGCCCTGTCTCGGCGCTGTAAAGCAGCCGCGAGTCATGTGACCGGCCTGAAGACAGCTCAAATTAGGTATTTACACTGCTCATTTTGTAAATAGTGACATAGTGTGGGGGGGGGCAGGCCGGAGACAGACACAGAGGCAGATGACAGGGAGGAAGGAGGGGGAAAAAGGAGAGCAGAGTGGACAGCGTATGACGGAGAGACGCACTTTGACAACGGTGATCAGGGCGGAGCTACCCTGGTTAATGGTCTATTTAGAGAGGGGATATAGGAAGTGCAATGTTCAGAGTTTTTTCTTTTACAGTTTAGAGGGGGGCAGATTACACAGCACAAGCGCTGGGACCAGAATCTATATATTTTTTTTTTTTTTTGGGGATAACAAATACTTTAAGGTCAGTCATACAGGTTATTGCTAAGGCATCAGTATAGATTTCCCCGTCTATGCTAAACAGTGTAGATGGTTGACTGCCGAGAATGCCTGCACAGCTTCTTCAATATTTTAATTTGAAGTTTGTCGAGCTAAGTGGTGCTAAACAGGCCACACCACCATTTTGAATTTTGGCCAATTCAGCAGGAATGAAAATTTGAGCCATGTATGACTAGCATAATAGTAAAAACTTCTATGGTTTGCTCTCTTTGGGTTTGTTAAAATATAAAAATTGAAAGCATTTTGTTATATGCGTTTAAGTGCAAATAAAAATACCTATTGATCATTTCCAAAGTCCAAAGCTGTTCTGTGTCCTGTGCTCACTTCCTATGTTATCTGAAGGAGTCCTCCTAGCTTTTATCTTGCACTGCAGGCATTCAGTAATCAATACCAGCCAACTGGCCACGGCTGACACAAAGTCTTGCAATTTCAGTCCAAAAAAAACAAACCACATGCTGTTATTCCACAACAGGTTTTTGTTTTTTGCAGATTATTTAACACTCTTGTTGCCAGACCAATTTGTTGTTAAAATCTGCATATTAGCTATAGAATAAAAAAAAGTTTCAGTTGTAATTTTTTGTTTTGCTCAAAATTTGTGCAACTGTTTATCATATCTATATTTTTAGTGGCCTGTGAGCCATGCTGAAGCCCTATATACAGTATCTTGTTTTGGGCTGTCGTGTGCAACCTGGTGAAAACAAGAAGTTTTGAACGGAAAACTATATTTCTAGTAAAAATACACATTTTCTGGAAAAGTGGTTAGCCAGTTATAAAGCCAGCCAGATATCTTTTACATTATATCACAGAGTCTGCTAATGGAATCTTAAACAAACATAGGCTTGTTTTAACTCTTAGCCATAACCTTTGGTACACGTTATTGGTCCAAAAGGGATAAAGGGATGATGAATTGAGAAATGTGGATTTTTAAAATTTTACCCTAAAACTTTTTTTTATAAACATTTGCTGTACAAACATCACAACATTCACACAACAGGGCAATTCCGGCGCCTCCAGCACTGACTGTATGTGATGGCAAGGGGTGCTGGGGTGTGCTGCAGGGTCTATCGATGCTCGCTTCTGGGGGATCTATTCTAGCTGGAGGGGATTTATTTTTGCAGGGGGGGTCTATTGTTGCTGGTGGGGGGCCTATTGTTGCTGGAGGTGGGTCGTATGTTGCTGGGGGGGTCAGTTGTTGCTGGGAGAGATATACTGTTGAGGGAGGGGGTCTATTGTTGCTGACTGCTGGAGATCCATTTTACTGCTTTTCCTGTTATTACCAAATTCCATACAAATTACTTAGCACCACAAAATGATACTTGGTTACTTGGTTCTAGACCTGTGCATGATGAAAAAATTTGTTTTGTTTTGTATAGATTTGTTAATCTAGTTATTTTGTTTAGTTAAATTTGGTTAATTCATTCAATTCATATTCGATATTAGTATTTGGTATTCGTATTCTGAGTCCATTTTATGTATTTTATCAATATTTTACCAATATTTTTACATTTCAAATCGATAAATCATGATTATTTTTGATTCGAATGCTGCAGCCAAAATGTTTACATTTAAAAAGTGCCTTTTGATGACTCTTTAAATCATCTTTGGCTTAACTAAAACAGCATTTTTTCAAAATGGTACTCTAAGAAAAGAATTGCACATTTCTACTTGATTCTGTATTGTCTAAAAAGGCCAGTACTGGGAGATGGGTAAGGGATGGAACCAAGGATTGGTGCTCAGAGGTGGCTAGGGGCGGAGAAGTGGGGTGACTCGGAAAGGGGGGAGTTCCTGTACCTATTATTGGAGAAAAAAGCCCTGCACATAACCATCACAAATAATCCCAGTAATGTGTCTGATAGGTTTAGTATTATCCTTTAGGAACAAAAGTCTGTGAGGCAGAAAAATCCAAGTCGATTGAAAAAAAAAAAAAAAAAAAAAAAACTTTCTTCTAAATGAGTGAGCCAGGGTTACCTGCTGCAATATATGACCAGTTGAAGACACACTGAAATTAAGATTTTTCCAGTAAAGACTGACCTTGTTACTGCCGATTGCAATGTCTGCTTTTCACTATGTAACCTCCGATTATGCTCTTTTATGATAAGCTCATTATAAATTACTCAGGTTTGTCTCACCTTTACTATCCCTTTGCATTGGTTTTCATATCACCATGAACCCCTTAGCATGGGTACGTATATGTATGTAATCCCTAGTTAATAAAAAATACAAGGGAGTTACAGTCCAGAGAGCATCTGTTGCCTGGTATGGATTGGGGGGGGACCCCATGCTGTTTTTTTTTCTGACTTTTCTATTGCCATCATTATTTTTTTTACATTTCAGCTCTCAGCAGAGAAGCCCACTAACAGTTGATGAGTCATCGGTTGTTAAGGATGCGTTGGCCGGCCTACCAGCTTGCTCCTCAACAACCAGCTATTCTCTGAACAATAGAATGAGAATCTGTGGATAATTTTTCAACTGATCCGAATTCGAAACATTCTGAAAATTTGGAATTCGTTAGAAAACTAATAAAGGGAACAAATTTCAACAAAATTTGTTACCGTTTCATTCGGAGATTCTGATACACCTGACTCTCCGAATAACCAAAAATGTATTCGAATTTACATTCGGACCGAAACAAATTGCACATGTCTATCTTAAGTTTAAGCTGAACTCCAGGCACACAAATTCTCATTTAAATATATTCATTAAAAAGGATTAAATCCATTTTTTTGTGCCCTTGCAAACCCAGCTTTCACCTTGTAAGAGTAACAGTGACATCATCAGCCTGTGCAGAAATCAGGAGTTGTGGGTGGGACCTAGCACGGCTCACCCAGTACAGACTCTCTGCACAAAACCACGAGGAGGACAGGGGGTGGATGCAAGACCAGTTTCATGCTGAATTACTGCACTGATTTGAAAGAAATACACAAAGAACGTCAAGATTTAAGTAAGAATATACACGCCTCCTGTATTTAGAGAAGAAGATTTGCTTAACGTGAAGTTCAGCTACAAAAAAAAAAATAACATGATCCTACACAAATAACCGTCAAATATACAAAAAATTTAAACAAAAAAAACACATAAACAAAGAACACTAAGGAAATAAACGACACTACCTAAATACTCCTCATACTCCCTTCCCCTATCCCCACACTCACCAAAAAACATTCTTTAAAAGAAAAAAGTATTTATATACAAACCCCCACTGACCTCTGTAGCTACATGTACTGTGGAGATTTTCATCCCCAAAGTTCACTGTCCTGCCCGACCCCAGAGTTCCTGCTCTGTGTTTACAATATAGATGATTGTCACTGCTGGGAGAGGGAAGCAGTGTGGGCTGAGCGCGTCACGGAAATTGAGGATGTGTTTGTCATCAGGGCAGAAAAACACAGACAGTAAAAAATAGTTACAAAGGAGTTTCTGACCTGACAAGAAATGAGGGGGAATATATCCTAAAGGTACACGTACAGCAATAATACATCAGAGCCTCTAACCCTTAATAGGGATGAGCTTGGGGGGGCCCCATGCCATTTAAAAAAAAAAAAAATTATGGTGTAATTCCCCTTAAAATCCATACCAGACTTGAAGGGCCGGTATAGATTTTGGGGGGGACCCACGCTGTTTTTTTTTTTTTTTTTACATTTTGGCATGGTGTTCCCCTTAATATGCATACTAGAACTGAAGGGCCTATTATGGACGAAGGGGGGAACCCACACCGATTTTTTAATAGATTTTTATCTATATTGCCGGGATCCGGCAATACATTACAGCCGCAAGCAATTTTAAATGGCATTTTGTCCTTTAGAAATGTAATTTTGCTGCGGCACAGTAAAAGACATGAGAATAGATGCGCCACTTTTCAGGCAGACTAAGGACTCTTGCACACTGCAGCTTGAAAATGCTCAGTACAGTTTATTTTTTTACTAAGCTAAAATACAGCCCATTAATTGTAATGTGCCTATGCACACAGGCGTGTAAACAAGTGCTGTGTATTCTTTAGCAAAAAAAAAAAAAAATAAAATAGAAAAATCTGCATTTTAGGTCAGTGATTTACGCCTCATGGACAGATTTGTCCATTGACATTGTCAATCCGAGAACAAGTTTCCGCGCATGCGTGAAAATGTGCGCAAATTTGCGCGAGAACTTGGCAAACACATATAAAATACGTTCAAAAAAAATCTGAAAAAGTAGATGCCTAAACAGGAGTATCGTGTGCAATAGGCCTAAGGGGACCCCCCAGGCACGATATTTAAAGGAATATTTCATTTTTATTGTTTCACTTTTCACTTTAAGCAAGTCTGTTTTAAAAACTTTTTTTTGCATTACCCGGGTCCCCAAACACTTTTTATGGCAATAACTTGCATATAAGCCTTTAAAATGAACACTTGATTTTTCACGTTCGTGTCCCATAAACTTTAACGGTGTTCGCACAAATGTTTTGTCTGTTCACATGTTCTGGTGCGAACCGCACCGAAGGGCATTCGGCTCATCCCTAACCCTCAATCCAAAACTTAAAAGGTTTAGATGCAGTTGGTCAATTAAGGGTGCACTTCCAAAGTTATTTGCCAAACACCATTTGTTTACACAACAATTTCACCCCCCCAATAGCATATTCATATTATATTGATAGAGCAGATTATAGCCCACCCAAAAAAGTAAAAACAGGAGGTTAATTTTACCAACTTTCCAGATCATCCCACGTTGGCCCTGATGAAGCAACTTGAACTGTGAAACACGTCAGCATTTATTTAGCGGGATACAAACTTGCTCTGCATTTGTTTGAATTTATGGAAGTTGCTATGAAATTATGTGTATGAATTTTATTGAATGGTAATGTTTATCCACCAATTTGTAATGTCATTCAGTGCCGGTTCACACCAGTGTGTAGTGCGAGATCTCATATGATTCACACCGCACTGCAGTGCAAATCACATGCGATGTCCTTGCAATGCGATTTCAGCCATACAGATAGTATGGCTGGATTCGCATCATATTCGGACCAAACTCGCACAGGACCCTTTTTTTGGGCTGCACCAGATTCGGTTTGCATGGGTGTCAGTTTGCAGTGTGATGTGCGAGCTGAAATGGTGTCATTGTATTACCACTCCCCGCAGTTCGCATATGGCAGTGTGAACTGCCTTGCGAGTCAGGTTCGATGCAGGAATCCGCAGTGGTTCCCGCATTGCACAAGTGTGAACTGGCACTCAATCAATGTACTGTTGTATCCATCACACTTGTTTTGTTAGTATGGTGCCTTAAAAGAAAGAAAAGAAAGAGATTTTATATATATATATATATATATATATATGTGTGTATATATATATATATATATATATATATATATATATATATATATATATATATATATATATATATAAATTTTATTTTTTCTTCCTTTTCTTTTTTGACATTTTCAGTTATTTGGATGTGGCACTGTACGCTCATTCCCTGAGATGTGGCTAAATTATATTTCTAAGAAGGTTAATCTGTGTTATTATTAGGAGTAAGAAAGGGACCTCGCTCTCTTCCTTATTACCTCAATAGGTCCAGGACAATATATTCAGTTCATTGTAATATTTATTTACTGATATGTATACTATTAATGTGGACCTGAACTCAAAAAGTGAATATTTGCTATGTTTTAGGGAACCTCTAGAAATGTCAATTGTGCCTAAGCAGTACATTGAAAGATGTACGTTTTCTGGAACTTCTCCTAAAAATAGCATCTTCCTTCCTGGTATGTGATTGTGCCTAGGCACTCCTGTGGCTACAGCCTCATAGCTGTATATCTGCGCTGCTGGGCTGGATCTAGACTGCTTGATCGGGGGGCGGGTGTAGTAAGGTGTGGGCATACTGTCATCACACCTTTGTATTATCCTTTGTACCTACCTCTCTTTGTTATTCTGTCTATCCAGAGTCTATCCTTGCTGGCAGTGGCTGTGTGTGAGTCATTGACAGTCTGTCACACAGTGTGAAAGAGATCCAGAGAACCAGTATTCCTTGTTCATTTGGTGCATTTCTGTACCACGACTCACGACCCAGAAGAGACATCTGATGTTACTTCTGGTTAGTGCAGAGGTGGTGCAGGAATGAACAGGAACAGCTAGTTCCCTGTGTCTCTATGTTGCTGCAATGAAAAGCATATTTGGGGCCATTCACCCACACATGCATGGATTTTACTTTGGAAGCAGTGGCTATGGAACTGCCTGCACAGGGATGCATGGAAAACCTGTACATCCCAATGTAGGTATACACAGCCTTCACATGGGGCACAGATGCATACACCCTGTGGGAACGAGATCTTAGGCCAACGTTTCTCAACCTTTCAGTTATGGCACCTTTTAAAAATATGCAAAATCACAACGCACCTCAGTGCCAAACTGTATTCATTGGACTCTGACATCTGCATTGGGTGATACTGTCATCCTCTCCTTGCCTCTTGAGGGAACCCCTCTTTTCAACAGTCCCCCTGTTACATTAGAGCCAACTTCCTTCACATCAGAGTTCCTCCCATGGCGTCCACTCATGCAGGGCGCAGGGGCGCCGCCCCCCTAATCCATGTGTCCGACCCCTAATCTACATGCAGGGCGCCGGCCGCATGGATTCCAATGGGGTTTTTTGTTTGTTTTTTTGTTTTTTAGAAGCATATGATTAGATTTCACTCAGAGCACTGCGCCCGGAGCCCACCTAGTTGTGTGACATTAGCAAATAATATTTGCCATTGTCTTCCTGTTTCTCCTCCCGGCCAATCAGGAAGCGGGTCCTCAGACCCGATTGGCCGGCAGTCCTAAGATCCGACTGGCCGTGGGTCCCAAGTCCTGATTGGATGAGAGAGAAGCGACCGCCTGGACTCGGGAGGAGACGCAGGGGTCGAAGCTGCGACCTGGATGGGGTAAGTGCAGGGGCTGATGGGGGCCTGATGGGCGAGGGAAGCGACGATCGAGCGAGCGCACGGGAGGTGGTGGTTTTTGATTAGTTGGGTGATACTGCCACCTCCTTATGCCTATTTTAATTTTTTGTCCTTTTTTTTACTGCTAAATGGATATTTTGCATTGCAGGAACCTTAACTGCGAGCCAAGTGTTTGGCTTATGGTTGTCACGCAGGTTCAATTCTCTTACATGAGAAAGATGGACAGGCGATGCCACCTGTTAAAGTTAGCATGTTGTATTAAAATTGCCGCACCATGATTCAAAGCGCCATGGGCGCGACAACGTAATATATATATATATATATATATATATATATATATATATATATATATATCTCAGACACTTGTTTTTTTACCTGCTCCCCATGGGAAGGAAACGTAATCTTATACAAAAAAAGTCTGATGTGCACAGCCACTATATTTACTCAATTTTCCTGTGTATTCTAGATGACTTAGTTTCGGTTTGTACTAATGGTTATGCCCTGCGGTGAGCAGTGTAACAAGGTTTCAGGTCATAAAGATTTCAGTATGATATCATGTCTGCACTCCCTTACACCACTAGCCCACATCTGACTCACTCAGCAATCACCGTCTCAATTAAATCCTGTATGACTTGTGAGCGACTGTGCACATATAATGTAGCAAACAACATCATAACAAAATATAAAACTTGTGAATATAGACAGAAGAATTCTGCTAAACATTATATACAGCTAATTGGTAAAAAGTTTGCTTGGAAAACAGCATTTCTCTGTAAAAAAAAATATAAATATTCAAACTTCACCAGATTGACAAGCAATAACAACACAGTTGGACAATGCACCTATCTAACACAGAAAAAAGCACCCTTATGCACATGCATAGATCTAAATAGGCACCAAATGATGTATGTGATCATCAAGTATGTGGATCTCATAGGCAGTGGTGGCTCAGTACAGCTTTGTCTGACTTCTAATGATGGTAAACAAGACCTAAAATAACAATTGGCTTTAGCTCTGTTGGTCCTCCTCAATGAGTCTGTGCTAAAACTAACAGTTTTAGTCCTAAAATATCTACCAGTTGTATGCAGAGGTCTCCCATGGGGTTCAACCAGCTGTTGCTTCACTCTTGACTTTCACATGTCTGCCATAATTGAGGACAGATGCTGTGATAAGCAGAGGAACGGGCTATCAACTTGGGAAGAGCCCAACTCTTAGAAACCTAATTTAGTCTAGGGCAGGGGTCTGCAAACTTTCTAAACAAAGGGCCAGTTTACTGTCCTTCCGACTGTAGAAGGGCCGGATTGTGGCCAGGAGGAGTAGAAAGGGTTGCGACATCAGTGGGAAAAAAATAATGCCCCATTGTTTGTTTCAGTGAGGATAATTACTCCCCATTATTACTGTAAGTGGGAGGAATTGTGCCCCATCATTGATGTCACTGGGCCCCATTATTGGTGTCATTGAGAGGAATTGTGCCCAATCATTGATGTCATTGGGCCCCATTGTTTGTGTTATTAGGAGGAATTGTGCCCCATTGTTAGTGTCAGTGGGAGGAGTTTTTCCCCATCGTTGGTGTCATTGGGGGGAAATGTGCCGCCTTCATTGGTGTCAGTGGGAGGAATTATACCCCATTGTTGGTATCAATGGATCAAATAGTGCCCCAAAGGCCGGATAAAAGCGAGCAAAGGGCCGTATCTGGCCCCCGGGCCACAGTTTGGAGACCACTGGTCTAGGGGAAAGTAAAAGTGCTTTTACTTACATGATCTTCCACTCCCCTGGCTGGGAACACTACCACGCGCTTCAGTGGTTTACTGTCTCTAGACTTCATCATGTCCAATGCAGACCTACGATCTCTGAATTGGACTTGATGACCTTATACCACTTGAGCGTAGGGGAGAAAACACCACAGGGACAGGTCTAGCAGCCTGCAGATTTCAGTAAGTAAATCTACTTTAAACAAGTCCCCTGGACCTAACTGAGCAATTATCCCTTGCTGCGTGAGCCAAGCCCTACTGTAAGGGATAATTTTCAAGTTTCCCGGAGCTTTAAGCAATGACCTATAAGACCTAGAGGGAGTCTGAGGAAACTGTATTTCAGGGTTAAAAGTTTTATTTTTAGCACCGGTGCATATTAAAGCATTTCATTGCGTACTTTAAAGTTTGCTTGCATTCTTTTCCAATCGATCTTTTCTGATTAAAATATTCGATCTATACCTGACAGATAATTTGTTCGATATGCCATGCACATGGCAGTGGAGTTCAATTAATAGCTAAGATTTGATCATAATTTACAAGTGCATCTCTGGTTCCACTGTGTAGTTTCATGATCTGATTCAATGACATGATCATGAATCAAATCAGAATGAATGAGATCTTCATGAACAAAGTATCTCAATGCCACCGATTGATGAAAAGCAATCAATTATTTTCCACCTGGCTGATTGACTATGTTTGATCGAATGTAAATTAAATCTAAATCAGTTAGAAGAGATGGCTTTTGATTTTTTTTTAATTGAATTGCACATCAATCGAATAAAAAAAAAGAATTAAAAAGTGTCTATGGCCACAAAAACAATGTCTACATCAAATTCTTCACACAGCTTCCTAAAAAAGTATACAGCATCCTAGTAATCATTACATCTGTACATTAAACACAACCATTAGGATAAAGCAGATTGTGTAAGTGATAGGAGTAATGCTGAAGCATTTTACACTACCCAATTGTATTACTAACAGCAAGTCAGATCACTTAGGCTGGGTTCACACTACTGCGATGTGCTTTTGATGTGATTTTCAGTGTGATTATATAATGCGACTTGGGATCTGGTTAGCATATTCCATGGAGTCAAATCGCACTGAAATCACACCAAAGTAGCACAGGAAACTTTTCCAAATTCACACTGCACAGAGCCACATTGATGTGAACGGGCACAACTGAAAATAATGTGATTTCCCTTGTTGCATGATTCTGTGCGACTCAATTCTGGGTGGTGTACATGTAATCAGAAGCTGTGCACCAAATTCACAATATCTGCGTGACGATTTAATTGTAAACACCGGCAAAAAATTCAGGTAGATTTTATTTCTGACACTTTTACTATCTGTCGCAATTTTTGCGAAAAATTCAGGAAAAAAATACCCTTATATCAGTGATAAGTAAAGTGTAGGTAAAAAGGACCTGGAGTAAATTGTGCTGTACACGCAATTAGTGGGTCACAATTCTGCAACTAATCTCTTCATAGACTATTCTGCGACAGATTCATATATGCTTTACCGGCACAGACATGAATCTTTTGTGCCATTTGTCAAACTACCATAAGACAGATTTCTAATGAATATTTACAGTACTCTTTTATAGAATCTACATCAACTTTATGAAATATGTATTATATATTTATATGAAATATAATCGAATGTCTTATAAATATATATATATTATATAAAATTTAATATAACCCATTTTCAATAGCACCACAAACTTATGATACCTCCTACAATCTCATTATTAGACATTAAAACAAAAAAGTCAGTTATTAGAAGTTACACTATAGATCATCCAAAGAAAAAAGGTTTCATTGAAAAAAAAAATATAGCAATAAATGACATACAGTTTAAAGCTAGGTAAATTAACAGAAAATGAAGGAGAGGGCAAATATTTAGTAAGTGCTGCCCTACCTAAAAAGCCGGTCAAAGTCCAGTAGCACGAAGTACAGTATGTGAGTGTAATGTGCAGAATGCTTCGTTTGGTATGAGAGGCAGCTGGAATACCTGTCTGTACCTGAACGCAGAGAGGGAGGGAGCGACAGTATTAGTGGGTTGGACTAGGTATAAACAGAGTATGTTGTAATAACAGAATTGCAGACACCAAATCTGTAATCTACTTGACCGCCATTCTTAGTGTCCTTGGTTTCTTTTGATATTTAAGTACCAGGGCATAACTGTTTTCTCCTGTAGCAAGGTCCCAGGCTTCCTTTCGGTTTAACGAGAACCTCCAGAGATAGCTGACATCCTCCTGTATGTAGTGGGTTGCAAGGCATAGTGGGTGCAAAGATGGTGAAAGTCATTAGGCGCCAAACACTTCTTGAATGCAAAAGAAAGTTTATTTCTCTTAACAAACTTTTCTGGGGGAAAGAGAGTTAGGGCCAGGACACCCTTAGGTATTTGTAAGTTCAATTGGCAGACTCCGAGACTTCAATAGGAGAACAGCCATGCAGGGAAATTTTGCAAAAGCATTTGACACAGTTCCCCATAAACGTTTACTCTACAAAATAAGGTCCGTTGGCATGGACTAGGGATGAGCCGAACACCCCCCGGTTCGGTTCGCACCAGAACCTGCGAACGGACCGAAAGTTCGCACGAACCTTAGAACCCCATTGACGTCTATGGGACTCGAACGTTCGAAATCAAAAGTGCTCATTTTAAAGGCTAATTTGCATGGTATTGTCCTAAAAAGGGTTTGGGGACCCGGGTCCTACCCCAGGGGACATGTATCAATGCAAAAAAAACTTTTAAAAACGGCCGTTTTTTCGGGAGCAGTGATTTTAATGATGCTTAAAGTAAAAAAAAAAAAAGTGAAATATTCCTTTAAATATCGTACCTGAGGGGTGTCTATAGTATGCCTGTAAAGTGACGCGTGTTTCCCGTGTTTAGAACAGTCCCTGCACCAAATGTCATTTTTAAAGGAAAAAATCTCATTTAAAACTGCTTGCGGGTTTAATGTAATGTCGGGTCCTGGCAATATGGATGAAAATCAGTGAGACAAACGGCATGGGTACCCCCCAGTCCATTACCAGGCCCTTTGGGTCTTGTATGGATATTAAGGGGAACCCCGCACCCAAATTAAAATAAGGAAAGGTGTGGGGCCACCAGGCCCTATATACTCTGAACAGCAGTATACAGGCTGTAGGTTTGTTGTTAAGTAGAATCTCTTTGTAATTTTGAACGGGTACATTTTTAACGTGTTTAGCTCCAGCCAAAAAAATCTTTTTTAAGCTTTTTGGAAAACATAGGGAAGGGTTATCACCCCTGTGACATTTGTTTTGCTGTCTTTCCTCCTCTTCAGAAGATTTCACCTCACTTTTTGTCCCAATGGATTGGAAAGCATCAGTGGAAAGGAAAAATGTTTTTCCCATATTAACTCTTACAGGAGAGAATTTCCCTTCCTAGGGGTAGATTTCACTTCCTGTTGTCTCCTTCCGTTTGCAAGTAGGAGTCGTTTGTAAGTTAGTTGTTTGAAAGTAGGGTCCTGCCCTATATACTCAGCAGAAATTTGGGCCTTAGGTGTTGCTGTGGCCACAACACTGTAAGCCCTCACAGGGCTCTGCTGTGAAATATTAGATCAAGAATTGTAATTACATGCCCCTGTTGAACAGGAGCTGAAAAATTAGGCCTTAGGCACTGGTGCTGGTGCCACAACACTGCAACCCCTCACAGACACTCTAGTTGGAATGCAGGAACGAGCCCTGCTGCAAAGTATTGCATCAAAAATTGTAATTACACGCCCCTGTTAAACAAGGGCTGAAAAATTGGGCCTTAGGCACTGGTGCTGGTGCCACAACACTGCAACCCCTCACAGACACTCTAGTTGGAATGCAGGAACGAGCCCTGCTGCAAAGTATTACATCAAAAATCGTAATTACACGCCCCTGTTAAACAGGGGCTGAAAAATTGTGCCTTAGGCACTGGTGGTGGCACCCAGAACCAAAAATGTTCTTACAAGCTATCAGCGTGATGATTGAGGAGGAAGAGGATAATTACTCAGGGATAGTCACTCAGCATCAGCATAGGCAGTCTTTGAAGGGATCTGAGATTTAAAAAAAAAAATTATTCGGTTACATCAGCATCAGGTGCTTGGTAGCTGGTGGTGATCCAAGACTCATTCATTTTTATGAAGGTCAGTCGATCGACCGAGTCAGTGGACAGACGCACCCTGTGATCGGTTACCACGCCTCCAGCAGCACTGAATGTGCGTTCCGAAAGAACGCTGGATGCAGGACAGGCCAGTAGCTCAATTGCATACTGTGCAAGCTCTGGCCAGTGATCCATCCTCAAGACCCAGTAACCCAGAGGATTTTCGGTGGGAAAGGTGTCCAAGTCTGATCTTGCCCCTAGGTATTCCTGCACCATGTAAAACAGACGCTGGCGATGGTTGCTGGAACCGATCATACCTTGGGGCTGCGGACCAAAAAATTGTCTGAACGCATCGGTCAGACGGCCACCTTCTCCACCGCTCCTTCTTTGACTGACCGAAGCCTCAGCAACACGTTGTCCAGAAACAGGAGTTTGTAACCTCCCAGTCTCTGGGAACGCGTTGCACAGACCTTTCTGCAAGGCCTCCCGAAGATGTTTCATCCTCTGCTCCCTCTGCGATGGCAAGATAAGGTCCGCAACCTTACCCTTGTAACGTGGATCAAGGAGGGTTGCCAGCCAGTATTGGTCCTTCTCCTTGATACCACGAATACGAGGATCCTTACGCAGGCTTTGCAGGATCAGGGAGGCCATGCAGCGTAGGTTTGCTGAGGCATTCGGTCCGGAGTCCTCTGGGTCACTAAGGATGACATGGTCCGCAGCCACCTCCTCCCAGCCACGTACAAGTCCATGTGTTTCTTGGGACTGATCCCTTAAAGACTGCTGCTGATGCTGAGTGCCAGGCTCCACCTCCATACTGACACAATCTTCCTCCTCCTCCTCCTCTTCCTCCTCGTCCTCTTCCTGTGTGATCGGCGGGCACGCAGGAACACTGTCTGGATAAAGGGGGCCTTGAGAGCTAAGGAAGTCCTCCTCTTCCTGCCTCTGTTCTGCCTCAAGTGCCCTGTCCATTATTCCATGCAGCGTGTGCTCCAACAGGTGGACAAGGGGGACAGTGTCACTGATGCATGCACTGTCACTGCTCACCATCCTCGTGGCTTCCTCAAATGGTGACAGGACAGTGCATGCATCCCTGATCATGGCCCACTGGCGTGGGGAAAAAAAAACAAGCTCCCCTGACCCTGTCCTGGTGCCATAGTCGCACAGGTACTCATTGATGGCCCTCTGCTGCGTGTGCAGCCGCTGCAGCATGGCCAACGTTGAGTTCCACCTGGTGGGCATGTCACAGATTAGGCGGTTCTTGGGCAGGTTAAACTCCTTTTGGAGGTCCGTCAGCCTAGCACTGGCATTATATGACCGGCGGAAATGCACACAGACTTTCCTGGCCTGCCTCAGGACATCCTGTAAGCCCGGGTACCTGCCCAAGAACCGCTGCACCACCAAGTTAAGGACGTGAGCCAAACAGGGCACATGGGTCATTTGTCCCTGTCGGAGGGCAGAGAGGAGGTTGGTGCCATTGTCGCAAACCACCATTCCTGCCTTAAGTTGGCGTGGCGTCAACCACCTCTGAACCTGCCCCTGCAGAGCTGACAGAACCTCTGCCCCAGTGTGGCTCCTGTCCCCCAAGCACACCAGCTCAAGCACCGCATGGCATCTTTTGGCCTGCGTACTTGCGTAGCCCCTTGAACGACTACGGAGCACCGCTGGTTCCGAGGAAGAGGCCATGGAGGAAGAAGAAGAGGAGGGGGTGGAGGAGAGAGGTGTGTCACAATCATTAGCATTTTGGAGGCGTGGTGGCGGAACAACCTCCAACACTACTGCACCTTGTCCTGCATCCTTCCCAGCTGCCAGCAGAGTCACCCAATGCGCCGTGAAACTTAGGTAACGTCCCTGTCCATGCCTGCTGGACCATGAGTCAGCGGTAATATGCACCTTACCGCTGACCGCCCTGTCCAGCGAGGCATGGACATTGCCTTCCACATGCTGGTAGAGAGCCGGAATTGCCTTCCGTGAGAAAAAGTGGCGTTTGGGTACCTGCCACTGAGGAACCGCACATTCCACAAACTCACGGAAGGGGGCAGAGTCTACCAACTGAAAAGGCAGCAGTTGAAGTGCTAGCAATTTTGCCAAGCTAGCATTCAACCGTTGGGCATGTGGATGGCTGGGAGCAAACTTCTTTCGGCGGTGCAGCAGCTGGGGCAGGGAAATTTGCCTGGTACAATCTGACGTCGGTGTACCAAAATCAGATTGCCCACAAGTACGTGGCTGTGACACACCTAATTCTACACCTTCATTCCTCTCAGTGCAGGTCTCAGAGAGGACTGAAGGTCTAGTGGGGTTGGAAATCTCAGCTGATGAGGAGCAAGCAGAGGTCCTCTTTGTTCTTTGGTGTGGGTCTTTTAGATACGCTTGCCAACGAACTGCATGGCAGGTCAACATATGTCTGGTCAAGCATGTGGTACCCAAGCGGGAGATGTTTTGGCCACGCGAGATACGCTTGAGACATATGTTGCAAATAGCAGCGGTGCGATCTGATGCACTCGTCTCAAAAAAGGCCCACACCAAAGAACTTTTTGAATAACGCGCAGAGACTGCAGCGCCCTGCACATGTGGAGCTTTGGGGTGTGATGCAGTCAATGTGCTGCCCTTAGGCTGGCCCCTGGAGGGCATCCTGCCTCGTTGGTGATGTGCCGCCTCCTCCTCCTCCTCCTCCTCCTCCTCTCTCCTATCAGGCACCCACGTTGAGTCAGTGACCTCATCATCCCCTCCCTCCTCATCACTGGAGCAAACCTGGCAGTATGCTGCAGCAGGGGGAGCATGACTGCCAGATTGCTGTCCTTCTTGGGCATCCCCTCTGTCCATGCTCGTGTTACTGCCTTCATCGAGCTCAGTATCATCATCAGAGCCTTCCAAACGCTGGGCATCCTCCTGGAGCATGTACCCAACACTGTGGTCAAACAGTTCGAGGGACTCCTCAGGAGGACATGGTGGGGCTAGGGAAGGAGTCACTGATGACATTGAGCCAAGGGAAGAGGCCGCTGCTTTGCCAGACAAAGTACCCTGGGCATGGGTGAGAGAGGATGAGGGGGATGAGGACGGCTTGGTCATCCACTCGACCAAGTCTTCCGCATGTTGCGGCTCAACATGGCCAGCTGCCGAAAAAAAGGCCAAGCGTGTCCCATGGCCACGTGCTGATGAGGATGCACCGTCTCCACGACCAGCACTAGACACAGAGCCTGCTTGCCCTCTCTTATTGGCTTGTGACTGTCTGCCTCTCCTTCTTGGCCTTCCAGACATACTAATGGCCTGTAGCTGCACTAAGCTGGGATATATATATGTACTGATACTGCAGCTAGCAAAATCAACTGCCTGCCTGTAGTATGAGAACACCACCAACCTTCTACAGGTAGCTTTAGCTGAACACTGTGAGGTGGACGCACCCCACTAACTTGTAGGTTTAGCTGAACACTGTGAGCAGGGCGCACCCCACTAACTTGTAGGTTTAGCAGAACACTGTGAGCAGGACGCACTGCACTAACTGTAAATAGTCTAGCTGCCTGACTGTGGTACTAATAGGATCAAAAGAACACCAGCAATTTTCTTTAAAATACTGTAACAAGACAAGCCTGCCTGTCAGTAAGAAGATAACAGAAACGGATCTAGCTGAACACTGTGAGCAGGATGCACCCCACTAGCTTGTAGGTTTAGCTGAACACTGTGAGGTGGACGCACCCCACTAACTTGTAGGTTTAGCTGAACACTGTGAGCAGGACGCACCCCACTAACTTGTAGGTTTAGCAGAACACTGTGAGCAGGACGCACTGCACTAACTGTAAATAGTCTAGCTGCCTGACTGTGGTACTAATAGGATCAAAAGAACACCAGCAATTTTCTTCAGGTAGCTGTATTTACTGTAACAAGACAAGCCTGCCTGTCAGTAAGAAGATAACAGAAACGGATCTAGCTGAACACTGTGAGCAGGACGCACCCCACTAGCTTGTAGGTTTAGCTGAACAATGTGAAGTGGACGCACCCCACTAACTTGTAGGTTTAGCTGAACACTGTGAGCAGGACGCACCCCACTAACTTGTAGGTTTAGCAGAACACTGTGAGCAGGACGCACTGCACTAACTGTAAATAGTCTAGCTGCCTGACTGTGGTACTAATAGGATCAAAAGAACACCAGCAATTTTCTTCAGGTAGCTGTATTTACTGTAACAAGACAAGCCTGCCTGTCAGTAAGAAGATAACAGAAATGGATCTAGCTGAACACTGTGAGCAGGACGCACCCCACTAGCTTGTAGGTTTAGCTGAACACTGTGAGGTGGACGCACCCCACTAACTTGTAGGTTTAGCTGAACACTGTGAGCAGGACGCACCCCACTAACTTGTAGGTTTAGCAGAACACTGTGAGCAGGACGCACTGCACTAACTGTAAATAGTCTAGCTGCCTGACTGTGGTACTAATAGGATCAAAAGAACACCAGCAATTTTCTTCAGGTAGCTGTATTTACTGTAACAAGACAAGCCTGCCTGTTAGTAAGAAGATAACAGAAACGGATCTAGCTGAACACTGTGAGCAGGACGCACCCCACTAGCTTGTAGGTTTAGCTGAACAATGTGAAGTGGACGCACCCCACTAACTTGTAGGTTTAGCTGAACACTGTGAGCAGGACGCACCCCACTAACTTGTAGGTTTAGCAGAACACTGTGAGCAGGACGCACTGCACTAACTGTAAATAGTCTAGCTGCCTGACTGTGGTACTAATAGGATCAAAAGAACACCAGCAATTTTCTTCAGGTAGCTGTATTTACTGTAACAAGACAAGCCTGCCTGTCAGTAAGAAGATAACAGAAATGGATCTAGCTGAACACTGTGAGCAGGACGCACCTCACTAGCTTGTAGGTTTAGCTGAACACTGTGAGGTGGACGCACCCCACTAACTTGTAGGTTTAGCTGAACACTGTGAGCAGGACGCACCCCACTAACTTGTAGGTTTAGCAGAACACTGTGAGCAGGACGCACTGCACTAACTGTAAATAGTCTAGCTGCCTGACTGTGGTACTAATAGGATCAAAAGAACACCAGCAATTTTCTTCAGGTAGCTGTATTTACTGTAACAAGACAAGCCTGCCTGTTAGTAAGAAGATAACAGAAACGGATCTAGCTGAACACTGTGAGCAGGACGCACCCCACTAGCTTGTAGGTTTAGCTGAACACTGTGAGGTGGACGCACCCCACTAACTTGTAGGTTTAGCTGAACACTGTGAGCAGGACGCACCCCACTTACTTGTAGGTTTAGCAGAACACTGTGGGCAGGACGCACTGCACTAACTGTAAATAGTCTAGCTGCCTGACTGTGGTACTAATAGGATCAAAAGAACACCAGTAATTTTCTTTAAAATACTGTAACAAGACAAGCCTGCCTGTCAGTAAGAAGATAACAGGAACGGATCTAGCTGAACACTGTGAGCAGGACGCACTGCACTAAATGTAAATAGTCTAGCTGCCTGACTGTGGTACTAATAGGATCAAAAGAACACCAGTAATTTTCTTCAAAATACTGTAACAAGACAAGCCTGCCTGTCAGTAGGAATATAACAGGAACGGATCTAGCTGAACACTGTGAGCAGGACGCACTGCACTAAATGTAAATAGTCTAGAAGATAACAGGAACGGATCTAGCTAAACTGAATACAGTGTATATATATATATATATATATATATATATATATATGCGCATGCAACACCTGGGATGCATATATATACACAATACACTTTAAGTGCAGCTAACTGACTGACTGTCCTGCCTAATCTAGCTAACTCAAATGAAATGACACTGTCTCTCTCTCTCTCTCTAAGCACACCGGAACACACTGCACAGGGCCGCCGTGCAGGCGGCCTTATATAGTGTGGGGCGTGTACTAAATCCCCTGAGCCATAATTGGCCAAAGCCTCCTTGGCTTTGGCCAATTATGGCTCTCTGTTAAGGCGGCGCTGTGATTGGCCAAGCATGCGGGTCATAGTGCATGCTTTGCCAATCATCAGCAAGCAATGCACTGCAATGCCGCAGTGAATTATGGGCCGTGACGCGCCACACGAATTTGGCGCGAACGGCCCATATCGTTCGCAATTCGGCGAACGATCGAACAGCCGATGTTCGAGTCGAACATGGGTTCGACTCGAACACGAAGCTCATCCCTAGCATGGACCATAGGGTGAGTACATGGATTGAAAACTGGCTACAAGAGCGAGTTCAGAGGGTGGTGATAAATGGGGAATACTCGAATGGTCAGGGGTGGGTAGTGGGGTCCCCCAGGGTTCTGTGCTGGGACCAATCCTATTTATTTTGTTCATAAATGACCTGGAGGATGGGGTAAACAGTTCAAGCTCTGTATTTGCGGACGATACTAAGCTAAGCAGGGCTATAACTTCTCCGCAGGATGTGGAAACCTTGCAAAAAGATCTGAACACATGAATGGGTGGGTAACTACATGGCAAATGAGGTTTAATGTAGAAAAATGTAAAATAATGCATTTGGGTGGCAAAAATAGGAATGCAATCTACTCATGGGGGGGGGGACCTCTGGGGGAATCTAGGATGGAAAAGGACCTGGGGGTCCTAGTAGATGATAGGATCAGCAATGGCATGCGATTCCAAGCTGCTGCTAACAAAGCAAACAGAATATTGGCATGCATTAAAAAGGGGATTAACTCCAGAGATAAAATGATAATTCTCCTGCTCTGCAAGACTCTGGTCTGGCCGTACCTAGATTATGCTGTCCAGTTCTGGGCACCAATCCTCAGGAAGGATGTACTGGAAATTGAGCGAGTACAGAGAAGGGCAACAAAGCTAATAAAGGGTCTGGAGGATATTAGTTATGAGGAAAGGTTGTGAGCACTGAACTTAAGACACGCTTGAGGGGGGATATCATTTCAATTCATAAATACCGTACTGGTGACCCCACAATAGGGATAAAACTTTTTTGCAGAAGGGAGTTTAACAAGACACGTGGCCACTCATTAAAATTAGAAGAAAAGAGGTTTAACCATAAACTACGTAGAGGGTTCTTTACTGTAAGAGCGGCAAGGATGTGGAATTCCCTTCCACAGGCGGTGGTCTCAGCGGGGAGCATCGATAGTTTCAAAAAACTATTAGATAAGCACCTGAATGACCGCAACATACAGGGATATACAATGTAATACTGACACATAATCACACACATAGGTTGGACTTGATGGACTTGTATCTTTTTTTCAACCTCACCTACTATGTAGCTATGTAACTATGAAAGGCATCCAGCAAGTCACCACATCTGCACGTGCAGGAATGCTTTCTCCTATGGCAACAGTCTTCAGCAGTTCCTAACTTGAAGTTTAACAGTTCCTTTATCTTCCACTACAATCTCTCCTTGTAGTTCTTCAGCACACTGAGCTCCCGGTCTCTCACTAAACCCACTGATTCACTTGAGCTCCTTCAATCTTCACGGTGGTTTCTTCCTCAAGCATCACCCCCCGCTTCTCTGCTGGGTCCCTAGCTTGGCACTCTAAATGCCTCTCAAGCTTCACCCATGCTGGCCTGCTCGGTCCCTAACTTGACACACAAGGCTGCTCTGCAAGCGTCACCTCCGCTTAGGGTTGCCACCTTTTCTTCAAGCCAAACCCAAACACTTTAACGGTGGCATTTTTTGGGGGGGTTATACGCTATAAGATTATAAAATACCTGGGACACTTTTGGTGGCCTGAAAGAGATTAGTAATGTGGCGCATAGCTCGCCGCAGCAAACAGTGCGCATGGCTGAATTGTGAGTGTTTTGCACAGAATGCAGGGGTCAGATATGTCCTAGAGAGGGCTAATGCTAGCAGGGGGGAGGGGAGAGTTAGATATGTGCTGGGGGGCAGTGGCGGCCGGTGCTCAAAATTGTTTTTGGGGGGGGGGGGCGCAGCCTCTGTGCCCATCATATGCAGCCACTATGCCCATCATATGCAGCCTCTGTGCCCATCATATGCAGCCTCTGTGCCCATCATATGCAGCCTCTGTGCCCATATGTGCTGGGGGCGCTTGGGGGGTCAGATATGTGCTGGGGGGGCGCTTTGTGAGAGAAGAGGGCCAATGCAGGGAGAGGTAGGGGGGTAGCATATGTGCTGGAGGGGTCTTTTGGGAAGGAAGAGAGATAGTGCTAGGAGAGGTTGCCAGATTTTAAATCCAATCCACACTTCTAGCATACCTTCCCCCTGCCAAAGCACCCCCAGCACATATCATCCTAACCCCTTGATCACTCCACATATTTTCTACCTTGTCCTCGTTTCCAGCCGCTCTCTCTCCCTTCCTCCTCCATCTACAGAGCATAATAAAAACTTTCTACAGACCTGATATCAGTGCGTCCCTGCTCCCCTCCTCCTTGTGTGTGTACAGAAAGGAGGAGAGGAGCTTTGATACACTGACACAGTGCTCTGCTCTGCTGAACCAAGCTGCTGTCAGGGAGAGGGGAGAGGAGTTCCTGTGAATGATATGTCCGGGTCTGGGGCAGAAGTAAACCCAAACACATCATTCAAAAACCGGACTGTCTGGGAGAAAAAAAAAAAAAGAGTACAGGTGGCGACCCTACCTCTGCTGGCCGGGTCCCTGGTTTGATGTAACTATGTAACTATGAAAGGCATCCAGCAAGACACCACATCTGCATGTGCAGGAATGCAGTCTCCTACAGCAACAGTCTTTAACAGATCCTAACTTGAAGTTTAACAGTTACTTTATCTTCCACTACAATCTCTCCTTGTAGTTCTTCAGCACACTGAGCTCCCGGTCTCTCACTAGACCCACTGATTCACTATCACTGAATCCCTTGAGCTCCTTCAATCTTCACTGTGGTATCTTCCTGTCTATTCCTGTGCATTGTATCATCAGTTAACATGAATTTTGTGAAAACATTCCATTAATTTTGAATAAGTTGCCAACACACAGGAACAGACCAAAAAACAGATATGCAGCATTTATTCCGATGCATCGCACCACAAGGCACCGCGGTGTATTACTGAGCATTGTAGTAAGCCACAACCCATGTGAAATTCAGCTGCATTGCCAAAATGAAAACACCACAATGTGGTAATGCATGTAATGTTTGTTGATTTGCTTTGCGTTAACACTGGCCTCATGTACACTGCTGCTGGTAAACGGATGTTTAGGAGCAGTTGGGCATTTTTTTCAACTGCTCCTGAACTCTGCTCTATGTTGTTATCTTATCAGTATATGTACACAGGGTCACAGGGTTGTTTACAGTAGTTTCTAGGCGGTTGAGTTTAGAGGCTTTTTTTGGAACGCAAAAAAAAAAAAAAAAAAAAAAAAAAAAATCGGTTCAGAAGCTGAGTTTAGAGGCACTTCAAGCGCCAAATGCTTGTAAGCACGGCTAAACGCGGTAACTCGCGTTTCGTTTACATATATATATATATATATATATATTTTTTTTAAACGCTTCTAAATGCAAATGCAGCAAAACACCAGTGAACGCAGCATGTAAACGTGGCAAAACGGATGTTTTAAACGTGGGTTACTATCTGTCAAGTTAAATCGTTCAGGAGAGGTTGTAATAACGTCCCGTGTACACTGTACATACTGCAATGCTCCAAGGTGTTTCAGAAGTTCATCTTTGTTATTGGGTTTAGGTATACTGTAACGTTAGGGTATGCATTTGAATCTTTCCTTTCTACACTGATCTACACTGACACATTGATTGATTGATTGATTGAATGATTGATTATACTCATGTTGAGTACCTCTTTTGTGTTGTATCACATGGGGTCATTAACATTATACATAGGTATTGCTTATTGTATTTTGTGCATTTAGTATACATTGTTGCTTTCTCACAAGACCTCATGATTGACTCCACAGAAACCTTGCTGGATCTCAGTGATTGATTCTCTGTTCACACTAGTGCATAGCTCCCAATTGTCACTGATTTCGAGGGACTGTTCCTGATTTGGAACAAAGTCCCTCTGTCCCTCGGTCTAATCTATATAGTTGTATATAAAATGCACTACTTCTCTATCCAAAAGTGTTTCGCAATGCTAAACCTTTGATCCAATTTCTAAATTGCTGCATTTGTAAATTCAATATAAAGGAATAGTAGTAGTAAAAAAAAAAAAAAAAAAAAAAAAAAAAATGCACTTGTTTTGACCAAAGTTTTTTGGACAATTCTCCTTTAAAGGGGGGGGGGGTGGCAGGGGGTGTGTCCTATGCCTACATACTTTTGCTAATAGGTGTCCCTCATTCCCATCTTAGAAAGTTGGGAGTTATGCTAGTGCGACTTGTCACACGACTTTGGACACATAAAGTTGCATGACAAGTTACAGCCCATAGATTTCAATGGCACCCAATCTATGGGACTATGGGAAAAGTTTCCTGCACTACTTTGAGGCAACTTTCTTGTTACTGGAGTGCCAGAAAGTGTAATTCGCACTCTAAAGTCGAAGTCGCGCTCAGAGTCACACTAGTGTAAACCGAGCCTTAGTGCTCTATGCATACGATCAATATACCAAATATAAGTTTATTTTTGCAAAACTTTAAAAATGGCGCATTTTTGTACAGTATTTTTGTACTTACTGCCATGCTGTATGACAATTTCAAATAAAAAAAATCCATGCATAGGCTTAATGTACACAGGACGTTTTTACAACCTCTCCTGAACAATTTAACTTGACAGATAGTAACCCACGTTTAAAACGTCCGTTTTGCTGCGTTTACATGCCATGTTTGCTTTTAGAAGCATTTGAAAAAAAAAAATTTTTTTTTTTTTTCAAAATAGCCAAAAATTAAAAACGCCTGTAAACAAAATGTGGCTAAACGCGAGTTACTGTGTTTAGAAGCGTTTGGCGCTTGAAATGCCTCTAAACTCAGCGTCTGAACTCATTTTTTTGCTTTCCAAATAAGGCCTCTAAACTCAACTGCCTAAAAACGACATTAAACGAACCTGTGTACATGTACACATAAGATAACATTGGATGAGTTCAGGGGCAGCTGAAAAAAGCATCCAACTGCCTCTGAACGTCCGTTTACTAGCAGTAGTGTACATGAGGCCTTAAATCTTTTCATTGGTGTCCTGGCTTTATTAGATGTTTATAGTAGTCTATAACTAGAAACCTGCTCTTTTTTATTTGGTGTATACAGGTATATCTGATGTACTGTATACTTACAACAGTTGGGAGCTTCTATAAAAATGTGATTATTACAAAATGTCACCTTTGATATCAATTTTAAATGGAAATTTGTACAAAAATTCTCAGAACATTTAAAATGTCGTTAAAAAGTAGTTCAAGATTGTGTTTGCTTTTAGCACTCAATTTTGGAATGAATGGACTTTACCAAATGAAAACCACATACATGGTTAGAAATTTGTACATTTGAGAAAAATACTCCATTCTGTTCCTTCAAATTTTCCTTCAAAAACAAATGTCGATTTGCCCCACTAATAAATAGAAAAACTAATGAACAATCTTACAACTTTCTTAAACAAAAAAAATGTTGAACAAATTTCTACTAGTATATACCCAGGTTTAAGCCTGGTACACGCTACAATGAATGAAAAAAAAACCTGACAGCTCCGATCAGAGCCGCTGTACTAACTATCCGAAGATCTCCCCCACTGAGCTGCTGTGTGACGCCCCCTGCCAGAACACTCCGATCAGTGCTCTTTGGCATTGGCTGAGAATGCTGATCGGGAGTCAGCCAGATGCTGGTTTTCCAGCATTCTCGGCCGGCTTCTGTTGGACAGACCGGCATACACACTGGCCGGTATTGAACCGGCCCATGTGTCCCGATAATCAGCCCGTGTGTACGGGGCTTTAGAATAGGTCTTAGCAGTGAAGTATCCTCTGAGTTGCCGACAGATAACCATGTAGCCTTACAATTACTTTGCTATGGGCCTCCTTCATATATAACTATGTCTCTAATTAGGACATTAGTACAGAGTTATTGTAATTATTAAAAAAAAAAAAAAAAAAAAAAAAAAATCACTTATAGAATAACATGATACTCTAGACTCATTTCACAGTTTTACCAGGATAAACTGTGCTGCTTTAGTTAAAAAAAAAACACAGTTGTTTACAAAGCTCAATAGTTCACACTCAGTTTTACACAACTACTAACTGTTGGTTGGTTTTGGAAAACAGTAGTTTACTGTGTTGTTTTTTTAAAGAGAATTCTAATAGCATGCCATAATACAGCTCGACAAGCCATTGTGCACAGTAGTAAAAATGTAGGTCTGGAAATAAAAAAATATATTCACATCACGTTACGCTAGGTTCACATTTAAAATAGCATTTGCACCGTGCGATTTCCAACACCAGATGTGTGGGGATGGCATTAAGAATTGCCAAAAAGCAGCGCGCTTTGCCTGCAGGTGCGAGAATGCGTGCAACTTACACACATTCCCACACCCGCATATATGTGAACCTAGCCCTAATCATTGCCATGCTTAGTATAGGGTTCAAATGTATGTTTCTACAGCTAGTGGTTGGAATCATATCACTAGAGCCATAATCATTTAAAAATGATAGCTTATACCCACAAGTGATTTTTTTTTCCATCACTCAGAGCCTAAGGCAGGCCATACAAGGTTCAAATCTTAGCTGGTTCAGCAGGATTCAAACTGTGTATGAGCAGGCTGAAAGTACTAAGTTGAGCGATCAATCTACTTGGGTACAACCAGCATGCCGGGTTTTACCTGCGATTATTGCTAGCGGCTGCAATAATCACTGTTTTCTCTGGGTGGGGGCGGCTGCCCCCGCCCCCACCGCCAGGGGCCAGACAATGGCTTGGCAGGAGGAATTCACGCGTCAACACTGTCTTTGTTGATGGGGAGAATCAAGTGAATTTCTGTCCTGCAACCCATGGTTTGCGCTCTGTGTATGGCCAGCTTTAGTAATGTTTTTCAAAAATGAAAAAGCAAATGTTTGCATTGTTAGAAGAGAGGTTTAGTGTAGAATAAATTCAATTGTACATTTTCCATATAGAGGTCTGTGCATCAGACCAGAGGAGGGACAATTATGGAATTGAATGAAAAACGGACAGATGGAACACTTAGAATCAATCTATTGACGTATGAAAAACGGACAGCAATGCGTTTCTAAGGGCAAACGGATGTAAACAAATGTCCTCCATTTACATCAGTTTTTCATCCACTTCTGTTCAGGTCTGTTTTTTTAAATTGAACAAGTCTGCATTTTTCTTACATTTTAAAAACAGTAGTGGTTACAAACGGATGAAAAACTGATGTAAATGGAATCTGTTTTTTCTTAGCAAAAACGTGACTGAACAGATGATGCCTGAGTGAAAGGGGCTTAAATAAGACAACAGATAAGAGACAGTTGGGAGTTATGCAGCAATAGCAACTAATCAGAATGCACTTTACTGAAGCCAGATCAATATAAGGTATAGCTTGTTTGGTTTCTGCAGTAACTGTATTAGTAATTAGAACTTTATCTTTGCACTAGCCTGTTGAATAAACTGGGTAGATTAAAACACACTTTCACAACCCCACACATATGGCCAGGTTTACATTGGGGCACATTCACACAGACCATCTTTTAGCTATTACAGCCTTTGCCATTGTTAACTATTCAGTACAATCATCCAAGACTTTTGGCGGTCATGCATTTCAGTCTGTCTGTTGATCCAATTGTTTCAGTATGTCAGGTCAATCTAGGAAAAACTAAAAAAAAAAAATAGGTGTGCAAAGGCTGAAAAATTATCATTTTTGGGGGTGGTTGGACAGTGGGTGGCATAGTCTTTTTTTTTTCAAGCTTATCAATTTAGAGAAAATATTTGTGGTTTTTAATCTTTTAAATAAAACCTTTAATTGCAATCTGTATAAAAAGATCCAAGCTGAAAAATGCACGGGAGGCACCATGTATTGAAAAAAAAAAATTATAGAAAACAATGTGCGTGTGTATCTGTCTGTCTCCAAAATATCATTAATAGTAGAGTACCTGGTATGTTGTTAATCACAATATACTTTAATTGTAACCAGTGCTAACATGCTTCCAAAACAGAGTTGGAGCAGGTATCAGATGCCATTTATGTTGTAAGAGCACTAACATCATGGCAAACTGTCATGGCAGTGCTTTGGCGTAACTAATATTAAACTACTTAAAAATTCTAATATTTATTGAAATATCAATGCTATGTGTATTTATTGCCACAGTGGGCAAGACCACATTGCTATACCATCACCCATACCTATACTAATTTAAAGTAAAACTCTTCTGAAAGTTGACCCTCCATGGCAAACTGAAGGTCCACATTTTTTAAGGCCCCCTGCACCCCAAACACAAATGGATTAAAAAAAAAAAGTAAACAAACAGATCATTTAGGATAAAAAAGTTATTTACCTCTGACCCAGAGAGTGACACTTCCAGGAGGCACGTGTGATGTGACCTGACTTACAGATGCCTCTGGGATAGCCGAGTGCTCGACATCCCACAATGCATTCTTACAAAAGGCTGGTTGAAGCCCAAATTAATTTTTTTTGGTGGCTGTTTGTTTACAAATAGTTTGTTTCCCCTTCTAAAATGCAATTTATCTGGTTGTTCTGCTAATCCTGTGGTTTAAGAAAAACATGTGTTTTGCACGGCAAAGCAACTGGTTTGGTTTATTACCCCATCCCCAGAGGCAGCTTTTGTTCCACCTGGTTAGTGGTGATCCTTTTCAAAAGGACAGAAAGTGATCGGAAATCCAAACTTTAGGCTGGGTTCACACTTATTGCGAATTGGATGTGGTTTACCTGCATCCAATTTGCATGACAGGAGAGTGTGGCTGACTCTCAATGGAGCCGATTCACACATCTCCGGGGCAGCTGCGGAGCGCACTGCAAAAGGGTTCTGTACGTTTTTGGCTTTTTTTGAGGTCCGAATTCAGGTAAAATTTCGACTTGATTCTCCCCTGAAGTGTTGGACGGGGATGCACCGGACCCCCTGCTGCGATCCAATCTGCAAACAGTGCGAACCCAACCTTAATGCCGTCCATAGATGGATTGAAACTTTGCCAGTTCAGCGCGAAAAAATTTCTGCTGATCAGTGTATTCTGACAGCAGAGGAGTACCGGCTGTCAGAATACAATAACACAGTGGGCAGGATTCCTCCATCACTTTGCTTGTGTGGATTGGGGAATCCGTTCAATTTAGTTCGCTGGCTGATCGAAAGAAAAAAACTGATCCATGTTTGGACAGTCTTACATTTTTCACCAAAACTAGAGACAGAGTCAAAAAGGTGAACACATTTGTTCCCAACATTTAAGCAGTGATTACCCTCACTTTGAAGATATTCCCTCTCACCTTTCTTATGGGACACAGAAGAAAAAAAAAGCAAAAAAAACAAATAAGCATTTCAATCATTCCCAATTCTGTCCAAAAATTAAAAACGGGGGCTTTTGATACTCTTTAAGGATTCATTCACACCAGCCTGCACGCTAAAATGTATGTAGGCTGGTGTCCGTTGTGCAGTGGTGGTGGTTTATGTTGTTACAATACAATTCCTTGTTTACCTTTTTGAAAACTTTATTGAAAGGTCACAAAATGACACTTCATTCAACTTTACGCATGATAGTACTTTGTGGTGCAAGTGAGTTGTGTGAATGGGGAACATTAAAAACTTTTTTTTTTAAACTGTACATGCCCTGGCGTGGAGCCGGTGTCGATCCTGTCCAGATAAACGCATCTATTCTTAACTGAGGTGGTGTGAATGAGCTCTAAACAACACTGGTTAAAGAAGGTTGTATGCTATTTATGAAGGAATATTCTGGAACATGCTGTCCATGCCAGTGCCTGTCAAGCAGGAGTGTGGAATTTTTGCTTCCTAGCATATATTGTCCCCCTCCCCCTTCTCTGCTATTTATTTAGGACATGTAGTTACCTGGAATCTAGCAGACCCTCCTTTTTGCACATTCCATACTGTGCATTCCCTCTCACTAGCTCTCCATGTGTGTTTTACTGCAGCATCTGTACACATCAATGTTGCTATGAAAAGATCAGCCGGGTGAAGGGCGGAACCAGCAAAGTGTTGATTTCTCAGGCCCAGGTCTCACACCCACTACTGGGCGGCAGTACTGGCAAGGCTGGTCTTTCAGGAGAGTGGGTGTGGAAACTGGGGTTAGTATCACTGGAACTAGCACATGCCCAGTATATGATAACAGGAACAGACATTAATAAAGGATGACAATGCTATCCTAAATTCATACAGGCCTTTGTAAACAACTTGCCATGCTTTAAACACTCAAAGTCATACTACATTTTGCTATAAAAACCAGCATGGATGACTGCTATCCTGTATCCTAGTTTTACAGGGCTGACTCTTCATCTCTCACATAGAAAAGACAACTCACCAAAACAATTTAAAACACTTCAAAACACACAACAAACAGGACACAATTTTCAATTTTAAAATGTAAAACATTAACCAAGCAGGAACTTACCGTAAGATGCCTATAATCTTTGGTTTGCTGCAACAATGTGGCCGGTCTAGTGTAATGTTAAGGGACATCTGTCCTTGAAGGACCCCCCCTCCCCTTGTGGAGGGCTGGGACAGTTTAACAATGGGATGCCTTCATCCCTTTGATTTAACCCTCTGTGCTCTTCTTTTGGCTTACACACTAATCAGGGATTTGCATATAATAGCACAGGATATGTTACCATTGCCAAAGGCTTCAAAGAAGTAGCAAGATTGTCCAAGAAAGTGTGCAATTGAAAAATACTTGGCTGATATTGTAGATAAAAACTGTCAAAGTCAATAGGGATAGTTGGTTGGAAAATTCATTTATCGCTACACGAGTGACAATGTTTGAGCATGGATGGGGTACTCTCAGATGTCAGATCTTTAAAAAAAAATGATATGTGAAACTTTTCACCTGAATCACTCATTTTAAACAGTAGTACGTGAGATAATAAAATTGCACAATTCAATATTTCCCAGGATTTGCTCTGCTAGCCATCATAGGGTACCCAATTAATATTAATAGTTAAGATCTTTGTTGTATACATGTGAAAATATATGAGGAAGAGACATATCATAAAAAAAGACTTCTAAGGTGTAATTCTACGCTTATTGGAGCAGATCTATTCTTTGGGCAACAATGCATCTGCAGAGCAGGCTTGCTTGGGAAATATCTCATGCATCCAAGTGATATGATTTCAACACAACTAAAAATTAAATATGTATTTGTAATCACATATCTTAACTGGATACTAATATTTATAGGTAAAGTTAAACCAGGGAACATCGGATTGCCTGTTGGGGGATCAGGAAGGAATTTTTTCCCCTTCTGGAGCAAATTGGATCATGCTTTATTGTTTTTTTTTTTTTTTTCCTTATTCTGGATCAACTGCGGGTATAGGATTGTATAATTCTTTTTTTTTTTCCTTTTATTGGTTGAACTAGATGGACCAGCCACGGCACTACCTGCCTGGAGTTTGCATGTTCTCCCTGTGCCTGCGTGGGTTTCCTCCGGGTACTCCGGTTTCCTCCCACATTCCAAAGACATGCTGGTAGGTTAATTGGATCCTGTCTAAATTGTCCCTAGTATGTATGAATGTGAGTTAGGGACCTTAGATTGTAAGCTCCTTGAGGGTAGGGACTGATGTGAATGTACAATGTATATGTAAAGCGCTGCGTAAATTGACGGCGCTATATAAGTACCTGAAATAAATAAATAAATAACCAGACTAACTATGTAACTATATAATAGCAAATTCAGAAAAGTGAAACACATGGTATGGTGCACCAATTTTATTTTTGCTGGAAAATGTAGTTGTCAGTTCAGTAAAGGTTTTATTGCACAAGATTATCTGAATTTACCACCTTTTCATTATATCATCAATAGGTTTTTTGCTCCTTAACCACATCTGGACCGCCGCACGACGATGTACATCCAAACTTTGAAGGGGGATACCGTTGTTACGGCAGCAGCTAGCTGCCATAACCCCGGTATCCCCGTTTTAGTGCGGCGGCCGGCTTTCTGATAAAAGTGGTCCCTGCGGCGGATTCGCCGCGAGATCACTTTTATCGGTGGCGGGAGAGGGCCCCCCCGCCGCGATCCGGTGCCTTCCGCCGCTTACCGGAGTCATCGGTAGCGGCGGAGGCAATCGCATCCGTCTCCGTCCTGTGCCTGGAGACGAGTGAGGCTAAGATGGCGCCCACTCGTCTCCATGACACTGCTAGGCGGAAGCGACGTCAAAACGTCACTTCTGCCCACGCCTCTTAAAGGCATATTTTTTTAAATGTCATTTTTACTTAATCACTTTTTTTTTTATTGCATTTTAGTGTAAATAGGAGATCTGAGGTCTTTTTGACCCCAGATCTCATATTTAAGAGGTCCTGTCATTCTTTTTTCTATTACGAGGGATGTTTACATTCCTTGTAATAGGAATAAAAGTGACACAATTTTTTTTTTTTAAACAGTGTAAAAAAAATAAAAATAAAATAATGTAAAATAAATAATAAAAAAAAACGTTTTAAAACCCTCCCGTCCCGACATGCTCGTGCGCAGAAGCGAACGCATACGCGAGTAGCGCCCGCATATGAAAACGGTGGTCAAACCAAACATGTGAGGTATCGCCGCGACTGGTAGAGCGAGAGCAATAATTCTAGCCCTGGACCTCCTCTGTAACGCAAAACATGCAACCTGTAGAATTTTTTAAACGTCGCCTATGGAGATTTTTGAGGGTAAAAGTTTGACGCCATTCCACGAGCGGCGCAATTTTGAAGCGTGACATGTTGTGTATCAATTTACTTGGCGTAACATTATATTTCACAATATAAAAAAAATTGGGCTAACTTTACTCTTGTCTTATTTTTTTTATTCAAAAAACTGAATTTTTTACAAAAAAAGTGCGCGTATAAGACCGCTGCGCAAATACGGTGCAAAAAAAAGTATTGCAACGACTGCCATTTTATTCTCTAGGGTGTTAGAAAAAAAAACATATATAATGTTTGGGGATACTAAGTAATTTTCTAGCAAAAAAAAAAACTGTTTTAAACATGTAAACACCTAAAATCCAAAACGAGGCTGGTCCTTAAGTGGTTAAAGTGGTTGTAAACCCTGTACTACTACTTTTACCTACAGGTAAGCCTATAATAAGGCTTACCTGTAGGTACCGTGAATATCTCCTAAACTTGCGCCGTTTAGGAGATATTCACTGTATCCGCATGTGTCGAAGACCCTTGTGCCTTTTCTTCAGTAGCTGTGCTGTGACGTCATCGCAGCTCTGGCCAATCACAGCGCTGGAGCCCACGAACATGGAAATAACTTCAGGAGTCATGTCGCCGGTCACATTGGTGTACGGGGACCGCTGCAACATCTTCGATCTAAGGTAAGTATTTCATAATGCGCTAGTATGCGACGCATAATAGCTCATTATGCCTTTGTCTTGCAGGTTGTTATTTTTTTTTGAGAGTTTACAACCACTTTAAAATACCTCCATCTTCTTAGTGGTGTTAATTGTAACGTTCAATAAAAAGAACTTTAAAAAAAAATCACTTGCAAGGTGTACATTTGCACAGCATAGTTTGGCACGATCATATTAAAGTACATAAAACAATTAAGTAGTGGGGAATTAAGCTACTATAAAATTCAAATAAAGATGAAAGAATGGAACTACTATAAAAGGTAAACTAAAATTAAAATAAAAAAATGTGAAAATTAAAAAATGTACATTAAACTACGTTCAAGTACTTTACATACTATATTAAAGTAGTTGCCAAAATTACATATGGAAATGCACATTTTCCAAAGGAAACTACAAAAAGAATTAAAATAATGAATAAGCAAGGCTATGTAATTTCAGCATGCAAACAAAGAAAAAAATAATAAGAATTAGAAATGATAGATTGCATTTTTACTTTTATTATAAAGAGGATGGAATATTCTGATATTCTCATTATAGGGTTATAACAGAGCAAACTCTGATACCATAAAAAAAAAATCTGTACTGGGCAAATAATGGGCTATTATCACCACTTTTACAATGCAAGGATGTCACCAGTAGAAATGTTTTCTTAAAGAAAAAGAAAAAAACACCAGGAGGTGAGAGAGCGGAGGAGGGGGTGAGGTTTTGGAAGCTCTGGATTAGTACTCCTCCCCAACAGTCAACATGACACCCAGCTGGAAGGGAACAAATTGTAGAGTGACAGACAGCTGTATTGTGCATGGGAAAGATCTCATTGAAGAGAAAATTTGTTTTCATTAATCAGTTACAGTTTACACAACAAAACTAAATTTAAAGTCTACAAAGTATGCAGTCCTGGAAATATAGATATATATAGCACTGTCATGTGACAGCTCAAAAAGAGCAATTTGGTATAGTAAAATAATGCATTGAAAAGCAGAGTAAATACACCTTTTTCAGAGATTACTGGTAGTTGTGTTGTTTGTAGTTAAAAATTGAAACGATGATAAAAAAGCATTTCAGCTTCAGTACATAAAGGTGACCAATTGCAATCCTTATGTCATATTTACCTGGTGTGATGCTCAAGTATATCTAAAGCCAAAACTTTTTGTATGGAGTGGGGAAGTATTAAACCCACCATCTGCTTTTTTTCCCATCTATAGGCCATTAGGGAGAAATACCTTCACTTCGATTTCCATAAACACAACAGAAAGTTGTCACTGAAACAGGTGTAATCATCTAAAAATATACTCTTTGATCTTGATCCAATGACAATTTACTGTCCTGTGGTAAAGGTGACCAGGACAAAATAAAAGTGTTAAGCTGGCCATACACCTATAGATTATCTAGGATTTTCTATGGTTAGATGGAAAAAGTGCAACAGATTTCTCCATGTTTGCTAAACTGTGTGGATGGAGGAATCTCCCACTTTTTCCATCTAACCATAGAAAATCTGCAGATAATCTATAGGTGTATGGCCAGCTTTACTCTTAGTGCCGGTTCACACTACAGCGACCTGAAAGTCGCCACGACTTTGCCAGGCAACTTCAGGGAATTCCTGGGTAATCTTCCTGTAATGTCGGATCCAAATCACATCAATTAAGATAAGGATCCAACTTGGAGGCAACTTCCATTGAAATCTATGGGTACAAATCGGCTAGAAGTCGCGTTGAAGTGGTACAAGAACATTTTCTGATGTTGAAGCGATATCAGTAGTGTACATCAAGACGGCTCTCATTCACTTCAGTGGAATTTCTTATGTCCAGCGACTTGAGGTCTGACAAGTCGGATCCCAAGTCGCTGTAGTGTGAACCGTCACTTAGAGGTCCGAACTCCTCCTTGCCTAATCCAAAACCAAATAAAAAAGTTTTGGCTCTAGATACACTTTAAAGCGTTATTAAACTCCAAAACCATATTGTAATATATTGCAGCTTACCAATTCTTAGATGCAGCTGCTGCATTTGTTTTCTTTTTTTTAGCCTTGTTTTCCCCTTTATTTTCATTTGGTGATCCAGCCAATAAGTCTGTTATTATTGAAGTTCCTTTAACAGACCAAGCTCTCCATCAGCAGTTGCAGTTAGAGGACTGAGACATACCATTTAACAATGGCAGGGGTGCTTACAATGATCGTCTTTTATTGATTTATGTAAAACCTTTATCACAAAATAAAAAAACAGTTTGCTGTAACTGTAAAGTTTTAGCTAGAGTTCATCTAAATCTTTTAGTAGATCTAACAATACCCTCTCCCCAGCTTGACCATTCTGCTGTCCAAGGGTGTCTTCTGTTGCTTCTTCTTCCAGAATGCAAGCACCTTAAAGATGGCCATAGACAGAACAAAATTTTGCCCGTTCAGCAGGAACTGGACAAATTTAGATCCATCTATGGACAGGCTGGTTGTACTGAAGTCAATCTAGCGATAAATTTCAGTACAGTCGGGTATTTTTTGTACGATCGCTTTTTGTTGTTTTCTGACAGCTGGGAAACCTCCTGCTCTCAAGATACAATAGTGTAGAAGGAGGGATTCCCCCATCAACACTGAGGCTGGGTTCACCCTGTTGTGGGAAGCGGCTAACAGCAGGGGTCCGGTGCGTCCCTGTTCCCCGGTTTAGGTACGCTTTCGGTCTTAATTCGGACCTGAAACAGACCAGAAGACACACAGGACCCCTGTGCAATCCACTCCACAGCCATCCCAAAGCGATGTGAACCAGCTCTATTGATATCCGGTCACAGTCTCCTGACATGCGGAGAAACCCGCATGCAGTTTGCAATGATGTAAACACAAAAAAAAAAGCCTAAAAAAAGAAACAAATGCAACCACCACTTTATAAAAATGGTAAACTGCAATATAGTAAGTGTTGCTTTTGGGATTAATACTTCTTTAAGGACTGGTTTAGGGGCAATGTTGACTAATGAGCTTCCTGGTGGTCACAGGCAAAGTTTTCAAATATTTTCAAACCTGTTCTAAAATCTCTCCCACCAGGTTAATCCTTTTTTTTTTTTTTTTTTCAAGACTAGAGGAAAGGAATTTGTTAACTCAATGTGTGCCACTTCAGTCTGTCAGGTGTGTCTCATGAGAAAGAGCAGATTCCAGTTTGGAATCATAAGAGAGTTTCTGAACGTTCAAATTGTCTGCAATATGGGCCATATAAGTTTTCTAGCTGTGATAATCTCATATGTATTTTTGGTGCATTGCGATAATACGTCGATAATGCGTGAGTTACTGTAACGTACCGTACACAGATTATTGAATGGAATTGCAATGGACTGCCACCGCAATACACTAAGGCAATGCACCACGGCACAACAAACAGTAACACACTAACATGCATTGTGATGTGCTGCAAAAAAATAACAATGGGTCTTTGGCCTGTTTTGGTGCGTTTGATGCATGAATGAGCTATCCTAATGCAACCCACAAAAACATACAGCATAATACGCTTTAATGTGCTGTAGTGGACCACCTTGGTGTATAAGGGCCCTTAGGCCCCTCAGACAGAGCGGAATCCGTCAAGCGTATCCACCTGCTCAGCAGGTGATCTCTCCACTGATCCCCGTTAAGCAGGTTGGATGACACAGCCGCTGTTCTCTATGGGGCAGTCGGATGAAAATGGACCGCCAGTCCGTTTCCATCTGACTGTGATCCGATCTGCCGGATGGATGAGGAATAGATCCCCATCCGTCGGTTTTTATCAGAGCAGATGCTGGGGGGTGTGAGCAGACACATGTCCGCTGATATCCACCGCTTCATAGGTAACAATGTGTGTTCCAGTCAGGTCCTCCTGAAAAACAGACAGGCGGACCCAATCAGTTTGCTGGTGTGAAAGGGGCCTAGAGATTATAGGAATGCTCTATAAATAAAAATATTAACAGCTGAGTTTCACAGATCTGGGCTCCACCAAGAGAGTCAGAACAAAAAAATCTGTTCATCCAAACCTTGTGAGCTGATGACTTCCTTTGCTCTCTGCCTCCGGGCAGTTATTAGTTAGAATTGTTCCTGCTATCTCTATAGACTATAGATTACATCTATTATCTATAGACTACAATACACCTCCCCTTGTTATGGAGAAGAGAGGGAGGCATTGTGTAGTTCTAAGCCAGTGTTATTTGATTCCAATGCACTCCCAGTCCTTGGGTGACAATGCCGCGCAGTATGGTTGTCACCCTAGGACAGGAAGTGTGTTAACAGCACAATAACCGGGTTAAAATAAAGGAAAAGAAGAAAACAAATACAGCCAGCACATCCAAGGACCGATAATCTATCAAATTTTGTTCTTGGGTTTAGATACACTTTAATATATATATAGCAGTTTATAGACTGGCCAGAAAAGCAGTGACAGTGACTGTGGGTTTAATGATTTGAGTTAAAGAGACTGTGCTAATTTCTCCAATTAAATTTGACATACGACTCTCATGACCTGAGAGTTAAATAACTGGGAGGAGGACAGCTGGTGGCCAAGATTTGAGGTGTGAACATCATCTCTACCACCCTGCTCCACTTGACTCAAACTTTTCACCTCGTTTCAGGAAAATAATAGCTCTGCCCTCACACACCCAGGCAGGATATCAGATAACGTAATTACAATCCCAAAGTAATAAAACATAAAAAGTCTCATGCATGTGGGAGTTTGAAACAAAGTGATTGATTTCCTAAAGGCAAATACACTGTCTACTTTGCAGGGGAATTTTCACTTTACAAGATCATTTTTGCTTTGCAAGGGAAATATACCTAATATAAGAGAATATCCCCCTGCAAAGTGAACAGCCTATTTGCCTTTAGTAAATCAAATCCAATTCATTACAAATAACACATTTCATTAAATATAATGTTTACAAGTTTTCACTTTTTGATCTTATTCAGGGCAGATGTCAACCCATTTTCTGTTTTTACATGAACTTAATAGAGAAAAGTAAATATAATCCCAAACAGTCCGGTTGGTATGCAGTCAGGGAATATTTTAGCATTTTTGCTGCCTGAGGGGATCTCTGAAAATATCTTCATGCCAGATAGAACACAGCCCCCCTACCTTAAGGCTGAGCTGTTCATTCATGTTTAAGGCCTGGTTCACACTGATGCGAGTTCATGACGAATGCGATGCGTCAAAAGCACTTTAAATTCACATGTCATCCCTAAAGTCATTGTTTCCAATGACGGTCGTTCACATACATGCGTTGCGATTCCTCTACGAATGCGATGCGATAAAAAAAAGGGTCTTGTGCGAGTTTACTGTGTTGCGAATTTAGTCTCCATAGACATCGATGTAAATCATTCTTAAACCGCATTGATGGTTCACATATGTGCGAATTCCACCACACTACTCTCCACAAAAAACAGGAAGTACACAGGAAGTTAAGACCTTTTTTTTTTTTTTTTACATTATGATTCCATTGGCTAGAATATCAATCGCAGCTATGTCCAACTCCTGAAATTCGCACCTCCCACAGGACAAAAAACGGAAGAAATTCACAGCGCAGCAGTGAACCGAGGCTTACTCCAGGTATTACACAAGAATTGCCCTTGCAGTTGCTCCAACAAACACACACACAAACTGCAAGGTTTAAAGGCTCATTAAAGAGAGATTCATTACAGTGTCCCCAATACATTAAATACTGTGCTCCATTTTACAAATGAATGCTTACTTTTTCAGATGCCCATATTATTGTCCTCCACTCTCTAGCAGGACCTAGTGAGTGTTTGAAGGGCAGCCCCAGAAACTTAGGAACAAGCATTCCTGGCTTAGTTTACTACCCACACATGTGTAGTCTACTCACTCTCTCAGCGTGCTGCAGACTATGCATGCGCGGGTAGGGAACAAAGCCAGAAGTGCTTGTTTACAGGCCCACACATCCAGTGATGGGTATGTCCCGCCATATGCAGGACGAAGAGCAGAGGGCAATATTATGAACATCTAAAAAAAAAGTGTAGCCAAGAGCTGGCTAGTCTGCCTGTGTCATAGTGGGACAGTCTTTTTAACAAGGGCTGCCTTGAGTTTGTTTCCCTCTAGTGTTCAGCCTTGACATTGTGTCATCATTTCCTGGAGAGAGAGAGACCGCTACTGAAAGAAGGGGATGATGGGGCATGTGGTCCAGAGAGCTGGGATTTCCATAGAGCCAATGCTGCTGCAGACTACAAGTTCCTGAAGAGAGAAGAATGCTGGGCAGTGGCGGCTGGTGTTTTTTTTTCCTCCATGGCGGCTTCCAGCTCCTCCCCTCCTCCTCCTAGGCATCCAATAGGATCGGCTGTCCTTTCAGCCAATCGGGTGACCGGTGTCAAAACCCGCTTCCTGATTGGCCTGGAGGAGGATCAATGTTATATTCGCTGTTGTAACACACCTGGGTGGGCTGAGAGCGCACTCTCTACGACCCAAGCCCACCCTATATTGAAGCATATTAGGACCTCTGGCTTTGCAGGCGCTATTTTTAGCGCTATAGCGCCTGTAAAGTGCCTCAGTGTGAAAGGGGTCTAATGCCCCGTACACACGGTCGGACTTTGTTCGGACATTTCGACAGATGTTGGCTCAAACTTGTCTTGCATACACACGGTCACACAAAGTTGTCGGAAAATCCGATCATTCTGAACGCGGTGATGTAAAACGCGTACGTCGGGACTATAAACGGGGCAGTGGCCAATAGCTTTCATCTCTTTATTTATTCTGAGCATGCGTGGCACGCTCGGATTCGTCCATCGGATTTGTGTACACACGATCGGAATTTCCGACAACGGATTTTGTTGTCGGAAAATGTTATATCCTGCTCTCAAACTTTGTGTGTCGGAAAATCCGATGGAAAATGTGTGATGGAGCCTACACACAGTCGGAATTTCGGACAACAAGGTCCTATCACACATTTTCCGAAAATCCGACCGTGTGTACGGGGCATAGCTCTTATGCTTATTGCATTGTTTACATATTGTGTTCTTATAAATTGTGCTGTTGGCTTTCTCGGCCCATGGCATCAGGATTTTAAGGGAGTAGTTTGTCACAGGTCATTCTCCTCCCTTTTATAACTGGGGTCATAGGTTCTTCTAGGACCTACTGGTTATTAACGTTTGCTTTAATGTGATCTTTCTTTGCATTGCATATCCTTTGCTAAGACTAAAGTTTGAGATTGAAAGATATCTGCACTGACATTTTTTTCTCATTGCTGACTTAAGAATCCTTAGTAAAATATAAATCTTATTTGCTACAGTCTGGTGTCTTTGCAATTGCATCCTTTCTTTGAATTCTGTCCAAAACCAGGGTGTCAGAGGTGTCCAGAAGCTTGCAAGGTCAGGGCAACCTTTGAGGACAGTCATCTTCCAGCGGCTCTTACGGGGTGGCGCTACATAAGCATGGCAGAGAACAGCATGTAATGTATTAAGGACACTGCAAGGCCTCTTTCACATGGTCTGGATTCCATTCCAATCAACAGAGGATTTATGAGTGGATCGCTTCTAGATCATACCAGAGCGAGTGGCAGATGACATATCCACATCCACTCAGTTTCTGAAAAGTGGACAAGGACAGAGCCTGCTCTGCTCTATATGTGGCCTAGAGTAAATGGACGTCACTGTCCATTTACACCCAGCTACCTCTGCTCTGTCTAGACAGAAGAGAATGGAGTCCTGTCCCAATTTTTTTTTGTAGCAGACCCAATCGGACCCTGGCACAAGGCCGTTTACACCCGCTTGTCTATAAGAATACACGGACCTTCCAATCAGGTCCACCTGAAAAACTGACAGGTGGACCTGATCAGAACAGCTGTGTGAAAGGGGCCTAATGCCTAGAGGCATTTTTGGCAAAAAAAGTAAAGGTGAACTAACCCTTTAAAGGAGTTGTAAAGTCTCAAGGTTTTTCATCCTAATGCATTCTATGCATTAAGGTGAAAAACCTGTGCAGCAGCAGCCCCTCTTTTACTTACCTAAACACGTTCGTTCCAGCGTTGAGGACAAGACCAGCAGCTCCAGCCGCTGCATCGGGTCCTCATTGCTCCCGCTGCTGTCAATCAAATCCAGTAACACGGGAGCCAGGGGGCGGGGCTGAGTCCTGCTGTCTGTGTCAATGGACGCAGCAGCAGGACTCGGGAGCATGCCTGCACAGGTGCCCCAATGGAAATTGGCTTTCCATGGGGGCACTCGCGAAAGAGGAGGAGCCAGGAGCGCCACCGGGGGAACCCAGAAAGGGAGAATCGGGGCCGCTCTGTGCAAAACCCTTGCACAGAGTAGGTAAGTATAGGCATGTTTGTTATTTTTTTTTTAAACTGAACCTTTACAATCACTTTAAGTCTAAGGGGTAGAGGAATAAGGTATAATACCTCCCACCATCTGAGCGACTGGTCCCCTGAAATCTTTTCTCTAAGACAATCTGTTCATCAGTCGCAAAAATATGTCATCCAGTACAATGAAGGGCCAAAAGCCCTGCAACGTATGTGAGGAAGGCTAGGGTCGGCCAACAGCAAAGAGCATGGAAAATAAGAAGAGCATGGAAGTCTGCTGAAGAAAAAAACAATTCTTTAAAGGGGCAACTCCAATCTTTTTTTTTTGCAGGCTCTCTGCAGCCATTTGCATTTGCAAGTACATAAGAATCAATTGTGGTTGTGTGTCACTTTGACACAAGGAGGTACTTTTAGTAAATTGGGGTTTGGGTTATTAAATTAAAGTGCAACAAGGGCCCTAAAAGACATGAGATAAGAGTTGTCCATTTCAGCCATTTTTTTTGCTTTACCAGGTGACCATCTCATAAGAAGCCCTTGACCTCCTAACTGATTGCTGCCAGAAGATAAACTGAACTGATCAGGCAGAGATAAGCGCACCCACCCTGTCTTCCAGGACTGCTTATCCTTTGTTTATGCACCCACTGGCCATTTCCTATGCCTGAATGAGCTCTCTAACAGATGAGACATATTAAACCGGAGTTCCACCCAAAAATGGAATTTCCTTTTTAAGCACTCGTGACCCCCTGACATGCCACATTTGGCATGTCATTTTTTTTTTTGGGGGGGGGGGGGGGGGGCAGGTACCTGGTTTTGACAGGTACCCAGCTACCAACTCCATCTCCTGGTGCCGCAGCTCCGAGCGGATGTTCACCTCTCTCCCCTCCCTCCCTGCACTATTCTGGGACACGACACAGGTCCCAGAAGATTGCCCAGCCATTCACTTGCGCATGCACAGTGCGTGCCCGGCTGTGAAGCCACAAGCTGTCACAGCCAGGTGCCCACACTTACAATGCCGGCGCGGGGGAGAGGAGTGAGGCTTCAGGCGGTCGCAACGCTGGACCGTGGGACAGGTTAGTGTCTGTTTATTAAAAGTCAGCAGCTACACTTTTTGTAGTTGCTGACTTTTAAATGGGGGGAACTCCGCTTTAATGAAACTTGCTAGTATCAGGGCTAGTGATCATGGTGGACTTTGACATTTATGAAGAAAAGATTGTTTTGATTAACGTTCAGACCATTTTGTTATGATTTGCAAAAATAAAGCAATCACCCACCAGTGGCTTCCAAAATGTGCTAAATAAATTTCATACACATACTGTATAGACAAGCATGAGCAATCAAAATATGACTCAAATAAAGTATTTTCAGCAAATTTTTGTGTTTGCTTTCAATAATTCAACTCCATGTGCTTGCGACTCCCTCCACCTAAAATTGAAAACACACTCACTGTTAAATTTGCCCTTCTATTTATAGAAAAGTGAATGCACTTGTGTATATATCCTTAAGGCCACAAATCCTTTTGATGACCAATCTCCATCATTAATTGAAGGTCTTTATGCAATTAGAAGTTTGCTGTCAGGCAGCTTTATATACTACCGGTACTTTTCATATTCCTCAAATGTATTAAATCATAAGGGTAAAAACCAATAGCTACTTATATGTTGCTAGGACACATTAGCACTATATGAGGGTCTATTCACACTTGATGCAGTAGAACTATGTTGGGTGGCTATTCCAGTGCAGTCCGCCACAGGACAAGGCAAAATGTTTTCTAGTTGACCAGTTCACACCATCACATTGCATTGGTGTGCGATGAAAAAAAGTACAGCAGGCTGTACTTTTTTCCAGTGCAGTACAAGGCAATCCACTGCCTCCCACTGCATGGTGGCTAATCGAACTTAAGGTGGTTCTAAAGCCCTAAGGTTTTTCACCTTAATGCATTAAGGTGAAAACTCTCTGTGCTGCCCCCCCTTTTTGTTATCTGAGCCTGATCCGATCCAGTGCTGTGCACAAGCACAGCGGCTCCAGCAGCTGTCTCCTCATTGGACAGATTAATAGCAGTGGGAGCCATTGGCTCCCGTTGCTGTCAATCAAATACTGTGATGCGGGGAGCAGGGCCAAGTCCTACTGCCTGTGTCAATGGACACAGCAGTGGGACTTGGGAGCGAGCCCGCACGGCTTCCCTCATGGGAAATTGGATTTCTGTGGGGGGCACCCGATGAAGAGGAGCAGCCTGGAGCGCCGGCGGAGGATCCCAGAAGAAGAGAATTGGGGGTAAGTATAGGGATGTTTGTTATTTTTATTTAAAAAAAAAACAAAGGTTTACAACCACTTTAATGAAATATAACTGTGTCTCACAATTAATATTTGCTTTTCTATCACTGAACCGCCTTTCCGCCAATCAGGAAGCGCGGGTCTAATACCCATCACCTGATTGGCTGAAGGCACAGGCATCCCTATTGGACGCCTAGCGGAATGGAAGAAGAGGCGCACGGGAACCATGGAGGATGCAGGAGCCGCTGCCTGACCCGCTGCATGTCCCACAGCTCGCCACCGTCACCCGCTGCCTGACCCGCCACCAGGATGGGGTAAGTGCTGGTCAGACGGCAAGCAGGCGAGGGGTTTACAGTGGCTGCATTTTATGGGCACAGTGGCTGCATACAACGGGCACAGTGGCTGCATATGATGGGACAGTGGCTGCAATTGACGGCACAGTGAGGCTGCAATTAATGGCACAGTGAGGCTGCAATTGGTGGTTTTTTTTTTCAGTATTTTTAGTTTGTTTGCACCCCCCCCCCCAAATTTTGAGCACCAGCCGCCACTGGTGTGTCATTTCAATAAACTTCAATAACAAAAAAATTAACTGTGCGATGCACCGTGACTATAAGGCAGTAGCGAATAGACCCTGAAACAGCATTGAAAATATTAAAGGAGTTGTAAAGGCAGAAGGTTTTATATCTTAATGCATTCTATGCATTAAGATAAAAAGCCTTCTGTGTGTAGCAGCCTCCCCAGTACCCCCTACTTACTTACCTGAGCCCCATCTCTCTCCAGCGATGTCCACCAGTGTCTTAGGCGTACGGGACTCTCCTCCTGATTGGCTGAGACACAGCAGCGGCACCACTGGCTGTCAATCAAAGTCAGTTAGCCAATCAGGGGAGAGAGGGGGCAGGGCCGAGTCGGAGACCCGTGTCTTGACCAGTGTAGATAAGATGTCCCAACCTTCCTATGACTGCCCAACCATTGTTATACTCAATTCCTAACCCACTTATCGTTACCCACGATTAAAGAGACCACACTTGAAATGGAGTATAACTGGCCATAGCAGCCTTTTTATTCACAAACATTAAATATATAACATTCTTTAACACATAACAAAACCCCAAATATCAGTCGCTCCACCTGGTGGTCTTTGACGGCACTTCCCAACTAGAGTTGCCACCTCATCCCTTTAAACCCGAACACCTTTGAATTACACAGGTTCTGAGGCTAATTAAATGCAGATAAGGTACCAAGTGAGTTTAATTACCACCTTAGTCCGCCATAGAACCTGTGTAATTAATATGTGTTCGGGTTTAAAGGGATGAGGTGGCAACCACATTCCCAACTTAGCTATGTTCCACTTCTACACTGTGGGCCTTTTTACATACTAGGCCTCCAGCCGTGGCACACCAGCTCAGAGACAACCCATCACCCATGGTGCAACCATTACCATCTTCCAGCTAAACCATGTTAACTGGAATACACCAGAGGGCACATACCACCGAGTCCCCCACACTTCCATCTCGTAGGTTACCTTGCCACCATCAAAAATCACCACCTCCACAGCTAACAAGGGTGACCCCTTACCCTTGAGAGCCCGTCCCACTGTCCCTCCTGAGATAAAGCCCGGTATCCCTCTGGCAGATAACCAAACCCCCATTACGAATCACAAAGCGGCCCACCATTTTATTCACTTTAATACAGGCTTTGTTGATTCTGTCCCCTGACCTTGCCAATCGCCAGGTTGTCCTGGCCGCAATGTTGGACCACAAGACCAACATATCTGGGAAGGCCATCCTCAGCCTTAGGTAGTCAAACTTGACGTCCTTGATGAGCTTCCGAATGGACCGAACCCCCAGATCATTCTCCCCGACATGCAGCACCAAAACATCCGGTGGTCTGTCCAGACGTGCAAAACTATACACTTCCGGCACAATCCTACTCCACATCATGCACGGCCGTCCCAACCAACGAATACACGCCTCCCCCCTGGAAATCCCCAGCTGCCTGCCATTAGGCCTAACGTCTGCTCACCTGGCCCCCAAAAACATATATGAGTGGCTGGCCCATGATCCAGATGAGGCACAGCTGGTCTTCACCTGAAAGAAAGGAACAAAACACCACGGGATAACTACAAGACAAACAACATATACTTACCCCACTTGATGAACTGTGATATATGCATGTCTGACAAAACATTCCCCCCCCTCCTTTTACTCTCATTGTAGCTCTACTCAGCCACCAAATGCAGGCGAATGTAGGTACAGAATCTCCTAGAATCCCATCTACCACTCCGCTTAACAGCCGCCTCGTCCAACCCACATTGCGTGGCCTCTGTTGCCGCCCCGATACGGAATGAGTGCTAAGCATATTGTGTGCAATCCAAACCCGCTGCTTTAAGGCATTTTTGTAAAAACTGACACAAACTGGAACTTGGACAGTGGAGACCCGTCCCTGTGCAATAAAAATGGCCCATCCGAAACCGGGTGAACTCCCAGGAACTCCCTTACAACTCCCACCAGGCACACAGGAGAGCCGGTAGAGAAGACAGCCGTACTCCGACGCCCTTACCACCCTGGTCCGCCTTGGACCAGCATAGCAACAACTCAATGCTATCCCCCCTGCAAACCATATCCTGAGCCCATAAGCCCCCTGGAACCCTCTTAGATGAGCTGACTAGTTCACTAATCCTGAAGGCTCCAGAAAAGGCCAGCGAAAATGCAAACAAGGAAACCTCGTAAGCTGATGCACACAACAAACCCAACTGAACAAAAATTGTCTGCAGGCTTTTAAAGGACACAGACCTCCTGGCATCCCTGCGCTTCTGAGTCCTACGATATCCTTTCAAAGCCTGACGGAGGCAAAAATCCTTGGTAAAATTGAGACCACCCAGTAATTTGAACAAGAACGCCAAAACCGCTAGTTTTCGGTCCATGGCCAACACTGATACCCCATGTTCCAGGTTTCTGGAAACAAAATAGATGACCAGCAACCGTACCTCCACGCCCTCCAAATCCACCCCGGCCTGCCTAACCAATTCCCACCATTCCTGTCACACCTTATCGTAGGCCGCCCACGTGGACTCACTCACAGACCTCCTGATCCGTCCAGTGATGACTCCAAGGCGATCGCCCACAGCCATTGGGGACACAGAACCCCCAGTCATTTGGCCGCGGGTGCCAGCTCTCGAAACTTGTCCCACTGAAAGCGAGATAAGGCGTCATCCAAAGTATTGTTGACCCCTGGGAGATGTACCGCATACAGAAAAATACTCAACTGTAGGCAACACAGCACGAGGTGGCGTAGCAGCTGTACTACATGCTGTGACAACGCTGAGATGCGGTTAATGACTTGCACCACTCCCAGATTGTCACAATTCAATCTCACCTTCAAGTTCCTGAACGACTCACCCCATATTTCCATAGCCAGCACCACTGGAAAAAGCTCCAATGACCTTGGTAGAACGTACCGTACCCTGTAGACTCGGCTGCATTCGTAAACAGCTCCAAATCAAAATTACACACCGGGCCTGACATCCAAACCGATCTTCCATTATAATCATCCAAGAATGTGTGCCACACCCTCAATTTCTCTCGATGTTCCCTAGGGACGCAAATAAAATGGTTGGGGGACCGGACCCCTGCGGTGGCTGCTGAAAGCCTTCGGCAGAACACCTTGCCCATGGGAATAATGCGGCAGGCAAAATTAAACTTATCCAGCACAGATTGTAGCTTTCGCAGCTAAATATTTCGGAACCCAAGATCCCACGAATCTCCATCTTAAGCGCTCTAAGCTTCTCCTCTGGAAAGCGACACTCCATGAAGTCCGAGTCGATAACTATGCCCAGGAAGCTGAGAGCGGTGGTCGGGCCCTCCTTCTTATTCTCCGCCAAAGGAATGCCGAATCTACCCGCCATGTGTTGCAATGTGGATAACAGTACTGCACACACATTAGAAGAAGGGGGACCCACACAGAGGAAGTCATCCAAATAATGAATGACGGAATTTAGCCCTGAAACATCACAAACAACCTATTCAACAAAGGAGCTGAATGTTTTCGAACAATGCACAGGAAATGGAGCAGCCCATAGGCAGGCAACGATCGACGTAAAATTCCTCTTGCCAGCAGTACTCCAACAGCCAGAAGCTGTCTGGATGGACTGGGAGCAAACGGAATGCCGATTCAATGTCAGATTTTGCCATCAGCGCCCCTTTACCATGGCAGCGAACCCAACCCACTGCCGCATCAAAAGATGTGTACGACACCGCGCACGCCTCAGGATCTATCGCATCATTGACTGAGACAACCTTCGGAAAAGACAAATGGTGTATAAGCCGAAACTTATTAGGCTCTTTCTTGGGCACCACCCCCAGAGGGGAAATCACCAACTATGGAAAGGGCTTCTCCTGAAAAAGCCCAGCCATGCAACCCATCACCACTTCCTTACCCAATTTTTCAAAGAACACACCCGGATGAAGTAAGGTCGAATGCAAATTCCTCACCATAGGCGGGACAGTAGACAAGGAGCACGGGATATGAAAACCCTCAGAGAATCCCTCCCGCATTAGCCGCGCAGCCTCCCGATCCAGATATTTATTTAGGAAAGGTTGCATCCTATCCCCCCCTCACTGGTGTTGTCCCTTTTGTTACCGAATTCTCCGGCATGACCCTTCCTATTTTTAAAGCAGCGGGACATGGGATGAGAACCTCCGCAACCGGAGAACTCATGTTTAAAACGGCAAGACCCCCCGAATTTACAGGATCCCTCCTTGTACTGTCAGCAGATACCCCATTTTTTGAAGGCCGGTTGTCCAGGGGATTCTGAACCACCGGCCCCTCCTGGAAAAAACTGGTTCAGGGCCCTCGCCGAAGACATAAGCCTCATCCAGAGGCTAATGTCCTTGTGATCCCAGCACAAGGACGGACGGATGGCTATCCGCTGCCGGAACTGCTCATCATACCGTAGCCAAGCAGATCCACCGTAGACTCTGTACGCCTCACCTACGGCGTCCATGTCGCAGAAAAGCGCTGAACTGTGTTCGGGGTTCTTTTCCCCAATTACACTCCCCATAATGGCAAATGCTTGCAGCCAGTTCGAGAACGTGCGTGGGATCAACCTGTACCGCCGTTTTTCTTCATCCTCTTTCTTGCTATTGTCTGGCTTAACCCTATCCAGGTTCACTTTTCCAGGGGCAATAAAAAAAAAAAGATCTCCACGTACTCACCTCTGCCAATCTTCTTCCTGACTTCCGGCTTCCGGGGGGGGGGGGGGGTCTGTCCCCCTGTCAGAACACAACAGCTCAGCAGGGGATGTCTGACTGTTAGTACAGCAACTCCAACCTGAGTTGTCAGTTTTTATTAGTGTGTACCAGGCTTAAGCCTAGACTGCAATGCCATCCAAGACCAACAGAAGCTATGCACACCAATGTTTTGCTTGTGTCTGTCTAGCAAGGTTCCTTTGTGGTATAAGCAAGAAAGCTGAGATTTCTGCAATGTGTAAATGTACTTTACTATACAAAGATGCTGTACATACAAACTATTACAATATTAGGAATACAAGACTGACAGATATCTATAACAAGCAAAATGCCTATCAAATGAACAGCCTATAGTCTATATCAGTACAAATACACTTAAAAGTTACTTATCTTCTGTTACTGTATGTTTGTGATCTCCATTGGCAACAATGCTTCTTGGACACCAGGCAGTGTTCTTGTATCATGAGTGGCGGCTTCTGATCTTCAAAGCATGATGGTGTGTGTGTGTCTGTGTCTCTAGCTTATGCCTGAATCCCCCTTTTATGTGTGAGGCTGTTTGCCATAGCTACCAAACAACAGAAAACATGCCTGTTTACTGTAGCTGTAGAAACAATGGACTGTTGCAAACTGTCAATTGAATACAAAAATGGTATCTATGTACCATTGTCTAATCACCTGACAGTAATCTAACAGTCATTCTTTCAGTTTGAGAACCTCAAACAACTAAATCTCTTTCTTGTGTACTGTAGCAATAGAGACAATAGCCTGTTAATTGAACTGTCAATTGAATACAACAATGATATTTACCCCCATTGTATAAAACAGCATTTGTTTGATAAATCTACTCAAGCCAAAAACTGACAATATCATATGACCAACCACTATTGTGTAATGTTATGTCCCATGTATCGTAAGTCTGATTAAGAAAAAAAAATCATATTGTAAGAAACGCATCACATTCCGCCCTAGATTTTTTTCTCAGCCTACACACAAAATCTCTTCATTACTAAACTCATTCTAAACATTAATTTTCCTTGAATGCAACACCTCCCATTTCTGTCACTGAGAAGGTGTTTCAGTCTTTAACTAAAAAGTTCATTAGAAAGTCCATTCTAAAGTTCTTTAGAAACAAGTCTAGGCTTGTAATACATCAAAGGCCTTGCACTCCACAGCTCTTGCGATCTTCCGTCATTCTTTCCATTATGTAACCACTTTTCTCTGGTCTTCCTAGGGATCAAATCTGAGACAGCCTGTGGAGTGGAAAACAAAGCGGATTATCTGTTCCTTCTAATAACACATAAACAGTAGATCCAGGCCCTTCAGCTAAAATCTTTCCTCTAAATGGCTTCTTGCCTGGATATCTGACTAACACTGCCTGTACCAACTTCTGACCCTCCCAAAGAACATCAATAGGGAGGAGAGGAAATATACTGATATTTCCCAGAAGATCACTGCTGTTTATTTTGGAAGGTTTGCTGTTATGTAGCTTCACTTTCCACTCTTGCTGAGAAGTATCCACTAACCAGTCAGAGTCCCAGCCACTGTCTTGAAGCTCATCTGTCAATGCAAATGTAACTTCAAACCTTCCTGCCAGATTCCCTCTCATTCCAAGATAGGCTTTAGCTTCAGATACCTCACTATTGGTTTCTATGTCATGGGAAGCAGTAACATGGTATCTGTTAAGCCCTGTTCTTTCAGGAACCTTACATAAATACTGAACTCTGCACTCCAGCTGTGGAATCTGTGCCCCAGCCCCTACCATCCTTTCATACGATGTGCTTTTGGCTATTGGCTAACAACATGACTGCCTGTGTGAGGACCCAATCCCACCCCCTTAGTGTATGTGTAGGTGTAAGTTTGCGTATCTGGTCCTTCAATAGCCTGTTGTATCTTTTAATCAAACCAGCTGCCTGTGGATGGTATGGGATGTGGCACAACCAGTACACTCCAGAATCTTTGGCCCACTGCTGTACTGTTGATCCGGTGAAGTGTGAGCCGTTATCACTTTGGACTTGTTTGGGACAACCATAAGCAATGACAAGTTTCTGGAGCAGTTGAAGCGTTGCGGCTTGATCTGCACGTTTGCAAGGATGAACAAGCATAAGTCCTGAATAGGTGTCCACTGCAGTGCAACAATATCTCATTCCATTATTTCCCCGGGGCAGGGGACCGATGAAATCGATCTGCCAGATCTCTGCAGGCCTCTCACCCCTCTTAATCGACCCGGTGGAGTACTTTTGCAATGGCCATTGTCGCACTTCTCCACACACTGTACAGTTCCCTATTACATTCTTTATCATGTCCATGGATATAGGCAATCCTCTCTGCTGTGCCCATTCATATGTTGCATTCTGCCCCAAATGTCTAGATTGCTTGTGGGCCCAGTTGGCCAAGTTCATCAAGACAGGATCAATTGGCACAACTGTCTTCATTTTGGCGATTTCATCTGCAACTCTGTTATAGTTCTCAAAGTCTGGGACTAGGGGCACATGTGCATCAACATGCCCCACTTTTATGGTGTGGGAGTGAGCTTCCTTCCAGATGTAGTCCCAGACTTCCTTGCCTCCCCACACCACCTTTCCATGAATCATCCATTCATTGGACTTCCACGTGGGCATCCAAGTTGTCAGTCCTTTAAAAACCACCCAGCTGTCAGTGTAGATAGTGACATGGGAAGAAGGATCCTCCTGAAGAGTCATCACCACAGCTTTCAACTCTGCATACTGAATGGACCCTCCAATTCTAGTCTCCTGCAGGACTGTGTCTGTACTTGGGTTTTTAGGCTGCTGCTGTCCATTTATGTCCAGACGAGGTGACTATGGCTGAACCATCAGTGAACCACGCTGACTCCTTCATGTCTTCTGACAGAGACTCAAAGGGTGGTGCCTCTTGAATGGGGGATGACTGCAGCACAGGAATTTCTTCTTCTGGCCGGGTGCTGGTAAATGTGACAAGCCCAGCCAACTGTTTTGAAATGTCTCTAACATCCCCAGCTGCAATATCCCCTCTTTCTTGAAGATACCACTTCAATTTCATCAGTGTCTGGTTCTGGGCTACAGCTGCCCTAGTGGTCAGTCCATTATCTCTCATCCATCCTGCTATTGGCAATGCAGTATGGATGGTGACTGTGTCCTTCCCTGTAATGGTCTCTACATGTTGAAGTGCTGTGTAGGCCCCAAACAGGTACTTCTCTAGGGGCTTGTATCTCTTCTGTGCCCCTGTCAGTTGTTTGGACCAAAATCCAATGGGTATTGCTCTCAGTCCTTTCTTTTCATTTGGCTGCCACAGACTCCAAGATATGGTACCATTCTGCTCCACTACATCCAGCTGAAATGCTACTCCTTGTCTCACGGGTCCTAATCCCTGATGCTGCAAAATAGCTTCACTAGCAGTCAGGAATGCAGTCCGCTGCTCTGAACCCCATGAGAACTCAGTCTTTTCTCTGGTGACATTATATATAGGCCTCAGAATTGGTCCAAGATGTGGGATGAACGATCTCCAGAACCCCACAACTCCAATGAACTTCTGTGCCTCCTCTTTGGTAGTAGGGGGCGACAGAGCCTGGATAGTTTGCACAACTGTCTCTGGAATTTTCCTCTGCGGCCCAGTCCGAGTCATTCCCAGGAATTTCACTTCCGTGGCAGGTCCTTGGACTTTGTCTTTGTCGATAGTCCACCCTCTGTTCTCCATGTGATGTATCAGCAGGTGCAGTGCTTCAGTTACATCTTCTTTTGTTCCAGAGATCATGATTTCATCAATGCAGTGGAACACAGCAACTTTCAAACTCAGGGTACTTAAATCTCGAGCAATCAGTCCATGACAAATCGTTGGAGAATGAACATAGTCTTCAGGAAGCACGGTGAAAGTGTACTGGCGGCCGTCCCACACTATAGCAAACTGGTCTTGACACTCTGGGTCTATTAAAATCGAAAAGAAAGCATTAGCTAGGTCTATCACAGCATGATATTCTCCTGCATCTTTAGCAATTTTTTCAACAATTGAGATCATATCTGGTACAGCTGACTTCAATGGAGGTGCCACTTTGTTTAGACCTCTGTAATCCACAGTCATGCTATATGTCCCATCGGGTTTCTTTACTGGGAACACCGGAGACGAGAAAGGACTTACAGCAAGTCTAAGGATCCCTACTCTCAAATATTCTTGAATGGTCTCCTCAATTTCTTTGTGGCCTCCAGGAAGTCTGTACTGCTTGAGACAGACTGGCTTTTCTGGTGGAGGAATGTAGACAGGGGTCCATTTCGCATGACCTCTGACCACATCCTTCACCGCCCTTACCAGATACGCTTTATCAGGATACATGAATGTGAATGTACCTCTTTCAGTCTGAATTGACTGACCTTGAAGTACATCCATCCCAGGAATATTTTCGGGTAACTCTGATACCAAAACATTTTTCATAAATCCTGATCCCTTGCCAATAGCCAATTTCACCCGTATCCTAACTGCTGGTGTGGTTTGCCCTCCCAAACCTTCTACATAAATCAATTCTCCTTTGTGATGGGAAGGATTACCTTGCAAAAGTGTAACTTCAGCTCCGCTATCAACTAAAGCCATTACATGTTTTGGAGAAGATGACTTCCCCCACCATACAGTGACAGGTGCATATGGGCGTCGGTCTCCTGCTGTCACTGCCCTCACGGCTATTACAGGAGACTCACCTTCTCTTCATAAAGGATAAGGAACCTCCCAATCCCCTTTTCTGATTCTCTCTAACTCCTCCCCAGGATAAAGGGATTTGGGTTCATGTTCAGTTTTGGGACTTGGTTTGGGGCTAACAGGAGGGGTCTGTTCTGTTTTCTCTAAGTCCAGGCTGATGTTATCTTCACTAGGAGTAGTGTTTATAACCCTGACAGTTTTCCCTACTAAATGTTCATCTCTTCAGCATTTCTGCAGTAGAAATCCCATCTATCTCATCTTTAGGTACTCCTGCCTTTAATAGGTCCACCCACATTTGTTTCCTAGAAATAACTAGCCTGGTTTTCTCTTCACCGCCTGTCTTCTCTACCCCATTCTCTTTCTTCTCTGTTCTTTTCTGCTTGTATTCTTCCTGTCTGGCCTTGACCTTATCTACTGCCCTGACAGGTTTTGTTTTAGTCTCCTCTAGCTCCCCCAACTGGCTTAAAAGGGTAGTGGCTTCATGAATCTTGCTGTTTAATCCCAGGCCTCCCAACAAGGACAATAATGGAGCCCTGATATTAAATGATGCAGACTTCATCAGCTTAGAGCGCAGAGCAGACGTAAAGGGTTCCATATCTGGACCCATCCATTCTGGAAAACGTATTTAATCTGGTTATACAACCCATCTCACGTAACCTGGAAATACCCTCTCCTATTGCTCTCCATGAGTAGGTATTTTCCAAGTCAGTAGGACTAGCGTATACTCAGACTATTCCATCTCTCACAAGGTCTAACAGTGAAAAATTCACGCTAAACTCTCTGGCTTTTCGCATTGCCTGACGCAATTGTGGATCATGGGTTAACACTCCCATAGTCACTGCTTCCTTACCTGACAAAACAACACTGTCCGCCCCTTCATCCCATAAGCGTAGGAGCCAACTCACTAGGGGTTCCCCAGACCTTTGTTTGTATTGTTTTGCCAGCTCATGGAGTTCAATTTGTGTAAACTCCCTTACTTCTTCAAATTCAACATCTCTGGGGTTGCGATAATGTACCTGCCCACCTGCCATATCCTCTCTATCATGTTGCCGTTTCCTATGCTTAGTAATGAGAGGTCTGGCATACTTTTTCTTTCGCACTAGCAGATCATCATGCGAAATATCAAACTCTATCTCCTCATCCTCACTATCATTTGAGGAGAGCACATCCTCACAAACCCTAAAATTTACAAAATGATCTGAGACTTTATCACCCCAAGTCAGCTTCAAGAGAGAAGCATACTTCACAAATTCTTTAGCAAGAGGCTCACACTCATTGTCTCTGGCCCAGATAGGTAAGCTGCACACTTCCTTCTGGCCACTAGAACCCTCTGCAGCCTTGCTTTTCCTAAACAGCTTACGCAGCATTTTACCTAGCACAAGCTACACAACACACTACAGAAAAAACAGGTCTGCTTCAATTGAACTATAGCACAGATCCCGGAAGAGCCCCCAAATGTTTTGCTTACGTCTATCTAGCAAGGTTACTCTGTGGTATAAGCAAGGAAGCTGAGATTTCTGCAGTGTGTAAATTGTGCTTTTACTATACAAAGATGCTGTACATACAAAACTATTACAATATTAGGAATACAATACAAGACTGACAGATATCAATAACAAGCAAAATGCCTAGCAATCTAAACAGCCTATGGTCTATAATAGTACAAATACATTTAAAGGTTACTTATCTTCTGTTATTGTATGTTCGTGATCTCCATTGGCAACGAATCTCCCAGAGCATCAGGCAGTGTTCTTGTATCATGAGTGGTGGCTTCTGATCTTCAAAGCATGATGGTGTGTGTGTGTGTGTGTTCTTACTCACCCCCTTTTATGTGTCAGGCTGTTTGCCATAGCTACCAAACAACAGAAAACATGCCTGTTTACTGTAGCTGTAGAAACAATGGACTGTTGAAAACTGCATCTACGTACCCATTGTCTAATCAGGCCAACACCTGGCAGTAATCTAAAAGTCATTCTTTCAGTTTGAGAGCTGAAAGGACCTCAAACAAGTACACTTCTTACTTGTTTACTGTAGCTATATAGACAATAGCCTGTTAATTGAAATATCATTAAATACAACAATGGTATTTACCCCCATTGTATAAAACAGCATTTGTTTGAGAAATCTACTCAAGCCAAAAACTGACAATATCTCTATGACCAACCACTATTGTGTAATGTTATGTCCCATGTATTTTAAGTCTGATTAATAAAAAAAAATCATATTGTATCAAACGCAACACAACCAATGATATCACCAAGCACTGCTCCAATGCATTTCATCCCAATTGACTTTGTCAAGGGCATAGCATGGTCACTACACAGATCTCTTCTATAGGAAGCTTATTACCATATTACTTTGGCAATATTCCCTGCAATCAGGAAACCTTTTTTTTTTTGTCAATTTTCAGATCACTTATCAGTGCATTCCAAACCACAGATCTGAGACATGCATATTTTAAGAAGGAAGCATCACCAAAGAAACCTATCTTTATACCTATACCCACATTCCTTGATAAGGTACTTTCCCCTTTTAGTCAAAATGCCACATCATTAAGGATACCTCTAATTTATCTTGCAGGAATAACTAAAATGTTTTATATTATCATGGAAGATCAGTTACCAGCTCCATAGCAAAGACAGACTTAACCTAAATGGGGAGGGTGCAGCTCTGTTGGGAGAGAAGATGGTCAAAAGGTTGGAGGAACTTTTAAACTAGGTGGCGGGGGGGGGGGGGGGGGGGTCACAGGAAGCTATACAAGGCAGTGAGCAAGGGTCAGAGGGTGCTACTGTGGGCAATGTAGGTAGAGTATCTAGAGTACCTAAGACTAAGAATTTAAAGGCATGTTCACAAATGCTAGGAGTTTGGTTAAAGAAATGGAAGAACTGGAACTGCACATACATGAGGAAGGATTTTGACTTCTTGGGAATATTGGAAACCTGGTTTGACAACTCACATGACTGGCTTGCAACTGTCCAGGGGTACTCCCTGTATTGAAAGGACAGGGTAGAAAGAAGAGGGGGAAGAGGGGGAGGGGTGTGCCATTATGTCAAGAGTGATTTGCTAGTGAATACGAGGGATGACATTGCTAATGGGGTAAGGAATAAGGTGGAATCCTTGTGGCTGGAGCTTCAAATGAAAGAACAGTTAGAAATGGCTGCAAGGCAGGGCAAAGATATTATCATGGAGGACTTCAATTATACAGATATTGACTGGGAGGATGGAACTTCTCACTCATCTAAGCTCCATCCTTTCTTGAATGTCTTCCAGGACAACTTTGTGTCAAATGGTGAATGCCCCAACTAGAAATAATGCCCTGCTAGACCTATTAAAACTGATTGCAGATGTGGAAATATGAGATAACTTAGGTAACAGTAATCATAGAGTAATTACATTAAATGTAACCATTGGAAAAGGAGACACAACATTAAGAGAAAAAGACAAACATTTTAAAAGCTGTGTTCCATACTAAACGACATTAAATGGGATCAAATTCTAGAAACAAAGAACACTGAAGAAAAATGGGAGAGCTTTAAATTGTAAGTTCACCTTTACACAAAATCTGTAAGGTGAACTTACACTGGACTCCCTCCCCATCCCCTGAGTCCTGCGATCACCCACTGTGAGAGAATGAGTCACCGCTTTAATGGTCCGGGGATATGAAATACCCGCAGCCTTCTCTCCTCTTTTCCAGCACTGACAGGACAGGCTAGGTGGGTTCTGATTGGTTGGCGCCGTCCTTGTGATGACACCAACCAATTTTAATGCCCCCTTTACGTACCTTTACGAGGTACATTTAGGAGATTTAGGATTTCAAAGCCCGGACCAGTGAAGCGGCAACCGAATGTGTCAGAGCAGGGGATCGTGAGACTGGGGGGATGGGAAAGGGGGTCCAGTGTAAGTTCACCTTACAGATTTTCTGTTAAGGTGAACTTACCCTTTAAGAACATATTTTATAATGGCATTATCCAGTGCATTCCAATGGGAAATAAATATAAAAGAACTAATATTAAACATGTGTGGCTAAATTATAGCATAAAAAGACATATTAATGAGAAAAAAACAGCGCCGTTTGCTCCACCCACATGGCTGCATCATTCATTCACAGTTTCTTGTGAATTAATGCCTACAAGTACCGTCACCCATTGCGGCTGACAGCTTGTAGTTCTCAATGAATCTTCCTGCCTGCTCGTATGAGGTACGAGCAGACAGCTATGATGAGAGTCTGCATGAGCCTTAGAAAAAAAAAATAAATGCACATTTTTTATTTTTTTAAAAGGAGAACATATCCTTTAAGAGGAGATATGATCTCAATGTACAAATATCTAAATGGCAATTTTAGCATAGGTTTGCTTAAAATGGTTGTAAAGCCTAAACATTCTTTACCTTAATGCATTCCTTACATAAAAAATGTTTAGGTGTCAGCATCCCCCCTCACCCCCCCTTTCACTTTTTCCCCACATTCGATTCAGTGTTGTGCACGTCTGCTTCTCATTTCTCCCCTCACTACCGGGTCTTGCTGGCTTTGCTGGGGCATCTGGAGCCATTGAATTTACCCTATGGACCTAAGGGTGTTCTGGTGGAAATCGAGCTGAAATAAGGGAATTCTCTTGCACCTCTTGTGCAACACCCCAAATCTCTATATCATAGATATTTACCTATATATGTCAGAATAACATTCTTACCTTATTGATGATTGACACTTGCTAATCCTTTCTTCTTTTAGGCTATGCTTGACCTAATAAATTCTTTAAAATACCTCAAGGTGTGTTGGTAGGTGCTCGCTGAGTCAGATGTGTCATCTTCATGTGTGCAGAGAAATCACAAAACAAATCAATGGCTCCACTGTGACCAGCGTTAGTAAGTAGCGTAATAAAGGACTAATCCATGAAGTATTAAAATGAAGTCCTGAGACTATTATTTTCCTCTCTGGAGTTCTGCTTCACATTAAAATGTAAGCATACATAAAAGTTTGTAAAGCTGCAAATATCTAAATCAGGGGTCCTCAAACTTTTTAGACAGGGGGCCAGTTCACGGTCCCTCAGACTGTTGGGGGGCCGCACTATAGTTTAAAAAAATATGAACTAATTCCTATGCACATATCTTATTTGTAGTGCAAAAAAAAAAAAAACAGGAAAAAACAGTACAATATTTAAAATAAAGAACAATTGTAATCAATATGAACTTATCAGTATTTCACAGACTCCCCTCATTACAGAACCACTCCCAATCACAGACTCACCCCATAACAAAGCCCCCCCATGACAGATCCCCCCATCACAAAGCCCCCCAACACAAACTCCTCTCCATCACAAAGCCCCACATAAGATTCCCCCCATAACAGACTCCCCCATATCACATACTTCCCCCATCACAGATACCCCCTATAACAGAGGCCCCATCACAGACTTTCCCCATAACAGACTCCGCCATCACAGATCCCCCCATATCACAGATCCCCCCATCACAGATCCCCCCCATCACAGACTCTCCCATCACAGACTCCCCCATCACAGATCCCCCCATATCAGACCCCCCCATAGCACAGACTCCCCCATCACAGATCCCCCCATATCACAGATCCCCCCATAACAGACTCCGCCTTCACAGATCCCCCCATAACAGACTCCCCCATCACAGATCCCCCATAACAGACTCTGCCATCACAGATCCCCCCATAACAGACTCCCCATCACAGATCCCCCCATATCACAGATCTCCCCATCACAGATCCCCCATATCACAGACCCCCCCATATCACAGATCCCCCCATATCACAGACTCCCCCATCACAGATTCCCCCATATCACAGACTCCCCCATATCACAGATCCCCCATATCACAGATCTCCCCATCACAGACTCCCCCATATCACAGACTCCCCCATATCACAGACTCCCCCATATCACAGGCTCCCCTATCACAGATCCCCATCACAGACTCCCCCCATATCACAGATCCCCCCCATATCACAGATCCCCCCATATCACAGATCCCCCATCACAGATGCCCCCATATCACAGATCCCCCATCACAGATCCCCCCATATCACAGATCCCCCATCACAGATCCCCCATCACAGATCCCCCCATATCACAGATCCCCCATCACAGACTCCCCCCATATCACAGACTCCCCCATATCACAGACTCCCCCATATCACAGACTCCCTCATCACAGACTCCCCTCATCGATAATATTACACTGCCACCCATTCTATAATATCACAGCACTCCCACTCCCCTCTGTTACCTGTATCACACAAGACACGAAGCATGGTAGGTCCGGACAAAGGGCGGGACTTTGCAAGTGAAAGGCAGGTGATTGATTCCTGGGACCGCCCCGATGCCTAGTAACCAATCACCTGCTTCTTAACACAAAAGGTCCTTTGTCCAGACCTGTCATGTTTCCCGTCCTGTGTGATAAAAGTAGCAGAGGGCAGGGGGAGTGCTGCGATGTTAAAGGGGCAGTCCGCGGGCCGGATAAAAAATGCTGGAGGGCCGGATTCAGCCTGCGGGCCGTAGTTTGAGGACACCTGGTCTAAATAATCAGAAAATAAAGAAATGCCTAGTCCACACTATGATAAAATTGGAAGAAAAATGCCGCTTTTGAAGTGATTGTACAAAAATCTGATCGTTAGTAAACATCTTTCAAGAGACGATCAGGAAAGTTCATGCGAAATTATCCGAAGGGACAAACATGTAAATTTTGCTTGTATGATACCAGAACTAACAATTTTTGTTTAATCAGTACAGTATTCACCGGAAAAAAATCAGACCAAGACCACTAATGCTCGGAAATGAAAGAATACATTACAACTTTACAGATCAGGGTAAGCACTCGTACATGACCCGCTGGGAGAAGTTCCTAGGGGAGGAGATCCCGGAAGCTGCCTGGAAGACGATTTGGTCCCAGGCAGCAAAAAGCTCATTATGCACTCTGTACAAAGAGAATGCATACAAGGTCCTTTTCTTCTGGTATATGACACCTGATGTCCTCCACACCATTTTCCCATCTAGCTCGGATAGATGCTGGCGGTGTATGAAGGACAGGGGGACCTTATTTCACATTTACTGGACATGTCCCAAAATAACTCCCTTTTGGACGGAAACACAATTATTGCTGAATCGCCTACTGGGCGTCCAGGTCCCCAAAGTCCCGAAACTGTTTCTCCTCGGTGTGTCTGGGCTACGTATATCTCGACACTCTAGGAAACTATTAGGCCATGTTCTCACAGCAGCGAGATGCCTGGTGGCCCTCTACTGGAAGAAACAGATTCCACCCTCCCGAGCAGACCTCTATACCAGAATAAAAGACATAGAGCTAATGGAGAAAATGACAGCCAGGATACAAAACAGAATGGAGGCCCATGACATGGTCTGGGAGGAATGGCATAAACGAGAGGACCCGCCCTAGGTCTGCGGCTAGACCCCCCCCCCCCACCTCCCCTTCCCCCTTCCATCCCTCTTTTCTCTTTTCCTACTTTATTTTCCTTCTCTCTGTAAAATGATAATACATTCTCAGTTTAATAATGTTATTTGTTGGTTGAAAACTTCAGATGATATGGAAGATATTATACCACTAATGTACCTGGATGATTATCATCGGAAGCTCAATGTCTATAGCATTGACTGTTTATCTATTGCACTTAATTATAAGCAACACTATTGCTCAATGTATATGTATGCCTATACGTTTAATAAAAACTGTTATTTGAAAAAAAAAAAAAGAAAGAATACATTACAATACATCACTTCCAAAGTTGTATTCTGATGTAAGCGAGTTTTCGTAACTTTAGTAACCTATTGGTTTTCCATATGAGACTACCATACAAAAAAAAATAAAAATTAACGATCATTTGTCCAATATTCTCATTGTGTATAAGAGGCTTTAGAGTATGAAGGAAATGTCCTGTGTAAACACTCCTGGAGCCAGCCTTATCTAGATGAACAGTAATGATCTTCACACAAGCTTGTTCAGCCCTTGAAGTGTTTGCATAGGCTGGAAGTGGGCAATGTATATGTTTATATATATATATACAGTATCTCACAAAAGTGAGTACAACCCTCACATTTTTGTAAATATTTTATTACATCTTTTCATGTGACAACACTGAAGAAATTACACTTTGCTACAATGTAACAATGTAAAGTAGTGAGTGTACAGCTTGTTTAACAGTGTACATTTGCTGTCCCCTCAAAATAATCCAACACACAGCCATTAATGTCAAAACCGCTGGCAACAAAAGTGAGTACACCCCTTGAATATGTCCACATTGGGCCCAAAGTGTCAATATTTTCTGTGGCCACCATTATTAACCCCCTTGGGCATGGAGTTCACCAGAGCTTCACAGATTGCCACTGGAGTCCTCTTCCACTCCTCCATGATGACATCACGGAGCTGGTGGATGTTAGTGACCTTGCACTCCTCCACCTTCCATTTGAGGATGCCCCACAGATGGTCAATAGGGTTTAGGTCTGGAGACATGCTTGGCCAGTCCATCACCTTTACCCTCAGCTTCTTTAGCAAGGCAGTGGTCATCTTGGAGGTGTGTTTGGGGTTGTTATCATGTTGAAATACTGCCCTGTGGCCCAGTCTCTGAAGGGAGAGGATCATGCTCTGCTTCAGTATGTCACAGTACATGTTGGCATTCATGGTTCCCTCAATTAACTCCCCAGTGCCAGCAGCACTCATGCAGCCCCAGACCATGACACTCGCGCCACCATGCTTGACTGTAGGCAAGACACACTTGTCTTTGTACTCCTCACCTGGTTGCCACCACACACGCTTGAAACCATCTGAACCAAATAAGTTTATCTTGGTCTCATCAGACCACATGACATGGTTCCAGTAATCCATGTTCTTGGTCTGCTTGTCTTCAGCAAACTGTTTGCAGGCTGTCTTGTACATCATTTTTAAAAGAGGCTTCCTTCTGGGACAACAGCCATGTAGACCAATTTGATGCAGTGTGCAGCGTATGGTCTGAGCACTGACAGACTGACCCCGCACTCAACCTCTGCAGCAATGCTGGCAGCACTTATACGTCTATTTCCCAAAGACATCCTCTGGATATGACACTGAGCATGTGCACTCAACTTTTTTGGTCGACCATACAGAGGCCTGTTCTGCGTGGAACCTGTCCTGTTAAACAGCTGTATGGTCTTGGCCACCGTGCTGCAGCTCAGTTTCAGAGTCTTGGCAATCTTCTTATAGCCTAGGCCAGTGATGGCTAACCTTGCCACCCCAGATGTTTTGGAACTACATATACCATGGTGCTCAACTACACTGCAAAGTGCATGAGCATCATGGGAAATGTAGTTCCAAAACATCTGGGATGTCAAGGTTCGCCATCACTGGCCTAGGCCATCTTTATGTACAGCAACAATTCATTTTTTCAGAGAGTTCTTTGCCATGAGGTGCTATGTTGAACTTCCAGTGACCAGTATGAGTGAGTGAGAGCGATAACACCAAATGTAACACACCTGCTCCCCATTCACACCTGAGACCTTGTAACACTGAGTCACATGAAAAAATTGACATGGGGTCCCCCCCAAAACCCATACCAGACCCTTATCCGAGCATGCAGCCTGGAGGTCAGGATAAGGAGGGAGAGCGAGCGCCTCCCCTCCTGAACCATACCAGGCCACATGCCCTCAACATGAGGAGGGTGCTTTTGGGTAATAGGGATCGGCCCTTCAAGGAGGCGGGCCGGCAACTGCTGGACCGAGGTCCGAAAAGGGGCGATCAGTGGGCAGTTCCAATAGATATGAAGGAGGGTACCTCTATCCCCCAGGCAGCGCCAACAGCGATCGGAGCTAGTAGGGTAAATGGCATGGAGTACATCGGGGGTCATGTACCAGAAGTACAAGATTTTATATGTATTTTCTTGTAAAGTATACAGAGCAAACTTTTTGCTGCCTGGGACCATATCCTCCGCCATTGTTCCATAGGGATCTCCTCGCCAAGAGCCTTTTCCTATCTGGTCATATAGGCGTGTTTGTCCATATTTTCTGAGGGATATACATTCAGTATTTTGTATATGTTGGATATTAAGCCCTTCTGGGCAGAACCCGCCAGTACTAGGTTTTCAAAGGGGGTTGGGGGGGGGGGGTGAATTGCAGATCTGGTGCAATAGTCAGGGCGTAGTGACGGAATTGGAGATACCCATAGAACTCCTGGCGTGGCAGATTAAATTTGGCCTGTAGTACGGCAAAAGGTAGCAATTTGCGGGACCGGGGATCCACTAGGTTCCCAAAGTGGAAAAGATTGCGAGTAGTCCATGGCGAAGACATACGGTGAGTTAGGCTATCTGGCACCTTGGGATTGCAGACAAATGAGGTCAGGAGCGAGCTATCAGAGGACAACTTATGCTGGTGTGTCAGCTTGCGGCATAGTCACCGAAGTTGGGACATAGGGCCTAGCAAGCGATCAGGGTCTATCTCTGCGTTTGCACTCCATAGTAGGTTGTTCGGGTGTACTGGGGCGAGCCATATTTTTTCGATTTCCGTCCACTTGTTATAGGAGCGCTGGGTAAACCAAGAAGCTACTGCTCGTAGCTGAGCCGCCTTATAGTATTTAATAAGGTTAGGGTAAGCCAAGCCCCCATCTGAGTGTGCCGCCATTAGTACCGAGCGAGGAATTCTGTGTCTTTTATAATTCCAAGTATATTGGAGCAAGTCAGTCTGGAGTTTTCTCAGGTGGCCGTAGGGTATAGGAATTGGCAGGGTTTGGAACAAGTACAATAGTTTTGGGAGGACTGTCATTTTTACGGAGGCAATCCGCCCCAGTAGGGAAATATGATGTTTTTCCCACTGTAGTAGGAGGGCTCTGATGGAGCAATATAGGGGGGAATTTTCCTGGTAAAGGGTGGTAAATTTTGGAGTGATGTAGATCCCCAGGTATTTCAGGGCCGTAAGTTTCCAGCTGTAGGGGAAGTTGGCCTTCAGGTGAGCTATCTCTACGTCTGGAGTATTTACTGGAAGGGTCTCCAATTTAGATGTGTTTATTTTGTATCCCGAAAGGGCACCATATCGATCAAGTTACGCATGGAGGTTTGACAGGGAAGTTCTAGGTGGGTCAGCGTAAGGATAATATCGTCAGCGAATAATGAAATTTTAAACTCCCTACCTCTAACCAATATGCCCTTTATGTCCGGGTTTCCATGAATAGTGGCGGCCAGGGGCTCCACGCAAAGTGCGAAGAGCAAGGGGCACAGCGGGCACTCCTGCCTAGTGCCATTAGTCACTGAAAACGAGGAGGAAAAAGAAAAGGGTGTTTTCACTTGGGAGGAAGGGCTAGAGTATAGGTGTTGAATTGCTCACAGGAAAGGCCCCTGGAACCCAACATGGCATAGTGTGGCAAACAGGAAGGGCCACCCAAGGCGATCAAAAGCCTTTTCGCCGTCCAAGCTAAAAAACAGGGACTGCAACCCCTCCCTGTTCGCCACCTCAACCAGGTCAATTATTTTCCTAGTATTGTCCCCCCTGACGGAGCGGGACGAAGCCCACCTGGTCTTTGTGGATAAGGGAGGGGAGGACTGTGTTCAAATGGAGTGAGAGTAATTTAGTGAAAATCTTCAAGTCCGAATTCAAGAGAGCAATAGGCCTGTAATTGGCACAGAGGGAGGGATCTTTGTCCGGTTTAGAAATAACCGTAATAAAGGAACGCTGTATGTCCGGTGGGATGGGAGTGTCCTGAAGAAAGGCATTGAACAGTTTACACATATAGGGGAGTAAGAGAGGGAGAAATGATTTATAGTATTCATAAGATAAGCCATCTGGTCTCGGGGGCCTTATGGGAGGGTAGGGATTTGATAGTCTGCTCTAGTTCTTCCACTGTGATCTGTGCGTTTAGGGAGGTCACGTCCGAGGGTTGGAGTTGAGAAATCCCACTCTGCTCAAGATAGTGTTACATACGCTGGGAGAGTTCAGGGAAAGGAGGATTGTTGGGGATACTCGGAATGGGCTATTTCCTTAGGATGGGATATCGGGCATCCCGAGGCATTCTTAATCTGTTGTGGCGTTGCTATGTGGGTGCTGTCATTTAACTTCCTGGCCAGTTGTTTTAGCTTAATTAAGGCTTTCTCCACTCGGCTGATTGCTAAGTCGCCAAGAGTCGCACGAAGGGTGGAGATTTTTTTAAGGAGGATCAAGGTAGGGGAACTTTGCAAGAGACGTTCCAGGACCTTAAGCTCCTTTTCCATTTGCAGTTTCACAGATTGTGCATTTTTTTTCATGGCAGAGGACAGTGCAAGGCATTTATCCCTCATTACCGCCTTATGGGCTTCCCACAATGTGGGGAGGGTCATGTCTGGGGTGTCATTTTCCCCAAAATAGTATTTTAAAGTGGAATCTAGTTCTGTTCTCGAGGGAAGGTGCTGAAGAAGAAATGTTTTTAGGAGCCAGTTATAGGGTCTGCGGTTGGGGGTATCAAGGTCTAGTGTCAGCAGTATAGGGGCATGATCCAACCAGGAGATCGGGAGTATCTGCACTGTACAAGTCAGTCTTAGAGTGGGATTGTTGATGAAGAAATAGTCTATGCAAGAGTGTGTGCGATGGGGGGCTGCGTAAAAAGTATACTGTCGGTCACCAGGGTGGAGGACCCGCCAGGCATTGAAAAGAGCGTAGCATCTGGATAGCTGTCGAATTAGATTTGAGTCCCTAAGTGCTCGAGCCGGGGATGCCCTGGGGTTCACCACATGACGATCCGAAGTAGCTGTTTGGGTTAAATTGAAGTCTCCCCCCATTACCATTAGCCCATGATCCAGTCTAAAGAGACGGGGGTACACCCTACACAGAAACCTGAGCTGTTTAACATTTGGGGTGTAAATCGCACAGAGAGTGACCTCCTGTGATTGCCATAGACCTCGGAGGATAATAAAGTGGCCTTGAGGATCACTGTAGTGGTCAGAGCAAATAAAGGGGGACCCTTGTTTAATAAGTATGGCAACCCCCACTCTTTTACGGGGTCCTGAGGCAAGGTAGATCTGGGGATAGTACTTGGAGGCAAATGCAAAGGAGCCCCCCTTGTCAAAATGTGTTTCCTGGACCGTAATAACATCTGCCCCTGACGAAGAGAAAACGTTTGTTTAAGAGAACATCGAAAACATTCTGCAAACATTATCATAAGACCTTTGGAGGCCAACACAGCTTCCCTTGGGCTCCTTCAACTCGAGTCCCAAAGGGTGAGTCAGGGGGGCACAGGGTAATCCAAGGTTGGCCGAGTAATGCAAGAAGACCGTAATCAACTGTGATCTAACAACCGGGGGAGGGGGAAAGGGTGAGGCATGGAAGGTCTCTCTCTCTTAAGTCTCATCCGAGACATGCCCAATGTGCAAACTTGGAATAAAGCTAGGGCATTGGAGAGGGGATTGGATTTTGGATAGTGGCTAGGTTAGAGTCACTGGTTAGAGGTGGGTGGTTGATCACTAGGTGAGCTAGCACCACAGTAACAGGAACACAGTCAGGTCACCCATTGTTATGTCTGGCAGCTTTTCTAGACACATCCGGTGCCCGAGAGCGCTTAGTGGGGGGAACCTTCTGCCAGACTGAGGGTGGCGTGGCCACAAAATCCCAATCGGGGAGCTGAGGGACGTGGATTTCTAGAATGTCACAGAAAGCAGCCAAGTCCTCCGGGTATCTCAGCACAGCTGTTTTGCCTTGATGTTTAGCTGTGAGACTAAAAGGGAAACCCCAGCGGTAGATGATATTCTAATCTTGTAGAGTGCGCAGTAGTGGTTGAAGAAGTCTGCATTTTTGCAGGGTGATCCAGGAAAGATCTGGGTATAGCTGAATTTGAGCATCGTCAAGAGTCACTTTGCGCGCAAGACGGGCCTGTCTTATAATTTCCTCCTTCAGGAGGTAGGAGCTTAGCCTGCAAATGATGTCTCGGGGTTTAGAGGAGGTTCCTTTAGGGCACAGAACACGGTGAGCTCTGTCCAATTCAATAGGTTTAGTAGGGGGTTCGCCGATCAAGTTGTTGAACAGGGTCTGTAGTGTAGATTGTACATCTTCAGGGCCCTCCGTTTCCGGGACTCCCCGTACTCTGATGTTGTTCCTGCGCCCCCTATTGTCCAGGTCCTCGACATGTCGTTGCATGTCCCTAAGTAAGGAGCGATGATGTGCACTCTGAAGTTGGGTCCTGCGGACTGCCAATTTGGTTTCTTATATCTCCTCCTCCATTATTTCCACCCTGTCAGCTAGGTATTTAAGGCCCGACTGGAGGGCCTGGATCTCCGAGCGGCAGGTGGATTTCACATCCTCTATTAGCTGTCTAAAGTCATCTTTGGTAGGCATCGCTTGCAGGTAGGAGTGCCTTTGGGGAGGTATATATTTAAACTGGGCAGCCCCCATCTGTTGCTGAGGGAGGGGGAGATAGGGCAGAGGTTGTGGATGTGCCAGCTGGGAGATGCCCGGATCTGAGTGTGGGGATGGCTGGTCCCAAGATTCACACCATGCTGGAGCCTGTGCAGGCAGGGGGGCCCTCTCGGCATGTCCCACGGGCAGTGAGGGAGAAGGGGTGCAAGCCATCTGTGCGTAGGTGGCAGGGGAGGCAGCCTGGGGTTTGGGAAGGCAGGGGTCTCTGGATTGAGACATTCTTTGCGTCTTGGAGGAGGATGGGGCTGCTGTGGAGACCCCACGGATGGCCTGGGCTCCCACCGGCCGTACCCAGAGAGCGGGTGGATGTGTGGATGCACAGGCCCTGGTAAGGCCGGAAAGTCCTCCGGGGCATCCAAGGATGCAGGGGAGCCTGGATCCATCCCAAGAAATCAGGGATCCGACGTTGTCCGCAGCAGCCTCGGGAATGCTTCCGTGCATTGGTTGTACTGCTGCTGCTGCTGCGGGTGGCCTAAGATGGCAGCCAGCGAGCCTGGCGCATCCTGCTCATGTGGAGGCATCCCTGGTGTGCTTCGCTGGCTGCTGGGGGCTCGCAGAGGTCCGATGCTGTGCATAGTCTGAGGGGGAGAACTGGGTGGAGGCCCTCCTGCTGGAGGTGGGGGCGTCCGGCGCCATCTTGTCTGTTCCGCCGGGCGGCATGTCGGGCAGCGTGAAATAGGACCGGAGGCCCGTGGAAGAGCCCGGTGGGGGTTGCGATGATCCCCGGGCTTTAGTTGACCAGGTCGTCCTGGATCCAGCCATATAGGTGAAGCGGAAAGTCTCCAAAGATGCTGGAATACTAAGGGCTGAGAGAGAGCTCTGAAGCTAGGCTTCCGTTCAGGACGACTTCTGGACACGCCCCCCGGCTTTTTTTTTATTGGCAGGTAACCGGCGGCGCAGAAGAACACAGCAGCAGAAGACATCAGATAGCGAAGATAGCTTCAGGAGAAACAGCTCGGGGAGAAGACAGCAGCAGGAGAAGAAGACGGCTCGGAGCTATTTTACAATAAAGGACTTGTCAAAAACCGGCTATTGTTTTTTTTTACATTACACTGCTTTTTTTGGTGAATGGGTAGGGATATAATATACCCAATACCCATTCACATAGGGGGGGATCTGGAGGTCCCCTTGTTAAAGATTCTGATAAGCCCCTAGACCCCGACAACCACCGGCCAGGGTTGTCGGGAAGACCCAAAGCACCCTTCCCATGTTGAGGGCATGTGGCCTGGTACATTTCAGGAGGAGGGGGGCTGGATAAGGTCTGGTATGGATTTTGGGCGGGACCCCATGCCAATTTTTTTTTAATTTGGCATGGAGTTTCCCTTAAAATCTATATCAGACCCAAAGGGCAGTTTTTTTAAAACAGTTTTTGGGGTATTTTTTGGTTTATTTGGTGCTTAGAGAGAATTCACATTTAATTGACATAGTTCATTGCTTACCTAGTCCACAAAATAATTAGTAGAGCCCTGAATTTCAGCTTTGGAGCAGGGTTTTTTTTTATTTGTGGGTGGCTTTTCTTCCCCCTCCCCACCATTACACTTTCTACTCAAGGACTTGCACAACCAAATACTTTTGTATGCAACTAGATTTAATACAGATTTGAAGGGGTATGAATTGTTTGCACTTATAAAATATGTTTTCTGGCCCACCTCATGTCAGCACACAACGGGTTAACACCTCCTCCGGAGCCCCACATGACCACCTGTATCTAGCTGAATAAAAGACAGCCCCTCCCCCAACTAGAATGTTCTTTTTTGGTCTGCTCCAGGCCACCTGTTGATTGCAGTTGGCAACTCATTTGTTTGCTGCATCCCCCCCTGCCGAACCTACCCCTCCATGTTCAGCCTCTCATGGAGTTGGAAGACCCTGAATGCTGAAGGTAAATCCTTTTAAAAACTGGGTGCCTTGTGCTAAGGCTGCGGGCAAAATGATGTTTAAACAGCATTGATATTGTACATGTGTGGTATTATAAGAGCTCTGCAATGTCATCATTGTCTCTCCCTTTGGGGTTTTTTTCTGTCTTTTTATATGCAGCGCACCGCACTGCTCTCCTGCCTTTATTGTCAGTCTGAGAGCGGCTGTGAATGGTGTCACAGAGTGTGGGGAGTTGGGCAGCATAGGATGGGAACCGCCAGACACCATGCAATGGTGTAACTGATTTTGGAGGTCTGCAGCTGTGAGGGCTTCTCTCCCTCTCTCTCTGCAGTCCTGCCAGGTAAAGGACTTGCCTCAGATTCTGACTTGGTCTCCTGCCTAGGGATGGGCAGAACGGACCCCTGTTCGGTTTGGACCAGAACTTCAAATATCAAAAGTGCCCATTTTGAAGGCTTAAATGCAAGTAATTAGGCATACAATGGTTTTAGGGGTCCGGGTCCTGCCCTGGGGGACATGGATCAATAAAAAAAAAAGTTTGTGAAAAACGTCATTTTTAAATGAGCAGTGATTTTTTGATTTTTAACGTGAAAGGCTAAAAATGAAAAATTCTTTCCAATATAGTGCCTGCGGAGTCCCCTTAGTCTAACTGTAAAGTGGCAGATCTGTACCATGTCTAGAATCTGCTGCAGCAATAATTGAGTTGATAAAGCCAAAAAAAATGACATTTTTCCTGCAAGTTGCCTTTATTTTGCTCAGCAACAGCTGGGGAGCCAGTGTATATGAGGCCACAATGTAGTTCACTGGGAACAAGATTAGAGATTTTTTGGATACATTCTGGTGTCACTTTGGATAGAAGTAATGGGTGCGTTAAAATTGGTCTTTGGGTGTCTGTGGCGCTTTCCCACCATAACCCTATAGAGATAATTTTGATGAAAGTAAGAATGTGGGTGGCAGGGACTGTATTTTTTTTTCCGCTGCAGAAGATGGGGCAGAGAAATTTTCCGGCTACAGTCTACAGGTGGTGGTGTGCTGCTGGTAGATAAGCTGCTAGGACCTTGGACACCCTGTGCTATACCATCATCCCTGTCAGTGGAGGCTGCTGAAAGGTAATGACTCGGTATCGCAGGGGCAGACTGAAGTGGGTAAGGAGGAGGAAGAGGGACAGATTTGTGCCTCTTTTGTGTGGCTTTTAGGTGCTCTTGCCAACGGGCCGAGTGGTTGGACGTTAAATGCCTTGTTAGGCATGTGGTACCCAAATGGCTGGTGTTTTTGACACGTTTGATGTGCCTGTGACACAGTTTGCAGATAGCAACAGTGTGATCTGCTGCAGATGTGCTGAAAAAGGCCCAGACAGCTGAGCTGTGGGGAGTGGGCCGGGAGATAACAGCTGCAGAATGTGATGGAATAGGGTGGCTGCTCTCTACTCTTTCTTGATGCCGACCTCCTTGGGGTTGTGCCGCCTCACCTTCAGTTTCCTCCTCTGCTCTATCTGGCATCCAAGTCGCATCAGTGACCTCATCATCATCTCCATCTCCATCATTACCACTGGAGACAATTTGGCAATACGCTGCGGCTTGGGGAACCCGAATGCCAATTTGTCTACCAGTGTTCCTCCCTCTCTCTAGGCTCATGTTCCTGTCACATCCTTAACTTCAGAACCAGCATCTGAATCCAGTAATGGCTGGGCATCATCAAGGAGCAAGTGGCTGACGCTGTGGTCAAATAACTCAGCTAACTTCTCAATGGCTGATGTTAGAGCTATGGCAGGAATAGATGTGGACAAGGAGGCAGGTTTATCCACTCTGGCAACTGCAGGGGACTGCACACTTGTCTCTGCTTGTGTGACAGAGGATGAGGAGGATGAGGAAGGTTTAGTAAGCCAGTCCACCACCTCCTCTGCATGCTGTGGCTGGATAGCACAGGCAAACTCACTAAACAGAGGAAATGATGCCCTGCCTAAGGACTGACCACCACGTCCACCTTTGCCTGTCTGCCTCTCCTTGTTGTTCGGTGCTTATAAGCAAATATAAAGGAGAAGTTGAAATCTGTACGTAGATGCACTTTAATCAATGTAAAGAGGTGTTTGGTGCCCTTTAATTTGAGTACCCACACTACACAAACACACTCCATGGATACAATATAATATGCTGCAATATAATGCGCCAAACGTACAGTGATGCAAAGAACTATGTGGCGTTAAACTGGCAGTAACGCACACAGAAGTAAATGGCGTTAAACTGGCAGTAACGCACAAAACGATATGGCGTTAAACTGGCAGTAACACACACAGAAGTAAATGGGGTTAAACTGGCAGTAACGCACAAAACTATATAGCGTTAAACTTGTAGTAACGCACACAGAACTATATGGCGTTAAACTGGCAGTAATGCATGCAAAACGATATGGCGTTAAACTGGCAGTAACACACACAGAAGTAAATGGGGTTAAACTGGCAGTAACGCACAAAACTATATGGCGTTAAACTTGTAGTAACGCACACAGAACTATATGGCGTTAAACTGGCAGTAATGCATGCAAAACGATATGGCGTTAAACTGGCAGTAATGCACGCAATACCATATGGCATTAAACTGGCAGTAACGCAATCAAATAGACGGTGTTCAACCGTCACTACACTGAAGCTATCTGAACTGTCCCTACTCTAGCTATATACTAATGTCTCACTACACTGAAACTATCCCTACTGTAGCTGCACACTATGAAAAGCTGAATGATGGTCCTCCTCACTACACTCACACTATCACTAGACTGACACTAAACTAATATTCTACTCTGACAATTGAAGCAAAATAGCACAGTATAGCACAATAATATCACTGAACAGAGCCCTGTTCTATCTCTCTCCACACCAAAATGGAGAAAATGGCTGCCATTGAAAGAATACTTTTATACTGTGGGACGGGAATGAGCCATGATTGGATAAAGTCATGATGACAGTGTCCAGTCATGACTCTGACAGTGCTCTGTGCCTTGATTGGCTGAAGCTTTCACTGCTTCAGCCAATCAGGGCTTGCAATGCACTGTTCAATGCCACAATGCATTGTGGTCAGTTCGGGGGTCCGAACAAACGGTCAAACGCCCCGTTTGTTCGGCTGTTATCCGACCGTCCGAACAACGAAAGTTCGGCCCGAACTTATGCTCGGGCCGAACCGTTCGCACATCCCTAGTGCTGCCCTGGCTCCCCTGCTATGCTGTGTACTTCTGAGGGTTTGACAGTCAGACTGGTTTTTGTCTAAGACTCTGACTGTGTCTGCTGTCTGCCTTTGGAAGTGCTGCCTGAAGCTCACCTGCACATACTTCTGAAGTGAGTGGATGAAGGCAGATGGCTCTTAAAGTGGTGTTCCAGCTGAAAAAAAAAAGTTTTAAAAGTCAGCAGCTACAAACACTGTAGCTGCTGACTTTTAATAAGCACACTTACCTGTCCAGGGTGCCCGCGATGTTGGCCGCCCAAGGCCGATACGTCCATCGGATCGAGTCCAGGCGCCACCATTTGAACTAAGGGAAACAGGCAGTGGAGCCTTGCGGCTTCACTGCCCGTTCGCGAGTCGCGCGGCACTTTGTGAATGGCCGGCTGTGTTCTGGGACACATACATACACACACACACACACACACACACACACACACACACACACACACACACGTCCCGGAAGACAGCGCGCCCCATTCACCAGAAGACGCGAGGAGGAGAAGAATGAAGACTACTGTGGAATAGGAAGTGGCAGATTAGGACGATCTGGCTAGCAACAGCCATTTCAGGTAAGTAAAAAAAATTTTTTTTCAATTTTTTTCCCCCACATTTTTAGGAGCCTTTCTATGTAATTTTTTTTTTTATTTTTTAGGGTGGACCTCCGCTTTAAAGAGACAGTGTACCTGTTTTTTGGTGAGAGGTAATATGCTTTTCTCCATATATTTTGTGCAAATATGAGCTTGCCACACCCGTTAGTGGCACAGAAGATTAACAAAGGTAGGAGGGGGCGACGTGGGACATGGTTCTTAAAAGAGTACTCAAGGAAAATATGCAAATTAAGGTGTTTTGCATTATTTTAGGAGCAGAAACGCTGAACGCAAACGCTCCAAAAAATATAAGACCCGCCAACGATCACAGGATGACGACACCTAACAGGTTGTCACATTCATTAAGCATGTGGTTATTACACTCTAAAGGAGTTGTTTCCACTTACCCTGTGACAGGATCGAGGAAATTGGCACATGCGTTTATGCCAGCATGATAGAAGATGCCTTGCCAAGCTCATTTTCGTTGCATTTTGGGCCTGCATGTAGTCTGCAGTGGCAGAGCAATGAAATTGCACAGGCAGCCTCACAAGGATGAGGTTGTGCAAAATTCTAAGACCTATTAAGGCGACTATAGCAGAAAGTATACTGCAAATATCCACGCCACCAGCAACACCCATAACGATAGAGCGTAAATCGCTTGTTTGATGAAGGATGACCGAGACCCCGTCAGTGTTGCCAACCACCCGTAGATTTATGGCAGCCTGTAATTTTGACCCCTTTTTCGGGGCGCCCGTGAAAGTCCGTTACGGGCACCGGTGCCCGTAAAAATGATGGCCGCGAGCCGACCACGCAACTGCGCATGCGCGGTTCCGAAGCCGGCCCGAGCTCGGGAAAGCTCGTACGCGCTCGGCCGGGCAGCGCATGCGCAGTAACGTAATTGCGCCACCTGGCACCATTTTCGAATCCATCAAGAGAGACCACGGCGGCCAGCCAGGGCGACTCTGTCCTGTCATGCAGTGGATGATTGCACACTCATCATAGGCAGAGGTAACGGAGGAGAGTGAAGCTGTAGGGGGGGATATAATATCCGTAGTAAAAGGAGGACGTTACTGGGAGCCGGCCGCAAGAAGTAATATGATGGTGAATAGAGCACATCAGTCTCTGTCCCTGGGCCCTGGCTGCATGGCATATGCAGGGGACAGAGACTGATGTGCTCTATTCACCATCATATTACTTCTCCAATCCACATCATCAGTGTGCTGTGTCCTCCTGTGCCCCTTTCATCTCTCCACAGGTCAGGGCAACACAGTGATGATGTGGAGAAGTAATATGATAGCGGGCAAAGGAGGAGGCTACTCTGAGGATGTATCATGCCCGCAGCCTCTGTCCACCTCCTGTAGTATGTCCGCAGCCTCTGTCCACCTCCTGCAGTATGCCCGCAGCCTCTGTCCACCTCCTGTATTATGCCCGCAGCCTCTGTCCACCTCCTGTAGTATGCCCGCAGCCTCTGTCCACCTCCTGTAGTATGTCCGCAGCCTCTGTCCACCTCCTGTAGTATGTCCGCAGCCTCTGTCCACCTCCTGTAGTATGTCCGCAGCCTCTGTCCACCTCCTGTAGTATGTCCGCAGCCTCTGTCCACCTCCTGTAGTATGTCCGCAGCCTCTGTCCACCTCCTGTAGTATGTCCGCAGCCTCTGTCCACCTCCTGTAGTATGTCCGCAGCCTCTGTCCACCTCCTGTAGTATGTCCGCAGCCTCTGTCCACCTCCTGTAGTATGTCCGCAGCCTCTGTCCACCTCCTGTAGTATGTCCGCAGCCTCTGTCCACCTCCTGTAGTATGTCCGCAGATTCTGTCCACCTCCTGTAGTATGTCCGCAGCCTCTGTCCACCTCCTGTAGTATGTCCGCAGCCTCTGTCCACCTCCTGTAGTATGTCCGCAGCCTCTGTCCACCTCCTGTAGTATGTCCGCAGCCTCTGTCCACCTCCTGTAGTATGTCCGCAGCCTCTGTCCACCTCCTGTAGTATGTCCACAGCCTTTGTCCACCTCCTGTATCATGTCTGCAGCCTCTGTCCTCCTGTATCATGTTTGCAGCCTCTGTCCTCCTGTATCATGTTCGCAGCCTCTGTCCTCCTGTATCATGTTCGCAGCCTCTGTCCTCCTGTATCATGTTCGCAGCCTCTGACCATCTCTTGTCTTTTATCATGTCTGCAGTCTCTGAGGGGATCCTAGAAAGGAGTCAAGAGTGGGAGCACCGCCAGGATGGGGGTTACAGGAAGAGACAGACTTGTGTGGACTGTGGAGAGGAGACTATAGAATAGCCGCCAAGCTGGAGCCGTCTGACTAAGCCCTGCAAGGTGCACCTGAGAGGAGGTCAGTGACAGTGCCGCCAGGCCAGTCTGGGGGGTCACTAATGTAAGGGTGGAGTGAATACAATAATGTAAGAGGGCACTGATAGAAAGGTTTCCCCCTATATTAGTAACCCCCCTTACCTTAGTGTATTCACTCTGCAGAAGGTGGTCTCTGGTCACCATCCTGTACACTCTGATGTAAGGGGGAACTCTCTGCTGGCCGGGTTATAGTATCCTGACCTTCATGTAAATTGAGAAATATGTTTTTTGACTTTTGTTTAACTTAAATACATTGCTAATAGCACTAGCTATGTGTTTATAGTTCAAATATTGATATTTTCACTGTTTAGCACTAAAAACAGTAATTTGGATCCGCCAGTAAATGTCATGATTTTTTGCCAGTAAAATTTGTAAATTTTGGCGTTCTGCCAGTAGATTTCACTTTGGGGGGTTGGCAACACTGGACCCCATCAGAAGACCAATTTACAGTAACAGGTTCTCTGAACTTTATCCAGATGGCTGATGTATGTTTATGCACTGCACTTCCAGGGGTGGATGCTGCCCTCTAGTGTCTGAGACAGCAAGTGTCTTTGCCTTTTTATAACTCGGTTGTCTTTAGAGTTCCTATGGATGAGAAAGTGGACTTGTTCACACCAGATGCAGTCCAGTGCGTTTTTATTCTGCATCAAGAACGCATGGACTGTGTCTAACTTTGATTCCAATTACTTAGTTCACACCCGTACAGCACATTCTAGTGCAGTCAACCAAAGTAGAATGTTGCATTGTTTCTGTATGGAACGCATCTGGAAAGTGGCAAAACGCATTGAGATGCATCAAAAACACTCATGCAGAAACACATCTAGAACATAGAAATTGTGGCGATCTGGCCATCAGACTTGTACAGAATCTATACAGTGACAGATTTTGCCTGCCAATCAGCAACAGAGTTAACTTCGCTATATAAACTTCAGAAATGGTATTACATTCAACACAGGAAACTACAAGATTTGGCATAGTTTCTGGAAAGAGTGGAACCTAGCAACTGACTTTTGGTTGATACTTTTGATAGACCTAGTATAAGCGCTGGCGCACTCAGTCACTGCTATGAGAGCATTATGGTTATGCCACCGGAGGGCAGGCGGAACTTCTACACAAACCTTTGACATTTCCTATAATGGGAGGTTATTGTTTGGCCAAACACTGAACAATGCACTTAAGCGAATGACAGGAGGAAAAGTCTGGATGGTGGCCACAGATTAGTAAGAGGAAGCCGTCATCCTTTACTCAAGCCTACTGAACTTCAGAAGGTGCAGGAGGCCAAACCTTATAGGACAGGCTGCAGATTTAACAGATCACAGTGGAGGTGTCTCAAAGTTACTTTTGACATGAAATCAAGCCCAGAGCAAGCTGCTAAGATGGCTGGAAAGTCTTTTGAAAGTACGTCCAACCAGTCTCCTCCAGTTGGGACCAGAGGGCCTGAGTAAAATTGATGGTTGCAGCCTCCTTCTGGAGGGTTTGGAAGTCAATCATCAAAGACCAGTGGGTCCAGAAGACAGGTGGGAGTACAATGGGGAATTCCAAAGTTGACCACTGAATTTGTTTAATTTATGTTCAACAGATCTCAGTTTGCAAGATTTTTATACTGCTACAAGGCCATCATGCCAGTGATGCCAGAAACATAGAATCATCTGTGGGCCTTTCTCTCCAGTTTTTTCTAGTACTTAAGGCAGGAGCATTCTGGCCTGTTTCTGTTTGAAGGAATTGAATGTGTTCATACACACCAAGAGGTTTAAGATGGAGTTCATGCAGACAGTCCCAGGGACAGTTCAGCAGGAGGACCAGTTGGTATCAATCGACCAGCCGACTCATACTTCCATGTACCAATCAATGCCGAGCATCAGAGGCGTGTGAGATTTACGGTGGCCAGATGTCACTTCTAGTTCAGGTGTCTGCCTTTTACAGAATTGGCACAACCCCAGGAATCTTTTTGAAGATCTTGTTGGCAGTGGTGGTACCTTGGGCCAGGTGGCACATAAAGTAGTTTTCAAGCTGTCTTCTTTAACGTATGAGCTGGGCTGTCTATGGATCAGAAAATCTTTGTGCCTATACAAATTCAACAAGAACTGGAATTTAAAAAAAAAGCACTGTGCTTCTTTCGGAGGCATGCCTCTCAGCCCAGGAGATGTGCAAGGCCATTGGAACGCTGTGAAACGCAGATTCCCCAAGTATCTTGAATGGAAGGAAGTGTTTTCTAGCATTGCAAGCCTTATGCCGCGTACACACGGTCGAACTTTTCAGCTACAAAAGTCCGACAGACTTTCGACGGACTTTCAACAGACTTTCTAACGACCGGACTTGCCTACACACGATCACACAAAAGTCCGACGGATTTGTACGTGATTACGCACACCGGACTAAAATAAGGAAGTTGATAGCCAGTAGCCAATAGCTGCCCTAGCGTCGTTTTTTGTCCGTCGGACTAGCATACAGATGAGCGGATTTCTGGGTCCGGCGGAGTTACGACGTAAAGATTTGAAGCATGTTTCCAGCCGTCAGATTTGCGGCTGGAAAAGTCAGCTGAAAGTCCGGGGAAGCCCACACACGATCGGATTGTCCGCCGGACTTTTGTAGCCGAAAAGTCAGACCTTGTGTATGCGGCATTATAGGATCTTACAGGGGGCTGAGTAAGGTTGACAACAAGACTGTAGTAGCCTACATTGCCTGACAAGAGGACACCAAAAGTCTTTTCCTGTTGCATCTTGCAAAGAAACTTTTCGTGGGGCAGAGAACCACTTAGTCGGTTAAGGTTGGTCTTCTTGCCAGGGAAGCAAAATCAAATTTTTGGTTCTGTTAGGTAGAATATTTTTTCTACAAGTGCCTCATACCAATATTGGCCCTATGGGGCAATATTATGGGGCAGTAGTTCTCAGGGAGACTTCACTGAACATGCAGCTTCTGATATTTGCAACAGAATACCAATGCAAAGACTCCGTCATACAAGATACGTTCACAGTGCCATGGAATTTTCTGTCTGATCTTTGTCTCTGTTCAAATGAAATCTTTTATGGCAAGATCAGTAACAGCACCCCAATCCAATGAGACTACTTTTAATAGCCTGGCTATGGAATAGGCTACGCTAGAGGTGCAGGGATTCTCATCTGAGGTTGTTCAGACCTTGGTGACCAGAAGATCATCCATGAACAATACATAGGAGAGGATATGAAAGAAGTTTGTTTTGTTTGCTCAGCGAAAGCTTTCTCTCCTGCGTTCCCTGCTCTAGCCAATATCCTTGACATTTTACAGTCAGCACTAGAGGTTGGTCTGGCTAACAACTCCATTTAAGGTACAGATCTCTACTTTATCTCTTCACAGGGTGCAAAAGCCAGTCATCAGATGATTCTTCCAGATGAAAATCTATATATGACCTTGAGAGAAATCCTTGTTCCCTCTGTGGGACTTGGGCTTGGATCTGGGAGCACCATTGCTCCAATAGGTTTCATTTCCATTGAAGTACCTCACGGTAAAACTAGTTCTCCTGACAGAAGGATGTTGAAGATTGCAACACTTTCCTGCAAGGGCCCTTTTCTGTTCTTTTTTTTACCAGAGATGGGGATACTATGTCTATCGCCAAAGTTAAATTTTAAAGTGGTATCCAGTTTCCAGAAAAACTTGTAGTCCCTCCGAGTTTCACATGAGAGTCACTGAGTGCACAGCAGGAAGACTTCAATTTTCTTACACATGGTCGAGTTATTAACAGTGTACTTGGTCAAAAGAGGAAAGTGTACAATCTTTTCATTTAGCCATCAGGCCCTCAAGAGTCATCCACTCTTGGGTTACCAGCATAGCTCCCAACTGTCCCTGATTTGGAAAAATGTCCCTCTGTCCTCCTTTTTTCCCTCATTTTGGTCTGATCTATATAGATGTCTATAAAATGCACTTGTTATCTAAGTGTTTTCCAGCACTAAACCTTTCATCCAATTTCTAAATTGCTGCATTTGTAAATTCCAAAAGCCAATATAAAGGATTAGTAGTGGTTAAAAAAAAAAAACCACTTGTGGGTTTAGCCCAAAAATCTTGTTTTTTGTACAATTCTCCTTTAAGTGGACGTGGCAAGGGGTGTGTACTGTGCCTGCATACTTTTTCTGATCGGTGGCCCTCATTTCCATCTCAAAGTTGGGAGGTATGGTAACCAGGGTGGTTATGCCAGAATTGCAGGGAAGATATAGGTAAGGGCTAGCTTGAAAGTCTGGTGTGGCCTTCATTCAACCTTACAAGCTAGATATGCGACCAGCAAGTTTGGGACAAGAGAGATCAATTCTTTCTGGCTTTAGCAGGTTTTCTTCAATTGTCAGTGTCTCTTTTCATTTGCTCTCTCCCGCCCTATATTAGCTAGGTATATCCCGTAGTGTGCTGATGTGAGGTGGGCCAGGAAAAGGGAAAATTGTTATCAAATACTTACTGTAATTTTCCTTTCCTGGCCCATCCTCACATCAGGACTCCCTCCCTAGTGGCCTGTCGCAGGCTAAGTTATCAAACATTCTAGTTGGGGGAGGGGCTGTCTTCTATTTAGCTAGATACAGGTGGTCATGTGGGGCTCTGGAGGAGGTGTTAACCCATTGTGTGCTGACGTGAGGATGGGCCAGGAAAGGAAAGTTACAGTAAGTATTTGATAACAATTTTCCCTTATTTCGAGTCTGCTAAAGTCAAACAAAGCAAAAATCAATCAACTTTTTATTTCAACATTAGTATAAACATTTTGTTACATGAATGTACTTGGGTCAAAAAAAAGGCATGGAAATGATGCTCCAGCATTTCACAATAGTTAGAAGGGCCCTGATCAAAAGACCTTACAATCTACAAGGGTAGGACAGCAAAAATTAAACACATTAAACAAATCACATTAGAAATGCAGGGATACAAATCAAGCATGACTAACCTTTTTTGTGATCAGAAGTCCTCGCCCCAAACCCCCAAAAAGTTACATGGCAGAAGTATCATAAGCAAAAAAAGACAAAATACAAAAGGCAGAGTACAAACTTCATTGACACACACACAGTAGGAATGAATTAGCAGGAACATTCCTTTTTATCTCAAACATTACATAGCAGTTGTAAGTCTAACATGTGAGATTTAGAAGCAATCATCAAACAGCTTTAGTGGGGTGTGCAGGGTTAGGAATTATGCAAACCCCAAAAAACCCACATCTATTTGTAACCCAGTATACACACTGCAAAGAAAAATTCTGGCCTGTTCTTAGGCCAAACAGCCGTCACAAATGCTGGTCTTTAAATAACCTAAGCTTTCTCACCTCCACCCACCCAGTAAAGGACACACCCACCAGTCCAATTGATTCTGTCTCTTGAGGTGGACTCAAGTGGTCACACTTGTTCATTAGAAAATACACACTCGGGGGAGGTGGCCGAGCGATGGCAGAGTGAGGACGCACACCTCGGAGCTCTGTGCGGGGAAGCCCTGAGAACGAGCAGATAACGTTGTCAGAGAGAGCCGGAATTCATGCCAGGGGACCGCAAACACCCGCTGGACTTGGGGGCACAGAAGGGCTAGGAAATCACCCATTATTTCCTCAGGCAACACGCTGTTTCCTCCCCCGCTGCCCCGGCCAAGATGGCGCCGCCTCGAGTTCCTCCAACGAGCGCCGCCGCTTCATCCAAGAAGAGCACTCAGCCGGGACCCAATGCTGGAGGCGACCGAGCAGCTCAAGATGACAGGTCAGCCTCCCCTATACTATCCCCTATGATTCCAAGTACAGACACACAACCCAGTTGCGGTCATGCAGGGGAGACAGGCATTAATGCGGAGTGCTCTCTTAGAGACATTGTGGCAGGTCTGCCCACAAGGCAGGATCTCCAGGAAATGGCGGCATCCATAGTTAATGCTCTCTCCAGGGAACTACATGACTTACGCCATCAAGTAGATACAGTGGAAGAGAGGGTCACTGTGTTGGAATCCTCCGCATCCACTTCTGATGCCCGCATTGCCTCTATGGAGCAGGAGCAGCGTGGCTTCCGCCGCCATCTTGTGGAGATACAACTAAAGTTAGATGACGGCGAGAACAGAAGCAGACACAACAATTTGTGCCTCCGCGGCATCCCTGAAGCCACCATGGGCTCGGACCTACTTGCAACGGTGGTAGCTATCCTGAACCAGGTCCTCGGAAAACCGCCGACTACGGAGTTGGAGCTGGATAGGGTCCACCGTATCCCAGGACCCAGAGCGCCCCCCGCAGCATCCCAGGATCCCGATGCTATAGACCACCCACGAGATGTTCTGTGTAGGGTGCATTTCTTTAACATAAAAGAAGAGATCCTGCGCCTGGCATGGGAACGCGGCCCAATTGACTTTGACGGTGCGTTGATCCGGATCTACCCTGACATCTCCAGCCAAACAAGAGCAATGCGTGGCCTTCTGAGACCCCTGTTGGAGGTAATCCATGAGGCAGAGGCGACTTACCGCTGGGGTCACCCCTTCCATCTAATTGTGCGGAGGCGAGGAGCAGAATTCTACCTACGCTCACCAGACCAACTCTCAGACTTGTTCAGCTTTTTAGCCAAGCCTGCTGTGAGTGTCCCCAATTGGTTTGACTACCTGTTTTCCCTGGAGGCCCTTGGCCCACCTCTGCCCAGGCCGCAATGAGTTTGCCGACCCCGCTCACGCGCCACAAGTCGAGAGACTGTTAGATCTCACCCGAGGTCCTCCAAAGCTTAACCCTTCATCTTACGCCAAGGATTGGTAAGACATGATGAACGCTCGCACTGCATCACCTTCCTGGGTATTCTAAAAACATTAGCATTACACCTACAAGATGTTTCTGGAACTGCCTTGATGGGCAACTTCCTGGGGCTACATTGACTATCTTACACAGTATGCCCCAAGGATTCCTGGCCCCTGGATGTACCTTTGAACTCCATCTGGGGACTACAGGATGCCAACTGACATTTGCTAGCCTGCTAAGTGAGGTGCTGGGACAAAACAGACTCTGAATAGTCCCGTCTTGTATGCCGCCTCTCCCATTCAGTTTCACTATTGGTGGCTGGTGGGGGAGACGGATGCAGCGGGGAGAGCAGCAGACGGGTCATAAGCCCCCACATCTTAGGATGCTCCCACTGAATTTCATTATCCACTGGATATGTCGATTCCTCAATTTCAGATAGGTGCCCTGAGGGCCTGGTTTGTTTCTTTTTATGTGTTTTTCATATTCAATGGTTATTTTACTTGTCTCCCGGGCTAACTTCAAGACCTCTTACCCCCCTTAGTTTTTCCTAATGTATATGCAAGTAGCTACGTATTTGGAAGGGGGGGAGGGGTAGTGCCATAGTGGGTAATATTCTCAGGGCTGTGGTAGTCATGGGTGACATGTTCTGTTATGTTATGTTTTGTTATGCTATGTTATGCTATTTTATGCCGTTTTATTTTATTTTATTGTTTTTCATTTGCATTGTTCGCATTGACTTCGCCTCCCACAATCCGCTTCGGTATCCCCCAATGCGTAGGTAAAGACCCTTGGTCCTGGTGTTACGGGCTTCGCCATTGGGCATCAGCGTGGGTCCCGCCAATAATTCTTATTGTTTGCTTTGGCACTGGGATTCTTTCTGACGTTCATGAGCCTCCCGGGGACACTATCACCGAATGGTCACGGCGGAGGGTGCCCAGCTGCTCCGTTTTAAGTACTAATTGCTAAAGGTAATGTTAAGTTATATTGGTTCTCATATGAGAAACATTACGATTCTCTGGGGCGTTATCCCCCACATCTCCACCTATATTGTTTATTCCGATCACTGCCTTAACCCTGCTCAATTTAGAGTAGACCTTAACGCTCCTTCCACCCCCCCATTAGGGCGGACTCCTGTGTGGGCACTTTAAGTGTGCAACAGGGGCCCATAGTTAGTCTACGACAGGAACCGTTCACTCCCCTACCCCATCCCTCTTCCCTTCCTACCTTTTCCCCTCACGCTACCTTTTCCTGTCTTCTCCTTCTCCCCCCCCCTTTTTTTTTTTTTTTCCCTTTCTATTGTTCCCATCTTTCTCCCCTCACGTACTTTTTGTTAGTGTCCATACCTCTTTTTCCGTCCATTCGCCCCTTCCTGTTTCCTTACTCTCCCCCCTGGTCTATTTTCTCCTATCCCTGACCTCTGCCTGGGGGGGGCTCTGTTCTTGGGAATCTTCCACGCTTCTATTGACGTCCATTTCCCTGCCAGAAGATACAATGGGTCACCTAAAGATCACCTCTCTAAATGTGCGTGGCCTCAATATACCGGAGAAGCGCTCACAGCTTCTAGCCGACCTGCGCAGGGGCAAAACACATGTTGCTTTTCTACAGGAGACGCACATCTGTGCAGATTCTATCCCTAGGCTGACCAACGGGGCCTTTCCTGTAGCATACCACAGTGTCTCTCCGATCTCCAAATCGAAAGGGGTCAGCATCATACTAGCCAGGTCGGTTCCATGGGTGTTTGAGGCGCAGTGGGCAGACGCGCAGGGTTGTTTTCTTCTCCTAAAGGGAAGGGTGTCCGATGTGCGGGTCACTTTCGCAAATGTCTATTTCCCCAATGTGGATCATCCACAGTTTTTGCGCAAGCTCCTCTCTGAGCTCTTGGAGTTCTCAGAGGGGATGCTTATCTTTGGCGGAGACCTTAATTTTGCCATGGATCCGACCTTGGACGTCTCACGTGGAGCCTCACACCTGTCATACTCTCGCTTGAGACGTCTTAAGGCAGACCTCCATACCCTACACCTAGTTGACCCTTGGCGGTTGCTCCACAACCAAGACAGAGACTATACATTTTACTCTCAGGTGCATCACACCTACTCGCGGTTAGACTATCTACTGTTGTCACATAAAGATCTAGATAAAGTGGTTTCTACATCCATAGATGTCATATCTTTTTCCGATCATGCACCAGTCCACTTGACACTCCAGTTGGGGCCAATGGCTCGGTCTCCCCCATCTTGGAGACTAAATGAAGCACTGCTTCAAACGGAGGAAACCCGCTCAGATACTGAACACACTGCGGGAGTATTTTTCCGTCAACGAGGGGTCAGTTCCCAACCCACTTGTGGTCTGGGAAGCCCACTAGATGGTTGTAAGAGGCGCATTGATCAGAATAGGAGCCCGTCTCAAGCGGGATAGACTTCGACGCACGGAGGAACTCCTTGCATTGATCCGTAATCTGGAGAGTATACGCAAGGCTAGTCTTGCTCGCGCAACTTTTCGAGACCTTCAGAAGGCCCGTGAGGAGCTTTGTACGCTTTTATTTCATAAGACAAAACAGAAACTAGCATGGGCATGTCGTACTATGTTTGAGTTCTCAAACAAACCCGGGTCACTTCTGGCTAGAGCTCTGCAGGGCCCTCGCACGAAAACCTATATCCCCCACATACAGTCTTCCACGGGACAGAAGCTAAATACCTCTTCGGACATGGCTGAGGAGTTCCGCTCTTTCTACACAAGTCTTTATAAGTTAGAGAGAGCGCAATCTGTGGACTCCCCGACGGAGGGCAGTCATACCCTCCAATCTTACTTAGCTGCATCAGGCATGCCATCATTACCTGATAATGTAAGGGAGGAGTTGGAGGAACCCTTGACTGTTGAAGAATTGGGAGCGGCACTGGCCTCTTCGAAACCAAAAAAGGCCCTGACGGCCTAACCCCAGTGTACTACATAACTTTTTTCGACATATTATCAAAACCTCTGGTTTCGGCCCTTAATACCATCACGGAGGGGAACTCATTCCCAGTAGATACCTTAAGGGCCTATATCTCTCTCATCCCGAAAGAGGGTAAAGATCCGCTGCTGTGTGGGAGTTATCGCCCAATTGCACTTCTGAATTCGGACCTAAAACTTTTTGCCAAGATCCTGGCCAATAGACTGCTCCCCCACATACAGAGTCTTATTCACCGAGACTAGGCAGGCTTTGTGCCGCTACGAGAACCGCAGGATAACACCATCCGAGTTATTAATTTGATACATGCGGCAAAGACTACTAAACGGGCTCTTCTGATGTCAACCGACGCGGAGAAGGCCTTTGACCGTGTCGACTGGTCCTTTATCCGGGCTACTCTAGAGCACATAGGCCTTCGTTCATCCATGCTACAGTGGATACTGTCCTTATATACTCACCCCACTGCATCGGTCAAGGGGAACAAGACGAGATCGGACTTCTTTGACATCCGAAATGGCACACGTCAGGGCTGTCCCCTATCCCCCCTGATCTTTATTTTGTCCCTAGAACCCCTTCTGTGTACGATAAGGGCGAACTCAGACGTTGTAGGTTACTTGAAACCCTCGGGATCTCATAAGGTGGCCGCTTTTGCGGACGACCTTATCTTCTTTTTAACAGAACCACTTACTTCTCTCCCCAACTTGCTCCGATCCCTTCAAGAATACGGTACTCTCTCTTCTTTTCAGATCAATTTAACCAAATCCTCCATTCTCAACATAATAGTAGGCACAAGAATTGTCCAACGGTTACGTTCGGCCTTTCCACTGAGATGGGCAACCAAGCTTATACGATACCTAGGAGTTGACATTACCTCGGCAAATTATGCCCCGCTACTCCTCCGTCTCAAAACGGACCTCCTACACTGGCATTCTCTGACGCTGACTTGGTTCGGCAGATGTAGTGCCCTCAAGATGACTTTACTGCCTAGGGTTTTATACCTGATGCAGGCACTTCCCATCCGATTTCTTGGGGCCCAACGGCCAGCTTTCCTCAGAAGCCGGGACATCAGTGACGGACCCTCCCCTAGATTTCCGTAGTGGCCTACAGCTGCGTAATTATCTACGCAGCTGCTTGAGGAAACCAGGCATTACCCGCAAACTCACTAAACTGGAGCTTATTTGCCATCATGGGGAGCCAATACGACACTGTCTCTCCCTGCTTTACTCATCCTTAACCCAACCAGAGGAAGGGTATGTACCCCTGTTTCTCACTAAATGGGAGGTGGAACTCAGAACCCAATTCACTGATGTGCAGAGACAAAAAATTCTCTACTTTGCCCAGAAATCCTCTATTGCCACTAGGGTACAGGAAACCTGTTACAAAATTATGACACGTTGGTACAGGGTTCCTGCCGTTCTGCATCGTTTCTTCCCTCAGGTGCCCAGCCTTTGTTGGCGCTGTGGCACTGAGGAGGGGACGATGTTACATATCTTCTGACTTGAGGTTACCCGCACAATCGGACACCTCACCGGTGTCTCCTTGGAAGGAAATCCTGCAGCCTGTCTGCTCCATCTATCAGAACGACCCATTAAGAAATATAAGACCTCCCTCACCATCCAACTATTGAATGCCGCCAAGGCTTGTATTCCCCTTTGCTGGAGATCGGAGAGACCACCGGCAAAGTCCCTATGGTTTACTAAAGCGAACGAACTAAGGGATATGGAGGACCTTACTGCTACCTTACACAATCGAGAGGAGACCTTTCGAGAGACCTGGAGACCATGGCAGCACTTTATCTATACAGAAGCCTATCTTCAGGAAATGGCACAATCTAACTAACTTAATGGGCTAGCATCATCCCCCAGGCGGAGGACACCACATCCTACTATATCTATTATCACACTTTACTCTACCCTCCCTTTTTACTACCTCATCTCTTCAGTCTTTGCTCTCCTCTCTGTCCCCTCCCCTTTCTTTGCCCTCCCTCCCCATCTACCCTGGTTATATTCCTTTCCTACCCTTGGGGATACCAGTTTTTGTATTATGCATCCTCATTCATGGGTTTCTTTTTGTCCAGATACAGAGAAAATCCTAAAATTCATTACCCCTCCATAGGTCCCATGTCTGGGCTACATAGCTTTTTAGATCCCAATGTTCACCAATTATATGAAAAAATATCTTATATCACTGAGTGGCACGACTTGACATACAGGGTAGTCAGCTTTAAGTCAAACAACTAAGCTCCCAGAGCACTCACAAGGTCTCATACATAGGCAGTATTGTTATACCGGGGTATCACTCCCATAAGCCTTGAATATGGTGCTAATTAAGGTAACTAGATTTGTTGACCTTGTTGTTTTTGGTATTACTGTTTACATTTTTTCTTTCTCCTCATGTTTGACTATGACATTGTACTAATATTGAATATGTAACTGGTTGTATCTACTTAGTGTGGAAAATAAAGGAATTGAAAAGGAAAATACACACTCTTTACAAATGAAAAAATGCCTCAGCAGGGTAAAAGGGGAAATGACAACTTTCTGAGGGCTGCTTCACACAAATTGGTGACAAAGCACATTCGTCATTTATCATAAGCATACAACATTAAAATATGTGTGCAGCATCACACCAGACATATACATCTGGGCCAAAATACCCCAGTTCTAGATTTGGTGCAAACCCACACTTGCTTGATTTTATAATGTGATTTCTTGGGGTTCCATTATGTGAAACCCATCAAAAATGTTAGCACTGGTGAAAAAGAAAGTTTAACACCACAACATATAGACCTCTAGCCAGCTAGCAGGATTAGGAATCGAACCAAGAAACTCAGTGCTGCAAGGCTGAAGCTTTAGCCCCCGTTCCCACCTATGCGAATTAGATGCGGCTTACTCCGCATCTAATTAGCAGGACATTTTAAAATACATTCATATGAATGCATCTGGTTCACATATGTGCATTGCATTCGCACTTCGCATTGCACAAAAAGCATGTGCGTTTTCTGGGCATTGCGGTGCGAATTACGAGCCCCTTGTCTTCTATGGGACCGCATCTGCTTCGCAGATGCATTGCGTTCTGAACATGGATTTTCTCCTTCTCCTCACTACACCTCCCCCTCTCTTCCCCCTCTCCCTCCCCTTATGTTTAACAACATTGGAAGAACAGAACTTCTCTACATGAAGTGGCATGTTTGGGATGCAAACCCAGAAACTCAAGTAACTCAATGTTTGTTGCGCCAGGGCACTCCCAGGCACAAGCAGGGATATGGTAAAAGCAAATCAACCTTCTAACCATACACAATGAAAATTATATAGCATGGATGGGAAGTGAAAGAAATGGTAAAGGAATGATGTTTACCAATTGAGTTTTTTTTAAAAAAAAAACATTAAAAAAAATGACAAAATGGTTAATAAATGTGAAAAGTCCATTTGTCCTGGATGATAACCTCAGGGATAGTGAAAATCTGGGGAGCCACACTAGAAAGGTAGCTAGCTGGGGAGCAGAAGTTACTCTGGTAATAGGAACATAAAAGACAAAAGAGCAGCGCCAATCTGAGTGTAGTAGTTATAAAAGCACACTTTATTCATAAATAGTTGCACTCACTAGATAGCAGTTGTATGTGGGCACCTCATTAGGTAGCGACCAAAAGTGTCACAGAAGTCCAGGGTGGCTTAGTGCAGCGCGGTGCGGTCCTATCGAGGTCCACGGTGCCGGTGGCAGGGTGGCTTAGTGCAGCGCGGTCCTGTCAAGCTCCGTGGTGCCGGTGGTTTCCGGTGTCCCAGGCTTGACGTGGAGGGCGCAGAAGGAGATCGTCAGCCGGGTGTCACTGTCAAGTACCAAAGTACCATTAGAATCAATGGCTGAAACTTGCATTGGGCTACATAACTCTCATTTTCACTCCCAAAAAAGCTTTTTAACTCAGCTCTCATTTTGGTATTTACCATAACTCTTGGTAAAAAAGCAATGAGAGTTGTTTGCAGGTCTGAGCATGCTCAGTTGTGTTGGCACCTAGTTGTAAAGAGACAGGGAATTTATTTCTTCTCAGACTTTTAAAGATATTTCAGTGTAGAAATCACTTTTTCACACAGTTTAAAAGCACATTATCTTCAAACAATATACCACATATTTCAGTAATTTAGGCAATTATTGCATGCTCTAAACATTATTTCCATGTGCAATAGTCGTGGTCCTAACAAGAGTCATGGTTTGAGCGCTATTTGTTTTCAGGGAGCTATAGTAAATTCGTTTTTGAGAGTATTTTTTGCACCAGCGCTATAGTAAATACCGTTTTAGCGCTAATTAGTGCTATATTAAATGACCCAGGGGGGTGAATACAAGGGGGGAGGGGGGGCGAAGAAAGAAAAGGTTGCCAGAAGTCCAATGCCAGGGGAAAAAAGTTATAATTCAGCAAACAAACTCATTAGGTAAGGCAGTTACAGTGTAAAGTCTACAGCTTTTACCCATACTCCCAGATTTTGGTAAATTTCCTAGGGCAATTTTACCCCAAATAAGTAAGTTTATAAAGTGATAAGGTTTTTTTAACCATGGATCTCCACTGTTATACCGTAGGAGGGTCCGACACCTTCCATTTGGTAAAAATAGTTTTCCCAGTCTTACTGTGGATATAAAAAGTCTACACACCCCTGGTAAAATGTCAGGTTCCTTTGATGTAAAAATGAGACAAAGATAAATATTTTCAGAACTTTTTCCACCTTGAGCCCGGGTTCACACCTATGCGAATTAGATGTGCGTTTCTCCACATCTAATTCGCATAGCAGGAGAATGTGACTGGCTCCCTATGGAGCCGGTTCACATATCTCCGGGGCGGCTGCGGAGCGCACTGCACAAAAACACTGTGCTCCGTTTCAGCCGAATTCAGGCATAGAATCAGCCCTGATTCGTCCCTGAAACGGGGAACAGGGACGCACAGCACTCCTGTGCGATCTGCAGCCCGTTATAGTGTGAACCCGGGCTTCATGCGACCTAAAAACTGTACAACTCAATTGAAAAACAAACTGAAATCTTTTAGGGGGTGGGGGGGGAGTAAAACTAAAAAACTAAAATAATGTGGTTGAATAAGTGTGCACACCCTCTTATAACTGGGGATGTAGCTGTGTTTAGAATTAAGCAATCACATTCAAACTCATGTTAAATAGGAGTCAGTACACACCTGCCATCATTTAAAGTGCCTCTGATTAACCCCAAATAAGGTTCTAGTAGGTGTTTCCTGACATTTTCTTAGTCGCATCCTACAGCAAAAGCCATGGTCTGCAGAGAGCTTCCAAACCATCAGAGGGATCTCATTATTAAAAGGTATCAGGAGAAGGGTACAAAAGAATTTCCAAGGCATCAAATATACGATGGAACACAGTGAATACAGTCATTATCAAGCGGAGAAAATATGGCATAACAGTGACATTACAAAGAACTGGACGTCCCTCCAAAATTGATGAAAAGAGAAAAGAAAACTGGTCAGGGAGGCTTCCAAGATGCCTGCAGCAACATTAAAGAGCTGCAGGAATATCTGGCAAGTCCTGGCTGTGTGGTACATGTGACAACAATCTCCCATATTCTTTATATGTAGGGGCTATGGGGTAGAGTGGCAAGGCGGAAGCCTTTTCTTATGAAGAAAAACATCCAAGCCCAGCTAATTTTTGCAAAAACACATATGAAGTCTCCCAAAAGCATGTGGGAAAATGTGTTATGGTCTGATGAAACCAAGGTTGAACTTTTTGGCCATAAATCCAAAAGATATGTTTAGCGCAAAAACAGCACTGCACATCACCAAAAGAACACCATACCAACAGTGAAGCATGGTGGTGGCAGCATCATGCTTTGGAGCTGTTTTTCTTCAGCTGGAACAGGGACCTTAGTCAAGGTAGAAGGTCAATATTGGCACAAAACCTGCAGGCTTCTGCTAGAAAGCTAAACATGAAGAGGAACTTCATCTTTCAGCATGATAACGACCCAAAGCATACATCCAAATCAACAAAGGAATGGCTTCACCGGAAGAAGATTAAAGTTTTGGAATGGCCCAGCAAGAGTTTAAAGGTGTGCACACTTATGCAGTTGTAGAGCTGTACGATTTATAGGTCACATTAAAGGTGGAAAAAGTTCAGAAATGATTTAGCTTTAGCCTCGTACACACGTTACGATTGTTGGCCAACCGAGTGTCTGATTTTTGTTAAAAGGGCGTGTGCCAGGATCTTGTCTTGCATACTAATGATGCACAATTGTTGCGCCACAAACATGAACGTAGTGACGTACTATTAAGAATTTCAGCTCTTGAGCACCACCCTTTGGGCCCCTTCTGCTAATTTCGTGTTTGAGCATGCGTGTTTGTACTTTCGACTTTTATGTGACAGATTTGTGTACTGACCATAAGGAAATCTGACGTCAAAACGTCGTCTGCCAAAAATTTACTAGCCTGTCATCCAACATTTGTTGGCCAAAAGTTGGACAACAATTGTCAAAAGATGCGTACAACGGTAAGATTTTAGGACAACAGTCTGCCAGCAGACAATCCACTGCCAACACTCGTACCTTGTGTACAAAGCTTTAGTCTAATTTTTTTTCATAACAGAAACCTGACATTTTAACAGGGGTGTGTAGATTATTTTTATATGCCATGTAAATAACTTTATGTGAAGAGGAGTATCGATCACATCGCATTATCCCAGCAGGAGCAAAAGCTAGTCCATAGAAGCTACCAATTTGCGTCCTACAGAAAGATCAGCCACCACTACTTGCCAAAAATATTGTATATACAAGACCAAACCAAGTGAATAAACATGCCTGACTCAGTAAGGCATTTACGGCAATGAGGATCCACGTTCGCATAGATAGTAGAGAGTCTTTTGGGTGAATAGTATGCCCTGTGAAGAAATTTTAGTTGTTTCCATCTGTCTCGCTCTGAGATGTCTCTCACGGACGCATGGATTCCAATGGGTTTTTTTTTTTTTTTTGAAGCACGTGATTTTAGCCAAAGTCTCTAATAGGCTTCAAAAAAGGGTGGGCTTGGGGCGCAGAGCACTGCACCCCGAGCCCACCCAGTTGTGTGGCAATAGCGATTGAATACTCGCTATTGTCACACTAATTCCCCTCCCGGCCAATCTGAGACCCGTTTCCCGGCTGGCCGAAAGGAGAATCGATCCTATTGGCCTAGGAAGAGGAAGGAGGAGATGCACGGCCGCTGTGATGCAGAGGAGGAGATGCAGGGAAAGCTGCCGCCCATCACCTGGAGGGAAGAGCTGCCAACCGACCGAGGGGGGTGCGGATGACCCAACCAAGCCAGTGCGGGTGACCCGAATGACAGGGGGGGGGTCTGTGGGTGCACTGTTTGCCGCAAAATGAAATATACCACCAGCTGCCACTAGCTTGGAGGTATCAGTCTAGGCAAGGCAAAAATACAAGGAGAAAAGGAGTATCTTTTGATACAGACCATATCATATGATACAGACAGGGACAATCATAGTATATCTGTACCATATGATAGCTGTGGCCAATCACAACTTTCACAATAGTACACAATGAATGAATTGATGCTATTCATAAAAATGATTGCTTATAAAAGTGATAATAACTGTTATAAGCAATCATAGTGTAAAAGAAAAAAAATCCTGGTCACCTCTCCAAATTAGTACAGTGTCACTCTGGTAACACACTGTATTGCTCTACTCACAGTATGTTTTTCAATGTTTAAAAAATAAAATTACAAAGAAAAAAATGTTAAAAAATTGAAAAAGAAAAGATTAGATTTGTGTTTTTTACATTCTGTCACCAGTTAGTGTCACCAGTCATATGATGATGCTGTACTGGTCTAGTGACACTATGCGGAAAAAAATTGTAAAAAAAAAGTTTTTTTTTTTAATTTCTTAATTTTCCAAAAAAATGTGACAAAAAATAAAAATTTCAAGAAACTCACCAGTTTCAGCTTGTTCAATAAAGCCTTCACAATGAAACCTGGAAGCTGATTGGTTACTATGCACAGCTGCACCAGATTCTGTGTGCACCAGTTTTAGTAAGTCTCCCCCATAGTGCTCACCAATGTGTTTATTGGCTCAACTGTTGCCGCTTTCAAAGTAGTCCCCAACAAACTTCACAAAGCTTGTGTAGCAAAGTCTCTTACCTCTTTTGGTCTAATGAGAACCTCCAAGGCCAAAGATAGCTGACATTCTTCTGTAAGTGGTGGGTTGTGAGGCATAGTGGGTGCAAAGATAATGAAAGCTGTTGGGCGCCAGACACTTCTTGGATGTAAAAGAAGTTTTATTTCTTTTGACAGTCCTTCTATATTTGGGGGAAAGAGGGCTAGGGGCAGGACACCCTTAGATAGTTGCAAACTGAAATGGCAGACTCCGAGACTTCAATAGGAGGACAGCCGTACATCGAAAGGCCCCAGCAAGGTGCCACTTCTGCACGTGCACGATTGCTGTCTCCTATGGTAACAGTCCTTTAACAGTTCTAACTCAAAAGTAACAGTTCTTTTAGCTCCACTACAACTGCTCCTTGTAGTTCTTCAATACTGAGCTCCTGGTCTCTCACTAGACCCTCTGATTCACTGACTATGAATCCCTCCAAGGTTTGTGATAGTATCTCCCTCAAGCGTCACCCATGCTTCCCTGCTGGGTCCCTAGGTTGGCACTTCGGATACCTTCAAGCTTTACCCCTGCTGACCGGCTTGGTCCCTGGCTTGACACACAAGGCTACTCTGCAAGCGTCCCCTCCGCTGGTTGGGTGCAGGGGCGGATCCAGAGTCTAGTCTCGGGAGGGGCAGTGCCAAAAAATATGTTTTCTTGTGGGCAAATTAATGAAAAAATGGCTGGTGTTGGCGCTTCAATCATCCCGGCACCATGGTTGTTATGGTATCAGGATGATTGAAGCACATTATTTCTTTTAATACATTGTAATATAAAATTAAATGGTTCAACTCACCATAATGCAGAATCAGTGGGAGCCCTGAGCGTGTCACTTGCCACCGTCGCCTGCCACACATTGTGGATTGTCACTTACCTGCCACATGTTGCAGATTCTCACTTGCCACGTCACCTGCCACCAAATGCGGATTGTCACTTGCCACGTCACCGGCCACACATTGCGGATTGTCACTTGCCAGGTCACCTGTCAGCAGATGCGGATTGTCACTTGCCACGTCACCTGCCATACATTGCGGATTGTCACTTGCCTGCCACCAGATGCAGATTGTCACCTGCCACATGTTGCGAATTGTCACTTGCCACATCACCTGCCACCAGATGCGGATTGTCATGTCACCTGCCACCAGATGCGGATTGTCACTTGCCACACATTGAGGATTGTCACTTGCCATGTCACCTGACACACCTTGCGGATTGTCACGTGCCTGCTAAGGTGGTGTTTTGCTTGTCTCTTGCTCCTTTTGTCCGAGTCAAGCAGCAGAGAGATAATGTAATCTCTCTGCTGCCCATGCTGCCCGCACAGTGAGGGCAGAAGTTACTTCAGGGATGCGGGGGCGGTGAGAGGTGATGTCATCTCTCTGCTCCCCTGCCCGCCAGCTCGCTGATTGGCCAGCCGCCCACTCACACCTAGCCTGCTTTCACCCGCCCACACACTGAGCCACACGCCTGCCCACAAACCGAGCCGCCCGGTCCTCCTGCAGAGCCGCCCACTCCCTCATCCGCTCGCGGAGCCGCCCGCACTCTCTCATCCACCTGCAGAGCTGCCTGCTCTCTCACCCGCCCGGCCCACAACAAATTTCTCGGGGTGGCAATTGCCCCGTTGCCCCCCCCCAGATCCGCCCATGGTTGGGTGCCTTGATCACCGCCTGAAGTTTCCCGATTCTCCCCTGTGCCCTTTTTAGTGAGAATCTGATTCCGGTACTTTCTTCAGTTACTCACTGTGGTCCCTGGTAAAGGTGATTGGTCCCTTCATGGCGACAGCTTCCCTTCAACCTCCGACCACTGACAGGTTTTCCGGCCAGCAGAACCATCAATTTTGGTTGGACTGCAAGTCGCAGTCCCAACCCTGTGCTGCCCTCTTACTTCTGGATAGGCCCTCACACAGCCTGGCATCTAGATGCCCCCCGGGATAGGCCCAATCTCCGGCCTAGCAGCCCAGGGCAGTCGCGACATGTCCTCCCTAACAGCCATCCAGGTGGCACAGAACAGAGATCGCCTGACCTCACCCGAATATATAGGCTCTCCCAGCAGGCCAAGGGATTAAAGAAAACCCCTGCGCATTGGCTGGGACACCCACATACCCATAACCTGACCTTAGGTTGACCTTCTCGTACCTAGTATCACCAAGTACCCGGCCACCTAGTGGTAGTTTTAGGGCTGGGCTCAGCCCTTCCTTCTCAAAGCTGGCCACTCAGCTGTCTAATTGGCAGCTCCTATCTCTCCACAGTGACTCATCTGTTGATGATATCCTGCTCGTCAGTCCTGCCTACTTAAGCCGTCCAGTCCAGATGATCTCTGCCTTCGCCTTGGTCACATCTCTAGAGACGCTCTCCTGTGTTCCTTGGCTGACATTCCTTCTAGCTCCAGATCCTGCTTGCTGCTCTACTATGCTCATCTCTGGCTCCCTAACGTTTTGGCTTATCTGACTGTTTGTTCTGGTTCCTGAACTCTGGCTATGTTTTGACTACGTTTACCTTTTTCTATTATTATTAAACAACTGTGATTTAACTGTACTTCTGTCTCAGTTTGATTCATGGTTTCTGACAGGTAGAAAAGAAAAGTGCAACAAGGCCAAGCTTAGGGAGAAATCAAAAGATCCCTATCAATCGACCAAGATAACTACTCTTGGCAAGTAAATTTGGGAGGAGCTCCCTGACTAAAATCCATGGCGCTACACTTATTTGGTTATACTCCTATGGGTCACAGGAGTGCACTTAGTTCTGCAGTCCTGTGACCCAGATTCAGCAGACAGCGGGCTAAAGTTCAGGGTCTGAAGGTATCCTGACAATAACGTCGGGATCCACCCAGATGCCACTCAGTACGCTGCTGAGAGCCTGGGGCAGCCACTCCCACCCTCTCAACAACCCGGCGCTTCAGTGAGCGCTGGAAGGGCAGGACAGAGAGACGGTGACTGACAGTCATCGTTGTCTGCTCAGTGAAGGCTGAGAGCTGAGCAATCAGTGGTCTTAGAGACAGCAGTGGACTGATGCTGCATCCACATAGGTGAGTATGTGTGTTTGTTATTTTGTAATTCCGTACTTCTATAATATGCAGAATGGGTGTAAGTCTTGTTGCAGAGCAGTTAGTATTTTGTGGCATATGGGTGCAGTGTATACAACAAGTAGGTTCAGATTCTATTTAACCATGCCTCCTTTTCACCCTTTATGCATTCTGTATTCATGTTGCTTAGCCTTGTAATTTAACTATATCCTTCTGTATGCCTATGGCTACCACCCTGGAAGAAACCCAGAATAAAGAAGCAGCCATGGATCCCCTTAAACTACCTGGCCAGGTCCTATTGCCCAAAAAAACAAGAATACCGGATAGGCCCCATCTTATTCAAATGATACTGTAATGCTCTAATAGAAATTCCTACAATTATGGCATGTGAGGTGCAGCAACAGTGCACAAGAGCAGCAAAAAGTTACAACTTCTAGCAGGTTTTTTTTGCTGTCTCTGTCTCACTGAGGATCTTCGCCCTCTATCTAGTGTGAACCAGCCTATGCAATTATTCCTAGTGAGGGTAAAAGGAAACAAAAAGTGGTAATAATTTTAACAGAACTTATTCACATTTATCTGCAGAGTTTATTATATACAACGTAAAAAGATGACATTTTATTCCTTAACCAGTTATTGACCGCCCACCACACATATATTGCAGCAAGGCGGCCGCTCTGCGCCAGATCACATTCCTGGTACGTGATCTGACACTCCCGGATCTGGGGTGATTATACACAGCAGAAGTCCAGCAGAGGGTACCGCGTACTCGTTGTCCGCCAGCACCCGCCAATTGTACAGGGCACAGGCAGAACGACAATCTGTAAACAAGGTCGATTGTCGTTCTGTCAGAGGCGAAGGCACAGATCCTGCGTTTCTGCTAAGCAGGAACACTGATCTTTGTCTTCCCCTAGTCAGATCACCTCCCCAACAGTGGGTAAGCACAACCCAGGCATACATTTAACCCTTTCATCGCCCCAGCTGTTAACCCCTTCCCTGCCAGTGTCATTAGTACAATGACATTGCAAAATTTTTTAGCACTGAATTAGTGTCACTGGTCCCCAAAAAGTGTCAAAAGTGTCAGGTGTCTGATTTGCCTGCCGCAATATCGCAGTCCCACTATAAGCCGCAAATCGCTGCTAATCGCCTCCATTACTAGAAATTTTTTTGGGGGAAAAATAAATAAAAATATGCCATAGTTTGTAGAAGATATAACTTTTGCCCAAACCAATCAATATACGCTTATTGGGGGGTTTGCCAAAAAATATGTAGCAGAATACATATTAGCATAAACTGATGAAGAAATTTGATTTTTTTTTTTACATTTGTTTATTGTGTATGTTTTATAGCAGAAAGTAAAAAAAATGTTTTTTTTTCTTCAAAATAGTCAGTATTTCTTTGTTTATAGAGCAAAAAATAAAAACCGCAGAGGTGTTCAAATACCCCCCAAAAAAGCTCTATTTGTGGGGAAAAAAAAGAACAAAAATTCTATTTGGGTACAGTGTCGCACGACTGCGCAATGTCAGTTAAAATAAAGCAGTGCTGTACCACAAAAAATTGCCTGGTCGTGAAGGAGATCTTCTGGAGTTGAACTGGTAAAATACATTTTGGTTGCAGCCAAGTAATCATTATTTTATGCCCAGTGGGCTAAATACGGTATGCACCCACACATAAGGATATTTTAGCTCAGATTGTGCGTGAAATGTAAAATGTGCCTATAGCTTAATGTAAAATTATTTTACATCTTTTCTTTCAGAACACAAAAATAATATGATCTCTACCACACTGCCCTCTAGTGATAAAACATGTTATGTTCCTTATCATAGTACTGATTGGCATGCGCACCTTTTAAGCAGAGACAGCTGAAGCCTTTTTGGGCCCTTAGCAAAATTTGGGGGGCCCCACATTTTGTCTGTATTGTACTGTACTGAGGCTTAACCCTGTGTGACAAAGTGTGTGTTTTCAAGAACTTAAAGCAATGTAACCGCTTCCAGAATGATTTTCCACAATGGTTGACCTATTAAATTTTACTTTATTAAAATGAATGGTTTTAAAAATTAAAAGAAATTTAAATAACGTAAAAGAAAGTAATATCAACTTGCAAATGCATAGAATAATCATCTGAGCACAGTAAAAAGTAATACATAATGTTAACATAGTGAAAATGATTTCCATACTTGAAGGATAATTTCAGTAAGGCCAGTTGTAGACAGGCGTGATAATTTTATAATGTTTATACTCAGGATCTTGTTGACAGAAAGATTCTGGGTAAAATGTTCTGTAAAGACCTTGCGCAAACACACATGTGAGCGTAAAAGTGTGTAAGCATATAGACAATTAAAATTCTTCTTCATTGCCAATCAGGGTGGATATAAATCAATGTTTTGGTTTTTTTTTGTTTTTTTTTTAACCACTTCAGCCCCGGAAGGATTTACCCCCTTCCTGACCAGAGCACTTTTTACAATTTGGCACTGCGTCGCTTTAACTGCTAATTGCGCGGTCATGCAATGCTGTACCCAAACAAAATTTGCGTCCTTTTCTTCCCACAAATAGAGCTTTCTTTTGATGGTATTTGATCACCTCTGTCGTTTTTATTTTTTGCGCTATACCTGGAAAAAGACAGAAAATTTGGAAAAAATTGATATTTTCTACTTTTTGTTCTAAAAAAAATCCAATAAACTCAATTTTAGTCATACATTTAGGCCAAAATGTATTCGGCCACATGTCTTTGGTAAAAAAAATGTCAATAAGTGTATATTTATTGGTTTGCGCAAAAGTTATAGCGCCTACAAACTAGGGTACATTTTCTGGAATTTACACAGCCTTTAATTTATGACTGCCTATGATGTTTCTTGAGGTGCTAAAATGGCAGGGCAGTACAAAACCCCCACAAATGACCCCATTTTGGAAAGTAGACACCCCAAGGAAATTGCTGAGAGGCATGTTGAGCCCATTGAATATTCATTTTTTTTGTCCCAAGTGATTGAATAATGACAAAAAAAAAAAAAAAATTACAAAAAGTTGTCACTAAATGATATATTGCTCACACAGGCCATGGGCATATGTGGAATTGCCCCCCAAAATACATTTAGCTGCTTCTCCTGAGTATGGGGATACCACATGTGTGGAACTTTTTGGGAGACTATGCCGCGTACGGGGCCCCGAAAACCAATCACTGCCTTCAGGATTTCTAAGGGCGTACATTTTTGATTTTACTCCTCACTACCTATCACAGTTTTGAATGCCATAAAATGCCCAGATGGCATAACCCCCCCCCCCAAATGACTCCATTTTGGAAAGTAGACACCCCAAGCTATTTGCTTTGAGGCATGTTGAGTCCATGGAATGTTTTATATATTGACACAAGTTGCGGGAAAGTGACAAATTTTTTTTTTTTTTTTTTGCACAAAATTGTCACTAAATGATATATTGCTCACACAGGCCATGGGCATATGTGGAATTGCACCCCAAAATACATTTAGCTGCTTCTCCTGAGTATGGGGATACCACATGTGTGGGACTTTTTAGGAGCCTAGCCGCGTACGGGGCCCCAAAAACCAAGCACCGCCTTCAGGATTTCTAAGGGCGTGAATTTTTGATTTCACTCTTCACTGCCTATCACAGTTTCGGAGGCCATGGAATGCCCAGGTGGCACAAACCCCCCCCCAAATGACCCCATTTTGGAAAGTAGACACCCCAAGCTATTTGCTGAGAGGCATGGTGAGTATTTTGCAGCTCTCATTTGTTTTTGAAAATAAAGAAAGACAAGAAAAAAACATTTTTTTTTTCTTTTTTCAATTTTCAAAACTTTGTGACAAAAAGTGAGGTCTGCAAAATACTCACTATACCTCTTAGCAAATAGCTTGGGATGTCTACTTTCCAAAATGGGGTCATTTGGGGGGGGGGGGGGGTTGCCACCTGGGCATTCCATGGCCTCCGAAACTGTGATAGGCAGTGAAGAGTGAAATCAAAAATTTACGCCTTTAGAAAGCCTGAAGGCGGTGCTTGGTTTTCGGGGTCCCGTGCGCGGCTAGGCTCCCAAAAAGTCCCACACATGTGGTATCCCCGTACTCAGGAGAAGCAACAGAATTTATTTTGGGGTGTAATTTCACATATTCCCATGGCATGTTTGAGCAATATATCATTTAGTGACAACTTTGTGCAAAAAAAAAAAAAAAAAATTGTCTCTTTCCCGCAACTTGTGTCACAATATAAAATATTCCATGGACTCGACATGCCTCTCAGCAAATAGCTTGGGGTGTCTACTTTCCAAAATGGGGTCATTTGGGGGGGTTTTGAACTGTCCTGGCATTTTATGCACAACATTTAGAAGCTTATGTCACACATCACCCACTCTTCTAACCACTTGAATACAAAGCCCTTTCTGACACTTTTTGATTACATGAAAAAATTATTTTTTTTTGCAAGAAAATTACTTTGAACCCCCACACATTATATATTTTTTTAAAGCAAATGCCCTACAGATTAAAATGGTGGGTGTTTCATTTTTTTTTTTCACACAGTATTTGCGCAGCGATTTTTCAAACGCATTTTTTGGGGAAAAAACACACTTTTTTAAAATTTTAATGCACTAAAACACACTATATTGCCCAAATGTTTGATGAAATAAAAAAGATGATCTTAGGCCGAGTACATGGATACCAAACATGACATGCTTTAAAATTGCGCACAAACGTGCAGTGGCGACAAACTAAATACATTTTTAAAAGCCTTTAAAAGCCTTTACAGGTTACCACTTTAGATTTACAGAGGAGGTCTACTGCCAAAATTACTGCCCTCGATCTGACCTTCGCGGTGATACCTCACATGCATGGTGCAATTGCTGTTTACATTTGACGCCAGACCGACGCTTGCGTTCGCCTTAGCGTGAGAGCAGGGGGGACAGGGGTGCTTTTTTTTTTTTTTTTTTTTTTCTTTATTATTTTTTTGCTTTTTTTATCTTATTTTTAAACTGTTCCTTTCATATTTTTTTTTTTAAATCATTTTTATTGTTATCTCAGGGAATGTAAATATCCCCTATCATAGCAATAGGTGGTGACAGGTACTCTTTTTTGAAAAAATTGGGGTCTATTAGACCCTAGATTTCTCCTCTGCCCTCAAAGCATCTGACCACACCAAGATCGGTGTGATAAAATGCTTTCCCAATTTCCCAATGGCGCTGTTTACATCCGGCAAAATCTAAGTCATAAAATGCTCGTAGCTTCCGGTTTCTTAGGCCATAGAGATGTTTGGAGCCACTCTGGTCTCTGATCAGCTCTATGGTCAGCTGGATGAATCACCGGCTGCATTCTCAGGTTCCCTGTTGAGACAGGAGAGCCAGAGAAAAACACGGAAGACGGTGGGGGGGGCACCCCCCCCCACTGCTTGTAAAAGCAGTCTAGAGGCTAATTAGCCGCTAGGATTGCTTTTACATGAAAGCCGACCGCTGGCTGAAAAGAATGATACCAAGATGATACCTAAACCTGCAGGCATCATTCTGGTATAACCACTCAAAGTCGTGAATGGCGTACCTGAAGACAAAAAAATGGTTAACAATAAAGCACAGTAAACGGTAAAGTATAAAAAATTGCAGACCTGAAAAACAAACATGATAAAACATAATAACAATAAAACACTGCAGAATAGAATACAGTAAAAAAGAGCAGAACAATAGAGAGAGAATAGAGAGAGAGAGAACAATAAAACGACAACTATTTTTTTTTATTTTATATTTTTGTATGTGTTTTTTTTTTTTACACTTTTTTTTGTAACTAACTTTTATAACTGTAACCGGTTCCAGGTTTGGGTCTCTCAAAATGTGATGGCATCTTGGGAGACCCTGTGAATGTGTGCCTAGCCTGTGCAATGCTGTACCCTACGCTAATACTCAACTAGTGAATGGTAGCATTCAAAACATTCACCAATGCAAAGACCAGGATTGTCAGGACAGGAGGGACAATAATAGCGGGTGTCACGCCTATATCCGCACTTGCTGCAGACACAACATCTTTTTTGGGGGGGTTCGCTGGGTAGGGGTACTCGGGAGGACATAAAGAAAATGCCTCTCATGCAGCCGACTGCATTTGGTTGGGGATGTGAATGGGGGAAGTACGGGCGCTGCAGAAGTGGTGGGTTCCCAATTAGGATTGGCGAATGCAGCAGGAAGGGCATTATGGGCACGACGAGCCTGTGTTTGTCTTCTTGGTGGCAGTGGGACACTACTTGTGCTTGCCACCTCACCAGCTTGAACTGCACTTATGGGACTCGCCACGTCACCAAGTGTTACTGCAGTGCTGGTTTGACTACGACCGGGGTGTACTAGGCCGCTGGTGCTTGCCAGTTCACCAAAACGCTACCAAAAAAACTGTTAGCGATCGCAGGGATCAGGCCTGACTCTGCGAACGCTGCAGTTATGAGTTTAGTGTTTTGTAAGTGACAGTGATCGATCGATACTGCACTTGGGTGGGCTGGGCCGGGCTGGGCGGAGGGGCAAAACGCAGGTGCTAGCAGGTATCTGGGCTGATCCCACTAACACTGCGTTTTTGGGAACCCTAAACTGCTGGGGACGCTAGTATAGATCTGATCGGATCAGGTATTGATCTGATCAGATACTATACCACTAAGGGAGGTGTACGGTGCGTGCGTGGGTGTTAGCGCGACTGGCGCTAACCTGACGCTGCCTGGGGCTGGTGCTTGCCAGTTCACCAAAACGCTACCAAAAAAACTGTTAGCGATTGCAGGGATCAGGCCTGACTCTGCGAACGCTGCAGTTATGCGTTTAGCGTTTTGTAAGTGACCGTGATCGATCGATACTGCACTTGGGTGGGCTGGGCTGGGCCGGGCAGAGGGGCAAAACGCAGGTGCTAGCGGGTATCTGGGCTGATCCCGCTAACACTGCGTTTTTGGGAACCCTAAACTGCTGGGGACGCCAGTATAGATCTGATCGGATCAGATATTGATGCGTTCAGATAGTATACCACTAAGGGAGGCGTATGCTGCGTGCGTGGGTGTTAGCGGTACTGGCGCTAATCTGACGCTGCTTGGGGCGACGCATATCACCGCCGGGCGATCAGGGGGCTAAACCTTTATTCGGTAATAAACGGCGGGTGCCCTGACACTATGAAAAATAAACGAACTAACCAGCGTCACCCGTAACACTTATACGGTGATCAGTGGTGAAAGGGTTAACTAGGGGGCAATCAAGGGCTTAAAACATTTATTAGGTAGTATATGGGGGTCCCTGTCACTATAAAACGCTGACGGCGAACCTAAATATTTACGTTCCTAACTAGCATCACCAGCGACACTAATACAGCGATCAGAAAAATGATCGCTTAGTGACACTGGTGACAGGGGGTGATCAAGGGGTTAAAACTTTATTAGGGGGGTTAGGGGGTACCCTAGACCTAAAGGGGGTAACACTCACTGTCCTAACACTGTAACTGTCACTAACTGACACCCTGCAGTAATCAGAAAAAAAAAATAAAAAATACTGCTTGGTGTCAGTGTTACAGGGAGGGGGGAGGGGTGATTGGGGGGTGATCGGGGGGCGATCGGGGGTGTTTTGTGTGCCTGGCATGTTCTACTGTGTGTGTGTGTTGGTGCACTTACATGTCTTCTCTCCTCGGCGTTAGAACGGAAACGGCCGAGCCGAGGAGAGATGACATCACAACCTCTGCCTGTGTGTACTATACACAGGCAGGGGATGTTCCTCATTGGCTGGGAGCGATCGCGAGGGGGGGGGCCACGATCGGATGGTCCCCCCCTCGTCTCTCATCGCTCCTAGCCAAATGCCGACCGCCGCTGGCACCGGGGGGGGTCCGATTGGACCCCCCGCTCGCGGGAAGGCAATCACGTATGGGTACGTGATTTTGCCTGCCCGTGCCATTCTGCTCACGTATATATGCGTGAGGCGGTCGGCAAGTGGTTAAATCAGATTTTTTTTTTATTTAAATCGTTTTTTTTGTTTTTTTTTAACTTTACCAAATTTAGTTTAATAAAATGGTTTTGGAGTAAAAATCTAAAGATAGTTTTCTATTTAAGATACATTAATAATTTAGTTTATTCAGCATGAAATGGAGCTTAGTTATGTAGCACGTGGCTGTATATTCTGCAATATTTACATTTTTGGTAAACACATTCAATGAATCCAAGCTCTGCAAGCTGAGATAACATGCACTGCATTGATGAATTCACACAATTTCACAGTAACCATGAGATAAAACAAAGTTCAGGAATATTCCTTTATCCCGTTGTTTTGCAAATCTATGTACACTACAAACTGTATGATTGAATCAGTTTTGATTTCACTGTTTTACCAACCTGACAGCTTATTATTCTAAATAGGAAACCTTCAATTTGTTTGCAAATATTAAAGATTTTAACTACCAGCAAGAATGAGTCCTTACATTTACAGAGCCGTGTCATTTCAGATCCATCATGGCAGCACCTGTTAGTGGACATCCACTCATCTGCTGCCGCCACGTTCCTCACCTTGTTGTGTCACTGCCGCATCACCAGCCGTCCCATTAAAGTGAATGAGACTGTCAGTGAGTCAACAGCGGGTCAGAGGAGGAGCCGCTGTGGGACAGAGATGACAGTTGCTCTTTAAAAATTATGATTTGAATCATGATTTAACCACTTAAGCCCCGGAACATTTGGCTGGCCAAAGACCAGAGCACTTTTTGTGATTCGGCACTGCGTCGTTTTAACTGACAATTGCGTGGTCGTGCGACGTGGCTCCCAAACAAAATTGACGTCCTTTTTTTCCTACAAATAGAGCTTTCTTTTGGTGGTATTTGATCACCTCCTGCGGTTTTTATTTTTTGCGCTATAAACAAAAAAAGAGCGACAATTTTGAAAAAAAAAAAAAACAATATTTTTTACTTTTTGCTATAATAAATATCCCCCAAAAAATATATAAACACATTTTTTTCCCTCAGTTTTTGGTAAAAAAAATCGCAATAAGCGTTTATTGATCGGTTTGCGCAAAAGTTATAGCGTCTACAAAATAGGGGATAGTTTAATGGCATTTTTATTGATAATTTTTTTTATTACTAGTGTAGCGCCCACCTACTTAGGTGTGTGCTAACTAGTCAGTGAAGGTTAGTGTTAGGTAAAAAGTCCATTGCATTACCATGTTGGTTTAAGCCTGGTTGGGTTTATTTTGGTTGTGAGAAATGACAGAGTAGAATTGGGGGTGTGACCACCTGCATTCTGTTGAGAGTGATGCCTTGTTTGTCCAGTAAGAGGTGCTGGAGGGAAGGTAAATTGGAAACAGGATACAGTTAGTTGTATTGGCAACCCTGAACCAATCATTAATTTGAGTGGGCAGGGGCTATCGGGCTCATATAAACTGTGGGTCAAATGCTCAAAGGAGTCTGGCTGATGGGAAAAGATTTGCAGAAGAAGACATCATGTAGAAGTTGGTGCAGCCTGGGGGTTCTCTCCCCTCAGGGGGAGAGGAGTGTGCCACGTGGGAAAGGAGGTGGTTTAAAAGACATTTAAAGATGGTTCTGAACATGCGGAGCAGGAAGTGACTGTCAAGAGGATGCGGTAGATCGGGGCTATCTCAGACTTTTCCTGAACCGACCAGGGAGGATTACAGAAGTCAAGATGGGCAGGTGAGGCCTAACACTTCTTAAAAATCTGAGACCCAAGGTGTCTTTCAGAGGGGCGCTGTCGGTTCATCAAGGGAAAAGGTTATAACTACCATTACAGGAACCAAGTTTATAAAGGCAGCTCATATTTCCTGAGGATACAGATTGTACATATCACACATTCTTTTCAGCTATGCACCAATGGAAAAGAATAAAGTTTCAAGTTTATCTGTTTTAGACTGTCTGCTGTGTCATTAGTTCAAGGAAGGGGGGTAACAGAACCACACTAGCGAAAAGGAATGAACTACCCAGCAGCTCCTATGGGGGTAGTGCGCTACACTAGCAATGGCGACGATCAGTGATTTTATCATGACTGCGACATTATGGCGGACAGATCGGACACTTTTGGCGCTGTTTTGGGACCATTCACATTTAACAGCGATCAGTGCGATTACAAATGCATGGATGACTGTGTAAATGTGACTGGCAGTGAAGGGGTTAACCAGGAGGGGGCGCTGCAGGGGTTAAGTGTGTCCTAGGGATGTGTTCTAACTGTGGAGGGGATGGGCTATGTGTGACACGACACTGATCACCGCTCCCGATTACAGGGAGCTGTGATCAGTGTCACTAGGTAGAATGGGGTAATGCATGTTTAGATCAGCATTTCCCCGTTCTTTCTCTCTGTGAGACGATCGTGGGTATCCCTGTGGACATCGAGTCCGCGGGACCCTCGATCACACTCACGGAGCTCGCGGCAGGGTCACGCGCGTGCCACCGGTGTCGCGCATACGACCACACGGCGGCAAATTTAAAGGGACGTACCTGTACGCCCATTTGCCTGTCCGTGCCATTGTGTTGACGTATATGTACATGCGGCGGTCGGCAAGTGGTTAAATCGACTTGATTTAAATCAAATCCACCCTGTTGCCAATGTTGTAATGTACTCATTTATACTTGGGTAAACATGCTTATAGACACATAAACATGCATAAGCGTGTAAATTACTGCACTCAAATGTAAAATTTTCTATTTTTGTTTTACGGCTCTGTACTGTATCACAGATCTTTACTCAGCTGTGTGCATTGTTCCATAGACAACAATGCATCTAATTTCAAATCAGTAAAAAAAGTGTCTGTAATGCTACCCCCGTAAGGGCCCCTGGATGTTGTTTGTCCTCTTGTGCTGCCCTGAACCTGGGAACTTCCCAGCCTTTCTGACACTCTAGGTTCGGACATACTGTATACCCGTTTAAAAATGAACCACAGACAGTATAATCTGAACTCAGCAGACTTTCTGTATTGACAAAATGAACAGTGGGTGCAATAAAGTGTATCTCCTTTTTTGATTGGCATGGTATCTGGCATATATGTATAGATGTTCTGATTAGAGTCTGCTCGGTTTGAATTTATAGGATATCTCTATTACAAATATTTTTTCTTCTTTTGCACATGCTGGTTGGTATTTTTTGACAATTGGTTTTCAGTTTCTGCAGGGAAGGCACAGGCGTTTCTCTATGAATAATAGTTGCTGTGGAAAATTTCTTTAAGGAATATACATGCATTTTTTAATTAATATTATATATATATATATATATATATATATATATATATATACAGTATATATATATATATATATATATATATATATATATATATATATGGTATTTCACAAAAGTGAGTACACCCCTCACATTTTTGTAAATATTCTATTATATCTTTTCATGTGACAACACTGAACAAATGACACTTTGCTACAATGTAAAGTAGTGAGTGTACAGCTTGTATAACAGTGTACATTTGCTGTCCCCTCAAAATAACTCAACGCACAGCCATTAAAGTGGATGTAAACCCAATTTTTTTTTTTTTTTTAGTGTCATAATGTAGAGTATAAGATTTGCTATCATTTGAGCCCAGTCTTGCCACAAATCCAGCTCTGCAATCCTCTTTTATTGTTCAGTGAGATAAATCTTGACAAACAGAGAAAAACTTTGTCAAATCCTCCCCCTTGCTGTGAGTGACAGCTGATTTACATATCTCGTGCACTAGCCTAAGACACAGGCATTATTTTTTAATTCCCTCCCACTCCTTTCTTCTGCTGCTCTGCCAGGATTGGATGTTCCACACCGCAGCATACTTGGGCATGCTGAAGTAATGTGGTTACTTTCCTGTCTTTTCACTGGATGTTAGAGATCATAGCAGAAGTTCAGTGTTAGAAATAAACAGGAGAAATGCATATTGACAAGGGGAGTGTAGAAGTGGGCGGGGAGTCTACTGACATCATGACTCCACTCACCGAGCTCCAGACAACAGACCCACCCACAGAATCTGCAGTTTTTGGGGTCTAATAACAGACAGAGGGAAGACATTTGACAGGTAAAGATACATGCAGGAGGCATGTATATCCTTATAGATAACCCCTATGGCAGTAGTTTAGAAAGGATGACATTTGGTTTACATAGACTTTAATGTCTAAACCGCTGGCAACAAAATTGAGTACACCCCTAATGATAATATCCAAATTGGGCCCAAAGTGTCAATACTTTGTGTGGCCACCATTATTTTCCAGCACTACCTTAACTATCTTGGATATGGAGTTCACCAGAGCTTCACAGGTTGCCACTGGAGTCCTCTTCCACTCCTCCATGACGAGATCACAGAGCTGGTGGATGTTAGAGACCTTGCACTCCTCCACCTTCCGTTTGAGGATGCCCCACAGATGCTCAATAGGGTTTAGGTCTAGAGACATGCTTGGCCAGTTCATCACCTTTACCCTCAGCTTTTTTAGCAAGGCAGTGGTCGTCTTGCAGGTGTGTTTGGGGTCATTATGTTGGAATACTGCCCTGCGGCCCAGTCTCTGAAGGGTGGGGATCATGCTCTGCTTCAGTATGTCACAGTACATATTGGCATTCATGGTTCCCTCAATGAACTGTAGCTCCCCGGTTATGGCAGCACTCATGCAGCCCCAGACCATGACACTCCCACCACAATGCTTGACCAGGCAAAACACACTTGTCTTTGTACTCCTCACCACCACACAAGCTTGACACCATCTGAACCAAATAAGTTTATCTTGGTCTCATCAGACCACAGAACATGGTTCCAGTAATCTGTGTCCTTAGTCTGCTTGTCTTCAGCAAACTGTTTGCAGGCTTTCTTGTGCATCATCCTTAGAAGAGGCTTGCTTCTGGGACAACAGCCATGCAGACCAATTTGATGCAGTGTGCGGCGTATGGTCTGAGCACTGACTGGCTGACCCCCAACCCCTTAAACCTCTGCAGCAATGCTGGCAACACTCATACGTCTATTTCCCAAAGACAACCTATGGATATGACGCTGAGCACATACACTCAACTTCTTTGGTCGACCATGGCAAGGCCTGTTCTGAGTGGAACCTGTCCTGTTAAACTGCTGTATGGTTTTGGCCACGGTGCTGCAGCTCAGTTTCAGGGTCTTGGCAATCTTCTTATAGCCTAGGCCATCTTTATGTAGAGCAATAATTATTTTTTCAGATCCTCAGAGAGTTCTTTATCATGAGGTGCCATGTTGAACTTCCAGTGACCAGTATGAGAGCGTTAACACCAAATTTAACACACCTGCTCCCCATTCACACCTGAGACATTGTAATACTAACGAGTCACATGACACCAGGGAGGCAAAATGGCTAATTGGGCCCAATTTGGACATTTTCACATAGGGGTGTACTCACTTTTGTTGCCAGCGGTTTAGACATTAATGGCTGTGTGTTTAGTTATTTTAAGGGGACAGCAAATTTACACTGTTATACAAGCTGTACACTCACTACAGTCTCACTTATACACTCTGGCAAAGTGTAATTTTTTCAGTGTTTTCACATGAAAAGATAATAAAATATTTACAAAAATGTGAGGGGTGTACTCACTCTTGTGAGATACTCAGTGTGTGTATATATATATATATATATATATATATATATATATATATATATATATATATATATATATATATATATATATATATGATATATTGTTAAAAAGCTAATACAACATATACTTGTACCGGTCTGTGAGGATTTTGCATGATGAGACGATATCTGTCTGTCTTGTCTCTCCACGGATTAAGGGCAGTGACTCCGTGCTTTTGATTTAATATTTGTTTGTTCTATGTTTATGCCTATTTTTTGTGTATAATGAATGGTGCTGCTCTGTTATAGGACTGTAGTGTGACCTATGTGCCACAGGTTATAAATTAGAGAGTAATACTAAAACTGTGCACAAGATGGCAGTAGGAACTAAACGTGCAAAAATCAAAACAGCCTTCAAAATGCAACTGTGAAAAAGGATATCCAGGGCAAATAAAAAACTTGTATAACAAATAATGAGTGATAAATCAATCAGTGCTCATAGGAATAAACATCAACATCTCAATAAATAATGTCTCTAAAATAATCCTGGGGTGCAGGTGTGAGGAGTGAAAAGTGGTGCTCCAATCTTATCCGTGCAAACTATGAAGTAAGTAACAAGTGTCTCTTCATTCCATGCAGTGACACGTCTATGTGAAGTGACCTCTCACCTTACTGCTGTAAGGTAACAGCATGGGAAAAATCAATAATTCCAAACTCCTCTGTCTTTGCATGGATAGCTAGTGGCTTCTATATGTGCTCTGTTTCTTTTAAGGGTCCTCCTCACATTAATCCAAGAATCAGTACTCAGTGGTGGATGGTGGCTCCTCTGTACTGGACTTTCACACTCGCCCCAAGAGGGATGCAGAGGAAAGAAGGGGAAGCCCAATAGTGTAGTAAAATGTATTGATAAAACCAACACAGAATGACGCTTACATTAGGCAAGATGAGACACAGGGGTTTATTTACTAAAGCTGGAGAGTGCAAAATCAGTCTCACTTCTGCAGAGAAACCAATCAGCTTCCAGGTTTTATTTCCAATGTTTACTTGAACAAGCTGAGGTTAGAAGCTGATTGGTTTCTCTGCAGAAGTGAGACTGATTTTGCACTCTTCAGCTTTAGTAAAACCCCACAGTGTATCATCCATGAGCACTGAGCTTGTCTCCCGTGTCACTTCTGGTGTGCCTGTCAGTCAACCCCGACGCATATTGGGTCACGTGACTTCTTCCACTGATGCCACCACCATGTTTCATGGTGGGGATGGTGTGTTCAGGGTGATGTGCAGTGTTAGTTTTCCACCACACAGCGTTTTGCTTTTAGGCCAAGAAGTTACATTTTGGTCTCATCTGACCAGAACGCCTTCTTCCACATGTTTACTGTGTCCCCCAAATGGCTTCTTGCAAACTGCAAACAGGACTTCATATGGGTTTCTTTCAACAATGGGTTTCTTCTTGCCACTTTTCCATAAAGGCCATATTTGTTGAGTGCCTGGCTTGTCAGTTTCGGTGGACGGCCATGTCTGGTAGGTTTGCAGTTGTGCCATACTCTTTCCATTTTCCGATGATGAATTGAACATTGCTCTGTGAGATGTTGAAAGCTTGCGATATTTTTTTATAACTTGGTGATGCATTTAATCTGGGAAATACATTCCTTCAGCGCAAAGCACAGGATTTGCATCAGTGCATAGGATATCCTTACAAAAATAAAAAAGTGGAAGGTAATTCACCCCTAGGTATTATATATATCATACGCGCATTTGTGTCTCCTCCCGCCCTTGCACGTCTAATTAAGTATGACCTCTTGTATACAGAATTGGACTCCCTGCCCACTTTCTGGATGCTGGACCACCGTGAGCTTATCCTGATGTGTTGTGACGTTTTGTCTTCTTGCTCTGGCTATTTAAAATATTTCTCGTATCAAAGGTAGGACCCTTTGTTATTTTTGAATTCCTGCATATACAGGTTCTTTATTCCCAATGATGTCAATATTGCTTATACTCTGTATTGATATGTTATAGATGTCTGTATCCCCCTGAAGAAGATCGTATACAAAATTATGATTGAAACACGTTGGGTTTACTCTAAACAGTAATATCCACAGATATACCATTTGTGGATTTCTTTTTGTTAAATGTTATGTAGACATCTAATATGTTTATTTTTGTGTACACTAGAGCTCTTGTTGTTGTTTCTCCTTTTCCACATGTTCCCCTTCCCATACCCTTTCCTTTTGGTTATTGCTACTTTTATTGATGCAATTTTACCCATTAAAAATAAAAACAATATTTTTATATAAAACAAGTATTTTTCATTACTTATAAGCTGCGTACAAGCCACTGTATCTTACTTTTTGTTACATACATTATTGGGCTAGCAGCACGTTGTTTATAATCAGGTCTGGTGTGTTCCTTGGCCTTCATGATGCTGTCTGTTCACTAAGGATCACTAACAAACCTCAGGGGCTTCACAGAACAGCTGTATTCATACCGAGATTAAATTACACACAGGTGGACTCTATTTACTAATTAGGTGAAATCTGAAGGCAATTGGTTCCACTAGATTTTAGTTAGGGGTATCAGAGTAAAGGGGGTTGAATACAAATGCATGCCACACTTTTCAGGTATTAATTTGCAAACATTTTGAAAACCAAAACATTTATCATTTTACTTTCACTTCACAATTATGTGCCACTTTGTGTTGGTCTAACACATAAAATCCCAATAAAATACATTTACATTTTTGGTTGTAACATGACAAAATGTGGAAAATGTCAAGAGGTATGAATACTTTTTTAAGGCACTGTACGTCAGCCAAACCCTGGGTCAGCACCCAAAGCTAGTTGAGTTGAACACTCTGCAATCAGGTATGTACAGAATATCAAGCACACAGTAATGAATAGTAACACTCAAATATGCAGAAAAGAATAATAAACACTGAATAATTGAATACTAAAAGGAAAGAATAGAAGGTTCTAGCAGTCAGCAGGCAAATAGTGGGTATGGTAGAAGGGATAAATTCCACTGGAATCCGGATTATGATGTCTGCGTGCAGTGTCCATGTGTTGTATGTTACTGACAAGAAGGGGACATGGGCATACGCCCACTCACTGGATCTCGAAGGCAGTCGGCACGTACAGGCAATGATATAGGGTCTTTTCCCCAGCCAGGGCAAGGATGGTTGCAGATTCAGCAGTCAGGGCTGGGACCCTATGCACAGTTCCTTTATTCACCAGCCACAGGGCTAAGGGTCCTCTGGTGTGGCACAGCAATGCAATCCCTCATGGGCCCGCTCCAAACACTTCTTTTAAAGCCTCTCCCATAATCCCCTCTTGTTGATTGGTGGCTTGTTGGGAGATGTAGTCTGAGAGGGACTCGCATTTCAGTTGTGGCTGAACACAGGACTACAAATCCCACAGTCCTTTGCATCCTGGCTCAGAAATATAATGCAAACAGTCTGGGTGCAGCACTAGAAGGAAACAGGAGCATACTGCAGCTAATGAGGTAATGTCTACTATATTTATACCACGGTAACCTGTACCTTGCTACATTCCGTTTTTCTACTCCTGGCCACATAATCACATCGTCACTGCCAATCTGTTTTTAAAAATCCATTATTCAATAATTGGCTATAAACAATTCTTTCAAGTACCAGCCTACTGTCCCACCTTGAGCACTGGCATCTCTACGAGTGCTGTGAGAGGTGACACACTGCAGTGTGAGGATTATTCAAACAGAATAAGTTCCTGCCCATGTCACAGCCACTCCCTGGAGGCCGACATGTGCGGTTTGTTTCGTTCCGTTATTATTCGAACAAATTTTCCATTATTTGGATATATTTTTTCGAATCCCCGAATTACAATATAAACACATTTTACCGAATGCTCTGAATAATGAAACGAAATTCAAAGCAACTTTTACATTGAACTCTAGTCGAAATTCTAACTGTACACATATTGCTGAAATCAAAGACTGTGTGTGTTATTAGAGTACCATTTCAAAATAATGCTGTTTTTGTTAAGCCAAAGGTGATTTAAAGAGCCATTGTAATCATTTGATGAAGATTTTTCTTTTGTTCAAAATTCGAAGAAAGTTCGAAAAAGACATAAAACTAATTCCGAAAACGAATTGAAAGAATCAACCGAATTTAACTAAACTAAATAACTAGATTAACAAATCGAAACAACATTTTTTCGTCATGGACATGTCTACCTGGAGGCCCGCCCCGACCTGATATGGAAGTAGAAAACTGTTTTCTGTCTTCCTCCGCCCTTTTACAGGAAGCTACCACTGAGCCCCGGCATCATGTCCTGCGGTGAGGCCGAAAGGAGGACCGGGACAGGAGGACTCAGGGGTTGATTTACCAAATCTGGTGCAGCTGATTGGTTTCTATGTAGAGCTGCATCAAATTTTGCGCACTTCAGTTTTACTAAATAACACCCACAGATTCCCCCTTAGTCAGTGTCACTCCCTAGAGGGCCACGTGGCTTGCAGCAGACAGAGAGATGCGGGTGAGAGGCAGGTGCATGATATATGCAATATAATTGCATATTTTATGTCGCAGCTCTTTCCCTCTGGAGCTCTCTGGAGAGAGAGAGAGGAGGGTGAGAGAGACGAGGGGAGAGGTGAGAGAGAAATCAGTGGGTGAGAGGAGGGTTGAGGGAGACCCCTAGCCCTGTTTTCAGTCCCTCCTGTGCCCCCCTGTCCCAGTCCCTGTCTGTCGGTAGGTGTATGTGATGCCTGGTACCTTCCATGCCAGCATTAGGACATTTAAGGCTCTGGGAGGCACTAGGGATGCTGCACCCGCTGCTGCTGGCCTCTTTGGGGGTCAGGGAGAAATATTCTCCCTTCTGGGCTCTCAGTTCTAGATAACCTCGATGCTCAACTTCCCTGTGGCCTCCGTCTCTGGGGGAGCCCACTCACCATGTGGGGATGATAGGCAGAGCAAGACACGTTAAAGATGGCTATGCTCTGTCACATTAGCCAGCTCTTGCACATGTGGCCCGAAAGCCCCCCCGGCCCACCAGGTAAGTGCTCGGTTTACCTTATGGCCAGTCCGGGCCTGCTATCGTCCTCTGCCCATCTTCACTTCACCCCCCCCCACTGTAGTGTTCTTTGCCCCCTTCACATCACCCCGCTGTAGTGTCCTCTGTCCCTTTTAAATCACACCCACAACCACTGTAGTGCCCTCTGCCCCTCCATCACTCCCCACATCCACACACAAACACAGCTGTGTGTAGGTAGCACTTTCCTACCTTACACAGGTGTACAACAGAACAGAGAGTGGGAGGCAGCACAGCAGAGGATGAAGGGCGGGAGCATGAGCTGCCGGAGTTAACTTTTCACAGTAACAAGCTAATGATTGTTAGGACCGCCTGGCATCCTTGCAACCATCACCTACTGGTTAACTCGAAAGGTAAACTGAAGCAGCTCCCAATCCTGCCCTCCATCTACTACTGTGCTGCCTCCCGCTCTATGCTCTGTAGTGAAGAAGAGAGGGGCGGAGACTGGGAAAGAAGGATCGGCAAAGCAGGGCCATGTTTGCAATGAACGGCTTCCTGACCCCTGACATGGAGCATATACTCACCAAGCAATTTATTAAAACCCCACTAAACTAATTCTGGACAGGACCTCCCTTGCTCTCAAAACAGGCTCAATATTTGGAGGCATGGATTCCATTTTTTATAAACATACCTTTGAGACATTGGTCCATATTGACATGATTGTATCATGCAATTTTTGCAAATTGGTCAGCTGAACATTCATGCTGCAAATTTCCCTTTGGTGTTCTGTTGATCTCAGATCCCGTGATGCACCTACCATGTGTTTCTCTGAGCAGAAAACAAAATTAATCAGAACAAGCTACTTTATTCTAGTCTTCAACAGTCCAGTTTTGATGAGCCTGTGTCCACTGCAGGCTTTAGCTTTCTGTTCTTAGCTGACCGGAAAGTAGTGTTTTGCTGTCGTAGTCCATCCACCTCAAGGTTTGATGTATTGTGCATTCTGCTCATCACAAGCAGCTTGAAGCTGTCTGTCCAGTCAGGCGTTTTTTTTCAACAAAACTAAAAAATTTTTGGTATTTCCCACCATTTTGAGTAAACTCTAGACTGTGTAAGAAATCCCCAGGTGATCTGCAGCTATGGAAATATTCAAACCAACCTGTTTAGCACTAACAATCATGCCATGGTCAAAATCATGAACATCCCATTTTTCCCCATTTTGGTGTTTACATGGTTAGTACACCGACTCCTGACCGCAGCTGTCAGTTTTGGGTTGGATGGCACAAAAAAAAACTGTAGTGTGTATCCGGCTGAAGTCAATAGGGCATGCGGCCATACAACCCAGGTCAGGGTCTTCCTAAGGTGTATTCATTTATTTAAAACAATATTGCACTTACATCAATTGTAGAAGAAAAATGCTTAAAACATCATTGCCGGCCGGCATACAGCAATACAACCCACACTTCTGGGAATGGGGACAGGCGATGACTTCAGCACATCGCTCTGCTCAAATGTGCTCACGTCATTGCTTGACCCCGTTCCCGGAAGTGACGGTTGTATTGCTGTATGTCGGCCGGCAATGACGTTTTAAACGTTTTTCTTCTACAATTGATGTACGTGCAATCTCGTTTTAAATGAATTTTTACTACGCAGAGTATTCTTTTTCATGTCTACCCATGGGAGTGACATCTAGGAGTGATCTTTGGATGACCATTGTTGTGTAGTCTCTTATCTCGGAGGAGATCTTCTGAATACACCTTGGGAAGACACTGGCCTGAGTTGTATGGCCGCATGCCTTATTGACCTTTCTTTAACCAGAAGGTCATATAAAGTTGGTAAACTTACATCTTTACCATTAAGGTGGAGGTCACAGTTGGAATCCTTAAAGTAGTGATGGATTTCTTACTTCACGCACAGACTTTTGGAACAGTTTTGAGCATCCTTTGAAGAGCACATAAAGTCCAAGTAAAAATGAATAATTATGTGCATTCGCTTGAACTTTATACACAGTATACCCATTTACATTTATTTCCGATTTAGAGGTTCTTTTATTTGTTCACTTTCGGTGGTACAATTACTAATAAGCGCAATTTTTTTTATATGTTATACTTATTTTTTTTTATTTCAGGTACTTATATAGTGTCGTCAATTTACACAGCGCTTTGCATATACGGTACATTGTACATTCACATCAGTCCCTACCCTCAAGGAGCTTACAATCTAAGGTCCCTAACTCACATTCATACATACTAGGGACAATTTAGAGAGGATCCAATTAACCTACCAGCATGTTTTTGGAGTGTGGGAGGATACCCAAGTACCTGGAGGAAACCCACGCAGGCACAGGGAGAACATGCAAACTCCAGGCAGGTGGTTGGGATTCGAACCAGTGACCCTTTTTTCTGCTAGGTGAGAGTGCTACCCACTACACCACTGTGCCGCCCATACTTATGTGTACTGTGCTAATATCTCACAGCAAAGTCGCTGCTCATTTTTATCAATAAGGTTTATATTTATATTTTTTGGTATTTTGGTCTAAGCACAGTTTCTTCTTAAATGTAATACTCCCAGTGTTTGCACCACATTAAGCTGAATTGAGTTCGGGAAAATTAGTAATGCTCTATCAATGTGCACATTTCGTTTCCTAGTTATCAGCTGATCAATTAACATACACACTTTGAATCTGGATGCCATAGTCAGCTGCATATAAGGCTTTGTTTACACTATTGCGAATTGGAAGCAGATTTACCAATTCGCATAGCAGAAGATTGTGACAGGCTCCCTATGGAGCCGGTTCACACATCTCCGGTGCAAATTGCACATGAGTCCTGTGCGTCTTTTGGTCTATTTCAGATCTGAATTCAGCCAAAAATTTGGGCTGAAATTGGACCTGAAACGGTGAATGGGAATGCAGCGGACTCCTGCTGTAGTGTGAACCCAGCCTAATACTATTATGAAAAGAAAATACCGGTAATTCTTTCTGTGGAAATGTAGTTTGCTTTTCTACTAAAAGTCCCCTCTACTGTTAGTCAGGGTCATGCTGGCCACTTGTGCTGCTGTATGACTTACAAGTGTCATGTTTGTATTATGTTTAAAAAGAATAAAAAAAAAACATACACACTTTGAGGTTCTTCAGCTGAAACAAGGCCTCTGGGAACTGGATGTCAAGGTCTACCACTGTTTTAAAAAAACACCATAGATGTCTTTATTATTTCAAGTCAGTTTTCTTTATCACCAGGGCCGGGACCTGTATCTTAAAAAAATGGTTTCCTTGTAACTGATAAAATAGTGTCTGGTTTTCCGAATAAAGCCCACTGTAACATCAAGCTGTGTGTTGGTAGATGTCAGTAGTTTGCTTATGGTGTTTGGTTTGCAGAAGATGTCATAAAAGACCACACTTAAAAGGAATATTCTGTCATCTTCTTTTAACTTGCTTGTGGCTAACAACTTTAATTTGTTATGAATAAGAATTTGTGACGATTGGCAGGAATTCCACAGTGCACAAAACAGTGTGTATAATGTAGTAAAGTATCAGGGTTATAGATAACAAAAAGAATGCTGGTAGTAATAGTACAGCTAATTGAACAGATTGCACATTAAGGAGGAGATACTGTAAATTATTGCACAGTGGTAGCTGGCAGTAAAGCTGACTGGTGGTAATGATAGCCTCAATTGATCAGGGAGTATGAGAGTGATGGTGGAGCTGAACCATAGTTGTCAAGGGATTGCAGCATTGCTCAATTTTTTCTCTCAATAAAGTTAGCAGGGAACCTGTACAATGAACATGTGTGATTCAATCCTATCATTCATGAGCACAACAACTCAAACATGTGAGTATAGCTGTAATTGTTGGTAGGGTTTAGGTCTGCTACTATGCAGCAATGCCATAGAACCACCGCTTAGCCAGTTTGGCTACAGCAACAATATGTGCAACAAAGGGTAGACCCTAAGACACTTTGGGGGTTATTTACGAAAGGCAAATCCACTTTGCACTACAAGTACAAAGTGCACTTGGAAGTGCAGTCGCTGTAGATGCGAGGGGGATATGCAAGGTAAATAGAAAACAGCATTTTAGCTTGCACATGATTGGATGATAAAATCAGCAGAGCTTCCCCTCATTTCAGATCTACCCCTCAGATTTACAGCGACTGCACTTCCAAGTGCACTTTGCACTTGTAGTGCAAAGTAGATTTGCCTTTCATAAATAACCCCCTTTGTCTTTGTTACTAAGTAAAAGCAATAATGCTGCTTACAATTGTGCAACAAGAATGACTTCTTTGTGTGTTGCTTCTAAGTACTTAAAGTGTATCTAAAGCAAAAGAAATTTTTTTTTCTAGTTTTGAATACAGCAGAAAGAAGGTCAACCTCTGGCAGGTGTTGGGTATGTGTCTCCGCTGGTGCCATTCACAGACTTTTTTCCCTGGAGAACATTGCTAGTGGACAGGGAAAGTGATGGGAAATCCAAAATTTTACAGCTGTCAACCAAACAGAAGCTTAAGTGGAAACTGGAAAACCTTCTCTGATGACAACTGTCTAAGAAGGGATTTACATTCACTTTGGAGGGTTTTCATCTCACTCTCTGTTGTGTCTATGACAGAAAGTGGATGGAAATCTGCTAAATGGGACACAGACCGTTACATAGTAGGTGAGGTTGAAAAAAGACACAAGTCCAACCTATGTGTGTGATTATATGTCAGTATTACATTGTATATCCCTGTATGTTGTGGTCATTCAGGTGCTTATCTAATAGTTTTTTTTAAACTATCGATGCCCCCCGCTGAGACCACCTCCTGTGGAAGGGAATTCCACATCCTTGCCGCTCTTACAGTAAAGAACCCTCTACGTAGTTTAAGGTTAAACCTCTTTTCTTCTAATTTTAATGAGTGGCTATGTGTCTTGTTAAACTCCCTTCCACAAAAAAGTATTATCTCTATGGTGGGGTCACCAGTATGGTATTTGTATATTGAATCATATCCCCTCTCAAACGTCTCTTCTCCAGAGAGAATAGGTTCAGCGCTCGCAACCTTTCTTCATAACTAATATCCTCCAGACCCTTCATTAGCTTTGTTGCCCTTCTTTGTACTCGCTCCATTTGTAGTACATCCTTCCTGAGGACTGGTGCCCAGAACTGGACAGCATATTTTAGGTGCGGCCAGACCAGAGTCTCATAGAGCGGGAGAATTATCGTTTTATCATTGGAGTTGATCCCCTTTTTAATGCATGCCAATATTCTGTTTGCTTTGGTAGCAGCAGCTTGGCATTGCATGCCATTGCTGAGCCTATGATCTACTAGGACCCCAAGGTCCATTTCCATCCTAGAATTCCCCCAGAGGTTCTCCCCCCAGTGTATAGATTGCATTCGTATTTTTGCCACCCAAATGCATTATTTTACATTTTTCTACATTAAACCTCATTTGCGGAAAAGTTATTGCCCTGCAAATAATAAGTAAAAAAAATTTAGTACGGGTAACAACAATTCCTTACTAGGGATGAGCCCGATGTTCGAGTCGAACGTTAGTTTGACTCAAACATTAGGTGTTCGCTGAACAGCGAACAATATGCAGCATTCGTAGCAAATTCGAAAGCTGCGGAACACCATTAAAGTCTATGGGACACTAGCATAAAAAAAAACAAAAGTGCTAATTTTGAAGGCTTATATGCAAAAAGTTTTAAAAACTTCTGTTTTTTCAGGAGCAGTGGATTTTAATAATGCTTAAAGTGAAACAATAAAAATGAAATATTCCTTTAAAATATGGTGCCTGGGGGGTGTGCTTAGTATGCTTGTAAAGCGCATCTTTCCTGTGTTTAGAACAGTACCACAGGAAAATGACATTTCTAAAGGGAATAAAAGTCATTCAAAACTGCTCGCGGCTGTAATTTATTGCCGGGTTCCAGCAATATAGATAAAAATTTACAAAAACGGCATGGGTTGACCCCCACCTCCCTCCAAAGTCAATTACCAGGACCTTTGGGTCTGGTATGGATAATAAGGGAAACCCCGCACAAAAAAAAAGGTGTAGGGGTACCCCTCAAAATCCATACCAGACCCTTATCCGAGCATGCAACCTGGCAGGCCGCAGGAAATGGGGGGGCGAGAAAGCACCCCCCCTCCTGAACCGTACCAGGCCACATGCCCTCAACATGGGGAGCATGCTGTGGGGTCCCCCCCAAAACACCTTGTACCAGTGTTGATGGGGACAAGAGCCTCTTCCCCACAACCCTTGCCCGATGGTTGTAGGGGTCTGTGGGCTTATCGGAATCTGGAAGCCCCCTTTAACAAGGGGACCCCCAGATCCCGCCCCCCCATGTTAATGGGTATCGGGTATATTGTACCCCTACACATCCACCAAGAAAAGTATCAAAATGGTAAAAATGACAGTAGACAATTTGGGACAAGTCCTTTTTTTTTTTTTAATGTCCCGCGATGTCCATTCATCCTCAATCACAGCGTCCGCGGACTAAGAAAAAAAAACGGAAAAAACTCCGCCTCCATGGGAGGCTCCCGGTTGACAGCTGACAATGCAGAAAGCCTGCAGTTATATAGCTGAGGGCGGGGCCACCCGGTGACGTAAACGGTGGCCCTGCCTCATGTGATGTCATGTAATGTCAGAGGGGGCAGGGTCACACGTTTACGTCACCAGGTGGCCCTGCCCTCAAGCTATATAACAGCTGTCAATGCAGAAAGCCTGCAGTCAGCGGGAGCCTCCCATGGAGGTGGAGTTTTTTCAGGTTTTTTTTTTCCTCGGTCCTTGGGACGCTATGATCGAAGATGAATGGACATCATGGGACTTTGTCTAATTGTCCAAATTGTCTAATGTCATTTTTACCATTTTGATACTTTTTTTAGTGAATATGTAGGGGTACAATGTACCCAATACCCATTAACATAGGGGTGGCTGGGATCTGGGGGTCCCCTTGTTAAAGGGGGCTTCTAGGTTCCGATAAGCCCCCCTGCTCGGCAGACCCCCACAACATGGGGACAAGGTGTTTTGGGGGGACCCCAAAGCATGCTCTCCAAGTTGAGGGCATGTGGCCTGGTACGGTTCAGGAGGGCGGCGCTCTCTTGTGTCCCCCCCTTTCCTGGGGCCTGCCAGGTTGCATGCTCGGATAAGGGTCTGGTATGGATTTTGGGGGGACCCCTGTGCCATTTTTTTTACATTTTGGCTCGGGGTTCCCCTTAAAATCCATACCAGACCTGAAGGGCCTGGTATGGATTTTGGGGAGCCCCCCCCCCCACGAAATGTTTTAAAAATTTTGGTGTGATGTTCCCCTTAATATCCAAACCAGACCCAAAAGGGCCTGGTAATGGATTGGGGGGGGAGCCCATGCCATTTTTCAATGATTTTTATCTATAGTGCTGGGAGCCGACAATTCATTACAGCCGCAAGCAGTTTTAAATGACTTTTTTTCTTTTAGAAATGTAATTTTGCTGTGGTACTGTTCTAAACACAGGAAGGATGTGCTACTTTACCGGCATACTAGGGAGACCCCCCAGGCACGATATTTGAAGGAATATTTCATTTTTATTGTTTCACTTTAAGCATTATTAAAATCACCGCTCCTGAAAAAATGTCCATTTTAAAAAAACGTTATTTTGCTCTGATACATGTTCCCTGGGGCAGGACTGGTTCCCCAAAAACATTTTGTGGCAATAACTTGCATATAAGTCTTTAAAATTAGCACTTTTCGTACAAATGATTTGCCTGTTCGCAGGTTCTGGTGCGAACCGAACCGGGGAGTGGCTCATCCCTATTCCTTACTCAATCAAAAACAAAAACTGCTTTGGCTTTAAATATACTTTTATGAGAAAAAGTACTTTGTTTTACTTTCGTAGAATTCATTTTTCAACTGTACATTCAAGCTACTGGTTGTAGCATATGAGTTTTGTATAGCATGAGCCCATTTTTATTATTTTGTGTATCACTATAATTTTTTATTAAATTGTATCCAATGGTGAAGCACTTCCTTGGCACTGGATATGATATATATGTCATTAGACTATGTGGTGATAACAAGTTGTAGGTGGTAACTGCTTTCTTGTTTTTTTTTGTTTTGATATAGTGGTGTTGAGTAGAGTAGTGCAAGGTACCTATATTTATTTATTCTATATTTTTTTTATTATTTGAGAATATGTTGTAGCTTTAATAAGGAGGAGGTTTCATGTAGATGCAAGTGTTCATGTACTGCATATGATAACAAAAAAATTGGGCAAATGATGATCTTATGGGAGAGAAGGCAGAACCAATAGTTAACCAGAAGACAGAAAATTATTGTCTCTAATTTCCTTGAAAGCACATGAATATTCACCAAGGCTTTTTGAGGAATATTATAAATGAGACGTGAGAAAATTAGTATAAAGCAAATACATCATTGCACATTAAGAAAATCATACCGGCAGTTAAATTGTGATCATGTTGTAGGATGATTACTATCTCGGTATGGATGCCTTGCAAGGGATTGTACTCTATGGGGGTTATTTACGAAAAGGTAAATCCACTTTGCACTACAAGTGCAAAGTGCACTTGAAATTGCACTGAAAGTGCACATGGAAGTGCAGTCGCTGTAGATCCGAGGGGGACATGCATGGAAGATAAAAAACAACATTTTAGCTTGCACATGATTGGATAATAAAATCAGCAGAGCTTCCCCTCATTTCAGATCTACCCCTCATATTTACAGCGACTGCACTTCCAAGTGCATTTTCCGTGGAATTTCAAGTGCACTTTGCACTTGTAGTTTGCACTTGTAGTGCAAAGTGAATTTGCCTTTCTTAAATAACTCCCCTTGTCCCCTTGTCAGGAAACTCTGGATGAATATGTTCCATCACCCATCCATCAGTTAAAATCAAAGCATTGATGGGCCATGGAGGGCAAATATTCAAAACAAAAACACAATGAAAAGTAGCAAAGTTTTGAAAATGCTTAGTCAAAGTCCTGACATAAATTCAAATAGGAAGCTGTGGCATGACCTGAAACAATTAGTTTGTGTTAACTAATTTTAAATTAAAGCTGTCCTGCACCACCCCCTTTTTTTTTTTTGTGTTGCAAATTAAAAATATTTTCATAACGGGGCTTTTGCTTGTTTGCCCCTCAGGCAACTTATCTTTCATAATGTTTATTGGAGCCACCCTCCTAGTTCTATCTCTACTAGTGCTTTAACGTTGATTACTAGTTTGCTTGTCCTTTTCCAGATATGCTTTGTTGCTGTGCCTGTTTAACATAGTGCTCTATGCATTATACAAGACTTTTGGTTGTATTGGTAGTCTACTAGAAAGAAAATGAATGCAAAAAAAATAAAAAAAACACAAATCAGTTCTGCATAGGATAGTGGGCTAAAGTTTCTACAAAGTGATTTGAAAGAAAGATATTAGATGCTTGGTAGTGTTGTTTGCAAGCATTATTTGTTCACTTTGCTCCTTTTATTAAATGTTTGATTTTGATTGCAGACCTGGAAACTTTCAGTCTGAGAGAAAATACAGTAACAGAGGAAATCAGGAAGTATGAAAACTTAATTTCACTAGATTAATTGTGAATGGAAGGATCGTTGTTAGGGCCTGTGTCTACAGCTCTGCACTTGTGTCGATGGGCAAATGCAGATTGTTTTTGGCTACATTCAACTTACTGAGATCAGTTTCAGATACTTCGGAGATCATTTGGAGTACATTGCATTTGACCTCCTCATCTGCATTAGACCTCCTTGTAGGCTGCCTTACCCTGCTTTGGGCTGGGCTTTTGCATTCATATCGACTTGTTTGATGAGAACAGCAGTTTCAGTGCAAAAAAAATGGTATATGTAGTCAGCTTTAGGGTATTTATATAAAACCATGCGTGCCATACTAGCCTTTCCTTCAATGAACACAGCAGTCTGCTCAAGACGTTACCACAAAGCTTTTATCATCAAATTATATACAAAATGTCACTAAAGGCACCTTTATGCATACAAACTGATTCTTAAAAAATACAACAAACAATGTTATAGTTTCTTTGCTTATAAATCCTTCAGTGATGTTATTTACAGGAGGTGCACATGCCGCACACAAATATAATGTACAGGTTATTTCAAAATATTAAAACTTTTTTGCTTTTTAATTTTGGCAAAATATAAACCTTTACAGCTCCGTTTTTGGGGTATTTTTGTAAATATATACAAGTTTGAAGAATGCTAATGAAGTACACCTGTTATGAGAGAAATATGTGCCCTGCCATTGCTGGCCCCATGTGAAAATTCTAATTTCCTGGTTCAGAACTTCTGAGCCACGAACCCAGAAGAAGTTTAAGTAAAAGCCAAAGACTGAATCCCTTACCTCTAATCTTGCTCTAGGTCAGTGACTCAAAGTACTGAAGCCAGTGAATCAACATGACAGCCACACAATGGCATCCTACATATTTCCCCCATGGCAGGTACCCTTAATAAAAAGGCAAACTAAAAAAGGCAGCATTAAATATTAACTAAAAATCAACATAATTAGTGACAAAGGGCTGAAAGCATGTGCGATTCAAATGCGGTTGCTGCGAAGGTTTCAGTTGCCCCCTCATGTAAACCAAAAAAAAAAAAGAACTTGGCAAAAATGAACATGCAATAAAACAATGGATACAAAGGTTTGGACTGTGTATGCTGTTAAATTAAGTCAACAATGGTCAAAACTTTCAATCACATATCTGTATGATAACCGTCTGATGACTTTAAAGGTACAGAGTCAAATCCATCGGATGTTCTCTGAAATAAAAATAAACCATCATAAATACCTAAGGGTCTTCTAGTTTGAAGGGGAGAAATAAAGACAGAGACAGTAGGAGGAGGACTATAAGAGATCATAGAAAAAACATGCACCTTCTTAGACAGCGACATAAACTTGCGCAGTATGGAATGACGATTATTAAATATGAGTTCATCCTCAGCATCCTCCCCCTCCATTATGGCACAGCTGTCAGCTGCTGGTAGCTCTCCATCCTTTGTTGGGGCATTCATCATCAGCCGTGAATACTTGTACTCCAAGCTTGGCAACAAGAGAAAAAAAAAAACTCTTTATGATAATGTAAGAGAAGATTTGAAATGAAGGCCCTCTGAGTTGATGTCTATCCTTTTTCCATTTTATCAGTGAGTACTCTATGGCAAGTTTTTCATTATAATGCACACACTTATTACAATAGTTTAATGGTGACCTACAGTGTATATAATTCTATTATTTTCAATGGTACTTCAGAAGGTAAGAGATAAACACAATGGTGGGTAATACAGATATTTTAAATATAACCAACAGCAATTACTTGTGGTTGTTCTGCAAAAACATATACAGCAACAACAAGATACACTTAGACCATATGATCTTGCAATTCAGGTAAAAGGGGTAGAAAAACACAAGGTAAGGGATTAAATAAACTGTATAAATTGTAGCAATTGAAGGGGAGGCAGAGGCAGTAGCAAACCGGAAAATTTGGGGTCAGATTGCATGCTTGAATGAAAGGATGATTTTTAAGGGTGAATTTAATGGATTCATAAACTGAAGAGTGCTGAACTGTGGTCAAAAGGGAAGGATAGGTCATTTCTGGAGTAAAAGTTTGCACTTGGTAGACGTGATTGAATCTGGGAAAAGGCAGGAAAATGTATGGATTTCCAGACTGGAGCAACTTTGAAGGGTCATCGAGGTTCAAACCTAAAGACCAACTCTAGTTTTCCCATGCACTTCCCTTTGTTTTTTTTTTTATTATTTTAAAATGTTTCTGTGAGTGTTCAATCCAGTTGTGTGATGTCACAAGTGCTCTTTTTCTCCTGTCTTCTGTGATTGGTTGGTTCTGAATGTTGCAGGGAATGCTGACACGCCATTATATGGTGTCATTCTCTGCAACCTTGTTCTTTGAACCCAGGGTGACCGAATGACGGGGTGGGTCTTCGATGCCCTGGGTTGGACACAAATGGCATTAAGCGCCGGCACCACTCGGTGCAGCATTCAGCCCTGGGCTGAGTGCTGTAACTTTCACTCCTAGGTGTACTTAAACACAGGAAGGGATGCACTGCAGCGAGACAAGCCCCGTGTGCAAGGGGCCTAAGATGTTATTAAAAATAATTTTTATTTCTTTACCATTTGTCCACTTTTTATTAATTTAGTTTAGTGGTGGATCAAAAAATACACACACTTTAAAAAAAAAGCTTCCATTTAATTTGTGAATAACTTTACCATGCTTTATGCCGGAAAAAATAATTTATGTGCATTAAAAAAAAAGTGACAAATCACAGAATTCTGTGATTAATAAAGTTACAAGCAGCATTAATTCCCAGATAGAGAAACCCATTTTGATTATTACAATTTTAGCAAAAATCTGGCAAGGTTTCATAATGCTCATGACTAAATCACATGGGTTAATACCAAAACCACAGCAGTAGTAAAATTGCGCTTGCTCCAAAATGGTAAGCCGCTAACACCGCAAACAGAATAATTGCCAAATCAATCAATAGTAACCAAAACGTGTAGCGCTAACTGAAAATTATACCCTCAAATTAATAAGGTGAAGAGCTAATGCTCTAAATACAATTTGACTAGAAAAGAAAGAAGAACACAGAAAAAATGTCCATCACTGGAAAAAATTTGTGAAATATAAATAAATAAATATAAATAAAAGTCCGTGTACATAAAGACTCTACTTATCACCACTTGTGAGATGTATAAAGTACCATCACCAGCATATAATCATAAAAGTCTTAAAAAGATAATGCACAGCTGGTTCCTAAGTAGTCCCATGTATATATGTTGAATAGTGCGTGGAAGGACCAACTCTGTAACTTCACACCACAGTGTCCTAAAAGATGTGCACTTCCCTCAACCGATGAAAATGGGGGCTTACCGGAGGGTTTGAACCCAAAACAGTGTATACTGTGAGGGTCAAACCGGCTTTTATTGCTCACTGGCAATGGGAGGAAGACCTTGACAGCCTGAAGATGAAGAGATCACAGGGGGCCTCAAAGATGTATCCTCTCCAAATGAAACCATGGATCTCCCCACATGTGGCTCATACAGGATAGAAAAAAGGGCCACATAGTGTGATACCGTAAAACAACATATTTTATTGTAAAAAAGAAATACACTTACATTATAGATGATAAAAAAGCGCTTGTACATAAAAAGGCGGCAGTGGAGTCCTCCCGACGCGTTTCGTCTAACAAGACTTCGTCCAGGGTTTCATTTGGAGAGGATACATCTTTGAGGCCCCCTGTGATCCCTTCATCTTCAGGCTGTCAAGGTCTTCCTCCCATTGCTAGTGAGCAATAAAAGCCGGTTTGACCCTCACAGTATACACTGTTTTGGGTTCAAACCCTCCGGTAAGCCCCCATTTTCATCGGTTGAGGGAAGTGCACATCTTTTAGGACACTGTGGTGTGAAGTTACAGAGTTGGTCCTTCCACGCACTATTCAACATATATACGTGGGACTACTTAGGAACCAGCTGTGCATTATCTTTTTAAGACTTTTATGATTATATGCTGGTGATGGTACTTTATACATCACTCACAAGTGGTGATAAGTAGAGTCTCTATGTACACGGACTTTTATTTATATTTATTTATTTATATTTCACAAATTTTTTCCAGTGATGGACATTTTTTCTGTGTTCTTCTTTCTTTTCTAGTCAAATTGTATTTAGAGCATTAGCTCTTCACCTTATTAATTTGAGGGTATAATTTTCAGTTAGCGCTACACATTTTGGTTACTATTAAATCACATGGGTTAAACCATATCCAACCCCCAGTTCTTTCTAGTTGTCCATGGAGAAAACAGTGGAAACCCTAGCACCAAGAGACATTGGGGGTTATTTACTAAAGGAAAGTCCACTTTGCACTTGGAAGTGCAGTCGCTGTAGATTTGAGGGGGACATGCAAGGAAAATAAAAAAACAGCATTTTAGCTTGTACATGATTGGATGATAAAATCAGCAGAGCTTCCCTTCATTTCAGATCTACCCTTTAGATTTACAGAGACTGCACTTCCAAGTGCACTTGTAGTGCAAAGTGGATTTGCCTTTCGTAAATAACCCCCATTGGATGTCATTCCTGGCAGGGCCGCTGTGCTTACAAGCACAGTCCATCTTGGCTTGGTAGGCAAGGACACTTGATATTAATATTCACTGCTACAATGAGCATCAAGGATTTGGCCGTCTTATTTGCCATGACAGCTCAGACCACAAAACTGGATGAATGCAGAGAATGACAAAAATCTCCACATTTGTATTTCAAGCCATTTGCCAGGGGTTCTATTTTGAGTATTGTTGTTATTTTTATAGCAACTGCTAGAGCAGGGGCCATTTATACCACACCTCGCTGCAATGCATGTGTTTTCAAGTTTTGAAGCACATTGTGACGTGCTGCATTAGGCAGCCTATTCAAAAATTGAATGGGCTGCAATGCACTTACATATGCATAAAGCAGTGTAGACTGTATTTTTTCCTCAGCACTCTGGACAGGACACAGGTGGGGTTATTTACGAAAGGCAAATCCACTTTGCACTGCAAGTGCACTAAAAGTGCACTTGGAAGTCGAGTCGCTGTAGATATGAGGGGGACATGCAAGAAAAATAAAAAACAGTATTTTAGCTTGTACATGATTGGATGATAAAATCAGCAGATCTTCCCCTCGGATCTACATCGACTGCACTTCCAAGTGTATTGGTAGTGCAAAGTGGATTTGCCTTTCGTAAATAACCTCCAGTGTGTTGTGGGGCACTTAAGTACCATTGAAAATGAATAGGTAAAAGCAGGTTTCTGCAATGCAGTGGTGTGAATAAACCCTAAAGAGCATGTGTAGCAAAAAAACAAAAAAAAAACAAAAACACTAAACAAACTTTAAAAAGAATGGTAAGTATGTTAACGGCAAATTCTTACTTTCGATTCTTGCTCCAAAAGTAAGCAGTAAGTGCTGTGAGTATCAGTGCAGAGCAAATACCACCAGTCACTCCCACTTTCAGCCAGAAATCTTCGGTCTTACAAATACTGACAGTCGATTCTGGAAGCTTCACACCACCGACACACAGCCGTGGCATATGCCACAATGCAGTTGTCCTCTGAAAAATAAAACATTATTGTAAAGTTGTTAGTGGACATTTATATACCGTGTGCTCACTGTAGCATATGTTACCAACCCTTTTAATAATTTATTAGTCAGTTTTAGATCCATTTTTCCCCAGAGCCTTAAACAATGTACCCAGATCCATATGGTTTTTTTTTTTGCATTCTTTTTATTCCAATACTTAGGGGTGCAGAAAACATCACCAAAATGAGACAGAGAGCATAGACATCCATAAGCCACTTGAAGACAGGTAACGTTACAAGTAAAACGCAATTAACATATCTAATAAGAATGGCGTCGGTACAAGGTAAAGCACAGAAAGTTCTGGCAAAAAAAGTGCACTTGAATTATCCAATCGAGGAAGAGAGGGAAACGCAACAAAATTGATAAATCATACACATAAATTATGTAGTACTCTTGCTTCATTGAAATGCAAGAAACAGGCATAAACAGTTCCCAGAACTACAGAATTCATGTTCCAATGCCTGTGGATATGTGCTAAACATAATCCATATAATGGGCAAAAAGGGGATGTAGACCTGTCAGTATATGGGACTAAGTGCTTTAAACTGGTTGTAAAGCTTCAGGGTTTTTTTTACCTAATACATTTTCTGCACTGAGGTTAAAAAAAAAAACATTTACCTGCAGCTCCCCCCAGCCCCCCTAAATACTTACTTGAGCCTGATTCAGTGAGGGCAGCGGAAGCCATTGGCTCCTGCGGCTGTCATTCAAATTCAGGGACGATGGTACAGAGCCAAGCTGCACTGTGTGTGTGTCAATAGATCAAGCCCACACTTGTGTTACCATAGGAAGCACCTTCCTATGGTGGCACACGGAGACGAGGAGGAGCCCAAAGCACTGGCGGAGGATCCCAGAAGAAGAGGTTTGAGGCCGTTCTATGCAAAACCATTGCACAGAGCGGGTAAGTATATCATGTTATTTTTTTAAAAAGAGAACCTTTACAATCAATTATAAATAGAAAAATAGAGCAAAATTACATGATAGACACAGATAGAAAAGAAAGGCACAAAGAGATGAAGCGAAGCAGAAAGAACAGCACATCAAGCAGAAGGACGGCACGTCAAACCCTAATCTGGGGGGGGGGGGGGAGGGAGGGAAGAGTTGGCAAGGGGAAAGGTAAGAACCCAAGGAGTCAGTCAACCCCAGAGAAATTGCTTGAACTCAGAATGAATATGCATTCCAGTAAAGCCATATTTTACCGCGATGTTCCTCCCTGTCATGTAACTTACTGGTGAGTTCCTCTATATGTAGAATTCTATGTAACCATGGTTGAATCAAAGAGGAAGTGTAGACTTCCAGTTTTCCGGGATGCAAGAACAGGCAGCATTAAATAAGTGATGTATGACAGATTTTTTTGTAAGCTTTCAAAAGGATGTTATTATGGTGTGAAAAAATTAAGAAAGGGAGTCTGGGACTACCTGCTCTGTAAATGTTTGAATTATATTGCACACCCATGTTCAAAAGGGTTGGATAACCGGACAGGACCAAAAAATATGGAGCAGAACCCCCGGGTGACCCTTGACACCTCCAACAGGTCGCTGGCGTAGATGGGTACATTGCGTGAAGTTTGTATCCTAATTCTTGATACCTATTATTTATAGATGATTTGTAGGATAATAAAGTATTTTGGAATGTTCTACAGGTGTCAGTGTAAGTTGGAGGTCAGGAGTAGCTGATAAGCCCAGATAAAAAGTATGACATCTACAGATTAAGTGCTTTTTGATTTTTGATAACGTAGAATTAAAATTCTTGCAATATATTAGGGACAGTTCTAGCAGGGTGGCCCAGGAAAAAAGTAGGTTATCGACATAAGCCGAGACCTTATGTTCTTTTTGTCCCACCATGATCCAGGAGATGTCCCTGTTTGTCCAGGTAGACTTTACCCAAGGTTCCAAGGTTAATAAAAAAATTAAGGGACAACCCTGATGCATACCATTATATATGCTGAAAGGCATAGGCAAAGTCCCATAAATTTTAACCTGTACCCATGGTGCCGAGTAAAGTACACCCACTCATTTTCTCATACGTGGGCCCAGGTCAATAAATTGATTAATTGGATGGATGAAAATTCAGTTGACTGTGTCTACATAGTTTACATAGTTAGTCAGGTTGAAAAAAAAGACACAAGTCCATCCAGTTCAACCATAAAAAAATAAATAAAATAAAAAATATCATACAATCCAATATACCCAATTCTATAACCACAGTTGATCCAGAGGGAGGCAAAAAACCGCAGCAGAGCATGCTTTAATTTGCTACAGCAGGGGAAAAAATTCCTTCCTGATCCCCCAGGAAGCAATCGGATTTTCCCTGGATCAACTTTACCTATAAATGTTAGTATCCAGTTATATTATGTCAAAAGCCTTTTTACATAGTTACATAGTAGGTGAGGTTGAAAAAAGACACAAGTCCATCAAGTCCAACCTATGTGTGTGATTATGTGTCAGTATTACATTACATATCCCTGTATATTGCGGTCATTCAGGTGATTATCTAATAGTTTCTTGAAGCTATCAATGCTCCCCGCTGAGACCACCGCCTGTGGAAGGGAATTCCACATCCTTGCCGCTCTTACCGTAAAGAACCCTCTACGTAGTTTAAGGTTAAACCTCTTTTCTTCTAATTGTAATGAGTGGCCACGAGTCTTATTAAACTCTCTTCTGCGAAAAAGTTTTATCCCTATTGTGGGGTCACCAGTACAGTATTTGTAAACTGAAATCATATCCCCTCTCAAGCGTCTCTTCTCCAGAGAGAATAAGTTCAGTGCTCGCAACCTTTCCTCATAACTAAGATCCTCCAGACCCTTTATTAGCTTTGTTGCCCTTCTTTGTACTCGCTCAATTTCCAGTACGTCCCTCCTGAGGACTGGTGCCCAGAACTGGACAGCATACTCCAGGTGCGGCCGGACCAGAGTCTTGTAGAGCGGGAGAATTATCGTTTTATCTCTGCAGTTGATCCCCCTTTTAATGCATGCCAATATTCTGTTTGCTTTATTAGCAGCAGCTTGGCATTGCATGCCATTGCTGAGCCTATCATCCACTAGGACCCCCAGGTCCTTTTCCATCCTAGATTCCCCCAGAGGTTCTCCCCCCAGTGTTTAGATTGCATTCATATTTCTGCCACCCAAATGCATTATTTTACATTTTTCTACATTGAACCTCATTTGCCATGTAGTCGCCCACCCCATTAATTTGTTCAGGTCTTTTTGCAAGATTTCCACATCCTGCGGAGAAGTTATTGCCCTGCTTAGCTTAGTATCGTCTGCAAATACAGAGATTGAACTGTTTATCCCATCCTCCAGGTCGTTTATGAACAAATTAAATAGGATTGGTCCGAGCACAGAACCCTGGGGAACCCCACTACCCACCCCTGACCATTCTGAGTACTCCCCATTTATCACCACCCTCTGAACACGCCCTTGTAGCCAGTTTTCAATCCATGTACTCACCCTATGGTCCATGCCAACGCACCTTATTTTGTACAGTAAACGTTTATGAGGAACTGTGTCAAATGCTTTCGCAAAATCCAGATACACCACGTCTACGGGCCTTCCTTTATCTAGATGGCAACTCACCTCCTCATAGAAGGTTAATAGATTGGTTTGGCAAGAACGATTCTTCATGAATCCATGCTGATTACTGCTAGCTAAAATCTTGTATATAGTCCCTTATCATCCCCTCCAAGAGTTTACATACTATTGATGTTAGGCTAACTGGTCTGTAATTCCCAGGGATGTTTTTTTGGGCCCTTTTTAAATATTGGTGCTACATTGGCTTTTCTCCAATCAGCTGGTACCATTCCAGTCAATAGGCTGTCTGTAAAAATATACTACTCCTAATAAGATGAGATCAGACCTATTATTTAAATAAAATAAAAAAATCAAAGACTGAGGAGACATTGAAAACAAAAAAATATATAACTTTAGTATAGTTCTCTCTTCCCACTATAATTCTGATCGATCAATAGATCAAAGAGTGGCCATGCTCAGCTTAATAACAGCAAGCAGTTTGTTTGATTCAAATTCGCTTGCAACAAATTGGAACACAATTTATACATCTGTAATGAATAGCTTTCACAAATAAGAGAATGCTAACTACATATAAAATGTTTTATTGTGTAAAGGTATTTAAAAAAATCTACATAATTAAAAAGAGTTTATAATGACACACCTGGATTCCATGTTGACACACACTTGTGATGATGTGGTAATCATTGACAGTACAAAGAGGACACGCCTTTTCTGTCTCCCACAGAAAATGAAATACACAGCCATCACAAGTTCCCTCTGGGCAGTGCCTGTAAGACAAAATTAGTGTTATGTCAGATCCATTAGCTATATCTTCACATAAAAGATGCTCTTCAGTCTGTAGCAAAAAAAATTTAAAAAGTCAACAGCTACAAATACTGTAACTGCTAACCTTTATTATAGGGAATTTTACCTCTCCGGGGATCCAGTGCGATCCTCTCCTGACCCGGTTCTTCGCCGGTCTTCGGGTCCCCGACACTGGCATGTCTAGTGTGGAAAGCCAGCTGTGACTCCTTGTGGCTTCACAGCCAGCTTCCCCATACATGTGCGAGTAGTGCTGAACTTTGTGAATGGTCCTGCAGCCTCTTGGGACCTGTGTCCGAGGAGGTTGCAGACAGGGAGGGGGGACAACGTCAGGTAGAATCACTTAGGTAATTCCAGCTGAAGTGAGAGCAGGTACCTGCCAAAACTAGGTACCTGCTCCCCACCACCAAAAAATAAATAAATAAATAAAATGAACCTCCAATATTGTTAGAGGCGAGGGGAAGATTCTTTAAAACAGAACTTCCATTGAGGGTGAAGTTCCGCTTTAAGCAATACTCTAAAAAAAATTTAAAAATTAATAAATATAATTAGTACAAACACCAACTTCAAGTATGTTATTTATTGCATACTTACATTGGTCCAGCTTGGTAGCAGTGTAGGTATGCATATCTCACACCTGTTGGACCTCAGGGAAGCAGACCATCCCTGCAGTAATTGGTATTACTACAGTGATAGCAGAATCTTGGTCCTGTGACAAGCAATTTCCCATGTGCACACTGACCACATTTGCTTTTCTGGCACTGCCACCATTCACAGAATGCCATATAATGTTTTCAGTGAATACAAGGCGTTCTCTGATTGGAATCAGTAGAGGGGAGGGGCAGTGATGTCACAATGCATTTCTAACTATATTGAGCTAAAGATATTTTAGGTAAAATATGCAGTATGTGTATATTCATGACACTCACTAACTGGCTTTAATAAGCTCTGAAACACATTCAACATTGCAGAACAAGTTCAGATGAAAGACTAAATGAGATTCTCCACAGATAAGCAGTGAAGAGATTGTTAAATTTTTAATAGGGAAAATAAATATACCCTATTTATCCTAATTTAGCTGACACAATATCTGTCTGGGAATTAGCGGGGAGAGGGCGTGTTTTTAGATCTTTTCTCTTTTTTTTCATGGTGGGAAATGCTGTTGGAGGTGAAGGAGGGGGTGCTAAGCAGAAGGGATAGGTTTGTGACAAGGGGTAGGATAGGTACAAGGAGAAGGGAAGGTAGGAATGAGAACTGGAATGAGGTTGTAAGGTGAGCGATGGCCAGATGGTGTAAGGTATGGGAAGTGGGGAAAGAAAAGTATATGAATGGCCCAGGGGCATAAGCAGGAAAGGGGGGGAGTAGATGAACAGGGGTCAGTGTATCCCTCAGATGGTCACTGAGTGTACTGCAGAAAGTTCAGGGGTCTCCATAAAGGAGGGCCTTGTCTTCCTTCAAAATCGTGGAGTCAGGTTTGCTTTGGGAGAGAGACTGAGGTCCTCCACCTGCCTGTTATCCTGCCCCCTACAGATCCACACGGATATTGAGGGTGGGAAATTTCTTGGAGATTGGTCCAGTAGGGTCTACGATTCAGGCAGGACCAGAAAACATGGATAATCAAGACCTTGTCATTACTGCAATGCCAGCATCTGTCAGTAACCTCTGGCTAGTTCTGTGCCATCTGAACAGGGTTTTGAAGTTAGGTTCTTAAAAAACCATGTGCTGACAGAATTTCACTGTAAAGTGAACTATTTTTTAGCATTGTTCTGGCATATGGCTGTTTGCAGGACTTTGTTTGAAGTTTGGGATGAATTGACCCACCTTTGGTTGGAAAAGACATTTGTAGAAGTTGGGCAGGGTGTGTTGGAGCAGGCCCAGGTGAGTGCATAATGTTTCAAAGTTGGTAAGGAATTTTGAAAATGACATGGAAGATGGTGGGGAGCAGAGAAACTGTCTGAGTTGTACAGCTTTCCATAAGTCTTGGTTGGAGGACATCATCAGGGAGTTAATAGAGGGCCACTGTTCAGACAATGTGAAATGGAAGGCTTGGAAAAAAGACCTTTCATTTAGTCCAGTACAAACTCAGGATTACAGTGTACTAGATATAGAGGTGAGTGGGTAGGGAGATAGGTTGCGTTTCTGGAAAGCCTGAGAGCAGCCCTACATGGGGGGTTATTGGATGTCATTTCAGTTATGTAGGATTTTTTGGGTAGCACCATGTGAGTCTACTTAGGGGAAGATAGAGAGGGCTTGTTTGAGTGCAACCCATTGTTTGAGTGGTATTTGAAAATGTCAGGCCTCCATGGATTTTAGGGGGGTGGGAGTTGGGGAGCTGGACTTTAAGCTTGGGTCATTTGTTAGCCCACATGAACTTGGTTTGTGGCTTCTGTGGACACCTAGTCAGTCAGTGCTTGCAGATTTTGGTTAATCTCTGCGAGGTCTCTATTTAAAGCGAACTTGATTTGAGTTGCAAATGGAGCAAGATCCTCCCTCACTGGAAGAGACTAGAAGAGACTACAGGATTTTAGAAATATTTGCCACTGACAGAATATGGAAGAGGTTGTCGTCTGGTGCACATTCCCTCCATAGCAGTGACAGAGTGGTGAGGATTATTGAAGCCTGCAGGCCCTTCACTGAGTCTGGGGTGTGTCAGGGTATTATTTCTGGGCTGTTATGCATTGAAGCCCCCCCCCCGAGAGGCAATCGGATATTCCCTGGAACAATTGTACCTATAAATGTCAGTATCCAGTTATACAACCCCTGGCAAAAATTATGGAATCACCAGTCCCTAAGGATGTTCCTTCAGTTGTTTATTGTTGTAGAAAAAAGCAGATCACAGACATGGCCAAAAACTAAAGGCATTTCGAATGGCAACTTTCTGGCTTTAAGAAACACTAAAAGAAATCAAGAAAAATAATTGTGGTGGCCAGTAACAGTTAGGTTTATAGAACAAGCACAGGGAATAAATTATGGAATCACTCAATTCTGAGGAAAAAATTATGGAATCATGAAAAACAAACAAACACAATAACACTCCAACACATCACTAGTACTTTGTTGCACCACCTCTGACTTTTATAACTGCTTGCAGTCTGAGGCATTGACTTAATGAGTAATAAACAGTACTCTTCATCAATCTGGCTCCAGCCTTCTCTGATTGCTGTTACCAAATCATCTTTGTAGGTTGGAGCCTTGTCATGGACCATTTTCTTTAACTTCCACCACAGATTTTCAATTGGATTGAGATCCGGACTGTTTGCAGGCCATGACATTGACCTTATGTGTCTTTCTTCAAGGAATTTTTTCACAGTTTTTGCTCTATGGCAAGATGCATTATCATCTTGATAAATGATTTCATCATCCCCAAACATCCTTTCAATAGATGGGATAAGAAAAGTGTCCAAAATTTCAATGTAAACCTGTGCATTTATTGAAGATTTAATGACAGCCATCTCCCCAGTGCCTTTACCTGACATGCAGCCCCATATCTTAATTGACTGTGGAAATTTGCATGTTTTCTTCAGACAGTCGTCTGCATAAATCTCATTGGAACGGCACCAAACAAAAGTTCCAGCATCATCACCTTGCCCAATGCAGATTCGAGATTCATCACTGAATATGACTTTCATCCAATCATCCACAGTCCACGATTGCCTTTCCTTAGCCCATTGTAACCTTGTTTTTTTGTGTTTAGGTGTTAGAGATGGCTTTCTTTTAGCTTTTCTGTATGTAAATCCCATTTCCTTTAGGCGGTTTCTTACAGTTCGGTCACAGATGTTGACTCCTGTTTCCTCCCATTTGTTCCTCATTTGTTTTGTTGTATGTTTTCTGTTTTCAAGGTCTATTGCTTTAAGTTTTCTGTCTTGACGCTTTGATGTCTTCCTTGGTCTACCAGTATGCTTGCCTTTAACCACCTTACCATGTTGTTTGTATTTGGTCCATGTTTTAGACACAGCCGACTGTGAACAACCAACATCTTGTGCAACACTGCGTGATGATTTACCCTCTTTACCTACATACTAACAAACAGATTTAATCTGATGCAGGTGTTAGTGTTTGTAATGAAAATTTACAGGGTGATTCCATAATTTTTTCCTCAGAATTGAGTGATTCCATAAATATTCCCTGTGCTTGTTCTATAAATCTAACTGTTACTGGCCACCACAATTATTTTTCTTGATTTCTTTTAGTGTTTCTTAAAGCCAGAAAGTTGCCATTTGAAATGCCTTTAATTTTTGGCCATGTCTGTGATCTGCTTTTTTCTACAACAATAAACAACTGAAGGAACATCCTCAGGGACTGGTGATTCCATAATTTTTGCCAGGGGTTGTATTATGTACATTTACGAAAGAATCCAGCCCTTTTTTTAAAGCTGTCTACTAAGCTGTCCAGAACCAGCTTTTGAGTGAGTCTATTCCATATTTTTGCAGCTCTCACTGTGAAGAAACCTTTCCATATTTGGATATTAAATCTCTTTTCCTCTAGATTTAAAGAGTGCCCCCTTGTCCTCTGTGATGACCTTAAAGTGAATAGCTCAACACCATGTTCACTATATGGACCACTTATGTATTATACACATTGATCATATCCCCCTTAATCTCCTCTTTTCCAGAGAGAATAAATTCAGTTCCTCTACACTTTCCTCATAGCTGAGCTCCTCCATGCCTCTTCTCAGTTTGGTTGCTCTTCTCTGCACTCTCCAGTTCCCCAATATCTTTTTTATGAAATTGTGCCCAAAACTGAACTGCATATTCCAAGAGGTCTTACTAATGATTTGTACAGGGGCAAAGTGATATTTCTATCTCTGGAGTCTATACCTTTCTTAATACAAGAAAGGGCTTTGCATGCTTTGGAAACCGCATCTTGGTATTGCATGCTATTATTAAGCGTATGATTTACCAAAACATTTAGATCCTTCTCCACCATTGATTCTCCTAGTTGTTCTCCCCCTAGTATCTATGATGCATGCATATCCTTAGCCCCCAAGTGCATAATTTTACATTTATCAATATTAAACCTCATCTGCCACATAATTGCCCATTTAAACAGTGCATTGAGGTTGGCTTGAGAGTTGTAGCCCTCATGTAAGGATGTTATTCCACTGCATAGCTTGGTGTCATCTGCAAAGACTGCAATGGCACTTTTAATCCCAGAAGCTATATCATTTATAAATATGTTAAAAAGTAAAGGGGCCCAACACTGTACTACTTTCTAAATTCTGTGTTTTAGCCAGTTTTCTATTCATTTACAAACTGATTTTGCCAAGCCTGTAGACTTTACCTTACACATTAGGAGCAGTTTGGTAAGACCACAACTCAGTACCACAACTCAGGAAAGAGTGAACTATGCCAGTGAGCTCTGTTCTTTATATATATTTTGTAGTGACCATGAGCTGGAAGGCAAATTGTTGTGGTATCTGTTGGGCTTTCTGGGCATTCCCTTAATATATCTTTTTTTTTTACCATTTTTACCATTTTAGTAGATTTTAATGTGGTCTTCGATATTTTTATTTTCAAGTATGGCAACCCATTATCAGATTTTGCTTTTGGTAAAAAAGGAGGTTATTCACACAAATTCTCCTGTATGTTTGGTGTGTAAAAGCTGGCCTTGGAACAGTTTTTTTATAATTTTTTTAAATTATTGGATCATAAGATTGGTTAAACAAAATAAATTCTTTGGCAGATAGGACAGTTCACATATAGTATACCATACAGTATATGTATTTTAGCAGTGCATTTATCCACTGAATTTCAGTTTCAATAAAAGATATTACTAACAGCTAAAACCCAACGGTCACTATTACATACTCCCCCTCTAGTACCTCTCCGCTGCCTTTGATACAGTTGACCATCCCCTCCTCAAAAAACTCTATTTCCTTGTTCTCCATGACTGTGCTCTCCATTGGTTTGAATCTTACCTATCTCACAGCATCTTCAGTGTCACTTACAACTCTACTTCCTCATATCCTTCTCCTCTTACCGTTGAGGTCCCTCAAGGTTCTGTCCATGGACCTCTCCTATTCTCAATCTACACCTCCTTTCTGGGTTTGCTGATAGCCTCCTAATATAATTTCTATGCTGATGACACCCAAATTTATCTCTCTACCTTTCAGCTTACCCCATCAGTTTACTCACGTATCACTGATTTACTAAGACATATCTCACTGGATGTCACACCCCTTTTTTAAACTCAATCCATCCAAAACCGAACTCATAATATTTCCTCCCCCGCGTGCCCCTTCCCCTGACTACTCTGTCAAAATCAAATGACACAATTATCAGTCTGTCCAGCATGCCAGGGTGCTAGGGGTAACCCTGGACTCTGAACTGTCCTATCAGGCCCACATCCAATCCTTGTCCAAATCATGCCACCTTAACCTCTGCAACATCTCCAGAATATGCCCCTTTTTAACCATTGACACAACTATGCTTCTAATTAGGGATGGCTCCTGGCAATATAGATGAAAAATCAAGGAGAAAAACTGTGTAGCCCCCCCCCCCCCCCCCCCTAGTCCATACCAGGCGCTTTGGGTCTGGTATGGATATTAAGCGGAACTCCATGCCAGCATTTAAAAAAATATTGGCGTGGGGCCCCCCCAATATCTATACCAGACCCTTATCCGAGCATGCAGCCTGACAGGTCAGGATGGGGGGGGGGGGGACGAGCGAGCGCTCAACCCCCTCCTGAACCATATCAGATATATATATATATATATATTTTTTTTATTAATAATAATAGAAAATCTTTTTTTACCTATTGTTTTTCATTTTGTTATTTTAAAAGTTTGCTATGCCTCTTTTTACATTTAGAAATAGTTGCATAAGAATTAAAATTGTAAATATTTAAACTATATAGCTACAGTAAATAATGTGAACCATGTGCAATCAGTTTCAAATTCATATTGTTTGGGAACATATGAATATAAAAGAACATTTCCTACCTTGGCACAGATATATTTTGTATGTCAGTAATTTGAGGATTACAGCGAAGGCGGATAGTAGTAGACCGTCCAGAAATACAGGACTGTGTAACCTCTTTTGACCTGTAAGATTATGAAGAGATTAGTGGAAAACAAATAAAAAATAAACAAACATACCTTCGAGTCTGTAACATAACTAATGTTAAGCTCCCAGTAATGGCATATTATATATATATATATATATATATATATATATATATATATATATATATATATATATACACACACACACACACACACACACACACACACACACACACACACACACACAAAATTGTCACTATGAAGAATCCACAAAGAAGCCAATGATTTTTATTAGTGCTACTGCTAGATTACCCAAATCTATATAGAGAAAATGCCACCACATAGAAGGCAAACAGGAAGCAATTCATGCCGGCCATCTGAATGGGAGATAAAGATCTAATCTTTTTTTTTTTTTTTTTTTGGCAAAAAAAATTAGGAAAGAAGTGTAGACTGGAGTTTACTTTACAGCTATTGATCTTGGGATAAAATTACCTACGGTATTTACATTTTGTTAATCCCCTTCTGCATTTTACAGAGTAATATATTTGACATTAGATTGTGGATCGCTTACCTGTAATAGAATATGATGTCTTTTACGGCTACGTTTTCTCCAGGAAAAAGATCCACTGGAGATGAGATTTTATCAAGAGCGGTTTCTGTTGTGACACCTAGCAATAGAAATATAGAGATGTTGAATTTGTATCTGCAGATTTTCCTATTCCTCATATATTGAGCTATTAGCAGTTTAATATAGTAGTAGCCTTTAACACCGAACTAACCTATGAGCTGATCAGCGAGGTTTGCTGGTTGTGTAGTCATCACTGTCTTGTGACCAAGTTTATCTGAAGGCACAAACATAGACTGGCAAACGTAGGAGGCAACAGAACGCATGGGCTCCATATCTGATCCCCAGGTATCTGATGCATTTTGTATACACGTAGCCAGTTTTTTCCCCTGTAAGAATAAATTCACACTTACAGCCTGATACATAAAATTAGGACATTACTTTATGTGCATACACATAATAAAACTGCAAAAACTGTGTCAACAGAATCTGTAGCATGCTTTGTGAGAAAGCAGTCTAAAAATTTTAGTTGCATCTAGGTCAGTGGCCTCCAATCTGTGGCCCTTTGCTTGCCTTTATCTGGCCCTTAAGGCACCATTCCATTCACTGACACCAACGATAAGGCACTATTCCTTCCCTAAATACCAACAATGGGGCATGGTTTCTCCCACTAAAAACCAATGATGGGGCATTGTTTACGCCTCCAGGGTGTTTTCTAATCCCACTGGCCACACTATGGCCTCTCTAAATCCTGAATGACAGTTAACTGGCACTTTGCTTAGAAAGTTTGGAGACCCCTGATCTAGGTGGCAGTGGTATCGATTGTTTTATTGATTTGTTGATACAACTATAAGGAAAAGTTTTTTTTTTTTAGTGCTGCAATAGACATGCAACTTCTATGAGGCCCATGACACCTGGCAGTCATAGCATATTGGGAATGCCTGTATACTTTTCCTTTTATAGCTAACAATACATGTAAACAGCTCAATACATAAAGAAATATACATTAAGGGCCCTTTCAAATCATCACATTTTAAGGGAGTGTGTCCTATGCCATACTTTTTCAAATAGGTGTCCCTCGTTCCAATTTCAAAAAGTTGGGAGGTATGTAGTTTCATTAGAATCTTTAGACCTATTCACTTTGGTAATGTACATTTTGAAATCTCCTGCTTGCTGTATTTATATTGGTTGATACTAGAGCGGCTTGCAGACGTTGAAGCTCAGCGCCGCCATTCCCTGATGATAGGTATTGGGTAGGGTGATTGAGCTCAGTTTAGTTTCTATGCATCTTGCTTGCTGCACCTTTTGTGCACCCCTTGAAAAATGCGCATTACATCATAGCCACAGTAATGCAATATAGTTGCTGTAACAATTTTAGTTATGGTAATGATGTGAAACCAATGGAAGAATCAGTGTGGTGTGCTAATTATTTATTTAAGATACAAGCTGCACCTCTCAGTTTTGTTATTTGTGCAAGTGTGTGTTATTGGGCCTTTCATTATATTTTGTAATGAGTCCCAAAGGAGTTTTGCTAAACCCCTATGTGTGCAGATTTAACAGCTCCAGAACTAAATGCATTAGACCAGGTCAGGATCCAAGGATTAGACATAATTCAAATTTAGAGATCCATCAATTAAAACGGTTTGTTCAAATATGAGGGTGCCCGTAGATACTGTATGTAGTGTCCAACAATCTTAAGATTAAGAGATTTTATAAGCAATATTCATATCAGGTTATGTGCAGTACCGAAAGAAAAAAATTTCTTGGTCCTTTTTTTCCTTACATTTTCCTTGAATAACCAGAATTTCAGGTTTGGAAATTAATGATAAATTGCATAATAAAAAAAACTTGAAAATGTCAAAACACTGCAAGCAGAGCATTTCAATAAACTAAAATGTTGCAATTCAGAACCTCCCAAATTAATTATAGTTTGCAGAGGGATGTTGTATTGTCTAAAAAGATTTGTGTAAGTTTCAACATGTAGAGCCACATATATGGAAACCTGAAAGGACAAGTAGGTTATTGTTTTAAAAGGAGGTGTCAAAATTAGGTATAATTCCAACGCAAAAGTTCTGTGCCTGCTCTCTATTCTGGCCACAGCTTTTATATAGTTTTTGTTGCCTTCTTGAACTACTAATGATTAATCACAAGAAGAGCAGTTGTTTGCTAATTAGATGGAGTAAAATGGCCACCTATTGAGGTCAGGTGCACAAGTACATTATACTGTATATATTTACTGCAATTCATGTAAGCTTACACCATTAGAAGCCAGTTTTTCGAACAACGAAATCCTCCCTATAGGAGATATGGAACCCGCCATGATCGAGGTTTACCTCCCTCCCCGCTCCCAAGCTAATCTAGACCTATACAGGCTCTGCCACAGTCCCCCAACTTGATACTAAACCAAAAAAAACAAACAAAAAAAAACACAACATAACAAAGAAATGAGTTATAACAGCAACGCCATTGGGAGATAGTTCCTCCGCTCTAATTATAGGTCTCTTAAATGAAGGCTCTTCACCTTGGAGTAATGTTGTAATACACCACTAGTTAGTCATTTAATTTCCGTAGAGACCCATAAATTATATTAGTACCTCCCATAATTTAAGACCATGTCCACTTGAGTCTAAAATTAATTTAAAGTTAAATCAACCTCTTTTCAGTTAGTCATCTTTGTCTCCTACAAGAATCACTAGGGACCATACTCCAAGGTACGGTACGGAATTTGAACAAAATCCGTCCTCCGATTTTCAGGGAATGTCACCTCTGAGAGGCCTAAAACTTCCATAAAACCTGCTACGTCACTATGTGATTGATAAACCACAGTAACATCACCCTTTTTTAGTATGCAGCCCAAAAGGAAAGCCCCAGTGGTATGTAATCCCTGTCTGTCTTAGAACCACTAAAAGAGGTCGCAATGAGTGCCGCTTTGATAGGGTACATCTAGAAATATCTGAAAAAGTATAACTGAGCTCCTTCAAATTCCAGACATTGTCTAGAACGCATCCTATTCATGACGGCATCCTTAATCGAGTATTTGTGCATTCTACAGATCACATCTCTAGGGGCATCAGTGCCTGAGTTGAGTGCCTGAATACCCGATGTATCCGATCAAATTAAATTGGGGTAGTGATCTCTCTTCCAAGGATTGAATTAAAAGTTCTCTGTAAGGTTAAGCTAAAATCTTGCATCCTGACTGTCTCAGAGAGGACCCTAATTCTAATATTAGAGTGCCTATTCTTATTTTCCTGATCATCTAATTGAGAAAATAGGGATTCTGTTGATCTTGTGCAACTATTTTGTCCTTTAACTGCTGCATTGCCAGTGTAATATCATCCTGTTTGGTTTCTAAGGCCTCACTCACCTGTTGTCTGAAGCAGAGAGCGGATGTGTGCGTCTGTAAGCTCCAGGCCATCTGGCCTCCCTGGATTCATCCCGGACTCCCTAGGAGAACAGAACCGGGACCCCTCCAGCACGTGTATCAGGATCGGGACGGGACCACCCCGGACCCGACTCGCCTCAGGCAGCCCCCCAGGTCTCTATCCGAGCCATCCGCAACCATTCGGACACCCGATCCGAGCCGCCAGCGTCTTCGGAAAAGCCTCCAGGACAGGCCACGTCTCCGGCATAGGTCCGACCCAGTGCCGGCCTGCTGCTTCTCTCCCCCCCAGGCTCGATTGGTAGACCCGCGCACTCCCTCCAACCGGACCCCATCTTCACTCTCAGACTTGACCGCAGCTGCGCCGGGAGCCTGAGCATCGAACAGCCCGCAGCTCGGGCCAGCCCGGCAGCCATCTTGGTCCACCCGACGAGGCCACAGCACTCCACCAGTCCTCCAGGAACTCATCTCCGGACTCCCCTGCAGCACCATCCGGGACCCCAGTCCCACCAGACCCCCACCCAGCTCTCAGTCCACCAGGGCACCTTCCGCAGCCGCCGTCCGGTCCCCTCTTCTCTAACCCCTAGACTCGAGGGACAGACCGCGGCTGCGGCCTAGTTTCAGCCCTCACCAGCCTACCCCCTCAGATCACCCACTTCGATTTCAGCAGACCAGCCGCCCTTCCTACCCGAACCCCCTCTCCGCTACCGGACCACCGTGGGGGCACTGAGGGATACAAGAGCCAAGACAAGAGCCAGGATAACCATGGCCCAGACCTAGCCCTGGAGTCCAGCCCCACCTAGACGCGGCGGCAGGATTGGTAAGTAGTGGCCTAGGTCCCCTAGGCCCTCCTCCGGTCAGTGTGTCCCCCCCGACTTTACATCCTGCCTTCTCTCGCTTCATCTCTGGTATTTCCGGTCAGGTAAGTGACCCGGGGCACCACTCATAGAAGTTGATCCAGGGTCCCCAGGTCCGATCACCTCTCGGGGGGGTCAGGAAGGAATTTTTTTCCTCTGCTGCAGCAATTGGCCAGCTCAGCTAGGGGTTTTTCGCCTTCCTCTGGATCAACGGGAGGGTAGGCCAGTGGAGCCCCCCCTCCATCACCACCACCACCAGAACTTTGCACCTTCATCAGCACTATCGGCTACACTACCCCCTTTATCAGCGGCACCCCTCAGGACCATCATCTACTCAGCAACTGCAATTGTCGCTTCATCAGTATCATCATCGCATCATCCAATCAGCATCAACTCTTTTTTTTATCATGTGCAACTTCAAATACTCAGCAGATGCCCTCCACAGGCTAAGAAATACCATCTCAACTTTACCAACCTCCATTAAAAAAATACTAAGAAAAAGAACAATTACTAAAGACCAACCTACAATCAGCCATCAAACATAGGAAGTCACCAATCCAACCACAACAATTAACATGCGCCCTGATAAACACCAGATCTGCAGTCAAACACAGACTGGAAGTTCACGACTTCATCACCCAAAACAACATAGATTGCCTCTTCATCACGGAGGAGGAGGAGGCCTAGCAGTGATCTTCAAATCTCACCTTGCGCTCATCAAACCAACTTTACAGAACTCAGTGCCTTTCATGTAGACACTCACCCTTCATCTTCAAACAACACCCCAAGACACCAGTCACATACTACTATGCTACAGATCACCAGGACCGAAGACTAATCTCCTTACACCCTGCACTGAATTCTTCTCAACACCCTGAAAACCAAAAACTTTCTGGTACTTGGGGACTTCAACCTCTGGGCAAACTACCCAAGACCCCATCGCCACTGCCTGCATTAACCAACTAGAAGAACTTGGTCTGCAGCAACTGATAAATACTCCCACGCATGGTTCAGGACACATTCTGGACCTCATCTTCAAACAAAATATGGACATCAACTTATTTGACAACATACTGCTACCATGGACGGACCACCATGCTATCAAATTTAAAATTGCCACCAACACCACCATCCAAAAACCGAAACACACAATAACAACACACTGGACCAGATCTCAGAAGAAACTACATTCCGAACACTTCAAAACCACATTATCAACCAAAATAGCAATGCTAAAGCCAAACCACTCAACGGAACAAACTCTCAACTCCTTGAACAAGACATTACTACGAAGGAGACGAAGTGGCTCCAAAACGTAGAACACGCATCCGCAAAAAGAACTCTGGATGATTTAATGGCACTCTTACATCACTACATCACTGAAGCAGGAATGTAGAAAAGCCGAAAGAGCCTGGAGAAGAAAGGAAAAAAACCACACTAACTACAAAGCACTCACCAAGAAATATCACATAGCAATCTTCAAAGCAAAAAAAGAACATTTCTCAAACACCATCTCAACAGCCTTAAACCGCCCTCGGGAACTTTTCAAAATAGTCGCGCAGACTATGAACCCTACCTGCCTAGAGCCCCCAGCATACGAAACTCAAGAATTCTGTAATGAGTTATCAGATTTTTTCATTGACAAAATCGACAACATTTGGGAAACAATTCAACAGAAAAAAACAACCAACCTCATTCAACTAAAGCAAAAAGAGAAAATCGACACGAACGTCACACAAGCACCGAATTTCTCGCTGATCCCAATCACCACTGACACCACCAAAAACATCATCAGAAGCCTCCGAGACAGCACATCACCAAAGACATCATTCCCACAAAACTCCTGAAAGAATGTTACGACATTCTGGCTCCTACTATAACACATCTAATAAATCAATCGTTCAGAGAAGGGATTGTTCGAATCGCCCTCAAGCAAGGCATCATCAAACCCCTTGACCCTAAAGATCCTAACTACCGCAGACCAGTTACAAGCCTCAACTCCATCTCCAAGATTATGGAAAACGCAGTACAATGCCACTTGGACACACACAAACTCTCGGACCCACTGCAATCAGGCTTCTGCCCAGGCCATGGCACACAAACGGCACTTCTTCAAATATGGGACGACGCCCTCGAAGCAGCAGATGACGGAGAATCTTGTCTCCTGGTACTGTTGGACCTCAGTGCAGCGTTCAACACAGTGGACCACAATACCCTACTCATCCGCCTCACAGAAGTAGCTGGAGACTCAGATTCAGATCTACCATGGTTCGCATCCTTCCTACAAAATCGTTCACAGACAGTGAATCTAGGAGCCTTCACCTCTGAAACTCTTGCAATTTCTTGTGGAGTCCCTCAAGGTTCACCCTTATCACCAGTGCTCTTCAACATCTACATCCGTCCACTCCTCCAAATCATTAGAAAATCGGACCTCTGCTTCCACTCATTTGCTGATGACACCCAACTCTACTTTTGCATCACCGATCAAAAAGACCACTACCAGAGACTAGAAAAATGCCTCACATTGATAGATGATTGGATGACCACGAGCTCCCTCAAACTCAAACGGATCCAAAACAGAGCTTCTTCTCCTCCAAGCAAACCGTAAAACAAAAACTTAGAATCCTTGGACACCACCCACCATCCTTGGACAGACCATCTCCCCAAGCACCAAATCCAAAAGTCTCGGAGTCATCTTTGACTCAGAAATGTCGATGGATGCACAAATAGGATCGGTAGTCAGTGGATCTCACCATCTCTTTCGCCTACTACATAGACTCATCCCCTTCATTCCAGAAGAGGACAAAGCAGCAGTAGTTGAAACAATCATCAATTCCCGGCTCGACTACGCAAACTCCCTCTACATAGGACTACCTAAGTCATCCAAAACACTGCAGCAAGACTGGTAACTGAAAAAACCCTGGAAATCCATCTCCCCATCCCTGAGGAGCCTACATCGGCTAACCATAAAGGACCGGATCACTTTCGAAGACCCTCTGCCTCACCCATAAATGCACTCATTGAAACTCTCCACAATACCTTTGCGAGAAAATAAATCACTACACACCTAAGCGCAGTCTTCGATCAACTAACCAAAACCTCCTCCTCATTCCCAAGTCCGTCTACAAATCAAAGGGAGAACGAAGATTCGCAGTCCAAGGACCATGGTTATGGAACGCTCTACCTGCCAACATCCGCATGGAAGAAAATCATCGGGCCTTCAGAAAAAAACTCAAGACCCATCTCTTCTAAGTAAAACAGGACTAACAGCATGGATCAAGTGCCTTGAGGCGATTCACTTTGCATTTGCAGCGCTATACAAATCTTTCATTCATTCATTCATTCATTCATGGCCCAGCTGTGTAGTATCCGCTTTAACGCAGTCTAATTCCTGTTTAAAAGCATTTTCCATTTTGCTCAACATGGCTTCAAGCTCCGCCTTGGTAGGGAAAGATCTAATATGCTCTCTAATATCCCAGTCTCGTTCAGGGGAGATGGGTGCTGCAGCATCTGGACCTAACTGATGATATGGTTGTTTTTGTATCCAATTCCGTGGCCGTAGCTTTACCGATGGTTGTAGCTGTACTTGCATTTGGGGCTGCAGTTGAGTCGGTGATTGTTGTTGCAATTGCTTCTGTAATTGAAGCTCTTGCTGTAGCAGTAATTGTGTCTGCGACTGTACGTGCAGCTCCAATGGCAGCTGCTGCATCCGCATCTGTGATTGCTGATACAGCTATGGCTGTAGTTGCTGCTGTAATCTCGGCTGCTGTTGCAATTGTGCCTGCTGTATCTGCTGCCCCGTTTGCACTTTTAACTGTGACTGTGCCCTCAGCTAAGGCCATATCTGCGATAGCTGTGCCTGCAATGGAGACTGTGATTGCCCTTGTATCTGTGGTAGCAACTGTCTCTAACTGTGACTGTAATTGTCATTTTGAATGTGGTTGTAACTGCGTTTGCTGCTCTGACCGCTGCTGCTGCAGCTGCATCTGGTTCTGCAAGAGAGGATACAGTGGGGGATATTCCTGCAGATCTGTAAGTGCGACTGTACCTCCAATTGTTGTTATAATTGCTGATGTGGTTGCAGTTGACTTTGAGAAGCCAAGTCTTCCTATGTCTGTAGCGATTGCAACTGATGCATATGCTGTATCTGCAGTTGAGTCTGCAATTGTGACCGCATCTGTGACTGTGGCTTTTCTTGCTGTAGCTCCAACTGTGGCTGTTTCTGTAGTTGCAACTGTGCGAGTTGCAATATCTGTTCCTGTTGTTCGGACAGCGGCTGTGGCCGTTGCTGTAGATCTAGGGTCAAGTCCAGGTGTGGCTGCATTTATGATTGCAATTGCTTCTGAGATGTCTGGTGCTGAAAGGTCTGAGACATCAAGTACTCCTGTGGCAGTGTCTCCATCAGTATCTGTGTCTGGAAGACCGTATATGTTTGTTGCTGTGTTTGCAAAGACTGTTGCTGGTGCTGTGTTTGCAGCCGTTGCTGCCGCTGCTCTTGCTGTGACTCTAGCTGTTGCTGCTGCTCTGATTGCTGTTCAAGTTTGGATTGTAGTTGTAAGTGTGACAGTGGCAGAGTCTGTAATTGCGGGGTTGGCTGCAACTGTGTATGCTGTATTTGCGATACTGACTGTGGGTGAGGTTGTGGCTACATTTGAGATTCCTGTTGTGATTGGACCTGTAAAGATGGCTGTATAGATGGCTGTGGCTGCTCTATAATTTGAAGAAGTTCAGGCAGTGCAGGGTATAGAGGAGGTGCAGATATAGGGAGAGACATAGGTAATTCAGATAAATCAGATCCATCAAGACTTACTGCCAACCTGCTTCCTCCATTCTCTGCACTTGTTTGCTGTGTTCTCTGAGTGCCACTTGACCCAAGTATGCTTCTTTCATTCTCCCTATCTTCCGAATTGACATTGGCTGACCCTGGAGCCCTGGCGCCCCCTTTCATAGATCCTGAAGGTGCTGTGACAGCAGTGACAGCTAAAGGGGAACCCTTTCCTCTCTCCTGGAAGAGAGATGTCTGGCCACACAATCTATCTTGTTGCTGACCTGCTGGTGTCTGCTTCTGCTGTTTAGGCTGGTTAGCCCTTCTCTGCCCGTTCGGAGTCAGGTCCTTTTTGGACACTTGCGCATGGCCTCAGGTGTGAGCAGGCCCCGTGTAAGACTTTAGGTCTTGTTTTGTCTTGTTTTGGGGGTTAAATGAAGGTTTTTGGAATAGGATGGGTTGAGTATGAGTGTTGGTTAGGATTGTGTTTTCTGCCTGTGTGGTTTGTGGGTTTCTTTTTTTTTTAGGAGGACCTGATCCCGTTTCATCTATATTATATGGAGTATTCCTGAAGCTCTTTTTATTGATATTACCTCTGACTTATGAAAGAAATAATTAAGGTCATCTCTTATAATGTCCGTGGGATGTGTTCTCCGACTAAACAAAATTAGGTTAGAATTAAAGCGTCTAAATCCTCAGATTATAATGCTGCAAGAGACACATTTTAAGTCCACTAAAACCCCTAAATTGCCTACACATACATTTAACCTGTGGTATTCAAGTTTATTACTGGTTTCAAAGGCAAGAGAGGTGGCTATAGGAAACCATAAGAACTGCCCCTTTTTGGTCAATGATTACTGTATAGACCCTGAGGGCGGTTTCGATTTTCTGAAAGGTCAGATCAAGGGCCAAACATACACTTTTGCTACAATATATGCTCCCAATCTTCATCAAATAACATTTATAGAAGGGATTCTCTCCAAATTGGTATCCTTCCAGGAGGGCATCCTTGTTCTGGGGGGAGACTTTAAGCCCCAACCCAGAGCTGGATATATCAAATGGAAAGTCGGTACTATCCAAGAGGGCCTTAATGCGTTTTCATAAGACTATGGAGTTTAATCACTTAATTGACTGCTGGAGGATGCTTAATGCATCTATGAAAAGGACTATAGTTATTACTCTAAGGTCCATAAGATGTATTCTAGAATTGATGTTATGGTTGGATCAGTTTTAATTTGATCTGTCAGAGGAAGCAGTTATCGAAAAGATTACATTGTCGGATCATGCTGCGGTCTCAATTACGATTAGATGGGATGGCGAGGGAATGGACCTGGCACATGAACGAGAACAGCAGCAGTCACCGAAGCAATTAGAACAATTTGAGATAAACACTACAGACGATGTCTCCCAAAAGGTAATATGGGAAGGGCACAAAGCAGTTATTAGAGGAGTTCTGATTTCACAGGGTCCAAGGATCAAGAGGCAAAAATCTGAGGAAATGCGGCACCTACTTTCAGATATACATATATATAATATATGGAAAACTTATATAAACGCTTACAATCTTCTGAAATCGAGAACCGTCTCTATGAGGCAAGTGATAGATTGTCTGTGTTCCTGGACCATCAGGTTAAGAGAAAATTAAGGTTCTGGGCTCATAGGTTTTATAAACAGGACCAAAGAATGCGAAGCAAGCAGATGTTGAAACCATACTGATAAGGCCGAGACCTGGCCCTTGATAGTACGCAGTTTCACCTCTAGCCCCATTTGCAGAAATTCAAGAATTCTACCTATGACATACTTCCTAGGATGCCAACCCCTGGATTTACACCAAGAAACATATGCTTTCCAGACGCTATAATAAATAACTCTGGAAGCTGGCTTCCTTGCATTAACCAAGGTAGGTATCACTGAGCCTGAAAGCCCACGATTCTTTAGAATGTGGGTTTCAATAGCCAAACCGTTAAATTTAGCATTTGTAAAGTAGGATGGAACACTGTTCCCTGCGATAGCACGTTTAGATGTGGTGGTAGGGTCCATGGGACCCCTACCACCATCTTTACTATTTCTGCATGCCAAAATCTTCTGGGCCATGCTGGGGCCACAAGAACTACAAACTTAATTTCCCGCTTGATCCTGCGAAGAAGTCGAGGTAGCAGCAGAATAGGAGGGAATGCATAAATCAGTGAGAACTGATCCCACGCATCTGTTCCGCATGCGAGTTTACCAAACTTTTCCTTATTTAAATATTAACTTTATAATAAAAACATTTCCTTATTTAAATACTACACTATGGGAGCCCATATCTCATTTCTTGCATGAAAACCTTACCTATACTGGATATTGGAGAGAGCATTAGGAGAGGAGTACAGCTGGTTGATTTGGGCTTGGTGAGGGATCCTTTGCACACACAATTCGATCCAGCTGCGGGATATCCTTGGAAGATCCATAGGACCTGGATACTGGTTGGTAAAGTTGGAGCCTGGCTGCATAATCGGTGCATCAAGCCTATATGCTATGCAAGATCCCCCTGTAGGGGTTACTGGAGCTGGTGAGTGGGGACCCAAGAGGGGGAGCACTTAAAAGTCACCTGAATTTTTTTCCTGTGTATCGTCACCAAGCACTTAACTATCACATAAGACTTTGGTTGGATTGATTTTTTGATGTATTTATTGGACTTGGCACGTTAATTTTTTGGGGTCGTTTCATATAATTTCTACTATTTTTTAATATCTTATATTTGTCCTACACTTTTGGGACTTTTGATTTTTATTTGATTTATTTATTTATTTTCATTTACCTGTATTTTTGTTATTGTAGTATCACGTTTTTATTATCACTTCTAAACATTTATTTATATCTAGTTTATTTGGCAACCTAGTGAGGTTTGCAACATTAGCACATGCACATTGGAAATTTATTAGGAATGCACTATTGGTATATGCACATTTAATAGTCACTATAGAGGCACACAGCACCTAACAAGTGAACAGGGTCTGTCGCCTTTCATTATATAGGTAGCGCCATTTACCCTCATACTTGCACTATTATCGAATGGAACTGAGCATAGGGAACTGCTTTGAATGAAGCCACTATCTTCCCCAACAACCTCATACAAAGGCGAATGGAGGGACCCTTCTTTGCCCTGACCCCCTGAACCAGCTCCTTTATGGCGCTGATCTTTGCCTGGGGTAAAAACACCTTCTTCTGGGCTGTATCTATGACAAGACCCAAGTACTCTAATCTTCTTACTGGCTTTAAAGTATATTTCTCTAGGTTGAGGACCCAACCTAGGTATTCCAGGTAATTGACTGTGGTGACCATGCTTTGGTCCAAGTAGACTACCGACCGGTCTATCAAGAGCAGGTCATCCAGGTATGCTATTATTGTTATACCTTGAGTCCTTAATCTGGCCAGAGGAAGGGCCAGAAGTTTTGTAAACACCCGAGGTGCAGTAGCTAGACCGAAAGGCAAGGCTACATACTGAAAATAAAGTTTTTCTACTTCGAAACGCAGATACTTCTGGTGAGCGGGGAAAATAGGGACATGCAGGTATGCATCCTTGATGTCGATTGATGCCGGAAGCTCTCCCCCTTGTAGGAAGGAGACTACTGATTGGATTGATTCTATGCAAAAAAGAGCGAATCTTCAGGAACTGGTTTAGATCTTTGAGATCTAGAATGGGTCTGACATCCCCATTTGGTTTTGGTACCGTGAAAAGGTTTGAAAAAAAAACCAACTCTTCCACGCGGACCACCATGATCACTTTTTGTGACAAAAGTCGTTCTAACGCTAGAAAGAGAGACTTCATTTTCTCTGGATCTTTGGGGACATTTGACCTGAGGAAACGAGGAGACGGGAATTCTCGGAACTCTAGTTTGTAACCTAGAGCTATTCTGGAGACCACCCATCTGTCCCAAAATTCCTCCTGCCAAACCTTTGAAAACTGCAGAAGTCTTCCCCCCACTCGAGCGAGCGGGGGCGCCCCTTCATAAAGAGGCTTTAGCATTCTGTCTTGCGGGTTTCCTCCCCCAGGACTTATTTTGTCCCTGGGGTTGACCCTGAGGTTTACCTCTTGAACCTGATGTTGAAGGCCGTCTCGACTGCTTGGAGGCTGATGCCCCTGGCACTGGAGAATGAGCCCATTTAAATGAGGGACGTTTACTCTTTTTCTTAACTGGCAAAAGGGTACTGTTCCCCACTTGATATTCTTTGGATATATTTGTCCAAATCCTCCGCAAATAGCTTTTCACGGAAAGGAAAACCAGCCATGAGCTTTTTTGCATGGCGCTTCGGCTGAGCAACTTTTCAACCATAAGATTCTACACATATTTACCAACCCAAGCATAAGGCGAGAGGTTTGAAGAATAGAATCTCTGATTGCGTCAATTGCAAAAGCCACTGGCAGCTCAGCTAATTCCTGGGCCTGCTGTTCAGGGAACACCTTGAGTAAATGGTCTCTCAAGGACTGACATACCCCATTTGCCGCCACTGCAGGTTGAGCCACTGAACCTGTGGAGAAAATATTTTTTTACAGGAATTCCAATTTTTTTATCAGTTGGATCCCTAAGCATTTTCAACCAGACAAGTCAAACTTTTATACACAGAGGATATAGCAGCGTCAATTGCTGGTATACTCCACATCTTAGTAAATTTTTCCTCCATAGGATAAAGTGTTGAAAACTTTTTAGGAGGGAAAAAGTGCTTATCTGGGTGATCCCACTCAGAATACATAAGCTTTTCTAGTAATGTTAGTGAACCCAAACGGGAAGTGGGCTCTTGAACCGACTTCGTTAAGGGTAGCTTAAATGTGGAGCAGACCATTTCAGTAAGAGAATGCACCAGCAACTTTTCAGCATGTGAAGATGAAGAAGGTCCTTCCCCACTTGATTCCTCGGAAGAGGAATCATCAGCCTGTTCACAGTCCCCTGAGGAGGATTCATCTTCCCACCCTCCCACAGTTCCTATGTTTGAGGATCCTGGGTGGTAGAAGGGGACCTAATGCGTTTTCTTCCACTCTGTGAAGACGCGATTAAAGCCACTAATCTTTCCTCTAAACCAGTGGTCATCAACCCTGTCCTCAGGGCCCACTAACAGGCCACGTTTTATGTATTACCTTGGGGAGATGCAGACTAGAATACTGCACTCACTGAGAAGTAAATGATATCACCTGTGATGTATTTCAGTTATCTTACAAACCTGGTCTGTTGATGGGCCCTGAGGACAGGGTAGATGACCACTGCTCTAAACCACTCATAGCTGAGAAGAAAGCCTGCTCAATTATATAGACTGGGGCTGAAGTGTCGGAAGCAACTGCAGCCTCTGGTGACCCCGATGGCTCAATATGACCAGCCTCCTTAGATCAGGATGGTGTTGCAGAGGTAGGGTCCTTAGGACCTGAGGGCGACCCCTTTGTGTGCTTGGTTTTTGTGACATTTGAACCACCTCCTCTGGTCATAGTGCTGAGCACAAGCGCAGAGGTACTACCAAAAAAATGCACCCACTGCTGAGCAATAGTCCAGCAACTGCCGCTGCTATTAAGCTCAGCCTGATGCTTAAGTAAATGTGTCTGGGAATGCCTGTGTCACCAACTCACATGCCACCCGTCCGCTCTGTGTCCCTCCTTTAGCTGAATGCACCTGAAAAAAGGTGCATTCTATAGCTATACAGCCCGCGTTGTGGATGCTGAAGCACGCCAACACAGCTAAGCCCTGCCCCTTCCTCCGACCACCCACCACGTTCTGCCTCATCTATTTTAAAATAGATCATTTTCCCGCGCGAGCGGGCTCCGATCCTGACCGGACCGCATCGAGGGGAACTGGGGTGGAGGAGAGGAGGAGAGCTGCCGAAGGAAACCGCCGTAATGGCAGCGAGAGCGGTGGGGCACATCGCCGTCTGACGCCATGCTCCCTCTGCTTGGAGTAAAGCTATCCAGGTGGGGGACATTCCTAGGAGAACAAAACCCCCTTTCCCACAACTTTACCTGGAGCTTTGGGCCAGGGGAAGCGTGCAGCTTGTACACAGAGTACGTGCTCTTGACAGCCCCCCGGTGATGACTATAGGCATGATAACATTTACTTAAAGGAGAAAAACCCACAAGAATTTGAAAAATTCCTTAGGAATCTCCCTTACCTTATCCAGATGCAGGGTTCTGTGGTAACAGACCAAATCTTCACCTCACAGTGGGCTCCGTTAAAAAACCTTCAGGGACTGGGGCCCCCTTTTTATCGGGGGATCCACAGCCCTGGGCCTGTAAAAAACACCCCGCCAGGAACATGGCTGAAAAAACCAAATACTAGATCCCGGGGTCCAGCTCTAAAAAGAGAAGCGTTACAGGTAAAACCTTGTTTCTTCAGACACGAGGCCCGGGTACCATTCCATTCGGTCTGGAAAAGACCCTTTGAATGGATCCGGTTGCATGGCTTGCCCCAGTAAGGAATATTCCAGCGGTGCTCAGCACAGCACATCTTTACTCGTGACCAACACCTAAGACACTGGCGAAAAAACGGAGGTACTCCCGGTAAGGGGAGGGTTTATATGGGGAATTGAACTTCCTGTTTAGGGTGTGCCAGTGTCCATCACCTGAAGGTGCCATGCTTCTGTATTTACAAGTAACAGCGCTCTCCTCCCGGCGGCCGTTTAGAACCCCCTCTGCTCTGCAAAACAACTTGTCTATCTCCATACGAGAGCAGAGAGAGAGAGGAGAGAGCAGAGGGGGGAGGGGGTGGGGGATGTACACAGGCAGAAGCTGCTTCACGGAAATGCAGTAAGTTACAACTTCTCTTCTGCAGCCCCACTCTGATGTTATTTAGGTGGTCGGAATGCTCAGTATTGGAAGGGGGAGGAGGGGTGAATGCTGTGTATTGATGGGAGGTGAGCTCCAAACTGGAATCTGGGGGGAGGAAAGCTCTGTACCTAGGGGGGTGGGGACTTGGATGTACACAGATCACCCGTCATTCCTGCATTCCGTACACAGCTCACCCCTCATTCCTGCACTCCGTACACAGCTCAGCCCTCATTCCTGCACTCCGTACACAGCTCACCCCTCATTCCTGCACTCCGTACACAGCTCACCCCTAAACCCCGCACTCTGTACACAGCTCACCCCTAAACCCTGCACTCTGTACGTAGCTCACCCCTCCACACTGCTATATGGCAGGCGGCATGACTTGTCATTTATTTCTGGCAGCCTGTCCTCAGGGATACTGCTCCTATTGGGCTCTGTTCTTGGCTGCACTCAGTTAACCTTCATAGCTGTGTGCTTTGCTCTGCTCATTGCTAATAACAAGTTCTAGGAGTTTTCTGTCTATTGGCGGGTCTCCTAACCTCCCCAGTCCATGGTGTGAAGGCAGTGATAAGATGATGTGTTGTAACCTTTAGCAACCAATCAGTGAGCTGTGTTGATGTGCTGTGACCTCTAGCAACCAATAAGTAAGTGGCAATGATGCACAGTAACCTCTAGCAACCAGTGAGCGGTAAGGATGTGCAGTAACCTCTAGCAACCAATCGGTTAGCAGAAATTATGTGCTGTAACCTCTAGCAACTAATCGATGAGTCGTAATGTGTGCTGTAACCTCTAGCATCCAGTTAATGAGCAGTAATGATATGCTATAACCTCTGGCAACCAATCGCAATTGCTGACTCGCCTGATTTTGAGCCTAGCTATTTATTGTATGTCTCAGAGCGGGGGGGCTTGATTGAAGCTGGGGGGGCCCAAAGAAATGTTTGCCAGGGTCCAATCAATATTAAAACCGACCCTGCCTGCGACCCAGTGCAATGCCTCTTTCATGGTACCCAAAGTTCCATTAGGGTATATAAAAAGGAGTATAGTTCCACATTTTTTGGATGCAGCTAAAGGGCTGTTTCCGGTCTATTGGAAAAAAGCAGCAAGTACCTTCTCTCCATGTTTGTTGGTTATGTGTTTGTTTATTGATTGTAAGAAGAAAAATTAATAAAGTAGGGAAGAACAAGCAGCCAGTTTTTCTTTTAGGACAACTGATCATATATTTGGCTGAGGAATTTGCAGATTGCTAATAGCCCTTGGTGAGGATGTGACACATAGAAAATAAAATTCAACTTTCACTAGTACCTGGCACCTAAGACATGGGGCAATATAAACTGTTTTTTTCTTTCAAACAATAGGTTATTTTCCTGAAATTACATTTCTTGTATGGTAAGGGGACAAGTTTGAATAGAAAAAAAGCACTCACATTTTTCAAAGCTAAAGTCTTTGAGATGGCCTTTAGCAACCTAATTAAAACAGGAAAATTACTACTACAGCAGATCACACAAACCTGGTTCCCGCAGAGGCTTATACTAAATTGACGATAGTATTTGAGTCCTTTGGCAGTAAAACTGGGAGCTCCAATAAATGTGGTTACATTTGAAAGTAATGTAAAGTCATACATCAGTTTTGTTCGTCCTGCTGATACAGTCATTTTGCAATCATGAAAACACAGGGAGTGTGCCTAAAAATTAAATTTAAAACATCATAAATAAAATAGAAAAAAATACTGAAAAAAAAACTGTATAAAATAAGTGAACAGGCATCATTTTAAAAAGGGACATTACTTGTGTCTTAGTATTTTGCAATGTAAAAAAAAAAAAGTTATGATTTTTTTTTTTTTTAAGCACTGGAATTGATTTACTGGACCAAAATGCTAAATTATAAAGCCATTTGGTTGTATATTCACGTGTTGTTGACATCTGCAGTAAGATATACCACACTACACCACAAAGTGCAGCGCAACCTTATAACATTCAACATGTGTCATACATGTACAACATCTCAAAAAATGGTGCAAAACATCAACAAAAATAAAAAGCAATAAAGAAAAAATAAAAAAAAAAATCATAAAGAAAGACAGCCCAACTTCCCAATTGTGTCCCCAATTCCACAGGAAAGGTGCACATTTATTGCTTTCAATCACCAAGCGTGATGACAGTATTGGCATCTGCGGCTTGGCCACCTGTAAGCATTATGCCTGGGGATCCGGGATGCTGATGTGGTCATCACGCTCTCACATAAGGACTGCCGAGCTAAGTGAGAGACTGGTACAGTGTGGAATGCGGGCTGTGCATTGAGTGCTATCTAAACACTGACGTGCTGCTTCTCTAATGCCGCGTACACACGGTCGGACTTTTCGGCTACAAAAGTCCGACAGACTTTCGACTGACTTTTGGCGGACTTTTGGCGGACTTGCGGCAGACTTTCTTACGAACGGACTTGCCTACATACGATCACACAAAAGTCCGACGGATTCGTACGTGATGACGTACACCGGACTAAAATAAGGAAGTTGATGGCCAGGAGCCAATAGCTGCCCTAGCTTGGGTTTTTGCCCGTCGGACTAGCACACAGACGAGCGGATTTCTGGGTCCAGCGTAGTTACGACGTAAAGATTTGAAGCATGTTTCAAATCTAAAGTCCGTCAAATTTGAGGCTGGAAAAATCCGCTGAAAGTCCGGGGAAGCCCACACATGATCGGATTGTCAGCCAGCTTTAGTCTGTCGGCGTCCGTCGGACTTTTGTAGACGAAAAGTCCGACCGTGTGTACGCGGCATAAGTGTGTTTACTTTGTTATCTGGTTTAAAAAAAAAAACAAACAGCACTTATTATTATAAATATTATAAAGGATTTATAAAGTGCCAGTTTGTGCAGCGCTTTATAAAATGAAGGCGGACATTACAGTTACAATACAATTTGGAACAAGAGGAATCAGGGGGCCCTGCTCGTTAGAGCTTAAAATCTAAGAACTTTTAGTCCTTTTCTGTTTTTTGTGGCAAATTTGGTAGATACTTCCATGGGGTAGAGTCGGAAAGGAGACATGTAATGAGAGTCGCTGGATGGTGATTCTTAATACTGCATTTGGTCCTAAGAGACACATGCTTGATCTGACCTCAAAATTATCATAGATAGGGGTCAAATCATTGAGGTGAGCAGTTAATTTTGATCATGTGGTGGAGAGCACAAGTGGTCAGTGGAGATTGGAATCAATAAATGTGCACCTTTCCTGTGGAAGTGGGAGACACAATTGGGGTGTTGGACTGTCTTTCTTTATGATTTTTTTTTTTTCACTTTTTGCTGATGAGGTTATGCACCATTTTTTGAGATGTTGTTCATGTATGAAACATATTGAATGTTATAAGTTTGCGCTGCACTTAGTGGGGTTATATCTCAGATTAGGGAACAGAGGCATTGCATACATTTGCAGGGAAGTTGGGGTATAGACCCATACAATGTATTGCCAGCATACGTATTATTGTCAGTGTTGCCAGCCTACCAGATTGAAATTTACTGACACACCACCCAAAATTTACTGGCACAGCCAAGTTTTTGCTGGCATTACCAAAAGTTACAGTTTTATGGGAAATTTCAGTATTCAGGCTACAAACAAGTACAGTATGCAATTCGCAATATGATTTAAAGGTAGGTATTAAAGGCAAAAAACATATTTCTCATTTTATTTTCGATATAGTAAGTAGCTCAGGGACAGGGCCCAGGAAGGCAAGAAATTAGAATGGGCGGCACACAAATTTTCCTGTCACTGGCATTTAGGGCTCATTTACACTTACTTCGGCTTCAACAAGGCTTCGTACACGCTTTGTTAAAATAAAATTAAAATAGTTAGCTTACAGTCCTGTTTACACCTGCTTTTGCTTTGGCTTTGCTTCAAAAATTATACCCCATGTAGCTTCAGTGGTGCTTCAATGTGTCTTCAAAGGCTCCATAGAAGTCTATGGTAAAGCTCGCGTGAAGCCTCATTGAAGCACCAAGCAAAAGCAGATGTAAACAGGACTGTAAGCTAACCATTTTATTTAGTGACAGGAGCTTTGACTTGTGTTCAGAGAGCTTTAACTTCTTCCCGACCACCGCACGCCAATATACATCAGCAGAAGGGTACGGTACGGTAAAGGGTGTACACGTACATTCCTTCTTAATCCCGGGATAGCGGGTGGGAGCGTGCCCGAGGGTCCCGCGGACTCGATATCCGCCGGTGGCCCACGATCGCAGCGAGGAGAGGCAGAACGGGGAAATGCTTATGTAAACAAGGCATTTCCCTGTTCTGCCTAGTGACATGACAGGGATCTTCTGTTCCCTGTCATCGGGAACAGGGATCTCTCATGTCAGTGGTAGCCCATCCACCCCTACAGTTAGAACACTGCTGAAGGAACACATTTAACCCCTTGATCACCCCCTAGTGTTTACCCCTTCCCTGCCAGTGACATTTATACAGTAATCAGTGGCTATTTTTAGCTCTGATCACTGTATAAATTTCAATGGTGTCAAAAGTGTACGATCTGTCCGCCACAATGTCGCAGTCCCAATAAAAATCACAGATCACCGCCATTACTAAAAAAAAAAATGTAATAATATAAATGCTATAAATCTATTCCCTATTTTGTAGACGCTATAAGTTTTGCGCAAACCAATCAATATACACTTATTGCGATTTTTTTTTATTACCAAAAATATATAGAAGAATACATATCGGCCTAAACTGAGGAAGACATTTTTTTATATATTTTTTGGGGATATTTCTTATAGCAAAAAGTTAAAAATATTGCTTTTTTTTTTAAATTGTCAGTTTTTTTTTGTTTATAGAGCAAAAAAAAAAAAAAAAAAAAAAAAAAAAAAAAAAAAAAAAAATCGCAGAAGTGATCAAATACCACCAAAAGAAAGGTCTATTTGCGGGGAAAAAAAGGACACAAAATTTGTTTGGGTACAACATCGCAGGACCGCGCATTTGTCAGTTAAATAAACGCAGTGCCGAATCGCAAAAAATGCTCTGGTCATTAAGGGGTAAAACCTTCTGGGGCTGAAGTGGTTAACAAAGCGTGCCCGAAGCCATGTTTTGAAGCAAGTGTAAACTAGCCCTTACTGTCAGGAGAAAAGTGCTGCCAGTGAAAATAACTGATGGTTGGCAACACGGATTATTGCAAAGGCTAGTTCTCTGGCTGTCTCTGGCCTCAATACTTTTAACTCACTGACCCATAAAAAATATGCAGTAAGCAAATTAGAACTCTTGATCTTTGTATTAGTTCTAGGCTAGTGATATGCAAAGTACTGAAGGTATGATTCAGGGTCAGTTTTCATATTTAAATCAATACAGGTGAAGGGAAAAAAATAAAAAAAAATCTTCAATAATAATAAATATAAATGTAATATAATAATATATAAAAAATGTATACTGAAAAAAATTAATTAAAAAAAAAAAAAGAAACTGATGTGGCAAAGATGTGTAGAAACCTCTCTCAGACTGTTAACTTTTGGAATAAGAACATTATAATAAGCATTCTATACAATTTACATTCCACTGACCAACATTTTCAGAATGTATGTATTTACTCTTACATCATTGCTTTTTGTTCCAGGCCCACATTGTGTACAAGTTTCATCCCCAGTAGGTAAGTTTGATTGCAGGTAAGTGTTAGATGGGCAAGAGATGCAGCTGCTGGCCTTTTTGTCAATGTAATGCCCAGGGGGACAAGAGATGCACTGGGAATCCTTGTCCTGGGCACATGGGCGACACCACGATGCAACGCCATCCTTAGCATTAGTAACATTTATTGAATATATTTTTGCAATATCTGCAGTATATTTCCGACCCTAAATAGATAAACACAAAATGTTAGTAGTCATACAATATAGGATTTCTGTAGTAATGTATATCAAATGGTTTTAACATGTGATGCTCGATTTAAATGTATGTACTGTGATTGCACTATATTTCAGGTATTGTGATTAACAGCTAGATATAAAATATGCTACAAAAGCTTCATACTGGGTAGAAAATAAATGTTTCAATATACCACGTCATCATTAAAAAATCAATAATATTTTCATTGTTATCCTTGTTATATTACATCCAGCTTTTGATCAAACTCATTCTTATGGAATACAGAAAAATGGCCTATGATAATTAGCTGGTGAGATCACAGACATTATGGGGATATGCTGTACACTTGCAAGCTGGTGTCTTTCACTATTAGCAATTCTACTCACTGATCTGCACTTTCTTCCAGAGGTATTAGTATGTATTTTTGTAGGGTGTTACTCCCCAGCAACTCCTTAGAGCATGTGGACATACATAACTACACCCAGTAATAATTAATCCCTTTAGAAGTGTAATCTGATGAATTTGGGAACAACTTTCATGTTCTTTTGTTCCTTGTAACTTTTATAATTGTTGTTACTGTGTGTTACTCTAACATAAAAGGGAGGAACTTGGATGGATGCCAAGAATAAAGCCGAATGTCAGGAATGAAGTAACTGTTATGCATATGCACAGGAGTTACATAATTACTGACCACCCTATGGCAGAAGAGGAGCAATGAGGGAATCAGCAGAAGAAGAGATGGCGGCTGCCATCATAGTACAGAAGACTGAGAGACTTCAGACATACTACAGCTCACTTAAAGTGGACCTGTGGGGGGAAAAATGTTACAAAGCTTTAGTGATCACCGCTCTGTTTTTTTCTCCTTTAATAACGTGTTATTGCTTAGTGAGGCAATTCGTCACTGTAATCTGCTGGCTGCAATATGTATGAGCTGGATGTCCAGAACACAGGGGCAACAAAGGAACCTACGCATTGCAACATGTGTTTTGGGGTGCCCATAGAGAATCAGAGCTGTCCTTCAGGCTCCTGGGAGGTGCCTACCATTGCATAAGTAAGGCAAACTAAATGTATACAAAAAGGTAAACAAATTTGACAACAAATTTGGAAAAATGTTACATAGCTTTAGTGAGCTGGATGTCCAGAACACAGGGGCAACAAAGGAACCTATGCATTGCAACATGTGTTTTGGGTTGCCCATAGAGAGCTGTCCTGCAGGCTCCTGGGAGGTGCCTACCATTGCATAAGTAAGGCAAACTAAATGTATACAAAAACGTAAACAAATCTGACAATCCATGGTATTATAATATGGTAGCAATGCAGTACAGTATAATATACAAAAGAAGACATACCGATGAATTACTATTTATTATTACTTACCCCATTGGAATCAACACTTGTCCTCTGGAATGCCCATGTAAAAGTGGTATTAGCATTTTTCTCCAAACGATATGAATAGGACTGTTTTTCCGCAGGACCCGTCCAGCTTTCTATCAATGAGGTCATTTCTGAATTTGCAGCCTGAAAACAATCCCGTAAAAAGTTATATGAAAATAACTATATAGGTAAATAATACAAAAAGTAACATATAGTAATTCACCAATTTGAACGAGCATGTAATCATAACTGAATTATTTCAGATGTTATTGAGGTTTTAAACACCAGCTGAGGAGGAGCCTGGAGGATGTTCCCCCGGGTCAATATGGGCTGCTATATTTAATGTCTAATAGGACTGCCTGGCACATTACCACCATGTCAGTGTGCCTGCAGGGCCATGGGCTACACAACTCTCCAACTCACATGGGACAGCAGTAATGTTCAGAGGGTGCAGTCCAAGGGACTCAGATAGCTACCTTTAAAGAGCAACAGTCTGAAAGTAAACAGCTTTTGCTGTACTCTCACTGCAAATGCATAATTCTCTGTGAATTCTGTTTCATCGGTGTATTAAAAGTTTAATTGGGAAAAATGTTTACAATTAGAAAAAAAGCAGACCAAATATTATATACGGATAATAAAGAAGAGGATATTATACCCTTAGTTTGTGACTAAATACGCCAATACTTACCATCATGAAAAAGAGCTGGCAACTGATAGTACATTTAAGATCAAACACAAATGAAATATGGGCCACTTCATTATTACTGGCATCTGTTGCAATGCTGGCAGAGCTGTACAAAAAGGGAAAACAATTAGACATTTAGTCAATTAATGATTAGGCTGCTACATTTACACATTGCTAGGATTATTACCTGAAGCCAGGTATGTTCAATCTAAGTACCATGTAATCATTATCTGAAGATGCAGCAGAAGTGTAAATATATTCTCCAGCAACTTCCCACCCTGGAAAACAGGTAAATGGAAATAGAAATAAGACTTTTAAAGTGTTTTTTTAGCTAAATATTTGTAGAAAGGTGCTATTAGAATAGCCCTCAGTGATAAAATTGTTGCATAAAGGGTAAAGGTGGTCATACGCACAAACATTCTCATGGACTACATTCAATGACAAGAGCAATGTCATTAAAAATCATTTGCTTTTAAAGTAGTTTTAAACTCTTTTATATACCCAGTGATATGACTGGCCTCAGGTGATACACAGAGATGAGACCAATCCTCCAACATAAGTTGTACCTGTTTAACTGCAGCCCTCTCTCCTCTACAGCCATTCAAAGTTCTGAATTTATAGAGCTTATCTGAACTTCCAGGAAGCAGGGGCGGAAGGCCTCCTCACAAAGCACACAGGAGGAGCAGAGATGAGGCTGACAACCTCAGGCTGTGTGCTGGAGCTCCCTCCCCGTCACCTTTTTACCTCTTGGTGTCAGGAAAACTTGTCAGAAATTACTTATGCTGATAGCAGAGGAACAAGGCAGAAAACAGATATGACACTTAGTGCTCTGGATTGAGACAAGTACTCACTATGGAAGGATATGCTTTGTTCAGATTTCATGTCTGAGGTTTACAACCACTTTAACAAATCAATTTTGAAGTGGATGGAGTTTCCCAAATGAAAACCACATTCACTCTAAGAACTTTGAGAAAAAAAAACGTCCATCCTGCTCCTTCTAAATTTCCTTGTCACTATGATTAAAATGTCTGTATCAAAAGAGTTATCAAAGCACCAATACAGGATGGAACTGTGGGAGCTTAAGGTAGCACGGTGCCACGTCCTAAACGCCATTTGGTCAAATAATAAAAGATGAATAAAATTGACTTTCCAGGCACCAATCATAGGAAATAAACAATGAACTGTTATTAACAATTAATACATAGTAATAAAAAACACATTAAAATACTGCAGTATTACTACAGTGGCAGCTAGACCTCTCCAAAGTTGGTCATAGATGTCAGAAACATGTCAGGGTAGACATGTGTGACTAGACTATAATGTAGCACTAAAATAAGTTGTACATGTTTTGCTGTGGGTGCGCGCGCGCCGCGGTCTCCGTGACCGCGGGTCCTGCGGACTGAATGTCTGCCGGGTGCCCGCGATCGTGTCATGGAGAGGTAGAATGGGGAGATGCTTTTGTAAACAAAGCATTTTCCCGTTCTGCCTAGTGACAGGACAGAGATCACTGTCATGTGAGGTGTAGCCCCTCCCCCCACAGTTAGAATCACTCCCTAAGACACACTTAACCCCTTCACCGCCCCCTAGTGGTTAACCCCTTCACTGCCAGTGTCATTTACACAGTAATCCATGCATTTTTATAGCACTGATCGCTGTATAAATGACAATGGTCCCAAAATAGTGTCAAAAGTGTCCGATCTTTCCGCAGATCGCCGCCATTACTAATAAAAAAAAATTAATAATAAAAATGCTATAAATCTATCCCCTATTTTGTAGATGCTATAAATTTTGCGCAAACCAATCAATATACGCTTATTGCTATTTTTTTTTTTTACCAAAAATATGTAGAAGAATACATATCGGCCTAAATTGAGGGAAAAAAATGTTTTTTTATATATTTTTGGGGGATATCTATTATAGCAAAAAGTAAAAAGTATTGCTTTTTTTCAAAATTGTCGCTCTTTTTTTGTTTAAAGCGCAGAAAATAAAAACCGCAGAGGCGATCAAATACCACCAAAAGAAAGCTCTATTTGTGGGAAAAATAGGACGTCAATTTTGCTTGGTAACAACATTGCACGGCCGCGCAATTGTCTTTTCAAACAACACAGTGCCGAATCGCAAAAAGTGCTCTGGTCAGGATGGGGGTAAATCCTGGGGCTGAAGTGGTTAAAGCTAAATATAATATAATAGGTAGGTAGATAGTCTCAGAGTATGCAGAAAGCACCAAAACTGCACCCAGGAGCAAGCGAATGAACACACAGCATGCAACGTGCGCGAAAGGTGATATGTGGGGGCGTGCCAGACAGAAAATGTATAAACATATGTCTATATAGATGCACTAAAGGGAGGGGAGTGCAACACCTAAATTATGTAGGAAAAAGAAGAAAAATAAACTGTGTAAGATAATTAGGAAACTACGCCCATATCCGGATATTTTCATGCGTTAGAGTAAGCAGGATCCTACCTTGGTGTGAACAGTAAATATTTGTAGATTGTAGATATTTAATCTGTAGTATGTAGCTGGGATCTTCACGTATGGTCTATTCCACTCTGGCAATAGAGCGGGGCGGGCGTCCCAGTGGAAGACATAGGACTAAGGGCTCCCCCCAGTGGCAGCTCAACGCCGTGCAATGCAAAGAAATATGCATTGCACGGCCTTGAGGTGCCACTGGGGGGAGCCCTTAGTCCTATGTCTCTCACTGGGATGCCCGCCCCGCTCGGTCTCGCTTGTTGATGGCCGCTATTGCGGACTGCACATGCGCGGCCGGGCGAAGATGCGCGTGCACCCTGTCACGGCCGAGTCAGGTGATGCGGATGCTCCACACTGCACACCTAATTGGGGCGTGTATATAAGGCACTAGTTGTAACCTTATATAATGGCAACTACCTCCACATTTGGATTCCTTATCCGGACAAACTTTTACTTCACTATTTTACCTGGTTAGGTATGTACCTATTGCTCTTACTCAGTGGTTGATGGCATTATCATTAATTTTAGATTTACTGGAGACATTCCTATCTTTACAGATGGTGTGGATCTGACCCTCTTTGGGCTTTTTGTGCTTTAAGCTTAACGGTATACTTAAAAAGACTCCTATATGATGTAAATCTCCCTGGTTTTAGTACCTGTCCAGCTCTATTGACACCGGCATTACTTTTTTATATACTGAGTGTAATTATCAGGTGAGACTTTATTTTATTAGTCATACACTGTGAGCGTTTCTCCCCTAGAACCATTTTCAATTTGGTCTTTTATATTTCATAGATGGTATGTTTTTGCCGCTAAGCAGATTTAAAGCCATATGTGAAGATCCCAGCTACATACTACAGATTAAATATCTTCAATCTAAAAATATTTACTGTTCATACCAAGGTAGGCAATAGGAAGGGTCCTGCTTAGTCCAACGCATGAAAATATCCGGATATGGGCGTAGATTCCTAATTATCCTTCACAGTTTATTTTTCTTCTTTTTCCTTTGCCTACATAATTTGGGTGTTGCACTCCCCTCCCTTTAGTACACCTATATAAACATTTGTTTATACATTTTCTATATGGCACGCCCCCACGTATCCCCCCGCCGCGCACGTTGCATGCTGTGTGTTCATTCGCTTGCTCCTGGGTGCAGTCTTGGTGCTTTCTGCATACTCTGAGACTATATACCTACCTATTATATTATATATAGCTTTAATGTGTTATAATTATTGATTGTCTTTTTCTCTCCTTAGAATATATACAAAGCTCCTGAAGAAGCGATTTTCGCAAAACATGTGGAGCTTATTTTAGTGCTACATTATAGTCTAGTCACACATGTCTACCATGACATGTTTCTGACATCTATGACCAACGTTGGAGAGGTCTAGCTGACACTGTAGTAATACTGCAGTATTTTAATGTGTTATTTATTACTATGTATTAATTGTTAATAAAAGTTTATTCTTTATTTCTTACGATTGGTGCCCGGAAAGTGAATTTTTTCACCATGGTTAAAATGTCAAATTGACCCTACTAACAATAAAAAAATAAAACTTCAGCAAACTTTCTTAAAACAAACTTTAAATTCTACTTGTGTATGGCTAGCTTTGGTATAAATAACTTTATAGTACAAGTGATGTCAAGTCTTGATGTCCTTGTATTATAAACAAGACCATTTTGACCAGACATAGGTGCAGGTGCATGTCCCCTGAACACAACAGATGGGGAGCAGAAGCAGCTGTGTAGCTACTTCATTCCAATTGACATGAATGGGACTGCCTGCATGTGGATGTACAGAACACCTGTGCGTCCTCTGCAGGTAAAACATGGCCCTCACAGAGGTGTATGCCCAAGTACGCCCGTGTGAACGAGACCCTAAAAGGGATGTACAACATATTTAAGTGAGCAAATATTTTGAGTAATTTTTGCAGTGTTTATCTCAATGGTTCTAAAACTTCTTCTGTCATGCCCCACTTTGAGGTAGTTGAATATTTACCCCATTATCCAAAAAGATATGCCTACCAGTGTGTTGGCTTACCCATTCACCGCAGGAGCATCCCCTTGATGCATTGGCGCCTGGATTTCTATTTTGTACTCTATTTCAGGATGTGTACTCCAATACGTTTGTCGATGTCCGCCGGTGGCCCGCGATCGTGGCACGGAGAGGCGAACAGGGAGATGCCTATGGAGACAAGGCATTTCCCTGTTCTGCCTAGCAACATGACAGGGATCTACTGCTTCCAGTGATTGGGAGCAGTGATCTCTGTCATGTTCTAGTGAGCTCATCCCCCCTACAGTTAGAACACGCCCAGAGAACACACTTAACCCCTTGATCGCCCCCTAGTGTTTAACCCCTTCCCTGCCAGTGACATTTACACAGTAAAGCAGTGCATTTTTACAGCACTGATCGCTGTATAAATGCTAATGGTCCCAAAAAGTGGCCAATCTGTCCGCTGCAATGTCACAGTCACAATAAATTTAAAAAAAAAAAAAAAAAAAAAAAAATCGCAGATCGCCGCCATTACTACTAAAAAAAAAAAAAATAATAATAAAAATGCCATAAATCTATCCCCTATTTTGTAGATGCGATAACTTTTGTGCAAACCAATCAATATATGCTTATTGTGATTTCATTTTACCAAAAAAAATGTAGAAGAATATATATCGGCCTAAAACTGAGGAAGAAATTCCTTTTTTTATATTTTTTGGGGGATATTTATTATAGCAAAAAGTAAAAAATATTGCATTTTTTTTTTTCAAAATGTTCGTTATTTTTTAGTTTATAGCACAAAAAATAAAAACCGTAGGAGATGATCAAATACCACCAAAAAAAGCTCCATTTGTGGGAAAAAAAGGAGGACAATTTTGTGTGGGTACAACATTGCACGACCGTGCAATTGTCAGTTAAAGTGACGCAGTGCCTTATCACAAAAAAAGGCTTGGTCAGGAAGGGGGTAAATCCCTCCGTGGCTGCAGTGGTTAAAGTCTATACCTAAAAACACAAGAAGACTATACACTTTTTTTGCATATCTACTGAATATATGTATTGCATGTATATAGCATATTCCATGAAAAAACACACACACACAACCAGACCTTCCTGGCAGTTGACTGGCATTTACCTGGCACATTCTCATATTCAAAGGTTAGCCCACTCATGACCAAACTTTGCATGTTGTCAGGTAGTGTATTCCACCATTTGTACTCATATCCAAGCATAGCTTCTGTACCAGCTGGGCAGGGATTGCAAGCTATGAGAAAGAACCACAGAATTAGGGGTAAGACAAATAGAACAGCAAACATTCAAGGTACAGTAATTCCCTGTACACACGATCGCACATTCCGACAACAAAATCCATCGGATTTTTTCCGATGGATGTTGGCTCAAACTTGTCTTGCATACACATGGTCACACAAAGTTGGTTGGAAATTCCAAACGTCAAAAACACGGTAACGTACAACAGGTTACGACATCAACATGGGGACAAGCACTCTCCCCATGTTGAAGGCAAGTGGCCTGGTATGGTCCAAGAGGGGGGCGCTCCCTCTCCCCCCTTTCCTGGCCTGCCGTAGCTGCTTGCTGGTATGGATTTTGGTGGGACCCCCCCATGCCATTTTTTTTTTTTTATTTTGGCACGGGGTTCCCCTAAAATCCATATCAGACCTGAAGGGCCTGGTATGGATTTTGGGGGGACCCCCAAAAATTCTGGCACGGGGTTCCCCTTAACCACTTCAATACACCGTGTTATATATACACTACACTGCCTGAATATAAAGTCTACACTGAATATCTAGTCTACACTAAATGCAGAATATATATATATTAATATTAAATACACTGCCACTAACTAACCTGCCTGCCTAGTCTATCTCAATCTATCTCCGTCCACAGTCACACTCTATACAAGGCCGCCATGTAAGCAGCGTTATATAGTGTATATATAGTAAACATCCCTTGTAATAGAAAAAAAGCATGACAGGACCTCTTAAATATGAGATCTGGGGTCAAAAAGACCTCAGATCTCATATTTACATTAAAATGCAATAAAAATAAAAAAAAAAATTGTCATTTAAAAAAATGAAAAAAAAGAAATGGCCCTTTAAGAGTTATGGGCGGAAGTGACGTTTTGACGTTGTTTCCGCCTGCAATGATATGGAGACAAGTGGGGGCCATCTACCCCTCACTCGTCTCCATGTCAAGCCACGAGAAGGACGCGATCGCCTCTGCCGCTGCCGACGGCTCCGGTAAGAGGCAGAGGGCACCGGATCACGGCGGAAATGGGGGCCCCCTCTCCCGCCACCGTAAAAGTGATCTTGTGGAATCCGCCCCAGAGACCACTTTTATCTTAAACCGGACCGCCCGCTGAAAAGGAGGATACCGGGGTTATGGCAGCTAGCGGCTACCATAACAACGATACCCTCCTTCAAAGTACCGACGTATAATGATGGTGGGCGGTCCGGAAGTGGTTAAAATAACATATGGTGATCTAGCCATGAAGGCATATGGTAACAATGCTCCAGCATTGTCACGTAGGCTTCTGTTTGAGACTACAAATGGCTGTTTTAGCATCTGTTCCCCAGATAAAGTCCAATTTTATCAGCATCAGGAAACCCACCCTGAGAACTATCATTCAGCCATTGCTGAAGTGAATACATGTAGACAAGAAGTGTCTGCAAAGAGGCTACTGGAGATAAGCAGCACTGAGATCAACACAGGGTGGGAAAAAAAAAAGAGAACACAAGTATTTTAAATGGTAATTGTTAATGATACACGGTGCTTTAGCAAACTAAATGTCAGTCAAGTTTTACATCTACTTTAAATTAAAAATGAAAATGCTTAAACTTAAAACTAAACTCCACAGCAAAATACTCACATGCAACTTCCAGCGCTTCCATTTTTGGCTGGCCAGTGGAGGATAACGGGATAAATCATAAATATTATTTTTAATTTTATGTTGAATGTTTAGGTCTCAATTGCTAAATGTTGTGGACCAACACCTACATGTTTTATAGCCAAATACTGCTTAGACCTGATAAAGAATGGATCCCTGAAAAATGAACTATAACCAATAAAAATAAACACACTTAAAAGTGCCAAGATACTAGCTGTTAATGGTATTAATACAAATTATAATTAACATAAACCTGTCATTAAAGAAATATAGGGGTTTCCATTGCCGATCTCCAGCATCTGTCTTCTACTCCTACTGCCCCGCTGCCTTTAAAACATCAAAAGCCACTGACCTGGAACAAGTATGCAGATCAGCAAATAGGAAAACAGAAGTCTTTATATGCATCTTTGTTCCAGTTTAGTGACTCAAAGAACTGAAATAGGAGAAACAAAACAGCAGCCATGCAACAAACATAGGAGACATCAGAGATAGCAGTTTCTATGTTTATGTTACGAGAGGTTTTCTGTAAGGCCTAATTTCTATCTGTGTAGTGCGTTAATGCGCATTATGTTGCAAGTCAAAGAACAACTATAGGCAAAACTGTTTTTTGTCTTTTTGGATATAGCATGGGAGGATTATAACCCGTCAGATTTTATTTTTTTCGCCATCTGTGTCCCATTGCAGAGATATCCCTTCACTTCCTGTCCCATAGCCAAACAGGAAGTGAGAGGAAATCCCTACAAATTGAAAGGGAATTCCTTGGGGACCCCCAGGTCACCAGAACTAGTGTCCCCATTGGAAGATTTTCTCTATATTACTTTTCTGGGGACAACCCAAAATTTGGGCTTTTCTTTTACTTTCAATGATAATGATAAACAGGACAAATAGAGAGGGTAGATCTTCTCAATGGGGTCACAGACAGCAATAAAAACTGACAGATGTTCTCACCCCCCTCCACTCTGTCCAAAACTAAAAAAAGTTTTGCCTTTAGTTATCCTTTGAGGCAGCTCATCAAGGGCCTTGTTACACCAACTTGTTGCAGTAACAACATGCGTTACTGTGGTTTACATGACATCGCTTGTGCAATGCATTGGTATACTGTGCTTCCATTTCATAATGGAATCATTACAAACGCAACCTCTGTTGGAAGGTGCTTAGGGTTCCATTCCAAATGGGTGGCACCATATCCCCCAATGCATTACACCAGCACATAACATGTGTTTCTGTAAAGAGGTGTTGTGAAGGGGCCATCTAAAAAATCTGAGGTACCACAAAAATTGTAACAGTGCATGTGATTGGCTGGCAACTCATATGCACAGCCTTGGTGTGTTGTGGTGCCATTTAAAATGAATGGCCCCACAAAACAGCAAACATAACTACTGTTGCCATGCAATACATAAAACATGAATGGGCCTTTCCCTTGTGTATTCACAGAGATTATGTTAATCAATTTCAAATCCGTTCAGAGAACGTTGTCATTTAACATTTTTTTTATTTGTTACAAATAATATGCATTACTTACTGGTCCCATTTGAAAAAGTATTTTTGGGACAAGGCTCACAAGCACTCGTATTTGTCACATAGAATCCTGGATTGCATGGTGGGCACTTCTGCTTAACACCCGATACTGGCAGACCTTTCGCTCCTTCCAAACTGTCACTGCATATCTTAGGTTCGATCCATTTATACATCAGTTGAGTCTACACACAAATAGACAATAGTGGTTAACAGTTTTCCCATTTCTGCAAATTTAATTGTGGAGTAAAGTAACCTTCTACAATTTACCTCTCTATTGGCATCACATGGTGTGTGTGTATAGAAATAATCTTTGTCTGTGCATGGTGGACGAGGAAGACAAGATCCAGATCCAGGAACTGGAGATAAAAACCATTACATGCAGAACGATTATTATTATTATTATTTTTTTTTTAACCAAAGGTCCTTTGCCTTTATCATCTGTGAACCATGCTCCTCTATAAAGAAGAAGAGGTGAACCACAAAATATAGCTGCTATAACTGAACTCTGGCTCAGAGTTAAAAAAAACAAAAAAAAAAACACTGTTAATTAAAAAACAAAAAAATGAATTGTAGCCTATTAAAAAAGGACCTAGGATACACCTCCTGCACCTTGGAGTCCTTTCACACTTTGAGTTGGTTCACCTGTCTTGTAGCACAGCACCAACTATTGTAACAGCATGTTGCAAACAAAAAAGTTACATAGATTCTAGGTTTCTCCAACTGTCATGTGCAGCCAACTACAATAAAAAGTAACTTTTTTTTTCTTTACACAATAGTCACTTAAAGAGGAGTTCCCATTTAAAAAAAAAAATAAATAAAAGTCAGCAGCTACAAATACTGCAGCTGCTGACTTTTAATTGGACACTTACCTGTCCCAGGGTCCAGCAATGCGGGGGTTTGAAGCCCCGCTCGTCTCCCCTTCCATTCGGCGGCACCGGCATTGCAACTGTGGGCACCCACTGCGCATGCGCGAGCGGCGCCACGCGCCGTGGTTGGCCGCTCAGTCATCTGGGTCCTGTAATGGGTTCCAGATGATTGACAAGAGGGAGGGAGCAGAGCTGAGCCCTTCCTGTGCCGAGGGGAAGTGATGTCACCAGCCCAGGCACTGAAAGAGGCAGACTACGAGGGACCCCCTAGCAACAGGCATTTAGAGGTGAGTAAAAAAAAATGTTTTTTTTATTTTTTTTAGGCACATTCATGTATTTTTTTTTTTGGGTGGCACACCACTTTAAGCAACGTGGAAAGGGTTTAAAAAAATAAAGAAAAAAAAACTATTATGACTACAGTAACACTAGATTTAAAAGTATTAGTGGTCAAGCTAGAAATAAAATGTTTGTTTTTTGTTTTTTTTTGCGTAAAATACATACAAAATTAGTTGGGTGACCATACAACTAAAAGAACTCTTGTCCCCCCCCCCCCCAAAGCAAACAATGTTATTGCCAAATAATTTTCTGATATCTGAAATTTGGAAATGGTTCTGGACCGTAAAGCTCATCTATAGGCAAACGGATAAATAAAAAAATACACAGATCAAATATCTATAGAGGGGCTGTTATTTCTGCCAAAGGATATGTGTTTCTGTCAATCCAGTTCTGAGATTTACACAGACCTGCTACATACAGTGGGACAAAAAAGTATTTAGTCAGCCACCAATTGTGCAAGTTCTCCCACTTAAAAAGATGAGAGAGACCTGTAATTGTCATCATAGGTATACCTCAACTATGAGAGACAAAATGTGGAAACAAATCCAGATAATCACATTGTCTGATTTTTGAAAGAATTTATTTGCAAATTATGGTGGAAAATAAGTATTTGGTCACCTACAAACAAGCAAGATTTCTGGCTCTCACAGACCTGTATCTTCTTCTTTAAGAGGCTCCTCTGTCCTCCACTCATTGCCTGTATTAATGGCACCTGTTTGAACTTGTTATCAGTATAAAAGACACCTGTCCACAACCTCAAATAGTCACACTCCAAACTCCACTATGGTGAAGACCAAAGACCTGTCCAAGGACACCAGAGACAAAATTATAGGTCTGCACCAGGCTGGGAAGACTGAATCTGCAATAGGCAAGTAGCTTGGTGTGAAGAAATCAACTGTGGGAGCAATAATTAGAAAATGGAAGACATACAAGACCACTGATAATCTCCCTCGATCTGGGGCTCCACGCAAGATCTCACCCCGTGGGGTCAAAATGATCACATGAACGGTGAGCAAAAAATCCCAGAACCACACAGGGGACCTAGTGAATGACCTGCAGAGAGCTGGGACCAATGTAACAAAGGCTACCATCAGTAACAAACTACGCCGCCAGGGACTCAGATCCTGCAGTGCCAGACGTGTCCCCCTGCTTAAGCCAGTACATGTCCGGGCCCGTCTGAGGTTTGCTAGAGAGCATTTGGATGATCCAGAAGAGGATTGGGAGAATGTCATATGGTCAGATGAAACCAAAGTAGAACTGTTTGGTAGAAACACAACTCGTCGTGTTTGGAGGAGAGAGAATGCTTAGTTGCAACCAAAGAACACCATACCTACTGTAAAGCATGGGGGTGGCAACATCATGCTTTGGGGCTGTTTCTCTGCAAAGGGAACAGGACTGATCCGTGTACATGAAAGAATGAATGGGGCCATGTATCCTGAGATTTTGAGTGCAAACCTCCTCCCATCAGCAAGGGCACTGAAGATGAAACGTGGCTGGGTCTTTCAGCATGACAATGATCCCAAACACACTGCCCGGGCAACGAAGGAGTGGCTTTGTAAGAAGCATTTCAAGGTCCTGGAGTGGCCTAGCCAGTCTCCAGATCTCAACCCCATAGAAAACTTTGGAGGGAGTTGAAAGTCCATGTTGCCCAGCGACAGCCCCAAAACATCACTGCTCTAGGGGAGATCTGCATGGAGGAATGGGCCAACATACCAGCAACAGTGTGTGACAACCTTGTGAAGACTTACAGAAAACGTTTGACCTCTGTCATTGCCAACAAAGGATATATAACAAAGTATTGAGATGAACTTTTGATATTGACCAAATACTTATTTTCCACCATAATTTGCAAATAAATTCCTCCCCACCCCTAACCCATGACTATGCAGTAAATAAGAAGCAGCACAATGAAAAGCTCCTTTCTGTCCTTCTATCCTCCTATCCACATGCTTTTTTTTCACTACAGCAAATCTGACTTACCGCTGTGCTGTTTTTGCCTCCTTCCCCAGAGCTCTGCTGTACAGAAAACTGATACCAAGTAAAATTCAGGTGCTTACAGCATTTGCATAAAAAAAAAAAAAAAATTTACTAATGAATACAGAATTGCATCAGTTTTTGTCCTTTATATATGCCTGTAGTTCAGCTTTATCTGGGTTGAAGTGCTTGTAAAAGGAATTTTTTATATATATTTACAAACAAATCAATCATAAAAACATTTCTAAGTCCACAATGGACACAAAGCAACCAGGTCACCAAGATCGTGTCCAGCACGCCAGAGGACCTTCCAGATGGCTGACACATTTCAAGGGGAGAGCCCCTCTTCCTATGTGAGTATAGCTCTGTTCTTTGTATATAAATAAACATTACTTGGATAATGTGCAAAGGTTAGTGCTCCCTCTTCTCGTTTTTTCCCAGAGCAAAGAGTAAAGGAAAACCCTCAAATGGAGGAACCTGTTCCTCTGAAAACAGAGGTTGAAATTCCATTCACTTTAGAAAAATTATCTAATTTCTGGTTGCTGCTGCAGAACAGGAAGGTAAAATAAATCTCCTCAGCAGGACACAGGGAAAAATAAACTGATAGGGGGTCAACCTTTTTTTTCCATCTACAAAAAAAAAAATTTGCATTGGAATACAGTTTTTGCAGTTAGCATATTTGAATCTGCACTAGTGAACAAAGGGTGACCTCATAAAATGTGCTGCTGCCATTGTTGCATTGTCCAGTCTTCAAATCACCAAGGCCCCGTTTACACCTGTGGTTGAGCTGCAATTTTAATGCCCCCCCAACCACTCCCCCTTAGGCTCCAAAGACAGAACAGGGGTGTACACATGCCACCATCACTATGCCTTGCATCATGACATGGCAAAGATGATCTCCCCCGTTGCAATCAGTGCGTAGTAAAGCCTGCTCAGCATGACCCAGTCAACTGAATTTTAGGGTTAAACCAGTCAGTGAGTAGGCAACATAAATCCTCCTCACAGCCTCTCAAATGTCCCCTGAAGAGCGATCCATGATGAATCGGCCTTCAGATGGATAACACTAGTGTAAACTAGCTCCAAGGGTGGGTTTTGACCTGTTTTTTTTTACCAAGATGCAGTGAAGCTGCAGTGGAGGTCAGGGGCCCCAACTGAGCAAAAATATAAATCCTTTGGCAATAAGCCAAAATTTCAACTCACCAGAGTACTTGTCAGCTTCACACTGTATACAGGAGGCAGCTCCACGTATTGAGTAAGTGTTTCTTGGGCAGATCTGACAGGATGGTGCTCCGTCTGTGGGTGCAAATGTTCCAGGCTTGCACGGGAAACATTCTGACGTATATGCTGCACCTATGGAAAGATACACAATGCTTTTTTTCCTATACTATCAGATTAAAAGAAAACAAAAGAAAAAAAAAAGTAATACAAAAGTGTAAAAATACCTGTGATTAAAATGTTTCTCAATAACACTGGTTTAGGGCTGGAATCTCCAAAATAAAAGGCTGTAGTTTTCCAGTACAGTACATTAGTTCCTTGAGTAAGCTTTACCTAAAGACAGTTCATTTTTTGAATTAGTAAGCCCATAATGCTGTCTAAACAGCACATATGCATTCTTGATTCCTTATAGTAAACAGTATGCGTCTGAGTGGGTCTTATCCAAGTAACCTATGTGTGGATATCAGCACAAAATTGTCAGGTGGAAATGAAGTGGTTATAGGAATTAAAATCATATTCCCCATATGGTCTTAACATGGACTGGGATATAAATGGTTTCATAGATACTAGTTAGAACTTGATATTTAGTTACCAGCCTTATGGACAATCATTTTCCATAGTACATAACATTATATGTGCAATATGTTTAAAACTTTATAATTTTTATAATTCTGATCATTTTTTAGCTCTCTCCAGTATATTTATATTATCAGTATCATGGCTATTTAAGTTTTCGTTTTTTAATGGTTATATGTAGCCCATTCAGAACACAAGTTTATTTGGTCAATTTCATATGTTCATCAGGTGTTCGAGATAAATTGTGTACATGATTCATATTCCTGGGATTTGACTTTGAGCCACAAAACGAGGTGATGTATACAGAAATTATTTTGTTTTTTTCTTCAAATTTGGTCAATTTAATAGCAGGTCCAATTGTTTGTATGTCTTTTGACTACAACAAAATGGCACCAAGGCAGAAGTGATGTCATATGCTTCTGGTCTTTATACGGAGTGGTCTCTATCATAACAAAATGGCGTGGATACCCAAAATTACGCCATTTAGTTCATACAATGGGCTACATAAATATGGCTGCTGTACACAGATGATAAAGACTCCTGATGACACATGGACCCGCAAAACGGCATTGAGCAGTAGTGCTTGAGGTCCTGCTTGTTGGGCTAGCTTATGTAAGTGTACCAAGCAGCATCCTTTATTTGGCTTTTATGGTTGTTTTTTTTAATCAATGTTTTTAACTTGTTTATGCACAGTGGATCACCATTAAATACTACAGTACACATAGGAGTATCTTCTTTGTATTGAGTGGTTCCTTGTGCTGACCCCTGGTGCACTAGAGAAGCATAACATTCATTTTTAACACTGATGAAGAGAGAGAGAGAGATCCTGAAGGATATAATCAAGCGTATTTTGTTGTTATATCTTTAGACAGAATTGTGTTGCGGAAAGCCTGCAATCTTTGTATAAGAACTGTTCCTTTTCTGATTTATGGACACTTTGAAGTTGAACTAAATTCACTTTTTCATACAGTTTAGTGCTGCAATCGTTTTTTGGACACAATTGTTAGAGCCAACCACAAATGCACAGCTCATTTGTTCCAATAGGATAAACTAAACAAACCTATTAGTTTGATTTTCTCAGCCACAAGTATACACCAAGGGTGACAAACAGATATGAACCCTCAGAAGCATATGGTGTGTGTACTTTTAACTATAAAGTTATTTTCATAAATTATTACTTTCAATTTTTTATCCTTTTTTGGTTGTAGTGGAGCCAAGGGTTTATCGGCTGTTGAGTGCCTTATACGATTTGTTAGAGAGAATGTGGTTGATTTACTATGGACAAATAAGATGTTAACTTTAAAGAATTTTACCTTAGCTTAGCTAATGAGGTGAAGCTCTGATGATTTTCAACATCAATACATGCGTAAGCAAAATTATACTTTTTTTTTAATTTTCATTAAATGTGATTGGGTATTTTTTGCACAGTGAATTTTCACCACAAGCTAAGCTAATGGAAAATGCCCTTGCAAACAGCCTATTTGCCTTCAGTATATCAAATCTACATTCACCACAATTTTGGCCCTGAAAGACAAAAACTTTATTCTCCAAAAAGGACTATCTCCACAATTTCCAAATGAGAATCTATCAAAGGGCCGGTGACACACACAAAAAAAAGAAAATATATGCCCTATGCTCAGTATGCAATCCACAATATAGCTCTTTCCTTTGATTATATTTCAGTAACTTTGGAAATAGTTTAGGGATTGCTGCTTGTGTGCATAATTCCAAGGTTGCAACAGCTTTTTTTTCTGTAGTAAAAATCTAAACAAAAACAACAAAAATTGCAGGCATGCTTGTTGTGTACTTGGGGATTCACCAGCAGATGCTGTAAGTTTTTTGTGCTTTGGGACAATTTAGTTTTAAATGTCTAAGCCATATATAGCTAAAGGGCCTAACTGTAAGCATATGTCTGAAAGAATAGAATTTAAGTGATAACCTTTATTGGTCTACTTAAGTTATTAAGATGCAAGTTTTTGGGATGCATTAGATCCCTTTAGCAGGCTTTATAAGTTTCTGAAATGTATAATCTGGAAAGCTTACATCTTTAATAACTAGCCAGGCCAATCAATTAATAACTACTCTGTTAAGGGTATCATCTATACTCCAAATTTTTGCATTAATTGATGGCTATTACTCTACTACTGCTATGCAGATGTCTACATGTGGTCAAGTCACACTTTCTCTGATGCAAGGCTTGATAACTTGCCTGACCCAAGTAAGACTACTTTAGAAATATTGGTCTAGATTAGAATGATGGGGGTTTCAATTTAGTCATTTATACAATGTATAGAGGCAAATGCATAATAGAAGATTTACTGGATGAACAATCCAGCCATTCTCAGTGGTCCTCATCCCTCCGGATGCCTCTTCTCTGGGCTGACATTGATCATTATGAACCTAAAAAACACAAAATGAACAATTACTAAAATGTTTCTTAGAATTGTAATTGGTCCTGTAAAACATACACCTATAAAATGGTACTGTGGAGTTTCAAAAACAATATATACAGTATCTCACAAAAGTGAGTACACCCCTCACATTTTTGTAAATATTTTATTCTATCTTTTCATGTGACAACACTGAAGAAATGACACTTTGCTACAATGTAAAGTAGTGAGTGTACAGCTTGTATAACAGTGTAAATTTGCTGTCCCCTCAAAATAACTCAACACACAGCCATTAATGTCTAAACCACTGGCAACAAAAGTGAGTACACCCCTAAGTGAAAATGTCCAAATTTGCACCAATTAGTCATTTTCCCTCCCCGGTGTCATGTGACTCATCAGTGTTACAAGGTCTCAGGAGTGAATGGGGAGCAGGTGTGTTAAATTTGGTGTTATCGCTCTCACGCTCTCATACTGGCCACTGGAAGTTCAACATGGCACCTCATGGCAAAGAACTCTCTGAGGATCTGAGAAAAAAAAAAAAAAATGTTGCTCTACATAAAGATGCCCTAGGCTATAAGAAGATTGCCAAGACCCTGAAACTGAGCTGCAGCACGGTGGCCAAGACCATACAGCAATTTAACAGACAGATTCCACTCGGAACAGGCCTTGCCATGGTCGAGCAAAGAAGTTGAGTGCACGTGCTCATATCCAGAGGTTGTCTTTGGGAAATAGACATATTAGTGCTGCCAGCATTGCTGCAGAGGTTGAAGGGGTGGGGGGTCAGCCTGTCAGTGCTCAGATCATACGCCGCACACTGCATCAAATTGGTCTGCATGGCAGTCGTCCCAGAAGGAAGCCTCTTCTAAAGATGATGCACAAGAAAGCCTGCAAACAGTTTGCTAAAGACAAGCAGACTAAGGACATGGATTACTTGAACCATGTCTTGTGGTCTGATGAGACCAAAATAAAATTATTTGGTTCAGATGGTGTCAAGCGTGTGTGGCGGCAACCAGGTGAGGAGTACAAAGACAAGTGTGTCTTGCCTACAGTCAACCATGGTGGTGGGAGTGTCATGGTCTGGGGCTGCATGAGTGCTGCTGGCACTGGGGAGCTACAGAACCATGAATGCCAAAATGTACTGTGACATACTGAAGCAGAGCATGATTCCCTCTCTTCAGAGACTGGGCCGCAGGGCAGTATTCCAACATGATAACGACTCCAAACACACCTCCAAGACGAACAATGCCTTCATAAACTGAGGGTAAAGGTGATGGACTGGCCAAGCATGTCTCCAGACCTAAACCCTATTGAGCATATGTGGGGCATCCTCAAACAGAAGCTTGAGGAGTGCAAATTGGTCTGCATGGCAGTCGTCCCAGAAGGAAGCCTCTTCTAAAGATGATGCACAAGAAAGCCTGCAAACAGTTTGCTAAAGACAAGCAGACTAAGGACATGGATTACTTGAACCATGTCTTGTGGTCTGATGAGACCAAAATAAAATTATTTGGTTCAGATGGTGTCAAGCGTGTGTGGCGGCAACCAGGTGAGGAGTACAAAGACAAGTGTGTCTTGCCTACAGTCAACCATGGTGGTGGGAGTGTCATGGTCTGGGGCTGCATGAGTGCTGCTGGCACTGGGGAGCTACAGAACCATGAATGCCAAAATGTACTGTGACATACTGAAGCAGAGCATGATTCCCTCTCTTCAGAGACTGGGCCGCAGGGCAGTATTCCAACATGATAACGACTCCAAACACACCTCCAAGACGAACAATGCCTTCATAAACTGAGGGTAAAGGTGATGGACTGGCCAAGCATGTCTCCAGACCTAAACCCTATTGAGCATATGTGGGGCATCCTCAAACAGAAGCTTGAGGAGTGCAAGGTCTCCAGTGGCAACCTGTGAAGCTCTGGTGAACTCCATGCCCAAGACGGTTAAGGCAGCGCTGGAAAATAATGGTGGCCACACAAAATATTGACTTTGGGCCCAATTGGGACATTTTCACTTAGGGGTGTACTCACTTTTGTTGCCAGCGGTTTAGACATTAATGACTGTGTGTTGAGTTATTTTGAGGGGACAGCAAATTTACACTGTTATACAAGCTGTACACTCACTACTTTACATTAATTTCTTCAGTGTTGTCACATGAAAAGATAGAATAAAATATTTACAAAAATGTGAGGGGTGTACTCACTTTTGTGAGATACTGTATACATACACACTATTATATAAAACTGTTGTTAGGAACACGCTAAGAAAATTTAGCTTTTACCATATTAAAATGGAGGTCATACATGCCCATTAAATAAATAAAAGGAAACTCCCATCACAATCACAATTCAGAGAAGCAGCAATACACCACATGAGCTTGTAAGTGCATATATGTGCGTTTTGTCATGCTATGCATACCTCCCAACTTTTTGAGATGGGAATGAGGGGCACCTATTAGCAAAAGTATGTAGCGTAGGACACACCCCTGCTACGCCCCCTTAAAAGGAGAATTATACAAAAAATTGTTAGTTAAACCCATAAGTGCTTTTTTACCACTACTATTCCTTTATACTGACTTTTGAAATTTATAAATGCAGCAATTTAGAAATTGGATGAACGGTTTAGCACTTGGAAACACTTTTTGAAAGACAAAAAGTGCATTTTATATTCACAACTATATAGATCAGACCAAAATGGGGGACAAATGAGGAGGAAAGAAGGACAGGGGGACTTTATTTCAAAGCAGGGACAGTCCTTTGAAATCAGGGACAGTTGGGAGCTATGTGCCATGTCATATTTTGTAAATGAAATGCAGCACATTTTGTAATCTATTGCCTTAGGTGAACTGGACATCACTTCTCTTAGAACACAAGGTTTGTGTGAACAGGTCTTCTACCACAGGATGTATAAATTGTTCTAACTATATAGTTACATATATAGTTACATAGTAGGTGAGGTTGAAAAAAGACACACGTCCATCAAGTCCAACCTATGTGTGTGATTATGTGTCAGTATTACATTATATATCCCTGTATGTTGCGGTCAACATACTATAGCAGACCTGTATTAAAGACAAAGGCAGAAACGTTGTTTCTGGGAGCACTTTCTTCAGATTGAGAAGGAGCAGGACCCTCTATTGGGTCCTGCACAGATACCCAGGTTTTTTCCCCCCCCATTTTTTAACTAAACTCATTTAAACATTTTGCTTAACATTATGTGGAAAAGTTGTAATTACCACTGAGATTTATTATGAATATACTGTATTTTCCCTTGTCTGGTCCCTTAAAACCCCCCCCCCATCCTTGTCAGTGCGATAATAAAATATTTGAATATTTTTTTTAAATCTTGCCATTTTCAAACAAATACCTTCCTTTAGACCCAGTGACATCACCACTGGGTCTCTGTTCTTCTAATCCAGGCAAAGAGTGGCAAGTGGGGGGGGGGCTGATCAGCATAGTGCTGTACAGTTGAAAATGTCAAAGTATCCTACCTCAGAGCTCTCAAAAGTCCTTAACCCTGATGCAAGCAGTGCGCTGGCTCCTAAAAGGAGTTATGCAAATCATCTTGTAGGAGCCTGCATAGGCAATAAGTGTCAACAAGGCAGTGGAGCCCTCCCCAGTTCATTACTCCAGCACCTGCTCAGTGAGTAACACTACTGTAAATTGAGATAGTTAAGATGTTACAACACTGACAACATTTTTTTTAAATGTTGGCATGGCAAATATCTTATGCATAAAAAATGTAAAAAAAAGAAAAAAAGGCAAACAACAAATTGTAACTAAAGTGCCCAAATGGACAGACACCTTACCTCTTCTAATCAGCTGGGGGGGGGTGGGGGGGGTGTGTGATAAATCCCTGCTAAGTTCCCGCATGGACACATTCACCCATGGAGAACTGTGGATTTTATTTTTTTTTAATCTTGGCCACCCAAGGACTGGTTTCAAAGAATGTCACTTTGAACAATAATATTGGGACCCATTTTTGAAAGTCCAAAGCAGCTAATTTATCTTATTTTTGTAAATTTTTTTTCATTTCAAAGTAATTTTTATTCATGTCTGAGGGGCTTGTTCACCATTCTCATTTATTAGTTCACCACAACTTTTACAATATTTTAATGCTTCTTATTTTACTAATTTAGAAATTGGAAATTTGAGAATGACAGGATTAGTATGTCACTTTAAAACAGAACAAAAGTTTTCTTCAAACATCTCTCGCTTTCAATTCATAATTTAAAATGTTTTGTGCCGTTTCTCATTTTATAAAAGTCCACCACCTTGATTCAAAAACTTTCAAAAGGGCACTTTAGCATTTTTCTAGCTTTTAATCTGTAGCTTGCCACTATATAACTACAGTATACATTATCTGGAAAATAAAGGGCAAGTTCAGCTGAGAATGCACCAAAGCAATACTTTTTGTCTGAATAGATCCCAATGTATGTTTTTTTCAAACTAAAACCAGATAAAGCTGTGTTTTTAAAGAATTTTGGTGCGGCTGTGTAACTTTTTCATAAAAACGGTATTGGTATTCAACGAGGCCCTTCATAGAAACAGAATTTCATGCTGAATACAATGAAATGACTATGCTGGTTATTGTGCATGCCTGCTTTTTACATGGATGCATACTCACAAAGAACTCAAATGTAATACTACTGTCCGGATATAAATATTCAAAGGTAAGTGTTCCTTCCTGTTTCAGGTTGATTGAATACATTAAAGTGGCCGAGCATTCATCAGTATTTGATGCTACATAATCACCACGGGCTTCCCACTGTGACCTTGACAAAAAAATAAATAAATAAATACATTTACAAATGAGAAATGGAAAGCAACCAAAGTGACATGTATCAGACCAAGAATATATAAATAGTACTGAGGAAATCAATATGTTTCCCAACATAAAGACAACAGGAAAATTGAAGTAAAAAAAAAAAAAAAAAAAGGAGAGAAAAAAGAAAAAAATGGCAACCACTATCACACAGACAGCAACAGAGTTGTACAATGGAAGGGCAAACTACTAAGTACAAAAAGAAATACAGAATTCCTCCAACAAAGGCCTACCTATAAGAGCAATGGTCTCAGTATAACATTTTTTGCCAACATAGAAAAATATATGGAAGCCACATTGCCATAAGCGAATGATAATTTTTCTAAATAATGGCAATTAGATCTGTCTGATCTGCTAAAAAAACATGCAATTTAGAAAACCAGGCAATCAAGGTTCACAATTTGTATGACTCTTTTTAGAAATGACAAATCATGTATATGTTAAGATGAAGCAAAAACATTTGTTGTTATTTAAATCACCTTGTTTTCCAACCAAGCTGCTCACTACTACTTGTTCAGCTACCACTGTCCCACGATGTGCTACTTTAATAAGGTGGTTGTCAATATGCAAGGTCTAGGGGGCCTCAACTGTGACTCCTGACATCACCAAAAAGCTGCATATAATTATCAGTATATAAAATACCAGGGAGGATTGCCATACTATATACAGTGCCTTGCAAAAGTATTCACCCCCTTGGCTTTTTACCTATTTTGTTACATTACAGCCTTTATTTCAATGTTTTTTTAATCTGAATTATATGTGATGGATCAGAACACAATAGTCTAAGTTGGTGAAGTAAAATTAGAAAAATATATACATAAAACTATTTTTCACAAATATAAAACTGATAATTGGCATGTGTGTATGTATTCACCCCCTTTGGTATGAAGCCCATAAAATGCTCTGGTGCAACCAATTACCTTCAGAAGTCCCATAATTAGTGAAATGATGTCCACCTGTGTGCAATCTAAGTGTCACATGATCTGTCATTACATATACACACCTTTTTGAAAGGCCCCAGAGGCTGCAACACCTAAGCAAGAGGCACTACTAACCAAACACTGCCATGAAGACCAAGGAACTCTCCAAACAAGTAAGGGACAATGTTGTTGAGAAGTACAAGTCAGGGTTAGGTTATAAAAAAAATATCCAAATCTTTGATGATCCCTAGGAGCACCATCAAATCTATCATAGCCAACTGGAAAGAACATGGCACAAGAGCAAACCTGCCAAGAGACAACCGCACACCAAAACTCACGAACCGGGCAAGGGGGGCATTAATCAGAGGGGCAGCACAGAGACCTAAGGTAACCCTGGAGAGGCTGCAGAGTTCCACAGCAGAGACTGGAGTATCTGTGCATAGGACGACAAAAAGCAGTACGCTCCAGAATTGGCAGAGTGGCCAGAAGAAAGCCATTACTTTCAGCCATAAAACAAAATGGCACATTTTGAGTTTGTGAAAAGGCATGTGGGAGACTCCCAAAATGTATGGAGGAAGGTGCTCTGGTCTGATGAGACTAAAATTTAACATTTTTGCCAGCAAAGAAAACGCTATGTCTGGCACAAACCCAACACATCACATCCCCCAAGGAACACCATCCCCACAGTGAAACATGGGGGTGGCAGCATCATGCTGTGGGGAGGTTTTTCAGCAGTCGGGACTGGGAAATTGGTCAGAGTTGAGGAAAAGATGGATGGTGCTAAATACAGGGATATTCTTGAGAAAAACCTGTATCACTCTGTGTGTGATTTGAGGCAAGGACAGAGGTTCACCTTCCAGCAGGACAATGACCCTAAAAAAAAACACTGCTAAAGCAACATTTGAGTGGTTTAAAGCGGGATTCCAGCCTGAAAAAAAAAAAATGTAAAAGTCAGCAGCTACAAACACTGTAGCTGCTGACCTTAAAATAAGTACTTACCTGTCCTGGGTGCCCGTGATGTCGGGCGCCCGAGGCTGACCCGTCCCTCAGCTCTCGGGTCCCGGCACCGCCATCCTAGGTAAGGGAAACAGGCAGTGGAGCCTTGCGGCTTCACTGCCAGTTTCCTGCGGCGCTCCGCTCTGTGAATGGCCCCGTGGTGTTCTGGGAATACACACAGTTCCCAGAAGACAACGGGGCCGCTCACCGAGGAGAAGAACATGCCACGGAATAGAAAGAGGCAGATTAGGAAGACTGCCTAGCAACAAGGGTTTAGGCAAGTTTAAAATTTTTTTTTTTTTTCAAATGTTTTTTTTTTTATTTTTGGTCATTTTTTTTTCAGGGTGGCCCTCCACTTTAAGGGGAAACGTGTAAATGTGTTGGAATGGCCAAGTCAAAGCCCAGATCTCAATCCAATAGAAAATCTGTGGTCAGACTTAAAGGTTGCTGTTCACAGGCGCAAACCTTCCAACTTGAAGGAGCTGGAGCAGTTTTGCAAGGAGGAATGGGCAAAAATCCCAGTGGCAAGATGTGGCAAGCTCATAGAGACTTATCCAAAGTGACTTGGAGCTGTGATAGCCACAAAAGGTGGCTTTACAAAGTATTGACTTTAGGGGGGTGAATAGTTATGCACATTGACTTTTTCTGTTATTTTGTCCTATTTGTGGTTTGCTTCACAACAAAAAAAATCTTCAAAGTTGTGGGCATGTTCTGTAAATTAAATGATGCAAATATTTAAACAATCCATATTAATTCCAGGTTGTGAGGCAACAAAACACGAAAAATGCCAAGGGGGTGAATACTTTTGCAAGGCACTGTAGTCAAAGACTACAGAGATGCTACAGATGTGGTTAGTGCCTTTAGACAGGCTGCAGAAGAGATTGAGAGACGTGGGAAATGTTGTTACACAAGGCTAGTAGAGATTACTGATATACTGTCGGACCTTTATACATCATGTCCACTACCACTAAAGAATGCTGTGGCCGAGGGCTGCACAATAAGTACCAAAAAGCCGTATATGGCCCTTGGGCCATTTGGACAAAAGATTCAAATCTATAGGAGCAGCCTGGAGTTTTAACATACACCATTTTATGTGAGCATACTTATATGTGCAGTATTGCATTTTTAAAGTTCATATGTTTTGCAAAGCACAGGGAAGACCATACTTAAACGAAGATCTTCCATAGTATAGATATGCTAACATCATCTTAAAACACACAATACATTATTTTTTTTGGAAAATAGTGTTTATTTGCATTTTTCTTTTACATTAAAAATAAATCAAATAAAAATTACCAACACAAAATCAAACAAACATTCGTATGACCTTGTGTTAACACATTACAATACCAATGAAATGATAAGTTCTGAAAAAATACAGACGATAAGCAAGCACAGTTGGAATGCAGTTATACCAGTAGACATCTCATGATAAACTACCGTGATTATCCATCAGAATATGTTTGTACAGACCTCTTATACATCATTATCACTGGGTTCACAAGAAAAACCCACACACATAAACCTTGTGTGCTTCCTACTATTCAGCAAATGTAGCTTCATGGAAGGGAAGAGAATTACTAAGCATTAGAAGTTATTTTACAATTGCCTAGTGTGAGCTTCCAGGATTATAATAATGCACAAACCTAAAGTTGACAGTAAGGGGTGCTGTCCAGACCACACTAAAACAGCCTCTGGAGAACTAATGACACTGGGGCTAGTCCCCGGTACTGACAAGGATCCCTGAGTTTACTATATTTATTGGGACAGTCTCTATTTTGAAAGATTAACTTTTCTCTAGGAAGTGTATTATTAATTTACTGTATCCACTCTGAGTAGGTGGCAAGAAAGAGAAGTCTGCCAATTGGAGCTAAGACATCTGGTGATAAGGCCTCTTCTTCTAACACTCCCAGAAGACATATAACAGGATCTAAGTTGATATTTGTTTAAAAGGTACGATTTATGATAGTTATAACTGATTGCCAGTAATGAATAATGAGTAATGAATAATTGGGGCATCACTAGATCATGTGTATGATCATGTGTATGAAGTCAGCTGAAGGGCCTTGACCCCTCAAACAATTTGCTGGCTAAAGTAATACACATTATTTAGGCGTTTAGCTCTCAATGAAGTGGAGAGGGTTACCTGTCCAAAACATCTCCCCCCCACCCTAAAATGTATACACTGGGCCATCAAAGGGGGTGAGGAATCTGATAAATGGACCTTATACTTTTGTCTTTAAATACTCATTTCAATAAATGTTATACTTATGTTGGCCAAGAATGCTTGTGTCTAATCTGCTTGCAATGCTATGTGCAAAAGTACAAATTTTTTTTTCTTGTTTGACTCCACAGTTTCCTTCAAACCCACAGGAATGGCAGACTGTGGCCTCCCAGTTTGCCCAGCAGTGGGACTTCCCCCAACTGCGGAGGGGCAATAGATGGGAAGCACGTCCGCATCGTCCCACCCCCCAACTTGGGGTCCTACTATTATAATTATAAGGGGTATAATAGTATAGTATTGTTGGCGGTGGTGTCTGTGACTTACGAGTTCCTGTATGTGGACGTGGGGAAAAATGGCCAGATTTCAGATGGTGGAGTCATCTCCCAGACGGAGTTCTTCAGACGGCTCCAGAATGGCAGCTTGAAGTTACCACCTCCTGAAGATAATGTGGCGGGACTCCAATTTGTCTTTGTCGCGGATGAAGCATTTGCGCTGGGGGACCATCTTCTGCGGCCATTCCCGATGAGGACCCTCACCCACGAACCAGATGGTTTTTAATTACCGGCTGGCCAGAGCCAGAAGAGTGGTTGAAAATGCTTTTAGAATAATGGCCAGGCAGTTCCGCCTATTTCTCACAGCTATCAACATGGCGGAACATAAAATCAATCACATCATTCTTGCATGCTGCATACTACATAACTTTTTAAGAAAAAATGCATCAAACTATGATGCAAACTAGGCTGGCTTATTACCGCATCCAACAAATCTGACGGCTCTTGAACCAGGCTGTCCTGGCTTGCCCCCCCAAAGCGCCCGCGAAGTTCGCCAAAAGTATGTAGAGTACTTGGCGGGTAGGGGGGGCATTGATATGCTAGAGAATCGATAAACCTGTTTAAAATCAATTTTTGATTTATAAACTGAACTCATATTTCATTTGATTTACTGCTTGTGTTTCTTATCTGTCGCCTCTGTTCTCCAATGGCCTTTTATTTTTGGCCATTTTCTTCAATAGTGCAAACGAAACTTATTTGATACATGAGGTGACAATCTCTTCTTCAGCTATTATGTTGTGCTATGGGTCTGCTACACACATACACCTTGTTTTTGTTGTTAATGTATGTAATGCATTAATGATAAAAAAAAATCATCCTTTTCAACTCCATGAATTAATTGCTTGTAGTCCTTAAAATGGTCTGAGTGGGGCAAATTTTAGAGCACTGTGTGTGTTATTTACTAAAGGCAAATCCACTTTGCACTCCAAGTGCACTTGAAAGTGCACTTGGAGTGCAAAGTGGATTTGCCTTTAGTAAATAACCCCCATTCTCACTGTAACTACACCAACTTACTTCAAAAACTGGTATTGAGCATTGAAAGAAGAAGCCACACATTGTCGAGTATAAAACATTTTACTCAAAGCACATTCACATGTGCGTTATAAAAGGGTTTCTAAACAAACCAACATTGGTTTTGTAACATTTATGTTTGACAGTAGATATAGCCTTTTTTGGCTAAACAGGCATGTTTAGAACCATAACATACACAACTCAGGAACTTACAAAGTTCAACTTTGATAAATTGAAGGCAATGTGTGACATTAGTACAGTGGGGAAAAAAGGTATTTAGTCAGCCACCAATTGTGCAAGTTCTCCCACTTAAAAAGATGAGAGAGGACTGTAATTGTCATGATAGGTATACCTCAACTATGAGAGACAAAATGTGTAAACAAATCCAAACAATCACTTTGTCTGATTTTTGAAAGAATTTATTTGCAAATTATGGTGGAAAATAAGTATTTGGTCACCTACAAACAAGCAAGATTTCTGTCTCTCACAGACCTGTATCTTCTTCTTTAAGAGGCTCCTCTGTCCTCCACTCATTACCTGTATTAATGGCACCTGTTTGAACTTGTTATCAGCATAAAAGACACCTCTCCACAACCTCAAACAGTCACACTCCAAACTCCACTATGGTGAAGACCAAAGAGCCGCCGAAGGACACCAGAAACAAAATTGTAGACCTACACCAGCCTGGGAAGACTGAATCTGCAGAAAATGGAAGACATACAAGACCACTGATAATCTCCCTCGATCTGGGGCTCCACGCAAGATGTCACCCCTTGGGGTCAAAATGATCGCAAGAACGGTGAGCAAAAATCCCAGAACCACACGGGGGGACCTAGTGAATGACCTGCAGAGAGCTGGGACCAACGTAACAAAGGCTACCATCAGTAACACACTACGCCGCCAGGGACTCAGATCCTGCAGTGCCAGACGCGTCCCCCTGCTTAAGCCAGTACATGTCCGGGTCCGTCTGAGGTTTGCTAGAGAGCATTTGGATGATCCAGAAGAGGATTGGGATAATGTCATATGGTCAGATGAAACCAAAGTAGAACTGTTTGGTAGAAACACAACTCGTCGTGTTTGGAGAAGAGAGAATGCTGAGTTGCAAACAAAGAACGCCATACCTACTGTGAAGCATGGGGGTGGCAACATCATGCTTTGGGGCTGTTTCTCTGCAAAGGGAACAGGACGACTGATCCGTGAACATGAAAGAATGAATGGGGCCATGTATCCTGAGATTTTGAGTGCAAACCTCATTGAAGATGAAACGTGGCTTGGTCTTTCAGCATGACAATGATCTTAAACACACCACCCGAGCAACGAAGGAGTGGCTTCGTAAGAAGCATTTCAAGGGCCTGGAGTGGCCTAGTCAGTCTCCAGATCTCAACCCCATAGAAAACCTTTGGAGGGAGTTAAAAGTCCATGTTGCCCAGCGACTGCCCCAAAACATCACTGCTCTAGAGGAGATCTGCATGGAGGAATGGGCCAGCATACCAGCAACAGTGTGTGACAACCTTGTGAAGACTTACAGAAAACGTTTGACCTCTGTCATTGCCAACAAAGGATATATAACAAAGTATTGAGATGAACTTTTGATATTGACCAAATACTTATTTTCCACCATAATTTGCAAATAAATTCTTTCAAAAATCAGACAGACAATGTGATTGTCTGGATTTGTTTCCACATTTTGTCTCGCATAGTTGAGGTATACCTATGATGACAATTACAGGCCTCTCTCATCTTTTTGAGTCTGAGAACTTGCACAATTGATGGCTGACTAAATACTTTTTTGCCCCACTGTATGTCATAACTGTGTAGATTTTGCCTTCATCAGATGGGGTGATGTCACCCCTGTAAAAGCCAAATTTTGAAGATGCACACAAATTTGGAGTCAAATGTGGATTTCCCTCCTGATCCCATGCCTAATGTCAACATGTGCTAGCTCCCATCATGGGGGATCAATGGATGTGTTTTGGGGGTGCAACCCCTTCCTCTCATCTACTTTAGTTGCGAGGAAGGGGTTGCACCCACAAAACGTGTACATTGATATCCCGTGATGGCAGATAGCACATGTTGACACACTGTGTGCATCTTCAAAATTTGGCTTTCAAATTACTGAATTTTTTAAAAAAAAAGATCAAATACATCCAGCAAATTTACAATTTTTGTTGTTTTTAGATTCTGCCTAAAACATCAATGATGTTGGTCATTTTTTTTTGGACATCATTGATGTTTTGATTGACCAACTCCAAATCCCGATTGCACACCATGATCTCAGCGATGAGGATCTGTGCACTTGCACTGTTGAAATGAGTTTTTTCCTCCACAACATCCACATCACCTAAAAATAAAAAACACACCATGTATTATACATATGCAGGCATACATCTATTACCTGAACTTGTGGTCTCAGACACTGACCTGTTGTGGTCACTATTTCGCCCACTTCATGAACCTCTCCCTCCACATTTTCTTCATGGTGTGTGGGGATTTCCCCTTCTTCACGAGTAGTGGGGTTCGTGGTGTCCTCAGATGTCCCAATTCTTTTTTCCCCTATGTGAATACAAAAAAAGGTATACTTAGCACACAGATATTTGAGGCAATAAATAGGAATATGAAACATTGCTTGGAAGTGTTGTACAATTGTCTGTTTTTTGGCAAAGTTTCAAGCTGAAAACATGTTTTTTTCCCTTTCTAAAGCTGGAATACTTACCTTTTTTGTTATTAAAGTTTCACACATGGAGAGACCCCTAGTATCCACTGGAGCACCTGTGTGGGACACCCTAAAAAGGGTGTTTTGGTGTCCCACAATAGTGCTCCTGCGTCCAGATGTGTAAACAGCTGCTGAGTGTCATCTCCTTACACTGAATCTAGTTTGCATTTCATTCTAGTTACAAACCCATCTAGACAACAATGTATTAAACTTATTTTAATACAAATAGGCATGAACAAATGTAGTTAACCTGCATCTGCCAAAAACATCGTATTAGTGGGCGAACGAACGATGTTTACTACGAACGATTACTGTGCCCACGAACCTGAAACTTGCTATTTTAAACTGTACAACAGTAAAGAAAAGCACATGGAGCAGCACTAAAGTAATAATAATAATAATAATAATAATAATAATAATAATAGGAACTCACGACACATACTTACGTTTTTTGCAGCACTCTCGTGATCCTTCTGTACTGATCTTGCTCCCTCAATTTCAGGTCTGACCAGCATTTCCTCAGTTGCTCCTTGTTTCGTCTTACCCCAAAATTCCTGTGCAGACTTCTCACAACTTTAGTCACGATCTTGGCCTTTCTCACACTTCCCATCATAGTCGGCCCTCTTCAAGATGTCCACCATCTCTACAAAGGACATATTTGATGCCTTATATCTCCTCCTGGATCGGGAACTGCCTTGCTCCGGGCTTTCGTCGTCCTCCTCGTTGCTGCTATTATTGCTATTGCTGCTGTCTCTCCGCCATGTGCCCTCCCACTGCCCTGAAAGAGAAGGGGGGGGGATACACTAGAAAGAAGGTCAGGGGCAGAGTTTCACGCATGCGCAGTGTATATAAAGCATAACACGCATGCGTCGTATGTACGATCTGTGAGCAGAGGACGGAGTAGTGTAAGCGCCGATCGTGCAAACAAAGGTACAATCTTAACTTGGGGCATCAGTGGTTAGTGGCCTATACTGCTTATACATTGAGACCTATATTGGGACAAGATTAGGGGAGTTGAGCCTGACATTAGGGTTTGTCATGTGTTGTGTCTTTGCAGAGAAAATGGATAAATTTAATGACCCAGACTTCCTGCGAAACTTCATAGACATGTACAGGGAGCTGCCATGTCTGTGACAAGTCAAACACGAGAATACTCCAACAAGCTAAAGAGGAAGGCAGCGCTGGAGCAACTGTTGGAATTGGTGAAGCCTGTGTATCCCATGGCAGACATCCCCTATTTGAAGGCCAAAATGGGTGCCCTGAGGAGCATATATAATAGGGAGCGCAAAAAGGTCCAGGATTCCATGAGATCAGGAGCAGTAGCAGATGACTTATATGTCCCCAGGCTGTGGTATTACAACAGACTGCGTTTTTTGTCAAACCATAGTGAACCGAGGCCATCACTATCTACACTTCCTTTCACACTTCCTTCCACATAAGATGAGGCTTCAGAAGTCCAACCTGGGCCTTCCACCCAGGAAGAAGATGTGGAGGAGCCCAGCTTAAGCCAGGTATTTCTTGTCAAAAATTGAATGATGTTAACTAGATGTTATTATTGATCACTAATTTCTGACTTAACAAAGTGGTTTACATATCAATAGACAATAGTAGCCAAAAATGATTGGGACAAGAATGAAAAATGCTGGGGTCAGAATAATAGTGTTTTCTATTTGTTAACATTCAGTTTGCAACAGTCATGAGCTCAAAATTGTGTGTGATTAATGACTAAAAAACTAAAACTATGTACCATTTTCATACATAGGAAAGTCTCAGCCAGGAGTTGGCCGTGGAAAGTGGCAGCCAGGAGGTGGCCGTGGAAAGTGGCAGCCAGGAGGAGGCTGTGGAAAGTGGCAGCCAGGAGGTGGTCGTGCTCAGCAGCCTGACCGAATCTCAGGTTCCTCCCCTCCACCTTCCAACAAAAAGGACCAGGAAGGCGAAGAACCTGGAGGAGTCAGCGACTGTTTTGATTACTGCGGTCCTCACAACAACCCCTGGTGGCCCCGAGTCCTATGGCTGTCTGACAGCCAGTGAACTGGAAGAAATGGAGGTGGCCAACGTTTCATCTGTGAGGAGATAATAATTCAGACCCTAAACAAGGGGATGAGGGGCCAACTCACAACTCAAACCCACCTGTGTTAGGACTATATTACTCCTCCACCACCTCCAGCAACACCTCCAACAACACAGCCACCCAACCCACAACAGCAGCCTGGAAGGAAGCGTGGAAGGAAGTGTTGAGAGTGATGGCCTGGGTTGGTGTGGTCTGGCAAAAGACGCAGGCTGTTGTAAGACCACAGCCTGGGGACATATAGGTCATCTGCTGCTGCTCCCGATCTCTTGGAGTCCTGGACCGGATTGTGCTCCCTGTTCAATGAGCTCCTCAGGTTACCAATTTGGCCTGTCAAATGATTGATATCTGCCCTGGGGTACAAAGACTTCACCAATTCCAACTGTTTCTCCAGCGTTGCCTTCCTCTTTATATTATAAGGACCCCTAATAAATTTAAATTTTTGGTTTGGACAAATACTTGGCTTTGTGTTTTACTTCAAAAAGGACAGTTTGTTTGTGAGTAGGCAGGTACATTTTACAATGTCAAATTAACAAGGGACACCAACACCAACCAACCTATTTGAGGTAAAAAAATACAAGATAATAATGGTGTTGTGGTAACCTGACACACAAAACGACAAAAAAATATTATGGAGATCACTAGAATAAAAAAAGAAAAATTATTCTGGAGATCAGGAAAATTTTTTTCAAAAAAAAAAAAAAAAGATCACTATAAAAAATAAAAAAAGATTATTCTGGAGATCTTGATTAAAAAAAAAAAACAACAAAAACAAAGATTATTCATTAGATCACGAGAAATAATAAAAAATCAGTTTGTCAGAACTCTGTGTGAATATCAGCAGCAAAGCAACTTCATTATTCTAGCATTATAAAAGAAGAAGAGAATGCGCTGCATTGAAAGATTTATTAGATGCTGCGTGACGAATGTGCTATCCCCATTACGAACGCCAGTTTTACAAGACTGAGCTCTTCTGTCTCGTACTTGATTCTGAGCATGCGTGGACATCTGTGCGTCAGACTTGTGTACACACGATTGGAATTTCTGAAAATTTGAGAACCTGCTTTCAAACATTTGTGTTCGGAAATTACAACAGCAAATGTTCAATGGAGCATACACACGGTCGGACTTTCCGACAACAAGCTCACATCGAACATTACCCGTCGGAAATTCCAATCGTGTGTACGCGGCATTGGAGTATGTACAAAACTATCACAAACCAGCCCTCAAGCGCATCTATAGACATACAGCCAGAACTTTTTTTTGTTGTGGATAAAGTAGGGAAGGAAAAGCACACCAGTCAAATTGTTACTGCTGTCTTTGTCCCCACTGGGTAGACTCACTCTCAGTTTCTCCGGGTGACCAATACTGCCAAGACAATAGTTAATTGGTAGCGATCACTAGAACAAGGGGTAGACCCCTACCTACCAATGATGGTAACACCTATTTCATTGCTTACATAACAGTTTGCAAAATGTGTTGGCACTTTTTGAGGCATGATTTTCATCCCCACAATATGGCATTGTATGTATGATAAAGCAAGCAAACATATTCAACATGTTTAGCAAAGCAATACTATATATGAATAATATGTCTTCTACGGCCTGTGATTTTGCAATTTACTTCAACTACTTCACTGCAGTTTTTTTACCCAACCAAAGAAAAAAAGAGTACATATGTCTTATTATTTAAAGGCTCACTTCTGGCTTATTTAATGCTTCTTACAGAGTTTTAGTCTCCAGAATAGTGGAAGTCTAAAAACTGCAGTCTCTAGCATCATGGTTCATTCTCTGGTCTAAACGTTTAGGTATGAAAAATATATTAGCAAATCCAAATTCTTTGTTTCACATATTTAACTCTGCCCTGGAAAAATGACAATTGGAAACTGGTTCTGCTACTGGCAGAAAGAAACACTCTTTTACATACATGAAATTTTATGGGGCATAACAATGAATCCTCCTTTTAAATATGATTTCTGCAGTGCAGGGGAAAATTAAATATCCCGACTAATATGGACAGTAAGACATTTTATTATTGACACTTTTCTTGCACTGGATCATAAATAGAATTACATGGAATTGTAGGAAAGAGTTGCTCCATCTTTAAACAGCAAAACAAACTCAAGCTCACCCCTTTTTTGCTCTTGAAAGTCCAGCAACTAATCTACCGCTACCTACCGATGGTGTTCAGAAAAGGACAAAACTGGGCAATGAGCATGACAAATATGTGGAAAAAAATAACAAGACAAAATAAAACAATAGCTGTGTCTAAGTTATTACTCACGTAGTGCAATTGCCAGTTGATCCATATACAGTGTTGGAAACGCTGTAGAAACCAGGTGGAAGTTCTGTCCACTCATCAAAACGCACACCAGTACCCAGAGAGTATGTTCCCTTTGTACAAGACGTACATTCTTGTGATGCCATTTCCAGGTATTGCCCAGCAGAGCAGGAAAAAGCTAGGTCACAAAAGGAACAGTTTAATTTGTAAATGGCAATACCCAAAATTAAAATAAGCTTTATTAAGCACATAGCATATGTATATAGATTTACATTCGTAGGGCTATTTGAACATCTGGGGGAGGAGCTGTGGAGGGGTCCTCCACATTCCCTCTAGGAGGTACAAGCACCTCCAAAAGATAAAATAATCATTTAATACCTCAGCCAATATTTGGACAGCTACTATCCTATGCCATTATATGTAAAAAACAGTAAAGACGTTTATTGCAAGATATGGCCTCCATGTGAATACTTAGAGAGAATTGCCTATTTTCACAGCCATGCCTTGAAGGTAAGAGGAGAGGAATGTTTCAATGTGTAAACCTGGAAGTTGTGCTTTGACTAATTGTGTAAGTACTCCTCGGGGAGGGGAGAGGGGGGTTGACCATACAGGGCTAGGAAGGTGGGAAGTGTAGGCCTCCAGCCACCATCTGTACATGGGACAATTTTTTGATGGGCTGTACAGTTGGTGCAGCCCAGTAAAATGCATTTTCTGAGACAGAGTCCACCTGTATGTGACGGCCATGTGCAAGTGAGCTGCCCCCCACCCACATGCAAATCTCCAGTCAGATCTTTTTTGTGTGTTCCTACTACATTTTTTTTAATGCAGTAATATGGCGTTCCTCCTTTTTATCGAAGTTCTAATAATAGCCCAGTGACTATATGGAATCATATAAATCTATTATATAAATGATAATTCCTCTGCTTAGATTAATGACTGGGTAATGGTTGAAAACTGATAAGTGCTCACCAGACCAGGAAATAATCCACACAATGCACTTAATGGAACTACAAGGAAGATAATATGGGGTTGATTTGCTAAAACAGGAGAGTGCAAAATCTGGTGCACCTCTGCATAGCAACCAATCAGCTTCCAGTTATTTTGTCAAAGCTTAATTAAACAAGCTGAAGTTAGAAGCTGATTGGCTCCCATGCATAACTGCACCAGAGTTTGCACTCTCCAGTTTTAGTAAATCAACTGAGTCTTCTTTGGTCACACATAAACAGGACACTAGGCATATCCTGCAGTCTCCAGTTACTCCACACATTAAGCTATACACAAAACTGTTCAAGCTATGGCAGGGACATCAGGGATTTAAAACAGAGGTCTGTAAAAGTACATCACATGTGTTGTTCTCATGCAGAGCTCCTGATTTCCGTGTTACAATGTAATCAGTACCTTGATAGCAGATTCCAGGATCCAAAACAATGAAAATGTTGAAAGTAACCTGGTTCCTTTCTGCAACCTCAGAAGAGACCATACCATTGGATTTCTTCTGTTCCTGGCATCATCTTTATGCTTTTATTGTCTTTTGACTAAGGGCTCAACCTTGGGTCCCTTACTTTTTAGCAAATACACGTTTCCACTTGACCAACTGCTTACTGTATATCACATGGTCTCAATTATCACTTCTATGCTGATGACACTCAGATATACTGTACATCCACACTAAACCGGGATTCTGCTTTGGCTGCTTCTCTTCTAACTGTATTTGTGATATAAAAAAACTTAAATGGCCCACAATTTGCTTAAATTAACCACTTCAGCCCCAGGAAGGATTTGCCCCATTAATGACCAGGCCATTTTTTGCAATACGGCACTGGGTCGCTTTAACTGACAATTGCGCGGTCGTGCAACATTGTACCCAAACAAAATTGACATCCATTTTTCCCCGTACAAATAGAGCTTTCTTTTGGTGGCATTTGATCACCAGTTTTTATTTTTTGTGCTATAAACAGTGCTAATAAAGAGCTACAAATTTGAAAAAAAAAAAAAAATTTTTTTATTTACTTTTTGCTATAATACATACCCCCAAAAAATATATATATTCATCAGTTTAGGTCGATATATATATGCTTCTACAAAATAGGGGATAGATTTATGGCATTTTTTTTTTTTTTTTTACTAGTAATGGCAGCGATCTGCGATTTTTAGCATGACTGCGACATTGCTGCAGACAGATCGGTCACTTTTTACACTTTTTTGGGACCATTGACAGTTATACAGCGATCAGTGCTATAAATAGCCACTGATTACTGTGTAAACGTCACTGGCAGAGAAAGGGGTTAACACTAGGGGGCGATCAAGGGGTTAAATGTGTTCCCTAGGTGTGTTCTAACTGTAGGGGGGGCTTACTGGAACATGACAGAGATCACTGGGAACAGTAGATCCCTGTCAGGTCACCTGTCAGAACAGGGAATTGCCTTGTTTACAAAGGCAGTTCCCAGTTCTGCCTTTGTAATAGGCAATCGCCAGCGGACAGAGTCCGCCCGACCCGCGGGCTCGCTATCGTGCCTGTGCGAGCCGCCATACAGCTACGGCAATTTGCGAAGGAGAGCCGACCTGCTGCAGTATAACGATGGCGGCTGATCGGCAAGCGGTTAAACTGACAAGACAGAAGTCATGCTTATTGGCATCCCCCATCAATTATGTAAGGCCAGTCCTAATAGCTAATCTATAGATGGCACTGTACTTGAGCTTCAGTCTAAGTTGAAAAATCTAGGGGTGATATTTGATGCCAAATTTAACCCTTGAACCACATGTACAAAATGTTGTCAGAACATCTTTTCTCCACTTGAGAAACATTGCTTGGCTGCGTTCTATGCGATCATATACTGTAGCTGAAAAGCTGATCCATACATTTGTGTTCTCCTGACTTGACTACAATGCTCTACTGGCTGGTGTACCTAAATCCACCATTAATTGACTTTAATATGTTCAAAATTTTGCAGCCAGAATTCTGACTAGGTCTGGTACAAGTGATCATATTACCCCTATACTTATGCCGCGTACACACGAGCGGACTTTACGGCAGACTTTGCCCGGCGTACGGGATTTCGTTGGACAATTCCATCGTGTGTGGGCTCCAGCAGACTTTGTTTTCACAAAAGTTGGACGGACTTAGATTTGAAACATGTTTCAAATCTATTCGACGGACTCGAGTCCGGTCGAAAAGTCCGCTCATCTGTATGCTAGTTCAACGGACAAAAAGCCACGCTAGGGCAGCTATTGGCTACTGGCTATGAACTTCCTTATTTTAGTCCGGTCGTACGTCATTACGTACGAATTCGATGGATTTTGGTTGATCGTGTGTAGGCAAGTCTGTTCATTCAGAAAGTCCGTCGTAAAGTCCGTAGAAGAGTCCGCCGGGCAAAGTCTGCCGTAAAGTCCGCTCGTGTGTACGCGGCATTAGAGTCCTTGCACTGGCTACCCGTCAGGTTTCCTATAGACTTGAAGATCCTCTTGCTCACCTAAAAGGCTCTTCATGGCTTGAAACCCCATTATCGCTCTGAACTTTTATCAACCTACTACACCCTCGTAACCTCGGCTACTCAAATTCTGCTCTTCTGTGTGTCCCCCTCTACCCACCTACACTCAGAGAGACAGAGCCTTCTCCTGCTATGCTCCAAAACTCTGGTATTCACTACTAAAGAACATCAGAGAGTCATCTAAACTTCAAATCAAATCTGAAAACTTTTCTCTTTGGACAAGCTTTCACATAATTGTCAGTTTTCTCCTTCATTTTATCCTGGTATTTCTTGCGTTTTCCTTGTAAAACGCTTTGAGAAGCTACCTTTAAAAGGCACTATATAAAATAAAGTTTTTTTTATTATTATTATTAAATTAGTATCTACAGCAGTATACTACTGGCTTTTCCCCCCAATCAACTATAATCATTAAAGTGTAAAGCCAGCCATAGACTGATCAAAATTCAGTAGGTTCAGCAAGAACCAGACAAATTTGGATCCGTGTATGGGCACCCTGGTTGTGCACAGGTCAATTTATCAATCGACTTGTGTACAACCAGCCTCTCAGGTTTTTAATCGAGCAATAAGGGCCACCAGCTATAGCCAGCAACACTAATCATTGTGTTCTATCAGCAGGGAAGGTTCCTCTTCAGCAGAAAACAATAGCACTGCGGGAGGGATTCCACCCCATCAACACTGACTGTGTTCATGGGGAAATAAAGCAAATTTTATTTCCTTCCACCATGGGAAATTGCATAATCCATGACCTACATTAGTGTTGGTAAACAGATTGTAAAGACTCAATTTTTTTCCTATAAAAACAAACATGTTATACTTACCTGCTCTGTTGCAGTGGATTTGCACTGAGCAGACTGGATCTTCTCAGGTCCCTCTTTTGTGATCCTCCTCCCCCCCCCTCATGTTCAGTGCCCCCACAGCAAGCAGCTTGCTATGGGGGCACCCCAGCTGAGTTACAGCTCCCTGTGTTTATTCAGACACAAAGTCCCGCCCCGCCCCCTCTTTCCCCTGATTGGCTAGCTGACTTTGATTGACAGCAGTGGGAGTCAGTGGTGCCGCTGCTGTGTCTCAGCCAATCAGGAAGAAGAATCTCGGACGGCTAAGACACTCGTGGACATCGCTGGACAGAGAGGGACCTCAGGTAAGTGTTAAGGAGGGCTGAGGGGGGGTGCTGCGCGCAGAAGGCTTTTTATCTTACAATCCCTTTAAATGCACAATCGAATGTCAAAAGAAAAAAATGCAATTCCGTTTGGCCAGTTTTGTGTACCTCTTTTGTGTTGCATATCTTAAGTTTTACCAAGATCATTTTTTATGCATTTATATTAAAACATATGCATTATGAGATTGTAAGATTGTAATTCTCTCACACCTGTGTGTTAAGGAGAGGTATTTAAGGGACCATGTGGTATAGGCATGACTAAGGCCTTTTTGTAGGCTAAATTGTGTCAGTGACTCTCCAAAGAATGTTACATAAGTTCTGAATAAGAGTAATGTAGGAGGAATTTATTAGCGTGTGCTGGCTTCTTTTATACCATTGTACTATTGATCAGGACTGTGACTGGACAGTGAAGGTTTAGGGTCCTGTCCATGTTCTCTCCTCCAGTCAGCAAGCTCTACGCTGTGTAATGTAGTCAAACATGACATGTGCAGGGCTACCCCTTTCACTTTCAGTGGTTTTGTGTAGGGGGATTACAGAAGACTAGCACAAGGAAAGACTTATGCCCTATACACACGGTCGAATTTTCCGATGGAAAATGTGTGATAGGACCTTGTTGTCGGAAATTCTGACCGTGTGTGGGCTCCATCACACATTTTCCATCGGAATTTCCGACACACAAAGTTTGAGAGCTTGCTATAAAATTTTCCTACAACAAAATCCATTGCCGGAAATTCTGATCGTGTGTACACAAATCCGACGCACAAAGTGCCACGCATGCTCAGAATAAATTAAGAGATGAAAGCTATTGGCTACTGCCCCGTTTTAGTCCTGACGTACGTATTTTACGTCACCGTGCTTAGGACGATCGGATTTTCCGACAACTTTGTGTGAGCGTGTGTATGCAAGACAAGTTTGAGCCAACATCCGTTGGAAAAAATCCATGGATTTTGTTGTCAGAATGTCCGATCAATGTCTGATCGTGTGCACAGGGCATAAGTGAACTATTTAAAAAAAACATTTCAATATTTTTAATGCATGCATAACTGGACTAAATAGGGGTCTCTTATATTTTGTCTATACTCCCATTTTAAATATCCTAAAAGTAAAACATTTGTACATGTACAAAAAAACGTATAAGGCTCACAATAAACATAGATTTCAAAATGTCTCATAATAAGCCCACTAAGAACAAATCACTGGATGTTTTTTCATAATTCACAAGAACGAACACCAAATAAGTTACAAGCATGTGGGGTAGCCCTGTCAAATGCACTTACAGCATTCTTTTCCTTTGACTGGATCTGGAAGTCCTGTACACAGTCCCGGAGTATGAGGCACTGCCACACGCCATCTGGTGCCTTTGCTGTCACATTCAGTGTATTCATAGTGGTACTCTGACTGCAAAGTAACAAGGAAAAAAATGTCACCTACACAGGTTTACACACACACACACACACACACACACCTGATCTGAACACATTCCTCCCATAGTAATATACTAATATTCCTTCACAAGTTTTTGTCAGGCAACCTACAATTAGAATATTTTGTACATTTTTCAGACCCTTTCTACAAAAAGGATATACAGATTGTTTTCAGCTTTAAAAAGGAATGAGAGACTACATTATACCAAAAACATAAGAACATTTGGTATGACTATTGTAGGAATATTAGGTATACCTACTTCAGACAGATATGCAAAGGCAAATAGACATACCTAGACATAAACCAGACCTTTCCCCCCTTTCACTAAAATCACATCAGCATATAGCTCTGCATGCTGATATGAAATCATCAACATTTATTAGTTCAACAAACCTTTTTGTTTTATTTACAATTGCTGTATTTAGAATTCCTGGTTGAATGAGGCCCTGGTGATGTAACCCATGCCCTCACAGACGCATCATGCTAAATTCATGTCACATGTTCCAGGAAATAAAAGGGAGCTGTATTCATCTACCCTTAGTAGAAATGGGCACCATGAGAAGAATGGGGAAGAAAATTAAAATGGGGTATGCAAAGAATAAAACAGGTGGCACTTTAAAATCTGACTCGATGCACTAGGGCAGTGACTGAGCAAACATTTCTTCTTTGTCCCTGAAAGCACCTCCTCTTGTTCTCTGAATACTGAATGATGTTCTAGCTAGGACATTGGAATATGCTCTGCTTTTCGTTAATAATAAAACATTTTTTTTCTTTGTTGTGTGTCTTACTGGGGAGATTTCCCCTCACATCCTTCCCTGGAGATGAGATGTAGAGGAGATTAGAAAAACATTTATCCATATAACTGAAATTCCAATCAGTGGTTGGTCACAGTAACAAGTGTCCACTTTGGAGAATTGTCTCTCAACACTTGCTTTGGTGACAACTCAGAAATGTTGGACTTCACCTAATTTTCTGGGCTCCATGACAACGAGGAGGGGTGAATCTCCCCTTTGGGGAAAGTTACAGCTATAAAAACTTGACAAAAGGGTAGAATTCTACCCTAATCTCTCTAAAACTAAAGAAAGAAAAGAAAAAAAGAAGAAAGAAAAAAAGAAGAAAAAAAAGTTGCCTTAAGTCAACTTTAAATGAAATATAAATGGACATTGAAACATTATTAGGTGCAATGTTTTCTTGTTTTAATACATTTTACAACAGGTTACACATTATACATTATATGAAATACAGTACTAAATACATTTTTGGTTCAGGTTTCTGAAAATAAACGTGTGCTTTTGGGACCCTGTGTTTCTATTTGCTTTAGCACATGCTAAAACCGTAAAACAATTAAGGTGTAAAGTGTACAACAAACAAATAGGAGAGTGAGCCGGATCCAGGATGCAAAGCATACCTTAAGGCAGAACTAGTATTTTCTCACAAGTTAAGCAAAGACACAAATTTAGAGATAAAGAGTATATAAGGGAAAAAAAAAAAGGAAGTGTTAAAACTAAAATTCTAAAATGATTACATTAGAATATTAAAACTATTATATATAATATTAAACCTAGAATGTAATAAAATAAATTACAATTAAGCTTACAAACCCTGAGTACAGAAAAAAAAAATATTACGAGCTGGTTACTGGTTAGTATAGCATAAAAAGTACATTCAGTAGACAGCATGTTCCCTCCAATATTAAGTTTAGGTTTAAAGTGAAACTCCATGACCGTGAAGCGGTGTTCCGCCGAAAAAAAGAAAAATTAAAAGCCAGCAGCTACGCATACTGCAACTGCTGGCTTTTAACAATAGGACACTTACCTGTCCTGGAGTCCCACGATGTCGGCACCGCAGCTGATGTTTCCATCAGCTGTCGGGTGCTGCCGCCGCCATTGCGGGTAAGGGTACCCAGCAGTGTAGCCTTATGGCTTCACGGCGGGAACCCTACTGCACATGCGCGAGGCCCTGCTCCTCTCTCCTACTGGCCCGGCGACAGGGAGAGGAGGAGGAGGAAGCCCCGCAGTGGAATCGTGGGCTGCGGCCCGGACTCCCGGAAGTGGGAACAGGTATCCTGTCGTCCCCAACCCCCCCGCCCCCGGAAAGGTGCCAATTGTGGCACCGGAGGGGGAGAGGAGACAAATGAGCGGAAGTTGCACTTTTGGGTGGAACTCCGCTTTAGGGCTTTACATCTGGATATGGTTGGAGAAGGGTTCGGATTAACCAATCCACTTGACAATGTCTTATAGCTCACAAGAACTCCATTTGTGAGATTAATGTACTTGAGATCCTTGGTCTGCACACCTCACGTCCAGTGCGGGATTATACTCTGTGGAGGCCCCTATGCAATAAAAACCTTGGGGGCCCCCTTGCATGTTTCTGGAGGTTTCTTGTGCATGTGCTCTAGTGGGATAACATTGAACTAAGTAGTGTGCATGTTGGCCACTAGATGGACGCTAGTATGACTGTGCATTACACATATGTAGATTGAACCAATTTTTTACAAACTGACAGCTGAAAAAAAGAGGAGCTTTTAATCGCTTTAGCATAGTTTTACTGCTACAGGGCGGCACCTATGCTCAGTCACATGTTTATATACACACGTGATCCGTCTCTTCCGAGTAGGGAATGCGCGCCTCCGGCAGCTCGCTCCAGCTATAATCACACACAGCGGGAGCCCAGCTGCGTGTACCGCAGACTCAAAGTCCGCCGACACCTGCTGATTATTCAGTACACAGGCAGAATGGCGATCTGTAAACAAGGTAGATCACCGTTCGGTCAGTAGGATCGCCCTAGATGTTACCTCTTTCCAGCCAGTGACATTAGTTTAGTGACTGTGCATATTTTTAGCACTGATCACTGTAATAATGTCACTGGTCCCCAAAAAGTGTCAGTGTCCAAATTGTCCGCCACAGTATCGCAGTCCCGCTAGAAGCTGCTGAACGCCACCATTACTAGAAAAAAAAAAACGCATATTTTGTAGACGCTAAAATTTTATCACAAAAATATGCTTACTGGGACTTTTGTTACCAAAAAGATGTGATCAAATACCACCAACAGAAAGCTCTATTTGTGGAAAAAAAAGACATTAATTTGACTTGGGTACAGCGTCACAGGAGAGAGCAATTGTCAGTTAAGTAATGCAGTGCCGTATAGCAAAAAATGGCCTGATCAAAAAGGGGGGGGGGGGTCTTCTGGAGGTCAAGTGATTAAGTGACAAACTAATGTGAACCTGATATCTATGGTTTATGTACTTTAAGTTGTTATTGGGTACATTACATTAATACAGTATTTTCTCTATAGTCTTTAATGTAAAGTTTTTTTTTCTTTGAGTTGATTCATTTTTCTTCTATCTTTTGTAAACATTTTTAAGAATGTTTCATTGTAATTTTCTTTCAAGATCAAATCAATATTTTTTTTTACCAATTTCTGCAGGGGGCCATAAACAGTGTGGGGCCCATAGACCGATGCCTAATCTGCCTATTTGATAAACCTGCACTGCTCCTGCCCCACTCACCTGGTTGGATTTTTTTTATTTTATAATAGAGGAGCAGAAAGTTGGAAAAGGTGGGTGGTAGATAATGATATCAATACTCCTGAATGGACTGGTTTATATTTAAGATTGTGGCAAGGAGATCTCAGAATTAGAATATTCACATTTAACAAAAATATAACTTTTGGGTAAACTGAAATATATTCTCTTGAGCACTTTAATAGTACAATGTCTCACAGATAGGAATTTGAGGTCATCCAACCTGAAAAACCCGAATGATGAAACAAAAAAGAACAAACTGCAATAAAAAAAAAAACACACACACACACACACACACACACACACACACACACACACACACACACACACACACACTACCTGCATCAAAACAAGTTGCAAGAAACACTTGGAAAAGCAAGCTTACCAAGTGCATGTAGAAACAAAGCCAGACAAAATTCATATTAATCTTGTCCTGCATATTCGTTTTCCTGTCACACAGATGGGTGGGGACCTAGTTACATTTTAACAATATTGCAATTATTTATACAATACTAACTCTTGTACATTAGAAGTACATACTAGGGAACAAAAGGCACAATTTAACCTCTGCATGCTGATATTCACCACTTGTGTCGCTTCAAAAAAGTAGGATTTTTGATGCAAGAAAATGTACATATACAATGGTGCTTGTGAACCCGTTTAAATTTTCAATGTATCTTCATAAATATTACCCAAGGCATTAGCTATTATTCACGCAAGTCCTAAAACTTGAAAAAGAGAGCCTATTTAAACAAAGAAGTAAAATACAGTAATCTGGTTCACTTTTTTAGCGGAAAATGATCCACAGTTACATATTTGTATGTGCCAAAAAGTATATAAATCTCTAGGATTCTTAGTTAATTTATCGGAAAAATTAGCGCAAGCTGGTTTAGTTGATGGGATGATAATCAGATGAGAATGTAGGAGGCCCCGATTTATCTGGGTCTTTACTGTCCAAGTCTTACCTATTTTGAAAGTGTTTGGACTTCACCAATCCACTGTCAGGAAGATAATGTACAAATGGTGGCAATTCCACCTCACTGTATCCCCCCTAGGAGTGGTCAACCAACAAAAGTCACACTAAAGCCTCGTACACACGGTACGATTGGACAACCGAGCGTCTGATTTTTGTCAAAAGGGCGTGTGCCAGGATCTTGTCTTGCATACTAACAGTACACAATTGTTGTGCCACAAACACGAATGTAATGACGTACTACGAGGAATTTCAGCTCTTGAGCGCCACCCTTTGGGCCCCTTATGCCAATTTCGTGTTTGGTGAGCATTGATTCCGAGCATGCATGTTTGTACTTTCGACTTGTGTGACGGATTTGTGTACTGACCATACGAAAATCTGACGTCAAACTTGTCCACCAAAAATTTACTAGCCTGTCATCTAACATTTGTTGGAGTAAGATTGGACAACAATTGTCAAAAGGAGCGTACTAACGGGAAGATTTTAGGACAACAGTCTGTCAACAGACAATCCCCTGCAAACAATCGTACCGTGTGTACGAGGCTTTAGAACGAAAAAGTAATACTGCAGAAGATAGCCTGGAGTTCTCTAATGTCCAGGGATGTTGGAGAATTCAAGTGAATTCAAGTGTTGAATCAGGAGAAATAATACTGGTGTGCATGGCTGGGTTGCAAGGAAAAACACTAGTATCAATAAATAAAATAACCACCAGTTTGAAGTTTTCTAAATACCACGTGGATACATCAGAAGTAGAGATGGGCTTGGGCATGTTCGAAACTCCACGGCTAATCACAGGCAGTGAGGCATTTCCTGACCTGTACTGCGGACAAGGAAATGTCTCACTGCCTGTGATTAGCCGTGTGCAGTGTTGGCTTCCTGGCGGAATCGGGCACGTGGGGTTTCGAACACGCCCGAGCCCATCTCCAATCAGAAGGCTATTGGAAGAATTATATGTGGAGAACTTTTTGGCTCAACTGAATCATTGAGTATAGTGAAAGACAAACACTTCATTCCTGCATATACCTTATACTGTCTTTGAAATATGGTGGTGACAATATAATGGTTTGGGCCTGCTCAAACAAGACTGCCTGCTATTATTGATGGAATTTAGAATTCTAAAAGGGAACTAATAAATTCTACAGAAAAAAATGTCAGTTTATCTATCTGTGAACAAAAGCTCAAGAGAAAGCAGGATATGCAACAGAACAATGACCCTAACACACAAATCTATGTACTAAATAAAAGGTTAAAGTGATATTAAGTCACGTTTTTTTTCTTTAAAAATAACAAACATGTTATACTTACCTCCTCTGTGAAATGGTTTTGCACAGAGAAGCCCAGATCCACCTCTTCTCGGGTCCCTCTTCGGTGCTCCTGGCTCCTTCCTCCTGCTGAGTGCCCCACAGCAAGCAGCTTGCTATGGTGGCACCCGAGCCGAGGATCCGTGTGTCCATTCAGACACGGAGCTGCGGTTCAGCTCCGCCCCTCTCTGCCCTGATTAGCCAACTGACTTTGACAGCAGCTGGAGCTAATGGCGCTGCTGCTGTGTCTCAGTCAATCAGGAGGGAAAGTTCCGGACGGCATTCGTGCGCATTGCTGGATAGAGATGGGGCTTAAGTATTAGGGGGGCTGCTGCACACAGAAGGTTTTTTTTAATCTTAATGCATAGAATGCATTAAGATAAAAAACCTTCTCCCTTTGTTTCCACCTATTGATCCGGTTATTGTTTAACTTTCTTTAAACAGACCAAGCTGTCCAGCAAACATGGCAGTTAGAGGTTTGAGACAAACTATTTTTATTTATAACACTGACCGGGTGCGTAACATGGTCAGCTCTTATTTATTCATTTATTAAAATAAAAAAAAAAGACGCAAAACACATCAAAAATCGCATCACAAACACAACACTTCCGTCTCTGGTGCAGTTCCATTGAAATCTATTACCCGCAAATCGCAGGAAAAAAAGTCCCCGACCCTTTCCAAAAACGCACCGGCCACAAAACGCATAGATGTAAACTTGTACCATAGGAAACCATGGTAAATGGACTGCACTAAAAAAAAAACAAAAAAAAAACGCATAGGTGTGAACCTAGGGTTACTATTTGCAGATCAACAGCAATTGGCCGGGTTTACACTGCTGCCACGAATTGGTCTTTGGCTTTTGACAGCCGATTACGAACTTTTGGCAGACGAAAACTGGATGTGCAGGCTTGAAAGTTTTTGTCTGATGTGACCACAACGTCCAATTTTCTTTTCATTAGTACGGTTTTCTGACAAAAAAAAAATCTGAAGAGCAAGACTAGGCTAGCTCAGAAATGAAAGAACACACACAAAACAATTCAACACAGTACGTGACGTTGAATTCTGTCGTCAGAAAATTTTTTGATGGTGAGTACCCTCTTCACTTTCAATTTGAGACTAGCATCAAACAAAAAACTGATGAAAATTCGTCCAATAATCTGACCGTGTGTACAGGTCTACAAGCTATGGTGCCAATCACTGAAAATTGATCACACCTGATGCACTGATGGCCCATCTCATTTCTTGAGACCCTAACAAGCCAGTACAAATACCCCCCAAATGACCCCTTTTTAGAAAGTAGACATTCCAAGGTATTTGGTAAGAGGCATGGTGAGTTTTTTGAAGTTGTGATTTTTTTTCCCCACAATTATTTGCAAAATTAAGATTTTCTTTTTTCACAAAATTGTCATAACAAGTTATTTCTCACATACAGCATATGCATACCACAAAATACATTCTACTACTCCTCTTGAGTATGGCAATATTACCACATGTGAGACTTTTACACAGCCAGGACTCAGAGGCCCAACATGCAGGGAGCACCATCAGGAGTTCTAGGAGCATAAATTACACATATAATTTCTTGACTACCTCTTATGCTTTTGAAGGTCCTGGAGCACCAGGACAATGAAAATGCCCAAAAAATGACCCCATTTTGTAAAGCAAACACCCCAACTTATAATCTATAGGCATAATGAGTCCTTTAGAACATGTCATTTTTTTTCCACATGTTTTTGGAATATTTTTTTTTTTTTTTTTTTTTACACAAAATTGTCAATTTATGAGATATTTCTAACATATAGCATGTACATAGCAACAATGACACCCCAAAATACATTCTGCTACACGTCCTGAGTATGGCGATACCACATGTGTGAGACTTTTACACAGCCTGGCCACATAGAGAGGCCCAACACGCAGGGAGCACCATCAGGTGTTCTAGGGACATACAGTATCTCACAATAGTGAGTACACCCCTCACATATTTTATTATATCTTTTCATGTGACAATACTGAAGAATGACACTTTGCTAGAACGTAAAGTAGTGAGTGTACAGCTTGTATGACAGCGTACATTTGCTGTCCCCTCAAAATAACTCAACACCAGTCACTGCTCGTATTCCAAGAGGACGGGTCTGTCCGAGTCTGTGCGGCCGCCGGACCGGACTCAAGGCTTATCTTTTGTAGCGTCTATGTAAGTGTGTTTTTTTTATGCGATTTATTAAACTCATAAGGTTTTACACTATCTGAGTTTTTATCTATGTTACACGGTCCACTTCCCATTTATTTGGTCCTAACCATGTGAAAATCCGAAGATCTAGCAGACCAGTATCGATGCCAATTTCACGTCACAGTTGTTTTCTTGCTTGCTATGATCCTCTGTGGTGGGGGATCATGGCTTTCTGGTAAGGAGATACCCCTTCTACTTTTCGGTGGTGGATCACAATTCTTTTCACAGAGTGGATCAAGATTGTCTTATGTGGACTTTGTTGTTCTGTTTTCAGTATGGGTGGTTATTAATAGATACCACCATTAACAGAGACTATTCTTTAGCATTACACAGTATTCTATAGTATCTCACAGAGACTATTCCATAGTATCTAGTTTATTCTATATATGGGAATTAGCCGATTTCATTATATATGATTCACATATTTCACAATTTTTATTGTTTTAATTCTTTAGCGCGACTCTCATGTTTCTATATTTTAGTAATTTATGGGTGTCGTATAATTAGAGTTGCTGCTTTTTTACTTATATCACTTGTTTGGGTTTATCACTTATTTCCAAATTTATATGATTGTTTATTCACAATATTTAGCACATTTTTTTTCTATTTTTCTACACAGCCATTAATGTGTAAACCACTGGCAACAAAAGTGAGTACACCCCTAAGTGAAAATGTCCAAATTGGACCAAAATGTCAATATTTTGTGTGGCCACAATTATTTTCCATCACTGCCTTAGCCCTGTTGGGCATGAAATTCACCAGAGCTCCACAGGTTGCCAGTGGAGTCCTATTCCACTCCTCCACGACATCACGGAGCTGGTGGATGTTAGAGACCTTGCACCCCTCCACCTTCTGTTTGAGGATGCCCCACAGATGCTTAATCGGGTTTAGGTCTGGAGATATGCTTGGCCAGTCCATCACCTTTACCCTCAGCTTCTTTAGCAAAGCAGTGGTCGTCTTGGAGGTGTTTTTGGGGTCGTTATCTTGTTGGAATACTGCCCTGCAGCCCAGTCTCCCAAGGGAGGGGATCATGCTCTGCTTCAGTATGTCACAGTACATGTTGGCATTCATGGTTCCCTTAATGAACTGTAGCTCCCCAGTGCCGGCAGCACCAGACCATGACACTCCCACCACCATGCTTGACTGTAGGCAAGACACACTTGTCTTTGTACTCCTCACCTGGTTGCCGTCACACGCGCTTGACACCATCTGAACCAAATAAGTTTATCTTGGTCTCATCAGACCACAGGATATGGTTCTAATAATCCATGTCCTTAGTCTGCTTGTCTTCAGCAAACTGTTTGCAGGCTTTCTTGTGCATCATCTTTAGAAGAGGCTTCCTTCTGGGGCAACAGCCATGCAGACCAATTTAATGTAGTGTGTGGGGTATGGTCTGAGCACTGACAGGCTGACCCCCCCAACCCTTCAACCTCTGCAGCAATGCTGGCAGCACTTATACGTCTATTTCCCAAAGACAACCTCTGGAAATGACGCTGAGCACATGCACTCAACTTCTTTGGTCAACCATGGTGAGGCACTGTTCTGAGTGGAACCTGTCCTGTTAAACTGCTGTATGGTCTTTTTCCACCATGCTGCAGCTTAGTTCCAGGTTCTTGGCAATCTTCTTATAGCCTAGGCCATCTTTATGTAGAGCAACAATTCTTTTTTTCAGATCCTCAGAGAGTTCTTTGCCATGAGGTGCCATGTTGAACTTCTAGTGACCAGTATAAGAGAGTGAGAGCGATAACACCAAATTTAACACACCTGCTCCCCATTCACACCTGAGACCCTGTAACACTAACGAGTCACATGACACCGGAGAGGGAAAATGGCTAATTGGGCCCAATTTGGACATTTTGACTTAGGGGTGTACTCACTTTTGTTGCCAGCGGTTTAGACATTATTGGCTGTGTGTTGAGTTATTTTGAGGGGACAGCAAATTTACAGTGTAATACAAGCTGTACACTCACTACTTTACATTGAAGAAATGACACTTTGCTACAGTGTTTTCACATGAAAAGATATAATAAAAATACAAAAATGTGAGGGGTGTACTCACTTTTGTGAGATACAGTACATTTCCAATCTAATTTGACTACCTATTACACTTTTGTGAGGCACTGATGGGGACTAATGAGCACTCATGTGGCAGAAATAGAGCATGAATAAGCCATGGATGGAGCATGAATGAGCCAAGGATGGAGCATGGATGAGCACAGATCAGTGCTATGGGAACTTCAGATCCAGCCCACAGTGCTGCTGCACCCAGCTCTCCCCCCTCTCCTCACACACTGTACCAATCAGTGTGAGGAGAGGGGAGGAGCCGAACCAGACATGCTTCAGTTTGATCACGCCATCACTGGACTGCTGTCATTGACCCTTTATCCCGATCTGTGACACGCTGGCGCTCTGTCAAATTAGCCAACTCGTCAGAAATGCCAACCACCTCACTTCCGGTTTCTTCAAACCATCAGTAGTTGGAGATCATCGAATTGCCGTTTGGACACAACAGCGGCAACCGTTTATAGTCCGCTACATGATATTATGATCAGAAATTTTTACTCGCTCCAATACTAACCAACAAAATGGCTGCCTCCAAGGCAGTGACAACTTTTTCCTCGTTAGCTGCTGTGCTGTCAAAAACAGCAAAATCTTTCTGTACTTGACTGTATTCGATTGCCAATGTTGTGTCCGAACAGCAATTTGTTGAAATCTCCAATTGCTGATGGTTTAAAGAAACCAGGTGGTTAAAGTTTCTGACGAGTTGGTTAATTTGACAGAACACTGGGTCTGGGAGACATGACGATCACGGACAATCCCGAGTGCGCCCCCCAGAATGTGCAATTCTGGGAGGACGTCATAGTACGCCCTCCCAGAGTTATCTGACCGCGCTGTAGCCGTCATTCGGCTATGGCCCGGTCGGTAAGTGGTCAAGTACAATAATCACATGTGGATTGACATGACCATTTCACTTGATTCCTGTTAGATGAAAAATTTTAATTCAGGCACGAAACGTCCATTTGCGTGTCTGGCTAAATCTTATACCATAGATTGGGGGTGTCAAACTCAATTTCATAGCGGCCCACATTATGGTTGCCCTCAAAGGGCTGGATGAATCTGTAAGATATATGAATGTATCTACTCTTATTGATACCAGCCGTTTGCAACCCTCCTTTTCAACTGGCATAGAATTGTGTTATTCTCATAATAATTATGTGGCTACACAGAGAGGCACCGGATCTGTTGGAGGAGTTCTGTCCTCCTCTCTGCTGCCAACTGCTGAGACAAGGTGGGGGCAGAGATGTTGAGGGGCACTGCAGTTGGAGGAGTGGTGCAAGGGCCACATGAAATGGTCTGGCGGTCCGGATTCAGCCAGCAGGCCTTATGTTTGACGCATGTGCCATACATGGTCTACATTTGAAGTGCAGAAAGTCGAGGGAATACATGCAAGAGAAGCTACTGTGAACAGATAGGGGAGAGCCGACAGAACACTGCAGTAAGAGCTGCCAGAAAACATAGTGTAAATGAGAATGGGACTCCTGGAGAACTGGGTGAATTGGGAAAAGCAACATAGAATGTAGATAGTGGGGGGGAAATATGCTAGAGAATGAACAATGGACAAACCTGGCAAAGCTGCCAAAGAAAGTAATGTGCATTGCCCTGCCAGTAGGGGGGAGAATGGGACATTGGTACTCGGGGTGGGGGTTGGGCCCCATGGAGGAGTAGGGTAAGGCAGCGTTGCCGAGCAGAGGAAGAGGGTGGGGCACCGTAAGAATCATGCTAGGTTTGGGTGGAGTTGTTTATGTTATTCTTTGTTACAAACACTGAGCAAACTTTTTGGCTCATACACTTTGATTGTGGAGGTTAGTGTCCCCCAATGCCAACACACCAGAAAGTTTGTGCTTGTGCAAGGAGTTAGAGCCAGGTTCTGGAACAAGTGTTCTGGCACTCGACCCCAGAACATTGTCCTGATTCACAGGGTCCCAAGCTCGTGCTAAGATTCCAAAGCAGTCATGTGGAATTTTGGATGGTGGAGGGGTTCACAAAAGTATTGGGACGCCTACCTTTACATGCACATGAATTTTGATGGCATCCCTGTCTTGGTCCGTAGGGTTCAATATTGAGTTGGTCCACCCTTGGCTTCAACTTTTCTGGGAAGGCTGTCCACAAGGTTTAGGAGTGTGTCTATGGGAATGTGTGACCATTCTTCCAGAAGCGCATTTGTGAGGTCAGGCACTGATGTTGGACAAGAAGGCCTGGTTCGTAGTCTCCGCTCTAATTCATCCCAAAGGTATTCTATCGGGTTGAGGTCAGAACTCTGTGCAAGCCAGTCAAGTTCCTCCACCCCAAACTTGCTCATCCATGTCTTTATGGGCCCTTTTGAGTCCAACAACTTTCCTGATCTAGTCATATCAATGTATAAAGTCCTGGATTGCATTGGCTTGTCTTATCAAAATGCACATTGTGAGTCTATAGATATATAGAATACCGTTTTTGGGGAAAATTTGCTGCATATAATTTCATATCTTATTCTCAAGCATATATGTGTTTATAAAAGGGTTTGCGTCACATGATAAGAAAGTGGCAAGTCCACAGCTGGCAGGCATGCTGTCATGTGTACTTTTCTTCCAGGTTGTGCTAACGTCTCCAGAGATCCCTAACAACAGGAAGTCAGATGCAAGATTGTGGGACTATAGGCATATATGATACAGCGATACACACTTATGTAGTTGGCTAGTTGCATACAAGGTACCTGACTAAATTGTCATAAAAAAAAAACAAAAACAAACACACACTAAATTCCAGCCCAACACTAAAACTATAGTAAAGTGCTCCCTTCTTGTGTAAAAAGATCTGTATATTTACCTATTTTTTGTCCACTTCGGTCTGGTCACGTGTTCCCGCACCAGACCAGCGGTGGCTGCAGGGGAGCAGACAGAGAGCCAACGATGGCTGGGTTTTGGGGGTCTATGGGTGATGTCAAAGTTCTCAGAGTTCACAGCTCCTGACGAGTGCTCCCTCTTCATTTATACAGCCACCACTTACTGACACAGGGGATCATGTGACCAGAGCGGACTAAAAAAAATAAGTACACACACACACACTTTTTTTTTTTTTTTACACAGGGTAGACAGGATAGGTAGGATGAACATTTTAGGCATAGTTAGTATCAGGCTGGAATTTCACTTAAAGCTGAATTATAGGCAAATATAAAAAGCACAAGTGAATTTAGCTAATTGTCACTAAATGTATTTTTTCTGTACAAGTAGTGTAGGTATGTGAATTTGACCTGATATCAGTGTCTTGCAATCCGTGTATTGCAGAGTTGGATTTTGAAATAAAGAACCAGTACAAGGAGGCATGTGCTGACAAGAAGCATGGCGGTAAGAAGAGAAAGCAGAGTGACACAGAGATGAGATTGTCACTGTGCTGCTTCTCCTTTCACTGTCTAGGGGTGGATTCAGGACAACTTTGCCTCAGAGAACGTGAGTTGATGGTGGCCATCAGTCTGAAAAAATCTAGCAGCAGAAAAATGTACAATGGGAGAAATCTCTGGATTGAAGGTGAATATTGTAGCAAGTGCTGTTTTTGTTATTTTTTGGCATCTTTTAGACCCCTTTCACACTGCAAACGCCGGCCATTAGCGGTAAAGCGCCACTCGTTTTAGCGGCGCTTTTCACCCCAAAGAAGGAGCTAAAAAAGCCCTTGTTGCTGCACTTCCGAATCGCTTTTCAGGCACTTTGAAAGCGCTGCCAATTTTTTTTTTAATCAGCAGGGTGTTTTGGGAGCGCTCCCAAACCGCCCCAAAGATGCTGCTTGTAGGACTTTGCCTAACGTCCAGCAAGCGCAGCGCCCCAGTGTGAAAAGTTACATTGAAATGGGAGGCAGCTTTCAGGCGCTATTTTCTTATTGATTGATGATAAAATCCACATTTCATAGTTTAGGTTGCAAGGCTTTGCATTCTTTTAATCTTCCCAGGGTGCCTGAATGCCTAGCGCTTCCAAAACACTGGGATAGTGTGCAATGTTAATGTTTAGATGTGGAAATATACCTGTGCGTTTGTGCAGTACATGGCCCTAGGCCAGTATCCGTCCTTACAAAACAATGACATATTTATCGGACAAACTGAACATTCTGAAACTTTGCAATATTTAGGCTATGGCCCAAAAAACACAGTTCTTTGTTTTACAAACCTTATTCCATCCTAATGTATTTTAACTTGGACACAGTCATTTTCCACATGATACCATGATTTCAATCCATTTAGTACAGTAGAATTTCAGGCAAAAATGTAAATACAACATTGAAATACACTTTATTGTATCTATGGTCAAAATATAAAATCATATATTCATTTCCACAAAGGGCGGCCCGTCCATTAAGGGCGTACAGGCACCGCCCCCCCATGCGTCTGGCCCCTTGCAGGACGCCTGATGCATGGATTCCATTGGAGGGGGGTTGAAGTATGTTAACATCTGTGATGCTGTTTTGATGTTACATTTCGAAAGAAGCTGATCGCCAACGGTAGAAAGGTGGTGGAGGCCATGTTGTTACACCCCGCACTGCTCTGCGCTAAACCTTTAGGCTTTCAAAATTAAACATCCAAACAGCATCACAGAAGTCAATATACTATATTTATTTATATACGCTCACTTTATTGCACTTTATTGCAAAAATTACTCTGAGAACCAAGAAGTAGCTGGGTGTAGTAATATGTCCACTATCGCCTTCTTCTGACTGCAGGTGTTCTGTCAGATTAGCAAACTTGGTAGCGGTGGAACAAATGCGTAGTTGACGGAACGTCACTTCCGCTACATTATCTGACGGGTTCCCTAATCTGATAGAACACCTGCCTTCTGAACTTCAAAAGGAGCCGATAGGAGGTGAGGTCAAAACAGGAATCATGGCTTGCAGGCAGCAAGGTACCATGGGGCATGTAGTCTTTAGATAGTGAAAATAAAAGTTGCAAAGCATGCAGGAAATCCAGGAAGTTGTAGAAAGAAATGGCCAGCAGACAGACAGAACCCACATCCTTAATGGAGATTTTTCATATAAGCTTATATTGGAATGTGGCTATAACTATAGTTTGTATTGTTATTACAAACTCACACACACACGGCATGCAACTGCTTTAGTTATGCTGAGGTATTTTTTTTTAAAAGTAGAACGAAAGCAGAAACTTTTTGTTATATTTTAGTTTAGAGTAGGGAAAGGTTATTTTTTTATTCAGTGTCCCATTGGGGAGATTTCCTTTCACTGCCTGTTTCACAGCCACAACAAGAAGCAGTGTCACCAGAACTAGTGCTTCCATTGGAAGATTTCCCTTCTATTCCTGTTCCGGTTACAACTCAAAATTTGTGATTTCTTTAGTGATAATCTAATTTTATGGAAGCCGGCTGTATCTACATTATATACGTTCTGAATGGTAGGCCAATTACCACACAGGTAGTAGCTACTAATTGGTTTCCACTCAATTCTCCTTAGGCCCCTTTCACATGACTAGCATGTTTTTGGATTGTGGGAGGAGACCAGAGTACCCGGAGGAAACCCACACAGGCCCAGAAAGAACATGCAAACTCCAGGCATGTAGTGCCATGGTTGGGTTTCAAACCAACAGCCCTAGTGCTGCCAGTGTTAACCACTGTGCTGCCCAGAGTATCTGGGGCAATCACACTTCCAGAAAAAAAAAAATGGAGTGATATATATCCAGCTACAGTATTTGTTTCTAAAGACATCATGTTTTTATATTTCCAATACTCCTTATAGATATAAAAACATGTAAAATGTTAGGGCCTGTTGACATTACGAAATTTGGAATCGCAAGCAGAATTGCCGCGTTTATGCCCATGATTCCAAATCACAGCAAACTGCGCAATGCTAATTTGGGGGACATTATGCTTGCACTCCAAATGCTGTGCGATTCTACAGCAATTGTTGTGTGGCAAAACGGGTTTAAAAAATCACGCTTAGCTTGTTTCCCAAAAAGGAGCAGACGCTTTGTTTGGGTGTCAAACGCGCATAAGGCAGCCCATTGGAGTGATGTATAAAATCGCACTCTCACAACAGCAAGCGAACACTCATTCCAGCACCGCGATATCTGAACAGGGCTCTAGGGCTCGTTCACATGGGCACACTTAAGCGTACACAAGTATGAGGGCAGTGTGCAACCAGTCCCTTTCGTGTCAGTTGGGATGCAGCGGCTGTGTCCATGCAGCCACTGACATGAATAGGTCTGCCTGCACAGGGATGCATGAAATAGCCATGCATCCTGTGCGGACAAAACACAGCCCTCACATGGGTGCATGCCTAACCCCTTCAATAATAGGCACTTTTACCCCTTTCCTGCCCAGGACAATTTTCAGCTTTCAGTGCTGTCGCACTTTGAATGACAATTGCATGGTCATGCTACACTGTACACAAACTAAATTTTTATCATTTTGTTCACACAACTAGAGCTTTCTTTTGGTGGTATTTAATCACTACTGAATTTAATATTTTTTGCTAAATAAACTAAAAAAGACTAACATTTTTGAAAAAAAAAAGCGTTTTTTTGTTTGTTTTATTTTGCAAATAAATAAATGTTCTTTATAAATTTAGCTCAAAATGTATTCTGCTACATTTCTTTGGTGAAAATAACCAAAATCAGTGTACAGTATATTATTTAGTCGGTAAGAAAGTTATACAGCCCACAAACTATGGAATATACAGTATCTGAAATTTGATCAATCCTGATGGCTCATCTCATTTCATGAGGCCCTAAAATACCAGGATAGTACAATTGCCAGGAAGTAATAGAAAAAAAGATTTTCACAATTTTTATTTTTTTACATACTGTCACCAGTGCAGTACAGCGGCATCATATAACTGTCAGTGATCAGGGACACTGACCGGTGACAGTACAATAAAAAAAAAAAAAGTTTTAATTTTTTAACACATTATGTTTACTTATAGCAGTAAATTACATTGCTATAAGCAAGCATTTTACTGAATGATACTGATTCATTCAGTTTGTTTTGCTGTGATTGGTCAAAGTTAATCACATGGTATAGATAGGCTGTGATTGGCCCGGTCTGTACCATAAGATCAAATTGACCCATCACAGCCAGCAACTCAGTTGTACACTATGGATGGCATGAAAGGAAGTCATCCATTGTGTACAACTGTCATGTGACCTGCTGTGATTGGTCACATGGTACCGGCAGGTAAACAGATATTGGCTGTGTCCCGTGGAGACAGCCGGTGACAGATCGAGCGACACTTTCTGACAGGACGTCGTCATAGGACATTCAGTCAGGATGAGAAAGCCACCACTTGACTGTCATTCTGCTATAGGCAGGGTGGGAAGGTGTTAAGTACGTCTGTGTGAACAAGGCCTAATCCTTCAACCAGACACAGATGGCAGCTATGTCTCATAGATAAAAAGATGGATGTATTTTATTATAAATGAGAAAAGGTCATCAATTTTTAAAGTACAAATGTCAGGGCGCAATGCATGCCAGTCAGGGACCCTCAAAGTGATAAGGCACTGATGAGGGTAACAGCCCCAAAAACAAGTAAAAAAAATCAGCCCCAATATTTTTATCTAGCAGGGCTTATTTACCGCAATATAAAAACCAGATATTTACAATACAACCGGACACACAAGAAACATGGAGACTGTTATTACTGAGCGAAATATCAGAAAATACTAGTTGCCTTGCTGATATGCTGGCCCAGTTTCTTCAACAGATGTAAATAAGAATTTCTGACTTTTCTCAAACTCTCTGACTTCCCCTGATCTGCATACTTGTTTCATCTTACTAATTTACAAAATACTGAAGCCAGTGGGTCAGCATAACAGTCAGACAACTAGCATTTTCTGCAGGAATTCCCCATATTCCTCTTGTGACAGGTTTAATTTAAGGGAATCTAAAACTAAGAATACAGTGCTTGGGCATAAGGCAGTTATATTTCTAGATTTCTAGTAGTACATTTCTTGTGCATTTCATGTGCTAGTGGATTAAAGCAGAACTAAAGTTCTGCTATCACGGCAAGCAGGGGGCTCTTTATTGTAGAAGAGACATATGTAGCACCCTGATGTTTATGCAGGGTTGCTAGTAAATGTATCTACCAAGTGATAGTTGCCTTGGCCAATTGATAGGAGATCAATTGATTCTACCATAATTCTGGAATTGCTGCACTTCTCTCTTCTGTCACTAGATGGCCAGGTATCTGGTGGCATTAGATAAGACAAGGGCATTGCAAGGACAGATTAGGAATAGATGAGATATCTCAGCCAATGGGCAGGGATCTTCTTGGGTCCCTTGGCCTGCTGGGAGAGCCTATTTATTTGGGTGAGGTCAGGTGATCGGGGTTCTGTGCCACCTGGACGGCTGTCTGGGTGGACGCGTGTTGTACTGCCCCGGGCTGCTAGGCTGTGTGAGGGCCTATCCAGAAGCAAGAGAGCAGCGTAGGGTTGGGATTGCAGTCCAACCAAAAGTAACGGTTCTGCCGGCCGGAGAACCTGTCGTGGTCAGAGGTAGAGGGGAAGCTGTCGCCACTAAGGGGCCATCCACCATATTACCAGGGACCACTGTGAATAGCTGAAGCAAGTACCAGAGCAGTAATCTCACCAACCGGGAACGGTGAAGAATTGGGAAACTTCAGCAGGTGTCAAGCCAGGGACCCAGCAAACGGAGGTGACGCTTGCAGAGCAATATTGTGTGCCAAGCCAGGGACCGAACGGGCCAGTGGGGGTGACACTTGAGGAGTATCTGTGAGTTCCAAGCCAGGGACCCAGCAGGTACACAGGGGTGATGCTTGAGGAAGATACTCAGTGAGAAGATTGGAAGAGCTCAGGAGATCCAGTGGCAGTGGATCAGCGGGTCTAGGTGATAGACTGGGAGCTCAGTTGAGTGAAGATCTAAAAAGGAGATTGTGGAGGAAGTAAAAGAGTTCATTGCAACCGTTGCTAGAAACTGTTCAAGATTGTTGCCATAGGAGACAGCGTGTCTACACATGCAGATGTGGTGTCCGGCTGGGTGCCTTTCCCTGCATGGCTGTCTACCTATAGAAGTCTTCTAATCAACATTGCAACTACTAAAGGGTGTCCTGGCCCTAACCCTGTTTAAGAGAAAATAAATCTCTTTGCATTCAGGAAGTGTCTGGCGCCCATTAATCTACCTTACATTGAACCCACTCTACACAGAAGGATGTCAGCTGTCCCTGACTCTGGAGGTCATTACTAGGCCTGGGGAGGCCTGGGGAGGCCCAGGGCATGGCTACACATACAAGGTCTCTTTTGCAAAAAAATACAACATAATCCTTGTTTGTTCTGTTCTCTGGCACATAAACTGACCTGCTCATGCGCAGCTCAGCTTAGCTTACGTCTCCAGTATGGGCCCTGTGTGCTGGGATGACTGACTCCTGCGCATGTGCAGGAGTAGCGTCATCTCATGCCAGCCAATAAAGACCCTCCAGAGACTGTCACCCAACAGAAGATGCCGAAGAGGTAACTGTAGCGCCTCTTTAATGCAATACAAAATTCCAGTCTGGGTACAACCATGTTGAATAATTCTCTGCAACATCCAGAGCACAAAGAGCATGCTAATTTTCCACTGATGATTATTCAGCAAATTCTGCATTATTTCTACCTGTACATAGTTTGCATGTTCTCCCTGTGTGGGTTTCCACCCACATTCCAAAAACATGCTGGTAGGTAAATTGGCTCTCAGTATATTGAACAGGGGTTATGGACCTTAGATTGTAAGCTCCTTGAGGGCAGGAACTGATGTGAATATACAATATATACATAAAGCGATAGTGCTATGCAAGTACCAGTAATAATAATAATAATAATTTCAGTTTGCATTACAAACCAGGATTTTGCTCCACCTGTTGTAGACAGAATTCAAATCTCAACAAGTGTGCATATTCAGGGGACTAGATAGATTTCCAGCTACAAACTCTCCAATCATAGGGTGGTGTTAGGTACAACCGACAATTAATATAAAATTATACAGCATCAGCATTGTACCAATAAATCAACATATAGCTTAAAGCACCTTATATTTGTTGTTTTTACCTGTAGATATACACTTTGTTTTTGTTACTTATGTTTTTATTATACTCATGTATTAAAAGTAGTGTGAAAACAACGGTAAGGTGCATAACACAAGAACCCCTAACAGCCAATCGGATAATAGGTAAAATTAAGGATAAGTGCTGATTGCTGGCTGTTGATCAAGTTACCATTTTTCTAAGAGGGTATATATATATATATATATATATATATATATATATATATTTATTAACAACATTTATTGTCATATTGCGTTGCAGGTTACTTCCATGTTCAATTTCAAGTTACCATTTTTCTAAGGGCATATATATATATATATATATATATATATATATATATATATATATATATATATATAAATATAATAACATTTATTGTCATATTGCGTTGCAGGTTACTTCAATGTTCAATTTTAAAATCAAAATTCAGCTTGCAAAGAGCTGCATGGAAGGCAGTAACCTGATCTATACTAGGTAGCTCATGAACATATTAATCAACAGAGAACAGTCTGCAAACCACTCAAGACAATGTGACCTGTAACAGCTGTCAGGTATCCATGGGCTTTGCACAACCTTCTGCATCCCTTATTTATCTAAGGCTTGCTGAACAAGGCTTGTTAACTCTTTCCTATCTGTCTTAGACCAGTATTCTACAGAACAAAACGTAATCCATAAAGAAAACCAAAAGTACCAAAATTGACTTTTTTTAATCTAAAGTATTGTCTTTGAAATCCTTACCTCTTTGCAGGCATGAAGCATCTGTCCCTGGAGAAGGTTGAAGTTTAGAGCCAGAAGCACACAGGTGAGAAGGTGTCTTGGTCCACCAAGGTATGGTGAAAAAATGGTCGGTTTAAGCATGGTTTGCTCCCACCTGCCAACACCTGTCTGCTGGAGAAGTAAGGAAAGAGGGAGAGGTGTAGTACAGTAAAGAACAGGTGCTTCCAGCTCTCATGTGTTATCAAGAAGAGGGAAGGATTTAGCACTGGGTCACACCTCTCTACTCCCCTGGATCAGCCCTGCCCTGTTAGCCTCATTAGATTATAGTTTCTTCACTGTCACTTTTTTGCACTTTGTAAAATGAAAATCTCCAGCACTGCTGTTTAGATCAGTCACAAAAAGGGCAACGTTTTATAAGCTAGGAAAGCAAAAAATAACGAAATCTGTCTAGTTTAGTGAAATATATTTTGATGATTTCCGCAATAAAATATTTATTTGATATTTGGTCAAGTTACACTATCCTATCTGCACACTCTGTTGTAATATATGTTGTATGCATTATAAAAATACAGACACTTACTTTGCCAACCTCTTTCTGAAAACGCTGATTGCCTGGCTGTAATGCTGACTAGTGGTACTTATGTTTAGTGCAGTACGTGCCCAGGGACGTATGCTCTGAAAGCAAGCAGTCTGTATTCCAAGCATTCATTCCTAGGTGCATACTACCCTAAACATAAGCACTGCTAGGTGCATCATCCAGCTCCAGCAGCTGTCAGTCTCTCATAGAGTTTGGCTGACAGTATAAGTTAAAAGGTGCATCTGTGCCCTCCACCTGCAGCTAAATACCAGCATCTAGTGCATTGGGGCTAATGGCCCGTACACACGACCTGAAAATCGGAGAAAAAATACCGCTTTCGTCGCAATCGTACAATAATCAGATCGTTAGTACAGAGCTTTCGAGAGCTGATCGAACAATATCGGATGAACTGTCGTGATCGCCAAGCACAAAAATTTTCCTCGTACTATACCAGATCGGACAATTTTTTTTTTAGTCAGTACAGTTGTCATCCGAAAATACAATACAAATACACTACAACACAAGACATCACTTCCGATTTTTTTTTCTGTCATACGAGTATTTTTGTGACTTTAGTAACCTATTCAATTTCTATTTGCGACTAGTAAGCGAAAAAAGTCAGACGATCTGTTGTCTGATTTTCGGATCGTGTGTATGGGGCATTAGGCTGTTTTCACACTGCAGCCGCCTGAGCGTTAGTGGTAAAGCGCCGCTCATTTTAGTGGTGCTTTACCGCTGCTATAGCGACGCTTTGTCGCCGCTATTCGGGCAGTAGTGGGCCATTTTTAACCAAGCAGGAGTTAAAAAGGGGTTAAAAGCGCCCCTATTGCGGCACTTCCAAAGCGCTGCCAATTCATTCCAATGGGCAGGGGCAGTCTGGGAGTGGTGTATATACAAAAATGCTGCTTGTAGGACTAATGTCCTGCAAGCGCACTGCCCCAGTGTGAAAGCACTCAGGCTTTCACACTGGGGTGGCAGGGGAGGCAGTTTTCAGGCACTATTTCTAGTGCTAAAATGCCTGAAAACTGTCCCAGCGTGAAAGAGGTCTAAATTCCCAATGTGCATGAGGTCAACATCCAGTTCTCCTGGTGATTCTACCTCATCCCCCTTTACCAATCAATTGCAGTGTGGCTGAAATTCTGCCAGGTAACTTTTAACAAATTCTTTTTATTGCAATTTGCACAAAAGGTACAATACAGCACACCTAAACTGCTCAGCATAAGGTACAAAACTAAACAACTTAAAGAGGGAGTCCTGCGAAAAAAAAATTTAAAAGTCAGCAGCTACAAATACTGCAGCTGCTGACTTTTAAAATAAGGACACTCACCTGTCCCAGGGTCCAGCGATGTCGGCAACCGAGACCTAATCGTCCCTCGGTCCTCGGGTGCTGCCGCCGCCATTCTCTGTAAGGGAATCAGGAAGTGAAGTGCTGCTTCGAGTCGCGCTGCGCTTCCTAACTGGTCCCCGCTGTCTCTGGGACCCGTGTGTGTCCCAGCAGACAGCGCGGTGGGGACGGGAAGAGGCATAGACTCCCCCCTGAAAGGTGCCAGATGTGACACCGGAGGGGGGTAGGGTTCTGAAAAGCGGAGGTTCAATTTTTGTGTGAATGTCCGCTTTAAGCCTCGTACACACAATGAGAATATCAGACGAATGATCGTCTTTTTTTTTTTTTTGCATACTATTCTCCCATCAAATTGAAGAGGTTACTAAACTTATGAAAATTCTCGTACAACAGAATACCACTTTGGACATGATGTATTGTAATGTATTCTTTCATTTCTAAGCATGCATAGTCCTGCTCTTTCGATTTTTTTTTTTTTTTCGGGTGAAAATTGTACAGATTAAACGAAAATCATACAATCTGGTATGCTACGAGAAAAATCTTTGTGTTTGTCCCTTTGGATAATTTCGGACTGTTGTGATCGGCTATCAAAAGCTGTGTACAAACGATCAGATTATTGTACAATCGCTTAGAAAGCGGTATTTTTCATCCAATTTTCCGATTGTGTGTACAGTACTAGGCTTTAGTTTAAATTCAGTTCCTCTAATATTTCCGCATATCCGAGCTCCTCCATGCCACTTATCCATTTGGTTGCCCTTCTCTGCACTTTCTCCAGCTCCCTTTTTGTGAACTGGTACCCAAAACTGAACTGCATATTTCAGGTGAGGTCTTAATATTATTTGTAAAAATGATGCATCTCTCTGGAGTTTCTACCTCTTTTAATACAAGAATGTATTTTGCTAGTTTTAGAAACTGCAACTTGGCATTGCATGCCATTATTAAGGCTCAGTTCACATATATGCGGGTGGCTGCAGAAATGGTCGTAGGCCACATTCCATTTGAATGGACTACCGTGCCTGAACAAATGTGCATATACACTTTATTACCAAAAGCATTGAGACGCCTGCCTTTACAAGCACATGAACAATAATGGCATCCCAGTCTTAGTCCGTAGGGTTCAATACTGAGTTGGCCCACCCTTTGCAGCTATAACAGCTTCAACTCTTCTGGGAAGACTGTCCACAAGGTTTAGGAGTGTGTCTATGGAAATGTTTGACCATTCTTCCAGAAGCGCATTTGTGAGGTCAGGCACTAATGTAGGCAAGAAGGCCTGGTTTGCAGTCTCCGCTCTAATGCCCCGTACACACGGTCGGATTTTCCGATGGAAAATGTGCGAACGGAGCGTGTTGTCGGAAATTCCGACTGTGTGTGGGCGCCATCGGACATTTTCCATCGGATTTTCCGACACACAAAGTTGGACAGCAGGAGATAAAATTTTCCAACAACAAAATCCGATCGCGTCAATTCCGACCGCGTGTGGCCTGTTCCGACGCACAAAGTGCCACGCATGCTCAGAAGAAATTCAGAGACGGGACAGCTCGTTCTGGTAAACTTAGCGTTTGCAATGGATACAGCACTTTCGTCACGCTGCAATGTTAAAAATGGTTTAATACAGCGCACTCTCTTCTTCTTTATAATGTGACAAGAATTAAGTAGTTTTGATGCTCATATTCACACACACTTCTCACAAACTTATTTCGTTACTATTTATCTGGATTCCCTCAATATATTTTGATTTCTCACATCTGACAACATTTTTTTTTTATTTTATTTTTTTTTTTTTGGCTTTAATGTTGATTCTTTTTTTGTGTTTCACTTTTTTTTTTTTTTTTTTTTTTTTGGTGATTTTGATTTGTACTCCCGAAAATGTTTGTGTGTGTTTTTTGTGACAAGTTACCACAACACCATTAATATGTTGTTCTATTTAATCTGTAGGAGATTGTTTGTTGTTGTTGTCCCTTGTTAATTTCACATTGTACTTTAGAAATGTACCTGAATCGTCACCAACAAACTGTCCTTTTTGGATGAAAACACACACAGGAGAGTAGAATTTACCTAAAAAATTTTATTAAGGGCTCACAACTAAACAAAGAGGGAGGCAACGCTGGAGAAACTGCAGAAGTGGGTGAAGCCTTGGACCCCCAGGGCAGACATCAATTATTTAAAAGCAAAATTGGTGGCCTGAGGAGTCCTTATCTTAGGGAGGGCAGTCTGGTCCAGAAGTCCCAGAGATCCAGAAAGCAGCAGATGACATCTATGTCCCCAGGCTGTGGTCATACGAGAGACTGCATCTTCTGTCAGACCAGACTGAACCCAGGGCAATCACTCTTTGGTCTTCCTTCCACGCTTCCTTCCAGGCTGTGGCTGTGGTGGTGGAGTTGTGGCAGCAGGAGGAGGAGGAGGAGGAGGAGGATCGTCGATCTCAATGACATCTGTCTTGGGTGTTAGTTCCCCACTCAACCCCTTACGTAGGACTTTATAAATCAGTTCCTCAGAGAGCCTGCGTTGGCCCTCCTGCATGCCCTGCAATTTGGTGGCAGCCATGCAGGCAAAGGCCTCTTCAGGACTGGGGAAGGCTCTGAGGGACGCAGAAGCCTCCTGGATCAGCCTGTATGCTGAATCCTGCACAGGACTGGGAGTCATCTTCCTGGCTCGTTTATGTGGCAGGCGGAGGGGAGGAACCTGAGACTCAGTCAGGCTGTGACTGGTCCCAGGCTTCTCTTGGCTGACACTTAGCCCCGCCTCCTCCTGGCTGACACTAATCCCCGCCTCCTCCTGACTGCCACATTCCACAGCCTCCTCCTGGCTGAGGTCTTCCTGTGTATGAAAAAGGGACATAGTTTTAGTATTGTTTTCATCAATCACACACAATTTTCACCTCCTGACTGCTGCAAATTCAATGTTAACAAATATAACAGACTATCCTTCTGAGCCCAGCAGTTTTCATTCTTGTCCCAATTTTGGGTGCCCACTACTGTCTATTGATATGTAAAACACTTTATTAAATCAGCAATTAGTGATCAATAATAACATCTAGTAAACATCATTTATTTATTGACCAGAAATCTGTAGAAGAATGCTATACCTGACTCCAGCTGGGCTCCTCCACTTCTTCCTTGCTGGAAGGCCCAGGTTGGACATCAGAAGCCTCAGCTGGGGTGGAAGGAAGAGTGGAAGGAAGAGTGGAGAGTGATTCCCTGACTTCAGTGTGGTCTGACAGAAATTGCAGTCTCTCGTAGTACCACAGCCTGGGGACATAAACGTCATCTGCTGCAGCTCCGGACCTCTGGGAATCTGTGACCTTCTTGCGCTCCCTTAGATAAGTGCTCCTCAGGCCACCAATTTTAGCTTTTAAATAAGGGATGTTTGCTGTGGGGACCACCGGCTTCACCAACTCCAGCAGTTTCTCCAGCGCTGCCTGCCTCTTCTGTTTATGGTTATAGTGGGGGGTGTCTCACTTGCCACAGACAGGGCAGCTCCCTGTACTTGTCTATGAACAGGGGCAGGAAATTGTGGTCGTTGAAGCCATCCATTTTCTCTGCAATACACAAGACAAACCCTAATGTCAGGCCAAACTCCCCTAATCTTGTTACAATATAGGCTTCCATTTCGAAGCAGTATAGGCCCAAGTTTAGATCTTACCTTCGTTAGCACGATCGGCTCCTTCCTCCGCTCACAGATCGTACGCAAGACAAACGTGTGTTACGCTTTATACACACTGCGCATGCGTATAACTCCGCCTGCCCCTGCGGTCTTTCTAGTCTATTCCCCGCCCCTTTTCGTTCGGCGCAGTGGGGGAAGAGCACATGGCGGATAGACAGCAGGTGCGTGCTAATTGTAGCAACGAGGAGGAGGAGGAAAGGCCGGAGCTTGAAACGTCCCGATCCAGAAGGAGATTGAAGGACTCAAATATGTCCTTTGGGGAGATGTTGGAGATGGTGGACATCCTGAAGAAGGCCGACTATGATGGAAAGTATGGGCCTTACCCCAACCCCAATGTCCGAAAGGCCAAGATCATGGCGAAAGTGGTCAGGAGTCTGCACTGGAAATTCGGGGTACGACGATCGAAAGATCAGCTCAGGAAGCGGTGGTCGGACCTGAAATTACGAGAACATGAGCAGTACAGAAAGATCCGGAGAGTGCTGCAAAAAAGTAAGTAGTTGTGCTGTGTTCCTATTCTTTATGTTTATTACGTTCGTGCTGCTCCATGTGCTTTTAGGAACTGTTGTACAGTTTAAAATGGCAACTTTCATGTTCATGGGCACATTATTCGTTCGGATCACACATTTTTCTTTCGGACTATAAAATACCATTGTTTAGCCCATATGCATTTGGCCAGCATTTTGAGGCCCTATACTTGTCTTCAAAGAATTGGGTTGTGTAGATGGCTTTGTTACTAGAATGAAATGCAAACTAGATTGTGTGTAAGGAGAGGACACTCAGCAGCTGTTTTCACATCTGGACACTGGAGCACTAGTGTGGGACACAAGAACACCTTTTGTATTAGGGGGGCCACACAGGTGCTCCAGTGTATACTATAGGGGGGTCTCCATCTGTGAAGCTTGTACCAAACAGGTAAAGTATTGCAGCTTGACAAAGGGCATTTAAAAAATTACATCTTGGAACTCTGCTAAAATAGACAATTGTACCTCACTTCCAAGCAATGTTTCCTATTTATAGTTCTGCCATCAAATATCTGTGTGCTAATTATACCATTTTTGTTTTACATAGGGGAGAAAAGACTCAGAGGACACCCCTCATCTGAGGAGACCAGAGACCCCCCACCTCTGGAAGAAGGTGAAATCCCCCCAACACAAGCTGAGCAGGAGGAAGAAGACGTGGTGGAACTAGTCACCACAACAGGTGAGTGTCTGCGACCACAGGCTCAGATAAGAGATGGATGGCGGCATTTTTTGTAAACAAAAATTATTTTGGGGTTCCTCTCTTTTTAGGTGATCGTGAGGTTGTGGATGAAGATCCTTTCACATCCGAAAGTGCCCAGATCCTGATCGGGGAGATCATGGGGTGTAATTTACAATTGGAAATCATCAAGCAAAACATCTATGATGTTATTCCAAAATATAAAAACATCATTGATGTTTTGGGGCGAGTTTAAAACCCCTCCAAATCACTTTCTTCTTTTGTGTGCTACAATGTGCGAAATGTTTTTTTGATTTTTCCCAAAGCCAAATTTGGAGGATGCACACAGTGTGTCAACATGTGCTATCTGCCATCACGGGAGATCAATGGACGCGTTTTGGGGGTGCAACCCCTTCCTCAATAATAAAGTAGCAGTGAGGAAGGGGTTTCTCCCCCAAAACACGTCCCTTGATCCCCCCTGATGGCAGATAGCACATGTTGACATTGTTAAATTTGTGTGCATCTTCCAAATTAGGCTTTTCCAGGGGTGATTTCCCCCCATCTGAACGCTATATCAAACACAGTTCCTAAATACTGATGTCTGACATAGCCTTCAGGTTTTACCTAATGTGAACTTTGTAAGATCAAGATTTGTGTCTTTCTTGTTGGTTTTACACAGGCCTGTTTTCTATAAAATGCACATTTTGATTTTGTATAATGCTACCACAAAAATTGGTATACAACAAACATGTTGGTTTGTCAGAAAAACCTTGGGTAAATGCACATGTGATTGTGCAGGTATTAAAAAGATTGTTCATCAAGAATGTGTGGATTATTGTCTCAACGCTACAACGTTTTTGGGGTGATGTAATTGTTGTTTTATGAGAAAATGGGGGTTATTTCCTAAGGGCAAATCCTCTTTGCACTACAAGTGCAGTTTCAGTGCAGTTGCAAGTGCACTTGTAGTGAAATGTGTTTTTGCATTTAGTAAATAACAGCCAACAGTGCTTTGTATAATAAGGTTACACAATCACGCCATTTTCTGGACTCCACACATTTCTGTCAGGGTCAGCTAAAACAAACACAAGCAGTAAATGTCCACCAAGAATTTCTTTTGTTTTTTCATTATAAAAAGGCTTCACATATTGTCTGGCATATTGATAGCCCCCCTACCCGCAAAGAACTCCAGGTATCATAACCGGACATCACGGGCACTCAGGGAGGGCAAGCCAGGACGGCCACTTTCAAGCGCCGTCAGTGTTGTTGGATGTAGGATTCCGGCCTCAGGCCCAACTGAGCCAGCATAGTTGGCAGAATGTTTTCTTAAAAAATTATGGAGAACACAGCACGCCAGTATTATATGGTTCAGTTTATACTCCGCCATATGGATGGGTGTCAGAAATAGTCGGAACCGGCTGGCCAGGATTCCAAATGTGTTCTCCACCACTCTTCGGGCTCTGGCCAGCCGGTAATTAAAAACCCTCTGTTCCGGGGTGAGGGTCCTCATCGGGAATGGCCACATCAGGTGGTCCCCCAGCGCAAACGCTTCATCAGCAATGAACAAAAATGGGAGACCTTCCACATTGTCCTGTGGAGCTGGCAAATCCAAGCTGCCATTCTGGAGACACCTGTAGAACTCCGTCTGGGCGATGACTCCACCATCGGACATCCGCCCATTCTTCCCCAGGTCCACATACAGGAACTCGTAATTAGCCGACACCACCGCCAACATCACTATACTATTAAACCCCTTGTAATTATAATAGTACGACCCCGAGTTGGGTGGTGGGACGATGTGGACGTGTTTCCCATCAATTGCCCCATCGCAGTTAGGAAAGCCCCACCGCTGGGCAAAGTGGGAGGCCACAGTCTGCCATTCCTGTGGCGTGGAAAGAAACTGTTGAGGAAAAAACAATAAACATTACTATTTTTTCACAGAAACATGGCAAGCAGATTAGACACAAACATTCTGGGGCAACCTCCAGATAGCATTTATTAAGGGGAATTTAACAAGGCCAAAGTATAAGGTACACCTATCATATTCACCCTCCCCCCCTCTCATGGGCCATTTCTAACATTATAGGGGGGGGAACTCTTGGACAGGTAACCCTCTTCACTTCATTGAGAGATGAATGCCTAAATACAGGATATTACTTGGAACAGCCCCTCCTTAGTTACACTATTGGCAGACCACTGGACAGGTAAGAAGTGTCATAATACAAAGATATAAATACACACTGTACACATTTGAGGACATTTGGACATTCTGCTATTACCTATCAAGATAATAATAGGATACAAAAACTTTAAACAGTACCAATGGAAAGTATACAGGCAGGCCCTTGCACTACATGCTTTGGGGAATTCATCCATAAATCTGACCAGTAAAGAGATGGGTATAGTGTGTATGGGTTTGGCAAAGTCAGCAGATAGATGATTGAGGATAGAGAATTTGAATCAGCTGACTTAGCAGTTGGGGGAGGGAGGGTTACTAAAAATTATTTGGGGACACCACAAAAAAAAGCCTCTGGCACTCTGCCTGAATTTAAATCAAAAATAACATTTCCAAACATTTTAGGGGGTGTTTGGGGTAAAGCACTACTATGGAGCTGATAAAATACATTGTTAAGTGACTACATGAGGTGAATATAGGGCAGGAGACACCATGCTTGAGAGGTTAGTGAAGGGCAAATATGTATGAAGGACATAAAATAATAATTACATATAAATCCAGCATGCATGAGGACAAAGGGGACATTCACTGCATATTACAATCATGGTAATTAGGGAATGAGGAAAGAAATACAATATATTATCAAACATTCAATACAATAAAATGTGATATAAAAGGATAAAAATCTTACCTTCATATACTCCTTCTGCAGGACCTGGATGATGGCAGAACAGGTCTCTGGGATAATGATCCCCAGAGCCTGGGGGGAGATGCCTGTCGAGAACTTGAGGTCCTGCAGACTTCTCCCTGTGGCCAAATACCGCAGGGTAGCGACCAGCCTCTGCTCCGGAGTGATGGCTTGCCTCATGCAGGTATCCTGCCTGCTGATATAGGGGGTCAGCGAAGCCAACAAACGGTGAAACACAGGGTCCGTCATCCTGAGAAAGTTCCTGAAATCATCAGGATTATTCTCACGGATCTCACGGAGCAAAGGCATATGACAGAACTGGTCACGCTGAAGCAACCAATTCTTGGTCCATGAACTCCTCCTCACCCTGTTCATGGACTGGACTTGTGTCAAGGTCAGGACCCCAACACCAAGCCCCCGCACAGCACGAACTCTATGAGGAGTACGCATACGAAACATGGCTAGAAAATGGTCAGCTGCTCAGAACGAAGTAACAGAACGCACTGAAGAACAGCAAGGCCTGTGAAGAGCGACCTGAAAAACAGCAACGAGCAGGCAAGATCACACAGAAAACCCTGATACGAACTGACTGCACGCACTGAAGAGCAGATAAAAACCCACAAGCACAAACTGAACGGCAGAAAACGATCTGAAAGCCACGAGTCTGAAAAAGCGCGAATCGTCTCTCACCAAACTTTTACTAACACGAGATTAGCAAAAGGAGCCCAAAGGGTGCCGCGCTTGGTTCTGAACTGGCCTTTTCTAGTCTCGTCGTACGTGGTGTACGTGACCACGTGGTTGCCGATCGGAAATTCCGACAACTTTGTGCGACCGTGTGTAGGCAAAACAAGTTTGAGCCAACATCCGTCGGAAAAAATCCTAGGATTTTGTTGTCGGAATGTCCGAACAAAGTCTGACCGTGTGTACGCCCTATAATTCATCCTAAAGGTGTTCTATTGGGTCGAGATCAGCACTCTAGCCAGAGACGCCACCAGTGGATCTACTCTTTCGAGGCTGGAGAGATCTGTTAAGAAAAACTAAGAGAATAGATATCTCTTAAGAGGACAATAAGACCCCCAGGCAATGTCTGAAAAAGCAAGCCAGGATTTTATTGAACCAATAAATAATAAACACCACACAAAAAATTAACAGCAATTTGTTGAAAAACGGGCTATGGTGAGTGACTAACACAGGCCCTGACCATAAAAATGACAACGTTGTCCTTTAAAAACAAGGGGAGCCACGGCTATGCATACCACACACACATTCCATTCACCACTCATGCACTTATGATAATGATTCAGAAGCAGTTATCATCAGTGCATGAGTGGTGAATGGAATGTGTGTGTGGTATGCATAGCCGTGGCTCCCCTTGTTTTTAAAGGACAACGTTGTCATTTTTATGGTCAGGGCCTGTGTTAGTCACTCACCATAGCCCGTTTTTCAACAAATTGCTGTTAATTTTTTGTGTGGTGTTTATTATTTATTGGTTCAATAAAATCCTGGCTTGCTTTTTCAGACATTGCCTGGGGGTCTTATTGTCCTCTTAAGAGATATCTATTCTCTTAGTTTTTCTTTGTATGCTCTAGGGCATCCCCAACGGGTATCCCGCATCCTTTTTGCGGCTGATTGCCTGATATAGGCCTGTATTCATATTCATTAAGTGCGGCGGTTGATCCAGGCTAAATCCACCTCTTTTTTGGAGAGATCTGTTAGATGGATGTGCCTGCGATTTTTGCTCAGTGAACTGTGATTCCAGCATATGGTAGCTACATCCAATATCTTCTCTTGTACCAGAAGCCCTCCAGCCCCCTTTCTTTAGAAGCCTTGTAAGACTTTTGGAACAATCAAATCAATCAAAGCTCCTGAGGAAGCAAGCCATGGCAAAACATGTGGAGCCTATACAAACTATGCTGACCTATGCCAATTCTGGTTCGGATCGTTACAGTTTCACAACCTAATCGCTGGTTCTTTGTTACGTGTGTAGAATTGGTCTGGGACATATCTTTATAGCGGTAGCCTAAAGTTGCATATTATCTGTATTATGTTTTTTTTTTAGTGTTCATGAATTTATGTACCTGAATAAAATATATTTGATTTGAATGATTGGTGCCTAAAAATTCCATGTTTTTTCCTCTATATACATATCAAATTTGAGTCATTGGTGTTCTTTTGAGACTATGGGGTTTATTTACTAAAGACAACTCCACTTTGCACTGCAAGTGCACTTGGAAGTGCAGTCGCTGTTGATCTGAGGGAACATGCAAGGAAAATAAAAAGCAGCATTTTTGCTTGTATATGATTGGATGATAAAATCAGCAGAGCTTCCCCTCATTTTAGATCTTCCCCTCAGATCTAAAGCAACTGCACTTCCACATGCACTTGTAGTGCAAAGTGGATTTGCCTTTAGTAAATAACCCCTATGTCAATACTATCCTCATTATGAACTTTCAGCATCCCCAATTTCCTTTGTAGAGGAAATACTGTAGAGCTGAAGAAGGTAATTAATAAATGTACCTTCTCTTTGTCTCCAGTCACCAACTCTAAATTGTCCTGCAAAGGGCCTACATGCTCAGACCTGACCTTTTTACTATTAATATATTTGAATAGTTTTTTTTTTGGAGGTTTATCTTACTCTCTTTTGCAACCTGTCATTCATTTCGAGATTTTGCGGCCTTGATTTTCTTTTGACATATTCTGTTAAATTCTTAGTAATTTCCAAATGATGATAGTGTTCCTTCATCTTTTCATTTCTTTTTTAACTTTGGATGTGAGTTATCTGTTTTATACTTATTGCCCATGGGGATATATTTTGCATACAGCCAGTTTGAAACATTCCCGTTTATGTTCTGTGTTATTCAATGACAATAATTCCTCCCAGTCTACGTACAGTGGGGACGGAAAGTATTCATTTAAGTTCATTTTTTCCTCATTAATGTACACACAGCACCCCATATTGACAGAAAAATACAGAATTGTTGACATTTTTGCAGATTTATTAAAAAAGAAAAACTGAAATATCACATGGTCCTAAGTATTCAGACCATTTGCTCAGTATTTAGTAGAAGCACCCTTTTGATCTAATACAGCCATGAGTCTTTTTGGGAACGATGTAACAAGTTTTTCACAAATGGAATTGGGGATCCTTTGCCATTCCTCCTTGTAGATCCTCTCCAGTTCTGTCAGGTTGGATGGTAAACATTGGTGGACAGCTATTTTTAGGTCTCTCCAGAGATGCCCAATTGGGTTTAAGTTAGGGCTCTGGCTGGGCCATTCAAGAACAGTCATGGAGTTGTTGTGAAGCCCCTCCTTCGTTATTTTAGCTGTGTGCTTAGGGTCGTTGTCTTGTTGGAAGGTAAACCTTGGGTCCAGTCTGAGGTCCTGAGCACTCTGGAGAAGGTTTTCGTCCAGGATATCCCTGTACTTGGCTGCATTCATCTTTCCCCTCAGTTACAACCAGTCGTCCTGTCCCTGCAGCTGAAAAACACCCCCCACAGCACGATGCTGCCACCACCATGCTTTACTGTTGGGACTGTATTGGACAGGTCATGGGCAGTGCCTGGTTTTCTCCACACATACCGCTTAGAATTAAGGCCAAAAAGTTCTATCTTGGTCTCATCAGACCAGAGGATCTTATTTCTCACCATCTTGGAGTTCTTCCGGTGTTTTTTAGCAAACTCCATATGGGCTTTCATGTGTCTTGCACTGAGGAGAGGCTTCCGTCGGGCCACTCTGCCAAAAGGCCCCGACTGGTGGAGGGCTGCAGTGATGCTTGATATTCTACAACTTTCTCCCATCTCCCGACAGCATCTCTGGAGCTCAGCCATAGTGATCTTTGGGTTCTTCTTTACCTCTCTCACCAAGGCTCTTCTCCCCCGATAGCTCAGTTTGGTCAGACGGCTGGCTCTAGGAAGGGTTCTGGTCGTCCCAAATGTCTTCCATTTAAGGATTATGGAGGCCACTGTGCTCTCTGGAACCTTAAGTGCAGCAGAATTTTTTGTAACCATGGCCAGATCTGTGCCTTGCCACAATTCTGTCTCTGAGCTCTTCAGGCAGTTCCTTTGACCTCATGATTCTCATTTGTTCTGACATGCACTGTGAGCTGTAAGGTCTTATATAGACAGGTGTGTGGCTTTCCTAATCAAGTCCACTCAGTATTATCAAACACAGCTGGACTCAAATGAAGGTGTAGAACCATCTCAAGGATGATCAGAAGAAATGGACAGCACCTGAGTTAAATATATGAGTGTCACAGCAAAGGGTCTGAATACTTAGGACCATGTGATATTTCAGTTTTTCTTTTTTAATAAATCTTCAAAAATGTCAACAATTCTGTGTTTTTCTGTCAATATGGGGTGCTGTGTGTACATTAATGAGGAAAAAAATTAACTTAAATGATTTTAGCAAATGGCTGCAATATAACAAAGAGTGAAAAATTTAAAGGGTTCTGAATACTTTCCGTCCCCACTGTATATCTTGGAGAGCAGTCCTCAGCCTTGAAAAACGTACTTTCTTAAAATGAAGTGTTTTTTATCTTTCCAGTATGTGCTTGTTGTTTACAGCTAACATTAAATATTCCTTATTATTAGTGTAGCAAAGTCCCGGGGCCCCTTAGGCCTAATGGTGACCTCCACAGTTAGGGACAGCTGACATTCTTCTGTGTAGAGTGGGTTACAAGGCATGGTGAGTGTAATGCAAGATGAAATGGTGGGCACCAGACACTTTAGGAATGCAAAAAAAGATTTATTGTCTCTTGAACAGAATTGGGGGAGAGAGGGTTAGGGCCAGGACACCCTTAAGCAGATGCAATGATAATAAGCAGACTCAGAGACTTCTATAGAAAGACAGCTATACAGGTGAAGGTCTCCAGCCAGACACCACCTCTGTATAGGTAGGACCGCTGTCTCTTATGGCAACAGTCTTGTAGTAGTTACTAACAGTAGTATATTCAACTATTGACAACACAAACAGTTCTCTGTTTATTCCACAATCGCTCACTGTGGATCTTCGCTCAATGATCCCCTGAACTCTTTCATTGTTAGCACTCAGTATCTTCCTCAAGCGTCACCCCCACTTCCCTGCTGGGTCCCTGGCTTGACACTCACAGATACTCTTCAAGCATCACCCCTGCTGACCTGCTAGGTCCCTGGCTTGGCACCCACTGATGCTCTGCAAGCGTCACCTCTGCTGTCCATCTGGGTCCCTGGCTTTCCCACTTCTTCACCGTCCCCGGCTGATGAGAAGACTGCTCAGGTACTAACTTCAGATTATTCACAGTTGTCTCCAGTAATAAGGTGGATGGTCCCTTAGTGGCGACAGCTTCCCCTTTCACCTCCGACCTTAGCTGATTCCCCATCTGGCAGAACTGCTACTTCTGGTTGGACTGCAGGCCAGCAGTTCCATCCCTACGTTGCTCTCCTGCTTCTGGATAGGCCTCAGACAGCCTAGCAGCCAGATGCCCCTGGGATAGGCCTCAGGCTTCCAGCCTAGCATCCCGGGGCAGTACAACACACTTCCACCCAGACGGCCGTCCAGGTGGCACAGAACCCCGATCACCTGACTCCACCCAAATAAATAGGCTCTCCCAGCAGGCCAAGGGACTTAAAGAAACCCCTGCCAATTGGCTGAGACACCCCATTCATTCATAATCTGTCCTTGCTATGCCCTTGTTTTACCCAATGTCACCAGTTAACATGCCACCTAGTGACAGAGGAGTGAAGTGCAACAATTCCAGAATTAGGGGGAAATCAATTGATCTCCTAACAATTGGCCAAGGCAACTATCGCCTGGCAACTAAATTTGATAGCAACCCTGCCTAAACTTCAGGGTGCTACATCAGTAATAAGCTCCACAATGTTTGAGATTAGCAGGTCCAACAGAGAATCATTTCTAGTTGGGGTTTATAAATTGTACCATAAAATTGTCTTGTAATAGGTTTTTAAATTTCCGCCCTATCAGTGTTCCAGCAGTGCCATTCAGTTTTGGGGTAGGTAAAATGTCCCATTATTATCACTGTCCCAGCTCTTGCAGCCCTTTATGTCTGTGTACAGAGCTGAGTCTCCACCTCTTCATTAACACTGGGGGGCCTGTAACAAACTCCAATAATTAGCATTGATGTACACACACCCAAATGCATCTCCACCCTTAATGTCTCAGCACCATCAGGCTCTTTATCAACATTAACAAGGTCCTCTTTCACACTTGGTTTGCTATTTACACTTCTGACGGAGGCAGACCCTGGCACCTTTTCATGGGTCTCTCCAGAGGAGCTTAGTCATTGGAACTTTACCGGGAGTGTATGCCAGGGAATTAACTTAGTAGTAACAGATACCTCTATAGATGTTGGAAGTTATGTTATTGGTAATGTACAATAAAGCATTTACCTTGTTAATAGGCAATTCTGGCCTGGACTGTCATTATACCTTCAGTAGGTAATTTTACTTGATCACAAGCCTGTTTGCCAAAGGGAGAGATGCTGATTACCCCCTTTTAGAACTGGTTCTACGAGATATAGATTAATATAGTTTAATATTCTTCATATGGCTTATTTAACGCCACATATATTACACAGAATTTACCCTACAGTGTCTCCTCAGTGTTGGCGCAGTGCAGGTACTCCTGCTGATTTCTTCCATACATTTTGGCCCTGTCCCCCTATTAGTGTGTTTTGGTCTGACACTACTTGTTTTATTCAGTCAATGACTACCATTGTCATTCCTCAAATGGTGGCTGTGTGCCTCTTGGGTTTAGTACAAACACGGGCATTCATTTACTAGAGCGACTAGAATACTGGTTTACTGCTCTTTAATGCCAGGAAAGCCATAGTGTTGTAGTGGGGGGGTCAGACAATCCACCATCTCTCAATTACTGGAAAGCTTTAATGAATTCATTTGTTATACTTTATAAATTGATCTATACAGTATTTCTAGAGGGTGTCTGCAAAAGTTTCAGAAGATATGGGATATTTGACTTGGAGCATCGTCCACAACTGATGCTAGCCCCGACCCTGTGATTAGGAGAATATTTTGATGGTCCACGGCTGTAGTCTATCAGAGAGAATGTTTGGCACATCCTTGCTTCTCAATTGATGGTTATCTATTTGGATTTGTTGTATTCTTCTAAGTCAGGGATATGCAATTAGCAGACCTCCAGCTGTTGCAGAACTACAAGTCCCATGAGGCATAGCAAGACTCTGACAGCCACAAGCATGACACCCAGAGGCAGAGCATGATGGGACTTGTAGTTTTGCAACAGCTGGAGGTCCACTAATTGCATATTCCTGTTCTAAGTACAGTGGGAACAGAAAGTATTCAGACCCCCTTAAATTTTTCACTCTTTGTTATATTGCAGCCATTTGATAAAATCATTTAAGTTCCTTTTTTTCCTCATTAATGTACACACAGCACCCCATATTGACAGAAAAACACAGAATTGTTGACATTTTTGCAGATTTATTAAAAAAGAAAAACTGAAATATCACATGGTATTCAGACCCTTTGCTGTGACACTCATATATTTAACGCAGGTGCTGTCCATTTCTTCTGATCATCCTTGAGATGGTTCTACACCTTCATTTGTGTTTGATTATACTGACTGGACTTGATTAGGAAAGCCACACACCTGTCTATATAAGACCTTACAGCTCACAGTGCATGTCAGAGCAAATGAGAATCATGAGGTCAAAGGAACTGCCTGAAGAGCTCAGAGACAGAATTGTGGCAAGGCACAGATCTGGCTAAGGTTACAAAAAAAGAGTGAAAAATTTAAGGGGGTGTGAATACTTTCCGTCCCCACTGTATTTATGAATGTGAGGGTCCTGCTGTGATATTTGAGTCATGTATTTAGATTTACCTAATCCCTTCCCAATTCATATACTCTACTAACTATCCTTTAGCTACTGGTGTCATTGGTCACATTTCTCTTTATCACCCTTTTTTTTTCTTTTTTTTTCTATTGTGTTCCAAGCTGGGCAATGTCCAGAGGCTCTGTTTTGTAATGTTTACTATGAAACTTTGATAAAAAGGATTTATAAAAAAAATGCAGGCAAAGAGCGTGGGATTGTAATATTTTTTGATAGTTGGGCTGTAATATTTTTTTCTGCCAATCTGGGAGTTCCCAATGGTGTAATGTCATCTCGCTGTTCTACCCTTAGAGAAGCGGGAACTCTGGGGAGCCCTATGCAGAAATATTACAGTGACGCCAGGATTATTGCCCCAAGGCGAGCATGCTGAGCAGTGAGGGGTTTAATGGCCCCTTTTAAATTTCCCTTATTAGTGTGGTGCACTCTGTTACACTTGTCTGTTTTCTTTGGATGTTTTAATCTGTTGCCATCCCATTCATTTCAATAGGCTGCCTTAAAGCAACGCATTGTACCTGGAAAAGTGTGAACCCAGTCTTAAGCTGTATGCTTATATATACGACTTAAGCCTCGTACACATGATCAGATTTTCGGACGACCAATCTTCCGTTTTTTGTTGCATGCTAGCCTCATGTCGAAAGTGAAGAGGTTACCCACCATACAAAAATTCTCTTACGACAGAATACAACTTCAGAAGTGACGTCATGTGTTGAATAGTTTTGTATGTATTCTTTCATTTCTGAGCAAGAGAAGTCTTGCTCCTATAATTTTTTTCAGACGAAAACCGTGCTAATTAAATGAAAATTGAACGATGAGTTCACGTACGACAAAAATTTTTTATCTGCACATCCAGCTTTTGTCAGACGAAAAACCGGATCTGCAAATCGTCAGGTTGTTCGTCGGACGAAATTTTACTTCCATTTTCGTATTGTGTGTACAGGGCTGAACACCTGTGACAACATGCCTAACAGTGATAACTACAACTTATGCCGCATACACACGATCTAACTTCTCGTCGGAAAAAGATATGATGGCTTTTCCGACGGGATTCCGCTCAAGCTTCCCTTGCATACACACGGTCACACAAAAGTTCGCTGAACTTTCAACCGCCAAGAATGCGGTGACGTACAACACTACGACGAGCCGAGAAAATGAAGTTCAATGCTTCCAAGCATGCGTCGAATTGTTTCCGAGCATGTGTAGGAATTTTGCGCGTTGGAATTGCTACAGACGATCACATTTTCGGATAGGAACTTTTTCCGACCCAAAAAAATTGAGAACATGCTCTCAATCTTTTGCTTGCTGGAATTCGGCCAGCAAAAGTCCGATGGAGCATACACACAGTCACATTTTCCGACCAAAAGCTCTTATCGGTCTTTTGCTGGCCGAATTTCCGATCGTGTGTACGCGGCATAAGACAGGATAGAAGACGGAGTGAAAGAAGTCCCCACTATTGTAATAGCAAGGACACTACCTTATTTTTCTTCCTTCCTCCTCTGTACTAACTACTATAGTACCTGTACAATTTAAGGTGTAACATGTCTATACATGCAAAGATTATGTGCAGATATAGGTTACTGGAGAGCTTTACTGCTTATAACCAGCTCATGTATGGAAAGTTGTATGGGAAGCTGCTGATTGCCAAGACCAGGGCTTTTTTTCTTAGAGAATAGGTGCAGGAACTCCCCCTTTCTGAGTCACCTCTTTTCTCCGCCCCTACCCACCTACGAGCACCATTCCTTGGTTTCACCCCCTACCCATCTCCCAGTACTGCCTTTTTTAGAGAACACAGAACCAAGTATCATTTTGTAATTTGTATGGAATTTTTATGGAATTTGGTAATGATAACAATAAAAGCACTAAAATAGATCCCCTGCAGCCAGTAATAATAGAGCCCCCCCCCCCAGCAACAATAGATTCCCCCATCAACAATGGACCACCCGCAACAAAATTCCCCCCAAGCAACAATAGACTTGTGGCATCAACAACAGATGTCTCACAGCTAGCATCAATAGACTTTAGGGCAGCCAACAACAATAGACCCCTCCCTCAACAGTAGATCTCTCCCAGCAACAACTGACCCCTAGCAATATAAGACCCACCCCAAGCAACAATAGATCCCCCACCAGAAACAGTAGACCTCCTCAGCAACAATAGGCCCCTAGTGCTGGAGGTGCCGGAACTGCGTTCCCCCGCGTTCCCGCTGAAAAAAAGCCCTGGCCAAGACTATAGGATATCTGCCAGGATATTACATTTCTGCAACTGTTTAGCAAATGTATGCAGCTCTTGAATAATCACTTCCAATGTCCACCAAATTTGCAGCAGGGCTGCCATCTGTTTAGAAATTATGGGGGCTAGTCCAAAGCAAATCAAGTTAATCATTCAGACAGCAAAAAAGTAGACTTTTTTTTAAACTACATCTAAATATAAAGAAAATTGAAAATGTATTTAGTGGTTGCCTTCCAAATGGTAGGGAGTGTTCTGTATATCACACAGCTCGGTACAGCGTCATACACCTGTCACACACCATAGTTCTAGTATTTCTTAATATACACAAGGCTGAATTCACAAACGAATTGATGCTTAGATTAATAATTAGCTGTTTGAAAAAAAAATGTGCTATTTCCAAATCTAGTATAAGGTTAGCTCTTGCATATCTGTTATTTAAACATCCTTTGCAAATGACAAAAGTTCTTTCTAATACAATCACCACTAATCTAGAAGGAGAAGCCCTGGGCGGCTTTGGCAGCCAAAGCTGCAAATGGTGTCACTATACTTTAGTGTGGTGTCCCTATACTTCTGGGAAGATTCCTGGGGAAAGAGGGGTAGGCCAAATCTCACTGAAAGACACTCTAGCTCAGTGCAAGAGTATCTTGTTGCAAGATGTAAGCAGCTCTTTATTTCCAGGATTCTGATGAAATGAATGCCATATCTGCCTGGCCTAGGCACCACGGGTGGAACACTGGGAAAGATAATTAGGAAATCTAACTTTTTTTTCTTTACAGGTACATTTTGAAAATATCACCCAGGATATTACACAGGGGGAGGGGACCTGGACATTATGATAGGACCTTGCATTTTAAAGTAAGGTCTCCTTTACCTAGCAGCATACTGAGAGCAACATGCTGTTAAAGGGACTATTATCAAGGATTAGATAAACTTCTTAAAAACAAAGAGATATAATTGTGCATGCATTCTTGAATTCAGGTCATATTCAGCCCTTGTTCACATTGGAGCAACATGTCTGAAGGGTCAAATCGCCTGACAAGTCGCATCCTATTGCCGGCAATCGGGCTGTTCAAATCGGGGCAACGCCGACCCTGGGGTGCCACATCAAGTTTCATCAAACACTACTTTTGGCGATTTTGGGTGTGACTTGCATAGACATCTGTGCATGAAGCCGCACAGATGTCTTCCAAGTCACACTGACATGCGGCTTTGAAATTGTGCGACTTCATCTGAGATATTAAAGCCGCAGTCAATGTGAATGAGGGCTCACACTTAAGCTTTTGTGGAGGTGCATTAATGTGTGTTACATCACATGTTAATGTGCTTTGCATTAAGGCAGCCTATATATTATGAATGGCCTGGCAATGCACTGCAACAGACAAAAATAAAACCCACATGACCCTTTTTCACAATGCCAGTATGTGCATTGTGCTTGAGGTGAACCGTGTGTTGGTTGCTTTTGTACATTGCATTAGGATGCCATTCACTATGAATGGTACTGCAATGCACCACACACAGGGCAGTGTTTTTCTGGGCATTACAGGAATGTGCAGTAAAATATGCATTTCTATTGCATGCTTCCACAACTTGCAAGTGTGAGTGGGCCCAAAATCTTCCTGGCTACCCCTGCCTTACACTATACAATATTTGCAGCTGGATCAAGCATAGCCAGTTATAACTGAGTGGCGGAGGGTGTCAAGATATAGACATATTATTATTTATTATATTATTATATCCGGTCTTATTTATTTCACGGTATGTAGTGTTCCATAGAGTATATACTGTAGATCCATTCACACTAATCCCTGCACTTCAAGAAGTTTACAATCTAATTCCCTTCTGTGGCAAAAAATAGGTCAGCTAAACTCCAAACTGAGTTAGAAGAAAGGGGATGCGAATGAAGCATTGGGATTGATTTACTAAAACTGGAGAATGCAAAATCTGGTGCAGCTCTGCATAGAAATGAATCAGCTTCCAGGTTTTTTTTTGTCAAAGCTAAAGGATAAGTTCACCTTTTGTAATATTTTACATGTTACACCCATATTCAGGGTGTAACATGTTACAGATGCACTGGCCTCCCTCCCCCAGATCTGACAGGGAGCAGGGAGCAGGGGATCCCCCCCCCCCCCCCCCCGGGAGCCTTTGCGGCTGTCGGCTTGTAGTTCTCTATGAACTACCATGATGCTGTTGAGCACTGTGGTAGTTCATTAAGACTTCCTATCACAGTTTAACTGCCTGGCCATATCAGAGGTAAGTCCAGACAGATACACAGACAGTCTGCAGGATCTGCAATGCATGCAGTGCAATGCTTTACAGGTCCATTACACACACACAAAAAAAAAAAAATGCATATTTTGTTACCTGCAAAAAATGTGCATTTAATATTGTTTTTGTAAAGGTGAACCTATCCTTTAAAAGAGAAGTATGGCTTAAAAAAAAAAAAAACTATCATACTCACTGTTCAGATGCTGCATCTTTCCCCCGTCGGCTCTGTAGTGAGAACCGAGCGATGCTGCTGATCGCTCAGTTCTCCCCCTTCATTCTGAGGAGAGAGCCAGGACTGTCAGTTTCCGGCTCTCTGCTCTGCTGCTCACTGGAGTGCTGGGCTGGGTAGGGGCTGGCTCAGCGTCTCAGGGGATTGTTGAAAAGCCAAAGCCCTGTACACATGGGCCGAATGTCAGGAGACATCGACCGGTTCAAAATAAAACTGCCGACATTTGGCCCATGTGTATGTCAGCCGGTCCGACAGCTGGGTTGAACGAAAAAAAAACTATTAAGCCTCGTACACACGATCGGATTTTCCACAGACAAAACCTCAGACTTTTGTCCAAAGGCTTGTGCCTGGATTTTGTCTTGCATACAAACGGCAAGGAATTGTTGGCCAACAAACACGAACGTAGTGATGTACTACGTGGTTTTTCCGCTCTTTAGCGTCACCCTTTGGGCTCCTTCTGCTAATTTCTTGTTAGTAGAAGTTTGGTGAGTGTTAATTCATGCTTTTCATTTTGCGCTTTTCATTTTGCGCTTTTCATTTAGCGCTTTTCAGTTCGTGCTTTTCATTTCGTGCTTTTCAGTTTGTTCGTCAACCAGACATGTTACGGAATCGGAGGAGATAACGTGTTATTTATTATTGGCCTTGGAGTTATTGCTTTGACCCAAGTCCAGTCCAGGAACAGGAGGAGAAGGAGTTCTTGGACCAATAATTAGTTGCTTTATTAATTGTGACCAATTATGTCATATGCTTTTGCTGCGGGAGCTCCAGAAGAATAATTCAGATGTTTTTCGGAATTATCTCCGGATGACGGACCCCTGCTTTCACCAACTCTTGGCATTGTTGACCCCCTACAATAAAGCGGGGGTCCACCTATCTATCGTTTTTTTTTTTTTGGAGTTCATTCACAAAATTTTCTTCTCATGATTATCTACTCACATGTTCTGTGTAATAAGTCCGCCTGTGTCCGATTTCGTTGTAAAGAATAACTTATAAAATTCACTGAAGGCGGTTTCCATCTTCACTGTGGGCATTTGAAGCCCACAAGCATGTATTTCCTGGATGCGGTGAATGCTGGGAGCAGAGATGTTGTGATGACGCTGTTGCACAATGCATGCTGGGAAGCCTGAGACTAGCTCCCAGGGACTGTGGGAGGTCTGGGAGAGGCTAGAAACACGCCTACTCCCATGGGAGGAAAATCAGGAGGGCAAAGAAGATTAGAAAAAAAAAGGTAATTACGGCGATTTAAATTTTTTTACACAGCATGTCAGCATCTAGGCAAGGAAGAGAATGCATAGAGATAATGTTCAAAATTTGGGTGGAACCCCGCTTTAAGAAGCAGGACACATGCACAAGGCTTTTATTTTATTTTTTGGTTGAATAATAATGATTTGATTTGTTATATTTTCTATATTTTTGGATGCATAGAATGCACTTTTTGGTTAAGTTCTATTGGCAGATAGCATGTCTAATTTTATTTGTTTCCTTTTTTTAATGCACAATAAATAAATTGTGGAGAATAATATTTGGCTATGTGTTTTACTTCAAATGACAGTTTGGGAGTTACATTTAAAAAAATACAATGTAAAATTGACAAGGGACACCAACATAGTTGTATCTTTGATCCTAAAAACTATGGGATAATTTTGTTGTGGTAACTTGCCCAAAAAAAAATTTAAAAAAGCATAATAATATTATTCTTGATATCACTAGAAAAAAAAAAGCCTTTGAAAATTAGCTCCATCAGTATCACCAGCAAAGCAGCTTCATTATTATCCGATTAAAGAAGAAGAGAATTGTGCACTGCATTTTTCGAGATTGCATAATTTGCCATGTCACGAATGTTAAGTCTCCATTATGAACACTAGTTTACAAGACCGACTGCTTCTGGCTCGTCCTTGCTTCTGAGCATGCGTGTTTATACTTTGGATTTTTGTCTGACAGACTTGTGTACACTTGCTCGGAAAATTCGACAACAGGCATTTGTCCGCGGAAAAGCCTGCAATCCAACATTTGTCCGCGGAAAATCTGACAACAATTGTCCGACGGAGCGTGCAAACAGTCGGATTTTCCGCCAACAGCCTGTCATCACACATTTCCTGTCAGAAAATCAGATCGCGTGTACGAGGCTTTAATGTGTACCAGGCTTAAGCCAGGTGCAGGTCCAGGCTTATGGGTGGATCCTGACCATATGGTTGGGATCTTTTCAGAGTCTGGACCGACTCTGTGACGTCATCTGAAAACGGCTCACATGAGTGCAGAATGAACTGCACTCCTGTGATCCAAAACAGCTTTGGCTATACTTCTCCTTGAATTGAACAAGCTGAAATTAGAAGCTGATTGGCTACCATGCACAGCTGCACCAGATTTTGCACTCTCAAATTTTAGTTAATTAACCCTTTTGCATGACCCTCATTAGGCTCCAAGCACACTGATAAACTGCAGTTTATTGGAGTTTGGGTGTTTTTTTTAAAAGCCCATAAACTCTACTCTATGTTATCCTATGTGTCCATGCACACATGGACGTTCTTTTAGCTTTAATGAGCAGTGGAGTTTATGGGCTTTTTTCTGAACGCCAGAAATTCGCGTTCAAAGTGCCGTTTTTCACCGCCAAAAAAATGGCAAACGCAGATAAACGCTCATAAACGCGCTTTAATTAGCGTTCGGCGTCCTATTTTTTCAATGCATTGTGGGAGTTTTGAATGCATTGTGGGATTTTTGGAGTGTCCTCTGTGTATTTTTATTAAAAACGCCCATAAACGCTAACGCTAAAAAATGCTCATAAATGCTAGTACAAAACGCTGTTAAAATCACGTTTTTCAACCAGAGTTTTCTGCCAGCAATCTGGTGTCCAGACAAAGCTTTTTTGAGCTTCAGTATGCATGGAGCCTTACTTTCTTTTCTTTCATTAACCCTTAATGCCTCAAGGTAAGACAATTTTTAATGCCGAAGCCCAGTTTTCTAACTTTGGCATGTGTTAGTAAAACTGTAGTATAGTACTGTTGTTTTCAGGACTAATTGGGCCTCCATTTGTCGATATATGGCAATGGATATCTCCTGCTTTTTCCTTTATCAAAGGAAAACTGGCCCAAAATAGTAAAATAAAAAAAACTTTTTTTTTTTTACAATCTTTCTTTTACGTTTTTTGGCGTTACCATGAACCACCACCAAAAACAACCCTGTAAGAAATGTTTCTGCTCCTCATGTTTGTGGTGATACAACATACAGTATGTGTATATTTTTTGTTGTTTGTTCCCATAGTAGGACCCGTAAACAACAGTGTGCTTTTTGCTTTTTGGCTATTCTTTCCTCTTTGCCCTGTCATTTTATGTTTTGATCTCAGTTAGGCCTTGTTGACACAGGGTTCATCAATGTTTACCCACAAATGTTCTGTGCATCCCCTTGCTAGCAGTGCCATTGATGTAAATTGGGACACAGCTGTTGTATGCCATTATGACATACGTGTGGGTGCATGTTCCCAAACTCACACTGTCTGGGAGCACACACCCATATTGATGTCAGTGCAACCACTGTGTCTCAATAGACGTTAATGTGACTGCCTGCACAGGGAAGCTTGGAACACCTGTGCATCCTTGTATGGGTTAACACAGCCCACACATGGGGTATGCATTGATGTGTCCCATGTGAATGAGGCCTTACAAGAAATCTCCACATAGTGAGACACTGTTCAGGTGACAACTGCAACATTTTGGATTCCCAATCATTTTTGGTCTTGATGACATTTGTCAATGTAGCGCTGGTAGATTTGCGATCTACCATATGTTAGGTAAATTTAGTAACTTGTTCGTTAGGAAAGTTAGGTTTGCCTCTGTTCCAGTCTGGCTGACGTTGTGTGTGTTTCCATACTGACCGGTGGGTGTCGCTGTTATCACTGGTCAGTGTTGGAAGGCAACGTGTTGAAGCGTATGGATGCTCTTCTGTCCCGGAGACAACTCGGTGGAGGTGGTCCTCCGAGTTTCATTCTGAGCGAGGGTATATATGGGACAGACGCCATTTTTTGGGGTTCGTTTTACAGCCACCTGCTGGCCCTCCTGGCCGACAGGTATGCGTTAGAGAGCTATCTCATGGTCCTCCTTTCCGGAGGCCCACGTTGCTGCGGCGCAGGGGTGGGCCCAGAAGGTTGTCTGGGGCCTACCACAGCAGCCGAGGAATGGTCCTGAGCTGTCTATCCCGAGTGAAGAAGCTGGACAACGGAGGAGATCCCAGAGGAGGACCCGTCATGGAAGGATCACACAGCGTGCTGGTCTATAGAGGGGCCTGGTGACTCGGTTGGACGACGTATCCTGAAGTAACTATACAGCATAGTGTAGCCGGGTAGGCTTAAAGGTTCAGGCACTGTGACTGACGTTCATTGCAGAAAACCAATACATCCTGTGGCAGAGGATTGTACGGGTTTACCCCCTAACAAATCTGTGGCAGAGACTTTTATTCGTGCTTTGTACTGGCTGCTAGGCAAGTGAGAGAGGCCTATCCAGGCGAGCAAGGAGTGTGTCCCACGAGGGGAGCGCATTCTATAGTAATTTCCAAATCCTACCAGGACATTTGTCAAAAATCCTACAAGAAAATATTTGAGTTTCTCCTGCAGTTTCCTTTCCGCCTCTTTCCTGCTACTTCCTTTGTCAAGTTGTTAAATAAAGCATTGAAAACGTACTCAAGTGTTGGTGCGTGTATCGTCCAGAGGTAAACTCAACGGAACCCTAGACCCAGTGCCGGTAAAACAGAGGGAAGGAGAGTGAAGGTAACAGGCCCGCTTAAACCAGCAGCTCCACTGTGAGTTATTGCTACATCAACAAGACAGAGAAGGGAGTTAATCCACCTAATCTGGGCCACATACAGCAATAACACACCTGACATGGGGTTCTGTCCTTTTCCTACTCTATTAAAAATGTTGTTTTAGCTATACATAGACCTTCAGATATTTTACAAACTGTATATGCACAGTGAGGAAATATTAATCAAGCAAATCAGGATGCCTGTCAGTTAGCAAAGTCTATGTATGCAACAGTTTTCATGTGCATTTGCAACGCATGTGCCTGTAATCTCAGGCCCTCAGCCAGCTGAGATTGGCAAAGGTCTGCAACAGATTTATTACTGAAGATGAATTTATCACTCATAAAAACAGATTCACAATTAAGAATCGGTCAGGGGCATGTTTTATTCTGTCGCCGAACTACTATAGAGCAGCTGAGGAAGAATTTAAGAATAAAGATGCCAAATTACAGTATCTCACAAAAGTGAGTACACCTCTCATATTTTTGTAAACATTTTATTATAACTTTTCATGTGACAACACTGAAGAAATGACACTTTGCTACAATGTAAAGTAGTGAGTGTACAGCTTGTACAGTGTAAATTTGCTGTCCCCTAAAAATAACTCAATACACAGCCATTAATGTCTAAACCGCTGGCAACAAAAGTGAGTACACCCCTAACTGAATATCTGCCTCACTGCTCCTGTTTAGCATTAGCTTGCTATACAACAAAATTGATGACTGTCCCCCAGGGACTGCAAGGAAATCCCAAGGAGCATCTCTAACTGCTCCATCATTTTCTTTTTCTCTTCTCGCTTTTTCATTCACATGTTGCACATGCTCAAGCAGGGTATATATGGACTGGTTCAGCAGGAACCGTCCCGAATTTTGGTCTGTGTGTACAGCTGTCTGTTCAACAGAAGCCAGTTCAACGACTAGCGTCTGTCGAACGCTCATGCTGGAAAACCAGCATTCGATCAGCGCTTACAGCCAATAACTGCAGCACTGACTCGTGTATTGTGACGGGGTCCCACGCTGTCCAAATACAATAGAACAGCAGGAGTTGAACCCGCATTAACGTAATTTATGTTGATGTGGGGATCTGTCAGTTTTTGTTTTTTTTTTTAGTCTGATGCCCAGACTAGCATTAATGAACAAACCTGTGTTGACACAGGACATGGACAGACTGGCATTGATGGTGGCCATGGCATTAACACAAAGGTGACAGCATGGCTTAAGTGCTGATTGAATTAAAAAAAACTGAACCCAGCTTTAGTGGTTGGCATTCACATAGGCAGACAGGAAGACAGACAGAAAGACTGCTTGGGGCTGACAGACAGATTTAGTGAAAAAGTTGGGCTGATGTAGAGACGGGACAGGTGCGGTGGTGAGGGCACAGATGGGGTTGAAGAACAAGCCAATCTCTCTGTGTAATCTGCATGATTCTACTCTCAGTTTGATAGCCAAGTCCTGCTCTGCATATCAAGAATGCTAACAGCGACTGATTGCCATTGATGAACAGTTTGGCTCCATCCACATGGGAGTTTTGCCACTCTGTGAATGCCAGAGGCAAGAATCCACTGATTCCTACTGCTGGGACTGAGGCTTCGTTAACACTACGCGTAGCAGGAACTTGCGTTCCCACTGGCATTTTTGTTAGCACAATTTTCATGTGGAAACGCATGTCATGCATAGAGCATCTCTTTCTCTTGAATAGGCTGCCCTATGCGTGATGGTAGTTTCAAAGAAGCTCAGGGACCAAATTTTAGCACTCCTCAGGAGAAATTTTACACTCCTTTGTGCGTGTTGTCGCACGACAATCATGGTAAAACCACACTGCATTTGGGGTGATTTGGAAACGCCCATATGGTCCTTACAGTTGCGTGCAGATAGCTGCAGCCACCGAGCCTATACATTGCAATGACTGGCTGTCAGCAACCGCAGCTATTCATGTCTGCTCACAGCCAGTGTGAACAGGTGGTGATCCTGGCTGACTTTGTGTCCACACAGCTATCAATCTCAGCAGCAGGAGTACAGTGGGGAAAAAAAGTATTTGATCTCCTGCTGATTTCGTACCTTTGCCCATTGACAAAGAAATTATCAGTCTATAATTTTTTTTTTTTAACTTCTTTTTATTGAAAAAACGTCATAAATAAAATGCCAACATCTGTCCAGGCATTATAATTACACCATTTATACACAAGGCCAAAACATCAGTAAGCAATAATATACTATTTTTTATTTATTTAAACCCCCCTTTTCCCTTCCCTTTCCCCCCCCCCCAATTCTCATCTCCCTACATCCCCTCCCACCCAACACCCCATGCCCCTCAACCTCCCTAACACAGCCACCATCCATCCCTCCCACTACCACCAACATCCTACCCAACTTCCATTCTGGCCTCATCCACATTCATCCATAACTTCCATATTTTTTCAAATTTCTTATAGTTACCCCTCTTCTTATAAATATATTTCTCTCTACTGACCAGATCAGTCTATAATTTTAATAGTAGGTTTACTTTAACACTGAGAGACTGAATAAGAAAAAAATGCAGAAAAACGCATTTTAAAAAAGTTATAAATTGATTTGCATTTCAATGAGTGAAATAACTATTTGATCCCCTATCAGTCAGCAAGATTTCTGGCTCCCTGGTGTCTTCTATACAGTTATCGAGCTGAGATTGGGAGCACTCTCCTAAAGGGAGAGTGCTCCTAATCTTAGCTTGTTACCTATATAAAAGACACCTGTCCACAGAAGCAATTAATCAGATTCCAATCTCTCCACCATGGCCAAGACCAAAGAGCTGTCCAAGGATTGTAGATCTACACAAGGCTGGAATGGGCTACAATGCCATCTCCAAGCAGCTTAGTGAGAGGGTGACAACAGTTGATGCGATTATTCACAAATAGAAGAAACACAAATTAATTGTCAATCTCCCTTGGTCTGGGGCTCCATGCAAGATCTCACCTTGTGGAGTTTCAATGATCATGAGAACAGTGAGGAATCAGCCCAGAACTACACGGGAGAATCTTGTCAATGATCTCAAGGCAGCTGGGACCATAGTCACCAAGAAAACAATTGGTAACACACTACACCGTGAAGGACTGAAATCCTGCAGCTCCCGCAAGGTCCCCCTGCTTAAGAAAGCACATGTACAGGCCTGTCTGAAGTTTGCTAATGAACATCTGAATGATTCAAAGGAGAACTGGGTGAAAGTGTTGTGGTCAGATGAGAGCAAAATCAAGCTCTTTGGCATCAACTCAACTCGCTGTGTTTGGAGGAGGAGGAGGAAAGCTGCCTATGACCCCAAGAACACCATCCCCACTGTCAAAGATAGAGGTGGAAACATTATGCTTTGGGGGTGTTTTTCTGCTAAGAGGACAGGATAAGTTCACCACATCAAAGGGACGATGGACAGTGCCGTGTACCGTCAAATCTTGGGTGAGAGCCTCCTTCCCTCAGCCAGGGCATTAAAATGGGTCGTGGATGGGTATTCTAGCATGACAATGACCCAAAACACACATCCAACAAGGGTTTGCCACCAAATATTAAGTCATGTTTTGCGAGGGGGTTAAATACTTATTTCACTCATTAAAATGCAAATCAATTCATAACTTTTTTCGAAATTAGTTTTTCTGAATATTTTTGTTATTTGATCTCTCACTGTTAAAGTATACTTACCATTAAAATTATAAACTGATTATTTCTTAGTGGGCAAACGTGCAAAATCTGCAGGAGATCAAGTACTTTTTTCCCTCACTATAGGTAGATTTTTTCCGCTGGGATTCGCAGCCTGGCTAAATGACTATGTGAAAGAAATTTAATTAGTACTGACTGACTGCTGATTCATAGAATTGACAAAGTTGTGCTGATTGGTAATGATGCCCAGACTAACATTAATAAATAAATCCATATTGATACAGGACATGGACAGTCTGGCATTGATGGTGACCCTGGCATTAACATAAAGGTAACAACATGAATAAAGTGCCAAAAAGGAACTAACCAAAGCAAACACTGATGGACAAAGTGATTTGCATTGATATTGAAGATGAGATTTTTAGGCTCATATAGCAGTTACCTAATATTTGTGGATTGGCCATTGTTAGGAGGAAATGTATTTTATAAAACCTGCTTGATTGCTAATGATACCCCTCCGAAAAGCCAACACCCATATTTCACATCACCCCACCCTTGTAAATTAAAGGAGTTGCTGAGGTGAGCATACATGTTAACAGAGCAAGAAGCTGGCCCGAGGTAGTGCATGCACAACTGTCTGTTCTCTGTTTATTTGCAGGTTTAAACAGATGGGCATATATAGATAGACATTGATGGGCAGACGTATTTACACTGTTTATGTACACATTGGCATTGACAGACAGGCTATAATTGATGGGCATGGTAGTGACATAAAGACATAGACAAATAAAGATGTTAAGGAAAAGACTGAGTGATGATGACAGATATTGGTAGACATATGTTATTCTAAATGCAATACAGACAGAAGTAAAAATGCTCTTCTTTAGTAGAGTAGGAGAAATGTAAAAACATTGGGGGTTATTAACTAAATCCACTCTACACTACAGGTGCACTTGGAAGTGCAGTCGCTGCAGATCTGAGGGGGACATGCAAGGAAAATGAAAAACAGCATTTTAGCTTGGACATGAGTGGATGATAAAATCAGCAGAGCTTCCCCTCATTTCAGATCTACCCCTCAGATCTTTAGCCTGGGTTCACACTATAACGAGCTGCGGATCGCACAGGAGCGCTGTGCGTCCCTGTTCCCCGTTTCAGGGACGAATCAGGGCCGATTCTATGCCTGAATTCGGCCCTGAAACGGAGCCAAAGACGCACAGCGTTTTTGTGCAGTGCTCTCCGCAGCCGCCCCAGAGATATGTGAACCGGCTCCATAGGGAGCGAGTCACATTCTCCTGCTATGCGAATTAGATGCGGGGAAACGCACATCTAATTCGCATAGGTGTGAACCCGGGCTCAGTGATTGCACTTCCAAGTGCACTTGTAGTGCAGAGTGGATTTGCCTTTAGTAAATCAACCCCATTGTCCGATTTTTATGTCTGTTGGTGTCCTTGTTACAGATTTCCCCTTACTTCCTGTATGGTGAAACCGTTGTCAGCATAACAGGAAGTAAATGTCAGTCTGTGTAACAGATGGCAATAAAAACCCTACAGGAGTTCTAATCCTTCTCCTCTTTACCCAAAACCAAAAAAAAACATTTTGGTATGATATACACTTTTAAAATGCAACTCGTACATAGTCAGCTTCTTGCTTGCTTCATTACGTAGTACGTCAGTGACAAGGTGCAAATATGTAGTTCATTACTCTTGACTAGACATAAAGCTGAAGTATGGCCAAAAACTATTTCTGTACATTTGCACGGTAAAAATAAATTACCTCTAATTAAAGTGTTTCAACTTTAGCTGCTTAAGTGTTTGTTCAATGTCGTATTTTTTTTATTCAACCCACAGTCTCGTGTCAGAGCCAAAAGCCAAAAATCTTGCCTTAAGACCTGTAGTTCCTGTTGAAGTGCGGGCACCCTCTCTATTCAGTAAAAGACTTGCATTCTTTTCACAGAATGCAAGGTGTTCTGTGATTTGAGGAGGGAGAATGTGATGTTTATCCACTTAAATCCTTTAATAGTTTTTAGTCAAACTTTGGCTTTTATTTTTATGACTCCAGAGCTAGTTGTAGCAGTTCGTTAATTCAGTAGTATAACTGCAACAGCTAGCTGTTGTCATCCCAAAACATCCATCAGCACGCTGGACATTTTCACCTTCATTCCTTCTGCTTCACTGGGTTCACATATATGCGAATTGGATGTAGGTTTTTTCTCACATCCAATTCTCGTGACAGGCGAGTGTGACCGGCTCTCAATGAAGCCGGTTCACACAGGTCCGGGGGGGGGGGGGGGGGTGCGATCCTCCGGATTGCAGGAGGGTCCTGTGCGTCTTTGGGTCCGGTTCAGGTGCAATGAATTGACCTGACCTGGTGAACAGGGACGCACCGGACACCATGCTGTGAACTGCCGCCGCACATATGTGAACCCGGCCTAAAGTGATTGCAGAGATATTGCTTCCATATTATTTATAGCTAGTTCATGTACTACATTGTGTGCTAAGGGGTGAATGTTGGTTCTAAAGTTTAACTCCTTTACAACCACTTCACACATACAGTATCTCACAAAAGTGAGTACACCCCTCACATTTTTTGTAAATATTTTATTATATCTTTTCATGTGACAACACTGAAGAAATTACACTTTACTACAATGTAAAGTAGTGAGTGTACAGCTTGTATAACAGTGTAAATTTGCTGTCGCCTCAAAATAACTCAACACAGCCATTAATATCTAAACCGCTGGCAACAAAAGTGAGTACACCCCTAAGTGAAAATGTCCAAATTGGGCCCAATTAGCCATTTTCCCTCCCCGGTGTCATGTGACTCATTAGTGTTACAAGGTCTCAGGTGTGAATAAGGAGCAGGTGTGTTAAATTTGATGTTATTGCTCTCACTCTCTCATACTGGTCACTGGAAGTTCAACATGGCACCTCATGGCAAAGAACACTCTGAGGATCTGAAAAAAGAATTGTTGTTCTACATAAAGATGCCCTAGGCTATAAGAAGATTGCCAAGACCCTGAAACTGAGCTGCAGCATGGTGGCCAAGAACATACGGCGGTTTAACAGGACAGGTTCCACTCAGAACAGGCCTCGCCATGGTCGACCAAAGAAGTTGAGTGCACGTGCTCAGCGTCATATCCAGAGGTTGTCTTTGGAAAATAGACGTATGAGTGCTGCCAGCATTGCTGCAGAGTATGGATGAGCCGAACACCCTCCAGTTCGGTTCGCATGCGAACATCGAACAGGCAAAAAATTCATCAGAACACACGAACACCGTTAAAGTCTATGGGACACAAACATGAATAATCAAAAGTGCTCATTTTAAAGGCTTATATTCAAGTTATTGTCATAAAAAGTGTTTGGGGACCTGGGTCCTGCCCCAGGGGACATGTATCAATGCAAAAATTTTTTTAAAAACAGCCGTTTTTTCGGGAGCAGTGATTTTTTTTTTTTTTTATTGCTTAAAGTGAAACAATAAAAATGAAATATTCCTTTAAATATCGTGCCTGGGGGGTGTCTATAGCATGCCTGCAAAGTGGTGCATTTTTCCCGTGTTTAGAACAATACCACAGCAAAATGGCATTTCTAAAGGGAAAATTGTCGTTTAAAACTGATCGAGGCTGTAATGAATTGTAATGAATTGTCGGGTCTCGGCATATAGATAAAGCTCCTTGAAAAAAATGGCGTGGGTCCCCCCCCCCCCCCCCCAGTCCATTACCAGGCCCTTTGGGTCTGGTATGACTATTAAGGAAAACCCCAAACCAAAATTTAAAAAAAAATTGCGTGGGGGTCCTGCTAAAATCCATAACAGGCCCTTCAGGTTTGATATGGAAATTAAGGGGAACTCTGCCCCAAATTTTTAAAAAAATGGCGTAGGGGTCCCCCCCAAAATCCATATCAGACCTAAAGGGTCTCCTTGCTAGAGGTGAAGTCTGCGTAAATTTAAAAAAAAGTCTGTTTAAAAAATTGGAGCCATGGGTACTGGCTTTCAATCATGGGATTACTATCATTAGCCAATCACAGTGATCACTATTGTGAAAACCTACCACAGTACTGTTCCTCTTTCCACTTGACTGAAGTGGATCTAACGATTGAGTTCTGTCAAATGGGCTTGTCTGAAACTTTTTCTCTATTAGCAGCTGGAGCCAATGGTCTGCAGCTGCTGATCAGTGTATTCTGGCAGCGAAGGAGTCTGGATGTCAGAATACAATACAGCGGGGAGGATTCCTCCATCCACCTTTTGTGTGAATAAAGGAATTCATCCTTTTTTTATGATCAGACGTTGTTGGCTGATTAAAAAAAGAAGACATCTATGGCCAGCCTTAGTGCCAGGGTCAATGTATTTTAGGAGGAAACATTCTTTGTATATTTATTGTCAGTGTGAGTGTTAGCATCAGAGTCAGGTCAAAAAGGAAAAATAAAAACGAAATTTAAAATATGGTTTCTTGACCCTACTACAGGCACAAAGAACAAATAACACATGAGTGGATCACTGTGATCACCAGAAGTAGGAGCATTTTTGGTGGGGGGTCACGTTTATGGCATATAAATATACAACTAAGTTTAATCATTTCAAGTTCCCCCCTTCCATTCTAAGCCATTTTTTAGTGTTCTGCACTGTCACTTTGAATGACAATTACTCATTCATGCAACACTGTACCCAATTAATTTTATATCATTTGTTTTTAGAAATATAGAGTTTTTTTTTGGTAGTATTTAATCACCACTGGGGTGAAAAGGAAAAAAGACTGAATATTTTTCTTAGTTTCTGTTACAAAAGTTTGCAAATAAATAACCTTTCTTCATACATTTAGGCTCGATTCACACCAATGCATGTTGCTTTTGAGCGTTTTTGGAGGTTTTTTTTTCATGCTTGCCACGTTTTTGAGCAGCGTTTTTGTAGCGTTTTTGCGGTGTTTTTGCCTCGTTTTGCGTTTTTTTTTTTTTTTTTTTTACAGTTTTTTTTTACAGTCAAAAAAAAAAAAAAAAACGGCAAAAACGCATCAAAAACGCTGTAAAAACGCTGCAAAAACGGTGCACTTGCGTTTTTGATGCTTGTCCATTGAATTCTATTACATGCAAAACGCTGCATTTTGCATGAAAAAAAGTCCCTGACCCTTTCCAAAAATGCAGAGATACAAAAAGGCATTAATGTGAACATGTTCCATAGGAACCCATGTTAAAAAATTCCCATGCATTTCTGCAAAATGCATCAAAAAACGCGCTAGTGTGAATGGAGCCTTAGGCTCCATTCACACCTATGCATGTTGCTTTTGAGCGTTTTTGGAGTTTTTTTTTCATGCTTGCCACGTTTTTGAGCAGCGTTTTTGCCGCCTTTTTGCCGCGTTTTGCGTTTTTTTTTTTTTACAGATTTTTTTTTACAGTCTAAAAAAATTTTTTAAAAAAATTAAAAAAAAAAAAAAAAAACGGCAAAAACGCATCAAAAACGCTGCAAAAACGGTGCACTTGCGTTTTTGATGCTTGTCCATTGAATTCTATTACATGCAAAACGCTGCATGAAAAAAAGTCCCTGACCCTTTCCAAAAATGCAGAGGTACAAAAAGGCATTGATGTGAACATGTTCCATAGGAACCCATGTTAAAAAATTCCCATGCATTTCTGCAAATGCAAAATGCATCAAAAAACGCTCTAGTGTGAATGGAGCCTTAGAGTCCTTCCACACTGCCACTAATTTTAGCGGCGCTTTACCGTCATTTTTTGGCCGCTAGCGGAACATATTTAACCCAGGCTGGCGGTCGGAGAAATAGTTAAATGCGCCTGAGAAGCGCAGCTGGCGAAGCACTTTGCAGGCGCTTCGGCAGTGGTGCCCATTCATTTCAATGGGCGGGGGGGTGGAAGAGCGGTGTGTTCACCGCTCCTAAACCCCTCCAAAGATGCTGCTTGCAGTACTTTTTTTGGGATAGGTCTCCTAACTTTGCACATCTAGACTTTGCAATACTTTCCCACTCTTCTTTGCAGAAATGTTAGAGTTCAGTTAAATTTGATGGTGACCGTTTGTGGACTGTAGTCTTCAAGTCATTCCACAGATTTTCAATGGGGTTTAGGTCTGGGCTTTGACTAGGCCATACATGGACATTCACCTGTTTCTCCTTCAACCATTGTGTGGTCATTTTTGCTGTGTGCTTTGGGTCATTGCCATGTTGGAAGGTAAACCTTCTTCTCATTGACAACTTTCTGGCAGAAGGCAGCAGATTTTCCTCAAAAATTTGATGATATTTTCCCCCATCCATTTTTCCTTCCATCCTGACAAGTGCTTCAGTCCCTGCTGCAGAAAAACACCCCCATAAAAAGATATTACCATCTCCATGCTTTACTTTAGAAATGGTGTTATTTGGGTGATGAACTGTATTGGATTTCCGCTAGCCATATCGTTTGGTGTTGAGGCCAAATAATTCAATCTTGGTCTCATCTGACCATAACACCTTTTTCCCTGTGGTCAGATGAGACTAAAAGTGAATTATTTGGCCTCAACACTAAATGATATCTCTGGCAGAAATCCCATACAGCTCACCTGAATATGGGTGTAACATGTTACAAAAGGTGAACTTATTCTTTAACCCCTACTCTCTGAATATGGTCTTTTAGCCAGTTTTCTATCCATTGTTTTACCTTGAGTGTTAAAGTGGCTGTAAAAGCAGAAGGTTTTTTACCTTCGTGCATTCTATGCATGAAAGTAAAAAACCTTCTGTGTGCAGCTGCTTCCCAATACTTACCTGAGCCCCATTGTGATCCAGCAATGTGCTTGAGGGTCTCCGTTCTCCAGGGACTCTCCCTCCTCATTGGCTGAGGTCAATCACAGCCAATCAGAAGAGAGAGGGGGCAGGGCCATGCCATGGCTCCATGTATGAATGGACACACAGAGCCACGGCTCAGGACGCGCCTGCTCAGGTGCCCCCACAGCAAGCTGTTTGCTCTGGGGGCACTCGGCCGGAGGGGAGAGCTGAGAAGAGGAGGATTGGGGCTGCTTTGTGTAAAACCATTACACAGAGCAGGTAAGTATAACATGTTTGTTATTAAAAGAAAAAAAAAAGCTTGAGTTTAATATCACTTCAAGATTTGTTTTGACCTTGGACATGAAGGGGTAAAAGTGAGCCTGACAGGGGATCAACAAAGTAAAAAAGGCACAAACCTGTTAAAAAGCAGTTTAATACATACCTGTCCAGCAGCCCCTCTGCTTAAACTTTAAGCAGCATTAAACCCAAAACCAAAAATGTAAAATATTGATACTTACCAATCCTTAGATGTGGTGTCTTAGGCCTCTTTCACTCGGGGGATCTGTATGTCCGTTTTTCATCCTTCCGTTTTCGGATGAAAAACGGACATACATGTATCCCTATGGAGCGTCGGATGTCAGCGGTGACATGTCCGCTGACATCCGACCCGCTCTGAACCGAAATGTGTAACGGAGGAAAAACCTACTTTTCCATCCGTTTTCGGATCGGATGACGACCGACACTACGGTCCGTCATCATCAGATCCCCCATAGGGGAGAGCGGCGCTCTGACAGGTCCATCGCTGCACAGTGTGCAGCGATGGACCTGTCATCTTTCTGCTCAGCGGGGATCGGCGGAGCAATCCCCGCTGAGCAAGCGGGTGTTCACGGAGCGGATCATCACTGATCCGACCCGTGTGAAAGAGCCCTTAATGTCGTCTGTTTTTTTTTTTCTAAAATAAAAAGTCCTCAAGGTCTTTTAACCTTGTATAGAACACCGCGGTATGTGGAGTCACAGGTATGTGACTCAAAAATGCATCCAAAAAAAATAAGAACCTGGCTCTGGCTGTACTCTACTAACTACAAAGTATTATGATCAAAAATTACAATTTCCTAGAACAGTTGGCACCATTATGTAGCCATATCAAAAATCCTAAATCTTTATTGTTTACAAATCCTAGAAAAGACACAAAACAAACACAGACGTTGTCCTAAATAACACAATTGTCCTCATAAGGTGGTTTAAGCATGTTACAGTGCTTATAACACATAGCAGTTCAAATGATGGAGTCCAGCTATGGCCTAAGTTTTTAAAGGTTTATAGTAGAGATATGCAATTAGCAGACCTCCAGCTGTTGCAGAACTACAAATCCAATGAGGCATAGCAAGACTCTGACAGCCACAAGCATGATACCCAGAGGCAGAGGCATGATGGGACTTGTAGTTTTGCAACAGCTGGAAGTCCGCTAATTGCATATCCCTGGTTTATAGCAACGGTGGTCACAGGTCCAAGCATCCACATAAAGCTGTATACGTAGCCATCCAAACTTCAAGATATCAGTCTCGAGAGAGAGAGAGCTTGAGTAAGCAGGTGAGTGAAGGAGAACGCCTAACCGGTTTTGCCGGTCAAGCTGGCTGCATCAGGGGGACATTAGCCTCTGGGCCACAGCTGGACTCCATAGCTGGATTCCAATTGTTTGAACTGCTATGTATTATAAACTACGGAAAGATGAGTGAATATGACCCTGATTTGCAGAGGTTAATTACTCCATGACTCACCTGTTGGGTGTGGTCTATGCACAAACAAAGAACCAAATTAAAGAAAAAACAGCTGTAAAGTACAGACTTTATAAAGCAGGCAAAACAAGACCAGGCAGTGTAGTATGAAAAATTGATTAAAAACTATATGGAATAACATCCATGTGTATATTGCCAAACCTTCCAAAAATAATACAACACAAAACAATGATAAAAACAATCCCAGTGGTTGCCCAGGGTCATTGAAGATCCCCAGTGGATTATCTGACAGATGTTGGTTCTTGTGATATCCACTTATGTATCCGGTGAGATAAATGGTGTTGTATTGCTATAGAGTTTTGATGTGGAGTTTTGCATACAGGAGATGCTGCACCTGTGGTGTAGGAACACGAGGTGCGTCAATCATTTAAGTCTGTTAATGTTAGGAAATCGGCGGGTCCAGATGGGGTCCCAGGAAGGGTTGTTAAGGCCTGTGCTCACCAACTTGCAGGGGTTTTTATTAATATATTGATCGATCATTTTAATTGGCCACAGTTCCAACCAGCCTAAAATCTACTATTATTACTCCGATACCCAAAAAGGACTTTAGGCCGATTGCACTTACCCCGGTAATAATGAAGTGCTTTGAAGGTCTGGTTTTACAATGTATTAAGGCAGCTTTACCAGGTAGTTTTGACCCTCATCAATTTGCGTACAGACCCAATAGAGGCTACCGGGGATGTTATTGCTCTTGCACTACATGTGGCTTTAAGTCATCTGGAACATGTGGCTTTAAGTCATCTGGCAATTACGTCAGAATGCTGTTTATTGACTATAGTTCGGCTTTCAACACCGTTGTCCCAGATCTATTGGTGGAGAAGATGTTGAAGCTGAATTTGCCCCCTTCTCTTTGCTCTTGGATAAAGGACTTCCTGGTAGACTGCCAGGTGGTCAAACTGGGTAAGCATGTTTCTTCCCAGTGTGTGGTCAGCATAGGAGTACCACAGTTCTATACTGAGCCCCCTTCTTTACTCTCTATACACTTGTGATCGTACTCACTGCTTTTCTACAAATAGCATCATTAAATTCGCAGATCTAAACCACCATAGTAGGTTGCATCACAAGAGGAGATGAGAAGCATTATAGGAAAGAGGTGGCTAGTAGAGTGGCGTGAGGCAAACAATCTGTCCTTAAACACTGGGAAGACCAAGGAATTAATAATTGAATTTAGGAAGAGTAAGATTGACATGTTTCCACTTACCGTCAGAGGGGAATTGGTAGAGCAGGTATCTGTTTTTAGGTTTTCATGCATTAATATTTTGAAAATGTATCCTGGTCATCAAACATGACATCTGTCACCAAGAAGTGTCAACAACAATTATATTTCCTGAGACTTCTCAGGAAAAATGGCCAAGGGAAAAACATGCTATGCCTCATACACACGATCAGATTTTCCAAGGGGAAATGTGTGATGACAGGCTGTTGGTGGAAAATCTGACCCTGTGTATGCTCCATCGGGCAATTGCTGTCGGATTTTCCGCCAACGAATGTTGGCTAGTAGGTTTTCAAACGTGTGTACACAAGTCCGTCAGACAAAAGTCCAAAGTACAAACATGCATGCTTGGAAGCAAGGATGAGCCCTAAGTGGTCGGTCTTGTAAACTAGCGCTCGTAATGGAGAATTAACATTCGTGACGTGGCAAAATATGAAATCTCCAAATACAGAGCATATTCTCTTCTTCTTTAATGGGATAATAATGAAGCTGCTTTGCTGGTGATACTGATGGAGTTATTGCAAACTAATTTTCAAAGGCTTTTTTTTTCTAGTAATATCAAGAATAATATTATGCTTTTTTTTTTTAATTTGGGCAAGTTACCACAACACCATTATCCCATTGTTTTTAAGAAAAAAAGATACAACCATGTTGGTGTATCTTGTTAATTTTACATTGTATTTTTTAAAATGTAACTGCCTACTCCCAAACTGTCATTTGAAGTAAAACACATAGCCAAGTATTATTCTACACAATTATTTTATTGTGCATTAAAAAAAGGAAACAAAAAAATTAGACATGCTATCTGCCAATAGAACTTAACCAAAAAGTGCACTCTATGCATCCAAAAATATAACCAACTAAAATATAATCAAATCATTATTATTCAACCAAAAAAATAATGTCAAAGCAATAACTCCAAGGCCAATAATAAATAACATGTTATCTCCTCCGATTCCGCAGCATGGCTGGTTGACGAACGGCTGTTCAGAAACGAACTAAAAAGCGCAAACTGAAAATCGCGAAATGAAAAACACGAATCAACACTCGCCAAACTTCTACTAACACGACATTAGCAGAAGGAGCCCAAAGGGTGGTGCTAAAGTTATGAAAAACCACATAGTACGTCTAGTACATCACTACGTTCATAATTGTTGGCCAACAATTGTGTGGCCGTGTGTATGCAAGACAAATTTGGGCCAACGCCCTTCGGACAAAATTCCACGGTTTTGTTGGCCAACAATCCGATCGTGTGTACGAGGCTTTTGAGTCCTTCTATCGCTCTTCTATTGAGAGCGTGCTGACATATTGTATTTTAGCCTGGTATACCAACTGCACACTAGCAGAAAAAGCTTCCCTTCAAAAAATAATAAATGCTGCTCAGAAGGTTGTGGGCTGTAGTTTAATTTCTATAAGCCCGGGTTCACACATGTGCAGTGCGAATTGAAGCTCAGGTTTCACTGCGAAGATACAAATCAGTTATTCAAAGGTTCCTCTGCGTTTTAGCTGCGGATCAGTGAGCAGGGAGAGGGGGGAGAGGGAGGAGGTGTAGTGAGGAGAAGGAGAGAGTTTGTGTTCAGAACGGAATGCATCTGCGAATCAGATGCGTTCCCATAGAAGATAATGGGCTTGTAATTCGCACCGCACTGCCCAGAAAACACGCACGTTTTTTGTGCAATGCGCAGTGCGAATGCAACGCACATATGTGAACCAGATGCATTCAAATGAATGTCTTTTAAAATGTCCTGCGAAATTGGATGCTGTGTAAGCAAGTCCCGTTGTGTCAGCAGGACAGGCAAAATAGTGAGTGACCCGTCCCACCCTGCGAACTACCTTTTTGAACTCCTGCCGTCTGGCAGGAGGTTCAGAAATATAAAGGTGAGGACAAACTGATTTAAGAAAAGTTTCTTTCCAAGGGCTATCAAGGCCCTAAATAGTAATTTTGAATAATATTATTTAACTACAGGCGACCTGGCTTTGCTGTGGTGGCGGGGTTCTTTTTTTAGGATTTTTTTATGGGGGCAAAGTGTTTACATGAGTGTATGTTGAGGATGTTATATGTTTACATATGTGTGGAGCTTTTATAGAATTTCATTGGAATGACAATAAAGTATTTATCTTATCTCAGTTAGTGGCGTAAGGCCAGAGACAGGTTTTTATTACTTTTTGGATGCATTTTATTTTTTCGTTTTCTCTGTTTTCACCTGGTGATCTGGCCAGTATCACACCTCCTGTATTCGAGTGCCCCCACTAACATATTGAAGCCAAACCCCACACTTCAGTTACACAAAAGGTTTTTTTTTTTTGTGATAAAGGTTTTACATAAATAAATACAGGCTGATCATTGTAAGCACCCCTGTCAGTGGTAAATGGTTTGCCTCAACACTTATAACTGATATATTTGCAGGACAGCTTGTTCTGTTGAAAAACAACAGACTTACTGGCCAGATCACCAGGTGAAAACAAAAGCAGGCTGAACAAAAAAAAAAACTGAAGAGCTTGGGTGGAGTTGCTGTACTAACTATGCGTTGTTAGTACAGCAAACTTTGAGCTATTGTGTTTTGACAGGGGGACACCCCCCACCCCGCCAGAACACAGTGGTCAGCCGTTCAGCAGACCTTTTTCTGTCATACCCCTTTGATGGCTTCTGCCGGACCGCCTGTCGTACACATGGGCCAAATGTCGGCCGGTATCTATTGAACTGACTGAGGCCGCCTAATATTTGGCCCATGTGTAAAAAAGAAAATGAATGCAGCCACCACATCTAGGAATTGGTAAAATGCAATATAATGTTTGCCTTTGGGTTTAATACCACTTTATTTCTGTAGCAGGGCTCCTGGCACTGAACTATGCTTCTATGATTACATTACTCCTGAAGTAACAATGTTTGCTCCAAAACACATTCATCAATTTTACTAAATTGGAGTTTTTTTAATCACAAGGGTTTTTTTTTTTTGGGACATTCTACACTTTGTTGACATTTGAGGAGCTAGTGCTATATCTGAGGCAGACTACACCTTGCAATTTAATTGAGTCTTTTCATGTGAGTGCATTCCCAGCATTAGATATTGCTGCCTAATGCCCTGTACACATGAGCGGATTTTCCGTCGGAAAAAACTTGGATGGTTTTTCCGACGGAATTCCGCTCAAGCTTGCCTTGCATACACATGGTCACACAAAAGTTCTCTGAACTTTCGACCGTCAAGAACACGGTGACGTACAACACTACGATGAGCCGAGAAAATGAAGTTCAATGCTTCCGAGCATGCGTCGAATTGTTTCCGAGCATGTGCAGGAATTTTGCGCGTTGGAATTTGTACAGACGATCGCATTTTCGGATAGGAACTTTTTCCGACTGAAAAATTGAGAGCCTGCTCTCAATCTTTTGCTGGCGGGAATTCCCGCCAGCAAAAGTCTGATGGAGCATACACACGGTCGCATTTTCCGACCAAAAGCTCTCATCAGTCTTTTCCGATCGTGTGTACGCGGCATTAGATGTGATTCTCTTTCACTTACCAGCAGTCAAAGATCACTTATTAGCAAGTGAAGTTCATTCTTGGAGCCAACAATTCTTTCAAAGTCAAGTTCAATGATATACAACATTGTGTTTTCTTGGTCACCTTAAAAGGTGAGCACTATTTATTCTGTAAATTTGATTTTTGGATCAGTGGGTACTCTTAGGCCTTGCTTACACAGGGCCTTTTAATCTGTGCCCCATGCAGGGCCGTGTTTACTGTGCAGGTGCATGGCTCCGAGCGTACCCTGGGTGTGTTCAAGGCCGTACACCTGCACTGATATCACATTGGGAGTGGTGGCTGTATACGTGCAGCTGCTGTGTCCCAATTGACAGCAATGGGACTGCAGTCACGGGGATGCACGCAACACTTGTGCATCCATGTGCCAGTGAAACACAGCCGTGTACGGGGCATGGATTAAAACACCCCATGTGAATGGAGCCTTAGAAGCACCCCTTTTTCTTTTATTTCTTTTTAATTTACATCCTTCTGTGGGAGATATCTGGTGGCTGCTAAAAGAGTATCCAACTTATGCCATGTATTACACAGCAGGAGCAGCTGTCAAAATGCAAACTTCTGTAGGTATCAGTGCAGTTCTGAGTGTGTCTTAACCCTCGTACACACGGTACAAAAATCAGAAGGGGATTGTCGTTTGACAGGCTGTTGTCCGAAGTTCTTACCGTTAGTACGCTCCTTTCAACAATTGTTTTCCAATTTTCGGCCAACAAATGATGGATGACAGGCTGAAAAAAATTATGAAAATACCAAGGGAAACAGGTACAAAAAGTTCTCAGTACATTTGAATGTCATTTTAAAGTGGTTCAAGATTTTGTTTGCTTTTAATATTGAATTTTGGAATGAATGGACTTTACTGAATGAAAACAACATACACTGTTCGAAATTTGTATATTCAAGAAAAATTTTCCATCCTGTTGTTTCGGATTTTCTTGTTGCTGCAGTTGAAAATGAACGTCGATTTAATCCCACTAATGATTAGAAATACGAATGTCAACTTCACCCCACCTAATGATTACAAAAACAAATGTCAATTTCACCCCGCTAATGATTAGAAAAACGAACAAATGATTTTACAACAAAAAATGTTGAATCAAATTCTACCAATGTATGTCCAGCTTTAGACCAACAATCCAGGAGAAGTAAGGGGGCTGAATATTGGAATAGCATAGTCATTACATTGGTTATAAAATCATTGATGGCATTCATAGGTGTGGCGGTCCAATGAACCCAGACAGGGATGTTAAGTGGGGATCAAAGGTGGAGATCCTTCTCATCTGCCATTTAAGCATAAGGTACTCAAACCATTCTCCTTAATCCTGCCACTAGTTAATAGTTGAAAAACAATGGTCCTGTTAAGCTGAATGAGATCCGTCACATGCATCAAGTTATAATTAGTACCCTTGAATGGTCCCTACAGTAGATAATGTTCCCACTGCTAATGGATGCCCTACAACACCAAATGAACTCGTATTTTGAATTGTCTATATGGTGAAGTGAGTCTCCTAGAAAACCATGCCTCTTAATCAAATTAGCTACACCATTTATATGAATTGGTCACACCCACACTTCACCTGCCACTACTTAAAGCTGAACTTAACTCACTTAAACAAGATTTTATTATTTTGTTCCTCCCTTCGGCACAAATGCTATAAACAATATTAAAATTTTTACCTTTAGGCTGGGTTCAAACGTATGCGAATTGGATGCGGATCTAGCCGCATCCAATTTGCATGACAGGAGATTGTGACCGACTCTTAATGGAGCCGGTTCACACATTTCCGTGGCGGCCGCTGAGCGGATTGCACAGGGGTCCTGTGCATCTTAGGCTCTGTTTCAGGTCTGAATTCAGGCAATTTGGGCTTGATTCGTTATTAAAACTGAGAACGAGGACGTACCGGACCCCCTGCTGTGAGCCGCATCCGTATTAGGTGTGAGCCCAGTCTGATGTTTGTTTTTGTGCCCCGCTGTCTCCTGGGATTGCTACATCACCGCTGTGCCACAAGGCAGTGTATTATTAAGCTGCAACACATCTGTGCACACATGGCTGATTTCTGTCTATGCAAACAAATGCCACTAAGCACTATAGTACTCGCCTACTGGAAGCTGGCAGCACTTGTGTGCATGCGTATGAACCCACCTCACTTGCGCATATGCACTACCAGTCTCTACCAGCACCCAAATACCTGAAAGAAACCGGCAGCACATATACACACGCATTTTTTTTAAGAATGGTGGTGTGGAAGAGGGGGGCATGCAAACGTGGTTTGGTTTCACTTTACCCACCCTTGTAAACTTCTCCCTGGGTTGACGTCTCTGTATAAAGTAAATAAATAGAGAGGGGTGTCAAGGGTTACAAAGCCATGGGGCCACTTTTCTAGTTGTTCCTGTGGGCCAGACATTCTTGTTTCACTACTGTGTGAGGTTTTAACCCCAAACAAGTGAAACAAGAATATTGCTGTGGTCGAAGTGGCAAGACATCTGATATGCACATACTTGTTATGTCATTAATGAAATACCAGGTTGGAAAGCAAGGATAAGAATGGCAGCCTGTGTGGTTGCCACCCGTTCAAATAAGTCAGCAGCTTCCATACTTCTGTATCTCTCAGCTATCTGAGCTAAAGGTATGTAGGGAAAGGCCATGCCTGCAGTTACACAGACCATTAGGAATTCTTATGCAAAAATATATTGGTTTACTCCAGAAACATTGTTTCCATTACTATTACTTTAGGGCTCATTCATATGTAAGGTTTGCTGGGGTCAAAACCCTCAGATAAGCCAAGCTTTTACTACCTTCCAACCGCTACCCCCTTTAGCTGCAAAGGCAGTGCTCAGGATTGTACATACATTATACCTAGGGTTGCCACCTCATCCCTTTAAACCCAAACACACATTAATGACACAGGTTCTGTGGCTGGTTAAGGTGGTAATTAAACTCACTTGGTGTAACACATATGTGTTCAGGTTTAAAGGGATGAGGGGGCAAATCTAATTATACGCCCTGTTGTTTTCAAGTGAATGGGACTGAATCCAAATACTGTATCCATGTATGAATAAATAGGCTATTAGACAAATCAAATGGTATGAAATGGCCGCCCACATGCAGCGCTGAAAATAAATGTTGAACAGTCTATTAGGTGAAGAGAAGAGATGAGGTCCCTGCACCAACTTAAGTGTGAAATGAAAACACACCACACCACACCACAGTGCCAAATCCAATCTCTTTACCAGAAATAAAAAACACCAGCATGTAACAGGATCTATCGGCAACTCCAACATCAAGGACTTCAAAGAATGGATGTGTGCTGTGGCAGCATCGCAGGACAGGCTGACATCAATCACCTCTTTCCAAAACGAATTCAGGTAGTACATGCGATATCCAAATTCCCTTATAGCATTCCCCCAAATCATGGGACCGATATCACCAGTTCAAATTAATGTATTTGAAGAATATTATTAATATCTAATATTCTTGTATCTCAGAGGCGCTTCCGGATGAATAGAATTGATAGTCAAACTGACTTAAAACAAAGTGTGAGTTTATTGTCACACAATTGGCATCATAAATACAATGTAAAAAATATAATAGTTCAGTTCAATGTAGGTAAAAATATATGAAATAGAATAAAAAGTTATAAAGCTGTAATAAGCTTATGAAAGCATGTGTGCTTCATGGCTGCTGTCTGTCTCCATGCTGTCTTGTGTGTCGTTCAAAAAGAAGCAGGAAATGACGTTCTTAGTCTTCTGGCAGCATTCAGCTGTGCCAACTTGTCAAAGTGTCTTGTGATCATGTCGGTGTCATCTATCCTAGTGTTTGTGTGTGTGTCTGTCTGACCTTCAATATGGAAGCATTGGCTTTATATGTTACATGTGAACGTGTGAACGTCATAACCTCACACCAACCTGTATGGCACATATTCATATCTGCTAACTTCAGCAATATGCTATACAAGAGAAGATTCTAACTCAGAGTCATATATAGCATTGGATTGACAAGTCCACATGTAACACTCCATACTTGAAGTAATGGGCTGATCATGTAATGTCATATAACCAAACATCTACATAATATGAACACATTTTACCAACTTTACATTAACTATATACTAGTACTTATTAATATGACTGAAACTACAAACTAACTTAACTTAACAGTATATAATCCACAATGTATATTCCTTTAGCTACATGGACATGTGTCTATTTTTGTCTTCTCATGACATTCTATACCAAGAAACTTTAAATGTCATACTCAAATTGGCTACACCAGAAAAATCCAGCAATGCTCAGCTTTAGAAGAAGAATCATGTCAAATCAATTGATCAAGGTCATTCACACATACTCTATTTATTATGATTAATCATAAAACCAAATATGTTTTGCAAGCTTGCCATGAATATAACACCTATAAGTGCCGAATTATGAATTTGGAATAATATTCTAACAGTATTCTTCTTGTACTAGAATGGTATTTCCTAGTGTTATTCTATGTGTGTTGTACTTTCAATCGAACTGTCAAGCCATCAAATGGATGGTGTCATAACTGATCACATGTGCAGCATCGTGGCAACTGCAGAAAAAGAAACTAAGATGGCAGCTTCCTTGGCTCTTTTATGTGATAACATGGAGCACAGTTATTGCTGTCAAAGCATTTGCCTTGTCCCCAATCTTTCTGAAGTCTCTGCACCTTGTTGTAAAGATAGTAGGCTTTCATTAAATGATAAAGCAGCAGCTTAAGGAGGACCAGAACTATGGAAGCTGTGGGGTTTATTGGTATTGTATTACCATATAAACAATAATATGTATTGCTTATCCATATTAATATTACTACTTTAATAATGCAAAGTAACCAAACACTTTTTTTATACCTGTAAATAGTTCAGCCATTACAGCTCAAATAATTAAAGCGGAGTTCCACCCAAAAGTGGAACTTCCGCTTTAAGTACTCCTCGCCCCCTGACATGCCATTTTTTTGGGGGGAGTGGGTACCTGGTTTTGAGAGGGACTTCCAGTCCCGCTTCCTTCTTCCGTCTTCTGGCCGTCTAGGCGACTCCTCCTCTTCACCTAGGCGACCCCTCCCTCCCTGCAATCTTCTAGGACACGTCACAGGTCGCAGAAGATTGCTTTGCCACTGACAGAGTGCAGCGCAACTCGCGCATGTGCAATGCGCCCCCGGCTGTTCAGCCAGGCGCCCAAACTTACAATGCCGGCAGGAGGGGGAGAGTGGGACAGGTGAGTGTCTGTTTATTAAAAGTCAGCAGTTATACTTTTTGTAGCTGCTGACTTTTAATAAACTTAAAGCTGTTGTATACCCGCTGAAATTTTTTTTTTTTTTTTTTACCCCTGTAAAGCAAAAGCCATAATGAGCTAGTAAAGGGTAGAACCTACCCTACCCTTCTACCCGCATACTAGCTCATTATGAAATACCTAAGAATGAGGCGTCGGTATCTTACCTGGTCCACGCCGAGGTAGCTGACATGTTGCCGCGGCGTGTCTTCTGGGTATCGCGGTTCCAGCGCTGTGAGTGGCTGGAGCCGCGATGTCATCACTCCCGCGCATGCGCGCGGGAGATTTCTTTCCCGGCAAGGTCCAGCAGTTGCCGGGCCTTCAGCCGAGAATCCCCTGTGCGCATGCACCACTGCAGTCAGCGGATCATGGCAACGGGAATATCTCCTAAACCGTACAGGTTTAGGAGATATTTTTTTTACCTACAGGTAAGCCTTATTATAGGCTTACCTGTAGGTAAAAGTTAAAAAAAAAGAGTATACAACCGCTTTAACAACCAGTGGAACTCCTCTTTAATAAAAAAAACATATTGTCCCATTCCGCAGAAGGGACAAAAAAAACACACAGTAGAGGACTGCGACAATTGGGCAGGAGGGATGTGTCTTCTTCTGTCACCGCTGCTTCAACAACTAACTTCTTATTTCTCTTTATAGGTTCTTCAGATCACCTGACCAACTGACTGAAATTTCCAGAAGGCTAACTGTCACATGACAGGTATTTAGCTTGTTAAAATAATGCAACTGTTTAAACAGCCCATGCCGTGCATGGGCAGGAAGTGAGCGGGGGCTTCCTGTCTATCCCGCTTAGGCCCAATTCACATCTATGCATGCTGCTTTTGAGCGTTTCTGCAGTGCTTTTTGCGGTGCTTGCCGAGTTTTTAGACATGCGTTTTTACAGCGATTTGCGTTTTTCTACACTGTATATTGCTGGTTGCTAAGGAGAGGGCCAGGAAGCCAGCCGCCGCGTCCTTAACAACAGATGAGTCATCAGCTGTCAGCAGGCTTCCCCGCCTAATGTAAAATAAAAGAATTGGCGGTTTAAAAAAATTGTTAAAAAAAAAAACAGTGTGCCCCCCCCCCAGGTTCATACCAGGCCCTTGGTTCTAGTATGGATTCGGAGGGGACCCCCCCCCACGCCAATTTTTTTTTTTTTAAATGGCGTGGGGTCCCCTCCAAAATCCATACCAGATCCTTATCCGAGCATGCAGCCGGCAGGTTAGGAAAGGGAGGGGACGAGCAAGTACCCCTCCTCCTGAACCATACCAGGCCACATCCCCTTAACATGGGGGGTGGGTGCTTTGGGGCAGGGGGGCTTGTAAAGGGGGCTTTCAGATTCCGATAAGCCCCCCACCCGCATGGGGGCAAGGTGTTTTGGGGTAGGGGACTCGTCCCCTCCCTTTCCTGACCTGCCGGGCAGCATGCTCGGAAAAGGGTCAGGTATGGATTTTGGGGGGACCTCACGCTATTTAAAAAAAAAAATTGGGCAGGGGAGGGTCCCCTCCGAATCCATGCTAGACGCAAGGGCCTGGTATGGACCTGGAGGGGGAGGGCACGCTGTTTTTGTTTTCACAATTTTTTTTTAGCCAGCAATTCTTTTCTTTTTTTTTTTACATTCAGCGGGGAAGCCCGCTGACAGCTGATGACTCATAGGTTGTTAAGGACACGGCGGACGGCTTCCTGGCCCCCTCCTTAGCAACAGCTATATACAGTGTAAAAAAAAAAAACCCAAAACGCAAATTGCAGCAAAATCGCATCAAAATCACGGTAAAAACACGGCACTTGCAATTTTGATGCGGGTCCATTGAAGTCTATTACATGCAAAACGCTACATTTTGAGGGAAGAAAGTCACTAACCTTTACAAAAACGCGGAGGCACAAAAATGCATTGATGTGAACATTTTCCATAGGAACCCATGTTAAAAAATGTCCCTGAATTTCTGCAAAATGCATCAAAAAATGCATTACTGTGCATAGAGCCTCAGTCTCGCTTGTTCCAGTGTCCTCTCATTGTTCTTGTTAGGCAGGTGAGTATAACTTAATGCAGTGTGGCCAGGGCTGTATTTAAGGCAGGGCAAAAGGGGCAGCTGCCCTGGGCCCTGTGATTGTTGTGGGGCCCAAAGCAGCTGCCTCATACTTGCCAACTACCCCAGTTTAAATTCCCTTGTACCTTGAAGTTTTAGTCCTGTGCTGTGTCCCGATATCTCAGTGTGAAGTGCTGGTACTAATGCTGCCCAGCTCTGCCCTATTGTTGTGTACAGATGACTCACCTGCAGACCCCTGTGTTTACATGTAAATAACCGGCATTTATATGTAAATAGCGGTGGCAGTCATAAGTAAATAGCTGCGGCCGGCGGCATTGATATGTAAATAAAGGTGGCATTCACATGTATATCATGCCCCCCTGCAGTGAGGAGACAATGTGTTGTAACCTCTAGCAACCAATCAGTGAGCAGTATTACTGTACAGTAATCTCTAGCAACCAATTAACAAGCAGAAATCATGTGCTGTAACTTCTAGCAACTAATCAGTGAGCCGTAATGTGTGCTGTAACTTCTAGCAACCAGTCAGTAAGCAGTAATGATATGCTGTAACCACTGGCAACCAATCACAATCGCTGCCTGATCTGATACAGTAAACTGATTTTAAGTCTAGCTGCTATTTATTATATGTCTCAGAGCAGGTGGAGAGTGAAATTGCATGGGGGGGGCCCAAGAAAATTTTTGCCCAGGGTCCAATCAATATTAAAGACGGCCCTGAGTGTGGCGCACTGTTTGTTGGTTGGATATCTGGTGATCATTGCTGACTGGAGTAGGCGGTCTTCCAGGGGGTTCATTCATACAGAACACATATTGATTTATTTTTTAATAGGAGATCAATAGGATTCGCTAAGAGGTTGCACACTATTCATTAATTAGTATGAATTACTGGTTAGATGAGCACATAGGTGTGTGCAGCCTATTGCATTAGGGTGTGCAGCCCAAAGCTCAAACACACATGCCTTTCTCTATGGCCTCAGTTGCATGGGACGGTGAATGAATGGGAAGTGTTCTGTGCTGAGCAGCTTCCAATTCATTCACAAACTGAAGCATAGTAAATACAGTTTACTATGCTTCATTTATGAATAGACACAGTGAGTGTGTTCATTTAGAAAAGGAAGGGGCCAGTAAATTACATACTTACTAGCCCTTTCCCCTGCTGTCCATCCTGAAACACCCCCCGCAGCAGCCGGGGGAGAAGAGAGGTGGGAAGCCAGCAGCACTGCCGACGGGGGCATCACAGGAAATGCCCAGGCAGTAGGGGGAATTGGCACCGCATATAGTGATTAATGTGTGCCCAGGCACACCTGGCACACCCCCTGCGCACACCTATGCATGAGCACCTTAATCTATTTATCAATTATTACCTTCTTGGAAGGAATTTTTCACTTATTTATTTGTATGAATAAATTGTATAAATTGTACAAATTGTGATTTTTTTTTTTTTTTTGGTTTGCACTAGCACTTTTGGAAGGAATCTTTCACTTCTCTATTTATTTATATGAGAAAATTGTGGTTTATTCTTTTTTATTTGTGCTTATTTGTGCTTTTGTTTGCACAAGCACTCACACTTCAGGTATATGAGGTATATGCAGTACTGATCAGTGTATTCTGAGAGCAGATAAGTCCCCCTATGTCAGAATACAATAGCACAGCAGGGAGGATTACACACAATTGAGGTGGATGGGGGAATCCGTTTGGTTTTTTTTTTTCTTTTGATCAGCCCACTTGCTGATCAAAAAAAAGAATAAAATAAAAACAATCCATACTGTATTTGGCCAGACTAAATTCACAGCATAAAGTCTCCTACTGACTTATCCGGCCATCGCTCTGCACCAAGGACTTGCTTCACATCATTTCACCTACAAGAGACCCATTTCCATATCCCATGTTGGATATATAGAATACTGTATACATAGCTCCCAACAGTCCCTGATTTCGAGGGATTGTCCCTCATTTGGAACAACATCCCTCTGTCCCTCTTTCCTCCTCATCTGTCCCTCATTTTGTTCTGATCTCTATAGTTGTATAAAAAATGGACTATTTATCGTTCAAAAAGTGTTTCCCAGTGCTAAACCTTTCATCTGATTTCTAAATTGCTGCATTTGTAAAAGTCAAAAGGCAGTATAAAGGAATAGTAGTGGTAAAAAAAGCACTTGCAGGTTTGACTAATGCCCCGTACACACGGTCGGACTTTGTTCGGACATTCCGACAACAAAATCCTAGGATTTTTTCCGACGTATGTTGGCTCAAACTTGTCTTGCATACACACGGTCACACAAAGTTGTCGGAAAATCCGATCATTCTGAACGCGGTGACGTAAAACACGTATGTCGGGACTATAAACGGGGCAGTGGCCAATAGCTTTCATCTCTTTATTTATTCTGAGCATGCGTGGCACTTTGTCCGTCGGATTTGTGTACACACGATCGGAATTTCCGACAACGGATTTTGTTGTCGGAAAATTTTATATCCTGCTCTCAAACTTTGTGTGTCGGAAAATCCGATGGAAAATGTGTGATGGAGCCTACACACGGTAGGAATTTCCGACAACAAGGTCCTATCACACATTTTCCGTCTGAAAATCCGACCGTGTGTACGGGGCATGATTGTTTTTTTGTATAATTCTCCTTTAAGGGGGCGTGGCAGGGGGCGTGTCCTATGCCTACACACTTTTGCTAATAGGTGTCCCTCATTCCCATCTCAAAAAGTTGGGAGGTATGTTGTATATACTGTAAATAAAGAGAAGGTATGCCTGGAGGGAGCCTATTCCTCCATCAGCTTCTAGAGCTGCCTGTACTAAGCTAGCCATTTACAAACCTAAAGTAACATACACAGAAAAGTAAAACATAAAAGCAACTTGTATTTTTTAACCTTTAGCAATTCTCAGATTGCAGGATAGGTAAAGCCACCCACACCTGCAGAGAAAGAGAACAAAGCCATACTACAAGAGCGCAAACAGAATTGTGTTTGGTTATAGATTTATGTCTACTTAATAAAAACTTTCAGGAGCCAATGGCATGCCTTGTCACACTTCCTGCTTGGTAACTGCTACCCCTCTGTCTCTGTCACCTAGTAACCAGTCTAAACAAACGCCACAACAGCATAAAGTCTCCTACTGACGGATCCTGTCACCTCTCTGCACTAGGGACTTGCTTTACATCATGCCACCTACAAGAGACCCATTTCCATATCCCAGATATGAAAATGATACCTCCTTCCAGGGAAAGGAAACACAGGTATGATTTTTGTCACCTGCTAGCTCATCTAAAAAGAGTATTCGCAAAGATCTGGCTGAAAGTGACGTCTCTGTGTAGCTTGTGCTGAATGCTCAGAGGAAATCTATCTACAAACTAGAAGCCTGTATTATGCTATTTTTTTGTTGCTATTTGCTCTGAAGTTTTTTTGTTTTTTGCTATTGACTAATGTGAATGAAATAATATGAAAATCTGCTAGTGTTTGCTGTAAACCAATGTGGGGGAGACATTACAAAAATCACTTGTACTAATTTGCAAGCATATTACACAGTACGTCTCCTAGGCTCCTTTCCTCCTGGCAGAAAAAATGCCTGACGCATGTAAACTTGTGTGGCACCTTTAGACCCCTTTCACACTGAGGCTTTTTCAGGTGCTACAGTGCTAAAAATAGCGCCTGTAAAGCGCCTGAAAAAAGCCTCAGCTGCAAACCCAGTGTGAAAGCCCGAGGGCTTTCACACTGGGGCACTGCGCTGGCAAGACGTCACAAAAAGTCCTGCCAGCAGCTTCTTTGCAGCGGTGGAGGTGCGGTGAATACACCGCTCCTCCCCATTGAAAACAATGGGGCGGCACTGCTAAACCGCTGGCAAAGCTCCACTGCAGCGGCGGTTTGCGGGCGGGTTTAACCCCATTTCAGTCACTAGCGGAGGGTTAAAACCACCCCATTGGCGAGCAAATAGCGGCGCTTTACTGCTGACGCCTGGGGCGGCTCAGTGTGAAAGGGGTCTTAGGCATGTTAAACACTTGGGCGTTAATTCATTTCATTGACCAAAATAATCATTTATTCTGGCCACTGAAATAAATTAATGCTCAAGTGCTAAACACACCCAGCACTTAAGCGCATTTAGACATTTAGGCGCATAAAGTGTTTTTTCTGCCAAAACTCTGAGGCTCTGGCTGTGGGCTTTCTTTTCCTGCCTCTAAACTCCTCTAAACACCTATGGGGTTGATTTACTAAAGGTAACAGTCTGTACACTGCAAGTGGACCCGCAAGTGTACTTCAAGTGCAGTTGCTCTAGATCTGAGGGAGACATGAAAGGAAAATTAAAAACTGCAATTTTGCTTGCGCATGATTGGATGATAGAAATCAGCAGAGCTTCACCTCATTTTAGAGCTTCCCCCTCAAATCTAGAGCAACTGCACTTGTAATGCACAGTATATTTGCCTTTAGTAAATCATCCTCCCAGGGTGCATGGACACATAAGGGTTTATTTACTAAAGGCAAATAGACTGTGCACTTTGCAAAGTGCAGTTGTACTCTGCAAGAGCAGTTGCTCCAGAGCTTAGTAAATGAGCAGAAGCTCTGTTAACTTCCATCATCCAATCATGTGCAAGCAAAACTTCAGGTTTTTTTTATTTTCCTTGCATGTGATTGGATATTCTTTTCGAATTGAAGCTTTCCTCAGTTACTTAGTCCTGGAGCAATTTTTGTTTAAAAAAAAAGGGGGTGGAGAGATGAAGTTACACTCTGCAGGACTCAGCACATAGGAACAAAGCAACAGAGCTGAAGCTGTCAATCAGCTGGAGGTCCCTCCCATCACCTTTTTCTCTTGGTGTCAGGAAAACTTAGTGCTCTTAACTGAGACAAGTACACACTATAGAGGGATATGCTTTGTTCATATTTCATGTCTGAGGTTTACAACCACTTTACTGGTGATGTTTTCCAATACCCCCGTTTTTGTGTGTACCTTGGCCCTATCTCAGTGTATTTTTAAAGTATTTTAGTTTTTTTGTGACAGAACCTGCTAAATTCATTAACATTGTACAATGTCTCCCATTGAAGCATGAGTTGGCATATAGGGACAATGCCTGCAGCAAAAAAAAAAGATCTAGATTCCAAAAAATGTGGTGCTGAAGTCATGGCACAGTAAATGCGTGTAATTAATGATGGCCAAAAGATGGCCAGAGAAATATGACCCTTTCCCCGGAAGGGCCCCCCCCCCCCCCCCTTTTATCATCACCCTTTTTTTTTTCATTCAATTTGCAAATTGCAACCTTACTTACATTACATTAAAAGTAGGCTTTACTTTAGCATATTTATATTTACATTTCAGAGTTACCAAAAAACATTCAATTTAACAAGTCGTGAAGATCCCTGGAACCGTCTTAATGCAACTCCGACCCTATCAAGTGCAAGACGGTCTGCTTATTACAATGATCCTGAGGTAAGCAATCTATAATGACTAACAAACCAAAAAAGATTGTGCCTTTAATAATAATATCTAAGAGCCCCGTAGACACAACCATAACGGCCTTCACTTCTCACAGTACATTCATGGATACCATACTGCACTTACAAATATATTCCCAATTTAAAGAGTTCTATGATCATAGCATACACATTTTATAACATCAGCATTGTAAGAATAATACAAACAATAGGTATTTTTCTGGCAATTCAATATAAGCTTACCTAAAAAAATCTCCTCACATGTGGTGAATTCGGCCAATTTCTCGACCATGTCTTCCCACAACTTCCTGTATTACCTGCATGTTTTGTACTTATTCCACCTCCTGACACTCCCCCTCTCAGCAGCACTGTAGTTCAGAAGGCAGGCTCTGTGAAGAGTGTGACATAGCAGTGCCTACTGACAGGGCATAGTGCAGCAGTACCCAAGTATCCACTGCAGCCCGGGGGCCAAATGCGGCCTTTTACCTGCCGTTATATGGCCCTTGGGGCACTATTTCATCCACTAACACCAACAATGGAGCAGAATTCCTTCCACTGACACCAACGATGGGGCAGAATTCCATCCATTGACACCAATGATGGGGCATTATTCCTCCCCCTGACAACAATGATGGGGCAGAATTCCTTCCATTGACACCAACGATGGGGCAGAATTCCATCCATTGACACCAATGATGGGACATTATTCCTCCCCCTGACAACAATGATGGGGCAGAATTCCTTCCATTGACACCAACGATGGGGCAGAATTCCATCCATTGACACCAATGATGGGGCATTATTCCTCCCCCTGACAACAATGATGGGGCAGAATTCCTTCCATTGACACCAACGATGGGGCAGAATTCCTTCCATTGGCACCAACGATGGGACAGATTTCCTTCCATTGACACTAACAATGGGGCACTATTCTTCCCAATGACACCAAAAGATAGGGCATCGTTTACTTCCACTGGATGCCAAGACATTTCTACTCCCACTGGCCCTAGTCCGGCCCCCCTAAAGTCTGTAGGATAGTAAACTGGCCCTTTGTTTAGGATATTTGGAGACCCCTGGCATAGTGAATTTGTGTTACAGAATACAAGAAAGTAAATGTGTGGGGATTTTCGCAAAGTAAGCTAAATTCAAGATCACTCTGTTTAACCACTTCTCGCCCGACATATAGCAATATGACCTGCGCAAAGTGGTTCAGTTATCCTGACTGAAAGTCATATGACGTCCAGCAGGATAAGCCCACGGGGGCGCGCAGCGTGGAGATCGGTGGTGTGTCAGTCTGACACATCACATCTCCAATCGAGGTAAAGAGCCTCTGAAGGAGGCTCTTTACCACGATATCAGCTGTGTCCAATCACAGCTGATCACACTGTAAACAGGTGCCTCCTTCAGAGGCTCTTTACCTCGATTGGAGATGTGATGTGTCAGACTGACACACCACCGATCTCCACGCTGCGCGCCCCCGTGGGCTTATCCTGCTGGACGTCATATGACTTTCAGTCAGGATAGCTGAACCACTTTGCGCAGGTCATATTGCTATATGTCGGGCGAGAAGTGGTTAAACGGAGTGATCTTGAATTTAGCTTACTTTGCTGAATATTGACTTTGACAGGTGTGAGTAGAGGAAAGCCGATCGGCTGCTTGATTATCAGTGCAGCCACCTTGAGGATGCCCACCCAGGAGCACCAGGGATGCCCACCCATGACCACCAGGTATGCCAATCAGTGCCCAATAGGGATGGCACTGTGCCCATCAGTGATGCCTGCCAGTGCCCCCTGATCAGTGCTGCCGAAAAGTGCCATCTATCAGTGCCACCCATCAGTGCCCATCAGTGCCACCCGTCAGTGCCCATCAGTGCCACCCGTCAGTGCCCATCAGTGCTGCATATCAGTTCCACCTATCAGTGCCATCAGTGCTGCTTATCAGTGCCCATCACTGCTGCATATAAGTGCCTCATCATCAGTGCCACCTCATTAGTGCCAATCAGTACTGCCTCATCAATGCCCGTCAGTGCAGCCTCATCAGTGCCCATCAGTGAAGGAGAAAATGTACTTATTTACAAAGTTTTGTAACAGAAACGAAGAAAAACTTTTTTTTATTTGCAGTGCAAAAAATAAACACCCTAGTGGTGATCAAATACCACCAAAAGAAAGCTCTATTTGTGGTGGGAAAATGATAAAAATATCGCTTGAGTGCTGCGTAGCAATTGTCATTCAAAATGTCATAGCGCTGAAAACTGGTATGGCCAGGAAGGTGTATAAGTGTCCTGTATTGAAGTGGTTAATTGTAGTAGGCTAGAAATAATTGAAATACAATGTGGAAATGGATATATGATTTTATATTTTGACCATAGATTCACTTTAAAACTTGATGTTAGGCCCACATTCAATGTATTATAAAAACACAAAGACATGAGCTATTCCAACCTTCCCACTGAGGAAAACTATGAAATAATTTCTGTAACAAGCCACATACATAAAAATATTTTCAGTAATGTGTCTTACTCTTGTTTTATAGTCTCCAGCTGACAGTTTAGACTTCAATTTAAAGTCCATGTACAACCATCATGAAGGCCTCTTGAAGAACCGCAATGAAACGCTATTCCAGGTGGAGACATTCACAGACAACCATGGGTGAGTCAAAAATGATAACTAAGAAGATCTGTCCACAGAAACTGCCAATAATTAATACTTGTGCAAAGGTTTCAACTCTGAATTCTTGGTTTGATGCAGAGGACCAATTCATCATGCTCTGATAGCAGTTAAAGGATTATTGAACCTAAGAGCAAAAATTGTAATATGTTGCAGCTTACCGGTAATTAGACATGGTGGCTGTGTTAGCTTTCATTTTTCAGGTTAAAAACATTTTTTAACAAATACAGAAAATACTTGTTGTTTTTTCTGGAAATGCCAAGTGTGCTTGTCACTTCATGTGAGCTGACCTGAAAGCAAAAAAAACAATCTGTAAATGACTTATTCCCCCATCCCCTATGTAATGAAGATAAACAAAGGAAGACGTGTTTAAAGTCCAGCCCCGGGGCTCCCTTCATAGATATAGTGGGAGAGTGAGCATAGCCACCCAGGAACAGAACATGTGGTATTTGCAGAATTACCAGGTGAAAATAATTAAAGAAAAAAAGCCTGATAAAAGAAAACAAATACCGTTACCTCACCTAAAGACTGTAAGGCCCCTTTCACACGACGGACCGTTCAGGTTCGCCTGTCAGTTTTGTTGGCGACCTGAACGGGCACTCCATGTTAGCCTATGGAGCGACGGATGTCAGCGGTGACATGTCCGCTGACATCTGACTCGGTCCGATCCGTTAAAATCAGACGGATGGCCCTACATTCATATCCGTCGCTGGCGGATCGGATCGGGTGAGATCTGATGAAAACGACATGCTGTCCATTTTCGTCCGATCTCTCCATAGCAACCAGCGGCGCTCGACAAGCCCCTCCCCGCTCAGTGAGCAGAGAGGGACCTGTCATCTGCCGGCCCAGCGGAGATCAACGGAGAGATCTCCCGCTGAGCTGGCGGACTCCGTGGTAGCGGATCCACCTCGTGTGAATGAGGCCTAAGCTGTTTTTTTTTTGGTTTAGATCCACTTTAAGGGCCCTTTCACACTGGGGCGTTTTGAAGGCGCTATCGCGCTAATAATAGGGCCTGCAAACCGACCCAAAAGTTGCGCTGCTTTGATTCCAATGTGAAAGCCCCGAGGGCTTTCACACTGGAGCGGTGCGCTAGCAGGACGGGAAAAAAAGTCCTGCTAGCAGCATCTTTGGAGCGGTGAAGGAGCGGAGTGTATACCGCTCCTTCACCGCTCCTGCCCATTGAAATCAATGGGACAGCGCGGCTATACCGCCGGCAAAGCGCCTCTGCAGAGGCGCTTTGCGGTGGTTTTTAACCCTTTTTCGGCCACTAGCGGGGGGGTAAAACAATAGCGGCGCTTTACCGCTGACGCCGCCCCCGCCACAGTGTGAAAGGGCCCTTAGGCAAATCTGAGCTGAGAGAAATATGGAGACTGCCATAGCTGATCACCTTTGCAATGAATGCAAATGAATTCTGCTCTATAACATTGAAATAATGTTAAACACTGCATTCCAAACAACAAAAACAAATATCAATATACACAATCCCTTACTTTTTTTTACTGCTTCACTGAAGTAGGGTGCTACTGCCACCTGTCACTACACAGTGACATTACACTCTATTTGCAGTGCAAAGAGCAAAGCTAAAGCTGTACTAGAGCTCACAGCTGTTGTCTGTACTGCATTCTTACTGTATCTGAACTTATACAGACATACACCTGCTTACATCCATCTGAGTTGACCTGCATACATTCTGCTCTTGCATATGTGCTGCTGATTACCCACTAGTGATCTTTACCTGGCCCCCTGAATGAGGCATTCATGTGCGGCAGCAAGATAGAATAACCTGGGCCTTGTCAGGCTGAGATTATTCTGCACCTGCATTGCTGCTGCATGAATGAATAGTTTAGGTTGGGTTCACACCTCCCACGGAAGCGGCTCGTAGCAGGGGTCTGGTGCATACCTGTTCTCCATTTCAGGGACGAATCAGGGATGAAATTTTGCCTGAATTCGGTCCTGAAACTGAGCCAAAGACGCACAGCGTTCCTGGAGATATGAATCTCCTGTAATGCGTATTGGATGCGGAGAAACCCGCTTCCAATTCGCATAGGTGAGAACCCAGCCTCAGAGGGAGATGGGGAGAGAGGAACTAAAGGGTTCATTCACACCATGCATTTGTGATTGCATCCCCAATGCATGGCAACCAAAAAATAATGGTTCCCCATGAATGCAGTTCATGCCAGCACCTTGCATTGCATTTTGCCAGCGCCGAAAAAAGTAGTACTTTTTTTCAGCGCAACAGGTTCAAATGTACACATAAATGCAACACGCTGCAAGGCAAATCAAGGCAAAAAAACAAACAAACAAATGCAACACATGGAAAATGTGTGCCAACGCACTACAACACATTACAAAAAACACAACGCACTCCAATGCAATGCGCATGCATTATTGGATGCATTGTGGTGTGAATGAGCCCTTAACCTCAATAGTGTATATTCAGCAGCAACAGCGCAGATGCAGAATGACTGAAGGCTAAGGTAATTCAGCAGTACTGTCATGTTTTCATCTCAGCCCTGAATTCATTATGTAGTAACACATAGGGTCCATTTATGTTGTGCACGTGTCAACGGTAGCACAAAGGTTTACATGAGTACAGCCCTAAACAATGGCCGGGACCCAAAAAGCAAAACTTTCTTGATTTGGTTTACACAGCTAAATGCTGCAGATTAAAATGGAGCTGTGTAATGGGCCCATAGCATTAAATAGTGTTGTGGTCAGATCCGGATAAATTATGGATGAAAGCAGTGTATTGTACTTCCTGTTCAAACAAATACAAACACAGTGAGCGCTTCAGAGGTAATGCTGCTAGCACAAAGGTGACTGACATTAAATGTAAATTCGTAGTAAAAAAGTGCAGTGCTACAATATATCAATTTTTAAAGTGCCATATATAAACAAGGTGTCAGGGCTGGGCTCAGCCCTCCCTTCTCACGGCTCAGCTGTCGGTTAATTGCCAGCACTCATCGTTCCACAGTGCCTCACCTGGTGATAATGTCCTGCTCCTGGTTCATTTTTACCATGCCTTCGCTTTGGTCAACATATCTGAAAATTTTCTGCAGTGTTCCTGTTAAAGATTTGCCTGGCTGATGTCCCTTCTGGTTCCTGATCCTGTTTGCTGTCTCCGACTATGCTGATCTCTGGCTTCCTGATTTACTGGCTTTCACTGACTACCCACTTTGATTACTGAACCCTGGCTATGTTTTGACTACGTTTACTATTTGTACCATTTTTACCACTATATTAAAAGGTGTGATTTTTACTGCATTTTCTATCTCCATCTGGTTCATGGTTCCTGGCAGTAGGCGAAGGCCATGAATTCTGAAGGTGCAGGCAATCCACCTAGTGGTGGTCTTTTTTCCACAGGAGCAGGATCACCGCATGGATCAGATTGCCATAGCATTACAGATGCTCCTGATTCGCATTGTTTACCTGGATCCTTCCACTGTGGGTGTTCCGGTACAACAGGTGGGGCAGGCCATCCCTGCTGCTGCTCCAGTCTCTTTGCAGGCACCCGCTTCCAATATTACCTCTGTAAGAGGTATGTATGTTTCCGATCCATTTCCCCAGCGATTTGAGGGCGATCCAGCTCAATGCAGAGGGTTTCTCAAACAGGTTGGGATATACTTTGAGATGCTGCCCCAGGCATTCCCCCACGGACAGAAGCAAAGTAGGCTTAATCATTTCTTTGCTTTCTGATAGAATCTTGGCTTGGGCAAACCCTCTATGGGAGACACAAAAACCCATTGTCCTGAGTTACTCAGAGTTTGTGGCTTCCTTTAAAAGGGTATTTGACGTTCCCGCTTGCTCCACTTCTGCTGCCAAGTGCCTGATGTCCATCAGAGTACGAGAACTGTTGCTGATTACGCCATTGAATTCCATACTCTGGCAGCAGAGGTTGCTTGAAAATATGAGGCCCCTTGTGGCTGCTTTTTCTTATGGTCTCTCAGATAACATCAAAGATGAGATAGCAGCCAGAGACATACCTACAGATCTGGAGAAATTGATCACGTTTGCTATTCCGATTGACTTCAGGCTCAGAGAGAGACCTTCCTTTAAGGAGCACTTGCGGAAGCCTCCTGTATGTTTGGCTCGGAGCTTTGCAGTCCCACCTTTAGCTCCCTCACTTCCCATGCCTCCTGGTACCAAGTCTACCAGTGAAGCAGAACCCATGCAGTTGGTCTTCACAGGTCTCTCTGCGGAGGAGAGGGCCTTTAAGGCTGGATTCACACCTATGCATTTTTAGTGCTTTTTGCATTTTGCAGATTTGCACTACAGAACGTGTTCCATAGGAAACCATGTTAAATGGACTGTAGTGCAAATCTGCAAAATGCAAAAAGCACAAAAAATGCATAGGTGTGAATCCAGCCTAAGAAGAGGGAGAGATCGTGCCTTTATTGTAGCCAGGCAGGTCACTTGTTGATGTACTGTCCTACCCGTCCAGGAAACGCTTACACCTGAGGTCCTGTAGGGGACAGATCTTAGGTGGCATTGTTATGTCCCCAGTTATCCTGAAGGATAAGCCTTTTGTTCCAGTTACCCTTTCTAGGTCTAAGTCATCCATTGAGACACAGGCTCTATTCAACTCCGGGGCTGCAGGCCTGTTCATAGATAGTGCCTTTGTGTCTAAGCACTTGATTCCACTGCAGCTTCGTGCCACTCCACTTGCCATTGAGGCTATTGATGGGAGACCTCTACAGCCTGCCCATGTGACTCATGAGACTGCTCCGTTGACCATGGCCGTAGGGGCTCTTCACCATGAGATAATCCGATTTCAAGTTATCACCATTACCGGGTGGTTATTGGTTACTCTTGGTTACAGAGGCACAATCCCTCTTTTGACTGGCTTTGGGCTGAGGTTCTTTCCTGGTCGCCACAATACATTTTTCGGAAAGTGGCCAGGTTCTTGTGTACCTCTTCACTCACTTGGCAATGTCTTTGAGAAAGGTCAAGCCGGTAGTTTGCCTCCACACTAGTCATATGATTGCACAATTGACCTTCAATCTAGTGCCATGCCTCCTCGTGGCCGGGTTTACCTTTTGTCGGTCTCTGAGGATTAAGCCATGGAGGACTATGTTGCCGACGCACATTCATGTGTCTTACACTGAGGAGAGGCTTCTGTTGGGCCACTCTGCCATAAAGCCCCAACTGGTGGAGGGCTGCAGTGATGGTTGACTTTCTACAACTTTCTCCCATCTCCCGACTGCATCTCTGGAGCTCAGCCACAGTGATCTTTGGGTTCTTCTTTACCTCTCTCACCAAGGCTCCTCTCCCCCGATAGCTCAGTTTGCCCAGACGGCCAGCTCTAGGAAAGGTTCTGGTCGTCCCAAATGTCTTCTGTTTAAGCATTATGGAGGCCACTGTGCTCTTAGGAACCTTAAGTGCAGCAGACATTTTTTTGTAACCTTGGCCAGATCTGTGCCTTGCCACAATTCTGTCTCTGAGCTCTTCAGGTAGTTCCTTTGACCTCATGATTCTCATTTGCTCTGACATACTGTGAGCTGTAAGGTCTTATATAGACAGGTGTGTTACTTTCCTAATCAAGTCCATTCAGTATAATCAAACACAGCTGGACTCAAATGAAGGTGTAGAACCATCTCAAGGATGATCAGAAGAAATGGACAGCACCTGAGTTAAATATATGAGTGTCACAGCAAAGGGTGTGAATACTTAGGACCATGTGATATTTCAGTTTTTCTTTTTTAATAAATCTGCAAAAATGTCAACAATTCTGTGTTTTTCTGTCAATATGGGGTGCTGTGTGTACATTAATCAGGAAAAAAATGAACTTAAATGATTTCAGCAAATGGCTGCAATATAACAAATAGTGAAAAATGTAAGGGGGTCTGAATACTTTCTGTCCCCACTGTATATGCAGCCTCACAGAATTTGGTCCTTATCTGTGGGGCCGCATATATGCATACCTGCGTTTATGCTGGGAGCTCGAGTATGATGTCCATAATGTGAACATACATGTATATGTACCTTTGAAAAGAGGGTATTTGGTTAATGTCTTGCAGAAGGATATTGAAGAACAGGGTCAAAGAATTATCTACTTCTCAGGAGGAAAAAGCGGGGTTTAGACATTCAGCGAGTCCACAGAAGATAAGTGTGCACAGCATTGATGGAGCTATCAGTAAGTAACACAAGCTTCTATCACAAGGCACATACAGTGGATATAAAAAGTCTACACACCCCTGTTAAAATGTCAGGTTTCTGTGATGTAAAAAGAAATTAGACAAAGATAAATAATTGCAGAACTTTTTCCACCTTTAATGTGACCTATAAACTGTACAACTCAGTTGAACAACAAACTGAAATCTTTTAGGTGAAGGGAAGTAAAAATAAAAAACTAAAAGAATATGGTTGCATAAATATGCACACCCTTAAACTAATACTTTGTTGAAGCACCTTTTGATTTTATTACAGCACTTTTTTTGGGTATGAGTCTATCAGCATGGCACATCAAATATTTGCCCACTCTTCCTTGCAAAAACACTCCAAATCTGTCAGATTGCGAGGGCACCTCCTGTGCACATCCCTCCCCAGATCACCCCACAGATTTTCAATCAGATTTAGGTCTGAGCTCTGGCTGGGTCATTCCAAAACTTTAATCTCCTTCTTGATTTGGATGTATACTTTGGGTCGTTTTCATGCTGAAAGATGAAGTTCCTTTTCATCTTCAGCTTTCTAGCAGAAGGCTGAAGGTTTTGTGCCAATATTGACTGGTATTTGAACTGTTCATAATTTCCTCTGCCTTGACTAAAGCCCCTGTTCCAGCTGAAGAAAAAACACCCCATAGCATGATGCTGCCACCACCATGCTTCACTGTGTGTATGGTGTTCTTTTGGTGCTGTGCAGTGTTGTTTTTGTGCCAAACATATCTTTTGGAATTATGGCCAAAAAGTTCAACCTTGGTTTCATCAGACCATAACACATTTACTTCAGATGTATTTTTGCAAAAATTAGCCGGATTTGGATGTTTTAAAAAAAAAAAAAAAGACTTCCGTCTTGCCACTCTACCCCATAGCCCAGGCAAATGAAGAATATGGGAGATTGTTGTCACATGTACCATACAGCCAGTACTTGCCAGACATTCCTGCAGTTCATTTAACCACTTTAGGCCCAGAAGGTTTTACCCCCTTAATGACCAGGCCATTTTTTGCGATACGGCACTTCGTTACTTTAGCAGACAATTGCGCGGTCGTGCGACATTGTATCCAAATAAAATTGATGTCCTTTTTTTCCCACAAATAGTATGGGGATTTGCGCAGCCGAGCCCCCTTGCTGCAGTATAACTGCGGCGGATGGTCGGCAAGTGGTTAACCCCCCTGGCGGTTTTCCCGAGTGTGGCTCAGGGTTAAAATTTAGTCCCATTAGCGGTAACCCCGAGCCACACTCGGGATCGCATTGCAGGATCCTGGGGCGGCGTTACTTACCTTGTCCCCGGGATCCTGCAATGTCCCCCGCAGTGTCCGAGGGCTCCGTCCTCCTCCGAAGCCTCTCTGTGCCAGGCTCCGTTCCCTGCGAGCGGCGCGACGCACGGGGGCGGAGCCTGGCGGCAAATTCAAAAAACTGTAAAAAGCATAACACATACAGTACTGTAATCTTACAGATTACAGTACGGTATGAAATTATTTCACATCCCTTTTGTCCCCAGTGCTTTGTCCAATGCCCTGCATGCAGTTCTATGTTATATATACTGTTCTTTCTGGCTGGAAACTGGAGATTGTCCATAGCAACCAAAAAGTGTCCCTTTACGTCAAAAATGGTTTTAGACCAGCTAGAAAACAGCGATAGTAAATTAGAACACTTGCAAAATTGAGCGATAGTGAATCGTGGGGAAATTTATTTTATTATTATTTTATTTTTATTTTTTTAATTATTTATTTTTATTTATTATATTATAATTTATGTTTTTGTGTTTCAAACTTTATCATACCCGGGATATCTACTAGACTCTGGTTTGGACAGATTTAAGTGTGTTATTGTTAAGAATTACAGACCTACAATATAAAATACCAAATTTCCATGCAAAATAATTGTACCGCTTTCAGCACCTAAAATCTGAAATAATCATACCGCCAGGGAGGCTAATGTTGCTGTAGGCCTCTTGGCAGTCTCGCTGACCAGCTTTCTTCTTGTCTTTTCATCAATTTTGGAGGGACGTCCAGTTCTTGGTAATGTCACTGTTGTGCCATATTTTCTCTACTTGATGATGACTGTCTTCACTGTGTTCTATGCTATATCTAATGCCCTGGAAATTCTTTTGTACCCTTCACCTGACTGATACCTTTTAACAATGAGATTGTTGGAATCTGGAAGCTCTCTGTGGACCTTGGCTTTTGCTGTAGGATGCAACTAAGAAAATGTTAGGAAAGACCTACTAGAACAGCTGAACCACATTGTTTTATTTTTGCCCCGCTCCCCCCCCCCCCCCCCAAAGATTTCAGTTTGTTTTTCAATTGAGTTGTACAGTTTATAGGTCACATGAAAAAAGTTCTAAAAATGATTTATCTTCGTCTCATTTTTTTACATCACAGAAACTGGACATTTTATCAGGGGTGTGTAGACTTTTTATATCCATTGTATATTCCATGTCCCCATCTGAAAATGTTGGATTTAATTTTAAACACTGCTGGTACCTGCAAGTAAGCGTATAATAAAGCTAGGTAGGTACAAGGAATATTTTCTAAATTTGCACCGTTTGGGAGATATTCTCTGTTTCCGCAGCTGGTGACATCCCCGGCGCATGCACTCTGAAGGGATGGAAAAACTCATGCCATCCCTTCAGAGCTCCGTGCCACAGGAGTGACGTCATCGCAGCTTAGTCTACAAGCCTTAGGCCCGGGTTCACACTGGTACGACAAACTCTCCGACATTGGGAGCTCATGTCACATGACGTATGAAAATAGATGTTTCCCTTTGGGAGCCGTCCTAACTGGTCCAACACAAGTTAGTCCGACTATGAAAATGCTCTCTGTACTAATTTGGTCCGACTTTGATCCTACTTCATTGGCATGAGACCCCACCCCATGCCAATATAAGTAGTGGCACACCACGCACCAAGCATTAGAGCAGGAGAGAGCATCGAGTCAACATTGGAAGAAGAACAGAGGGAGAAGACAGCGGACAAGACCCAGCAAAAGAGCGAGAAGATAGCAGAGAAGACCCAGCAAAGGCAGAAGACAGCGGACAGAGGGAGAAGAACTGGAGTGTGTTAGAAGACATCAGCAGTGAAGACCCGGAGAGGGGAGAAGAGCTGGCAGAGGCAGAAGATGTCAGCGGAGGAGGCAGAAGAGCCAAAGAGGGGAAAAGAGATCGGAAGAGATGACGGAGCTGCCTTTACAAATATTTTTAAAGTAATCTATTATGTGTTTTATGTTTGAGACTTTTTTTTTTAGGTGAATGGGTAGGGGTACAATGTAGGGGTGGGGGGGCCAGGATCTGGGGGCCCCCTTGTTAAAGAGGGCATCCAGATTCTGATAAGCCCCCCGCCCGCAGACCCCGACAACCAAACCTCCCCCAGTACTGTGACTGGCTGCAATATTAGGGCTCATTTACACACAAGGTTTGGGGTGGGGGCAGTTGAGAAGTGGTTTTACACATGCTGCAATGCTTTGAGGCTGTAGCAGAAATTATATACCCTGTGTGCTTGTTTGGGGTCCAAGGGGTTAAAGCAGGCGTTGACGAGGCAACACGCCTCCTCGCCACCTGCCAAATGTTCTCTGTAGAGTGATCCAAACACAGATCACTCTTCAGAGAGCATCGCACATATGAACATGGCCTTATGATGACACTATGGCCTCTTTCACACGATCGGCATGCAAAGATCTGCCTGTCCGTTTTTGAAGCGAATCTGAGCGGGCCATCCATTGACTTGTATGGACAGGCGTACATCAGCGGAGATGTGTCATCCAATCCAACAAGATCCACTCAAAACACACGTATGGCAATACGTTTACCATCCATCCAGCAGATCGGATGAAAACGGACATGCTGTCCATTTTCATCAGATCTTCCCATAGAGCACAACGGGGCTCTGACAGGTCCGTCCCTGCACAGTGAGCAGTGACAATGTGTCATCCAATTCAACAAGATTTACTCAAAACACACGGATGGCAATACATTTGCCATCCATCCAGCAGATCGGATGAAAACGGACATGCTGTCCATTTTCATCAGATCTTAACATAGAGCACAGCGGGTCTCTGACAGGTCCATCCCTGCACAGTGAGCAGTGACAGACCTGTCATCCGCCTGCTCAGCGGGGATCAACAGAGCGATCCACCGCTGAGCGGATCCGCCCCATGTGAAAGGGGCGTATAACTGGTGTGGCAGTGATCATGGACACTGGGAACTGGTGTGGTGACACTGTGACTAGTGCAGAAGTTATTAAGGACACTGTAAATAGAGTGGTGGTGTCAGAAACCATGAATCAGACTGAGACAGAATTACAGTTAAATCACAGTTGTTTAATAATAATAATAATAATAGAAAGGTAAACAGAGTAAACGTAGTCAAAATATAGCCAGAGTTCAGGGACTGGAACAAATAGTCAGACAAGCCAAAACATCAGGGAGCCAGAGATGAGCGTAGTAGAACAGCAAGCAGGTTCTGGAGCCAGAAGGAATGTCAGCCAAGCAAGTCTTTAACAGGAACACAGGAGAGCGCCTCTAGAGATGTGACCAAGGCGAAGGCAGAGATTATCTGGGTTGGACCGGTTAAGTAGGCAGAACTGACGAGCAGGATATCATCAACAGTCACTGTGGAGCAAAAGGAGCTGGCAATTAGCTGACAGCTGAGCAGCCAGCTTTGAGAAGGAAGGGCTGAACCCAGCCCTGACAGGTGGTGATTAGGGACAGTGTGACTGGCAGCACTGGTCTGGTGACATTGTACTGCTGTGACAGTTATCCGAGATAATGGCTGGCGGCACTGACATACAGCAATATCGGAGCAGTCAGCCATTGTATATGGTTACTGCCACAGGAGTACAATGTCACCATGGTGACACTGCACTTGCTCTGGTAGCAGTATCTAAAAAGAAAAAAAAAATCAAAGAAATTAAATAGCGTGGATAGTCTGATGAGCTTGTTCACTGCTTTTTTTTTTTATGGTGACATCACTCCCATTGAGATCTATGTTTAACATCTCCATACTTTTTTTTTTCTCCAACAGTCATTTCCTGTACGTACTGCTGAAAAGCCTGTGTGAATAAAGGTCTAAAGACCTACACTTGTAAGGGTTGTAACTGAACTGCCACTCACTGGCTGTATTTTGCTTTTACACCATCCTGAGTAAAAAAAAAATAAAGACTTCTGCGTGTGAAAATTGTAGAAATCCTCAAACCAGCCCATCTGACACCAGCAATTATACACAGTCAACATTGCAGAGATCATATTTGTTCCCCATTCAACATTTGATATGACCATTAAAGCTACGCTCACATGGGCTGGAAATTAGTGTGTACGAAGAGCTCAGCCCATACAGTGCAATGACAGGCTGGTGGTGCATCTATCCATGAATATTTACACAGCCAGCAATTACCTGTGGTTAGAGAGAAGTGATCGTGGCTTGATGCACTATGGAGTTTATTTTAAGGCAAATCCACTTTGCACTAAAAGTGCACTTGGAAGTGCAGTCACTGTAGATCTGAGGGGGGACATGCAAGGAAAATAAACAGCATTTTTGCTTGTACATGATTGGATGATGAAATCAGCAGAGCTTCCTCTCATTTCAGATCTTTCCCTCAGATCTAAAGGGACTGCACTTCCAAGTGCACTTGTAGTGCAAAGTGGATTTGCCTTTAATAAATGAACCCCTCTGTGTTGAGCCTCAATCACTGCCTCTGTAAATAGTCACGGATAGGTGCTGATGCCATCAGCCTGTGATTGCACTTTATGGGCTGAACGGACACAGCTCTTTGCACACAGCTGTCATTCCAGTTGCAGGAATTTGCAGTGTGCACTAATTGCCCATGTGAATGTAGCCTACAGCTCTGTATCTGCATGATTGTATGCAGTGGGGGTTATTTACGAAAGGCAAATCCACTTTGCACTACAAGTGCAAAGTGCACTTGAAATTGCACTTGGAAGTGCAGTCGCTGTAGATCCAAGGGGGACATGCAAGGAAAATAAAAAACAGCATTTTAACTTGCACATGATTGGATGATAAAATCAGCAGAGCTTCCCCTCATTTCAGATCTACCCCTCAGATTCACAGCGACTGCATTTCCAAGTGCACTTGTAATGCAAAGTGTATTTGTGTGATGTGCTGCCGCCACATGATCAGCTAGGTGGATAACTGCTTGAATAAATTGATGTGTGTGCATTGACATTCCCATGATCAAAACTGACTTGAGTAGTAAACACAATGTAATACATACTGCATATAATTAAGGCACAGTGTATCAGATTATCCATAAGAATGCAGGTTATTACATTCATCTGCATGATCAGAGGTGCTTTCCTGGAAACAGTCACACATTAGTCCAGTATGCAAACTTATGAATCTGCAGAGATTCATGATTATCGTCTCTCAGAAGGGAGGTTTTCCATAATCGTGGAAGAAGCAGGCTGCATTTCTAAAATAAATTCCATGGTTTACATCCTGTGCTCCTACATAGGCATGCAAAAAAATAAAATAGCATGTTGTTAATTTTTAAAGCCAAGCTCTGGAATAAGTAGGTATTGTATAAATTAAACACAAGTGCATATTTCTTACTTGAGGCTAGATTCACACTGCTGCGGTGCGGGAACGCTGCAAATCTACTGCAGGTTCCCGCATCGCACCAACTCGCACGGCAGTTCACACTGCCATATGCGAACTGCTGGGGAGTGTCATAGAATGTTAATGACACCCCCAGTTCAGCTCGCATATCGCACTGTGAACTGACAGTTCGGACATGAATCAGATTGCATAGGTGTGAACACCCATGTGATCCGATTCTGGTCCAAACAAAAAAAAGGGTCCTGTGCGTGTTTGGACTGAATGCGGTGCAATATCAGCCATACTAGCCGTATGGATGATATCGCACAGCACAGACATCGCATGTGATGTGAACAGCAGTGCGCTGCGAATCACATACGATGTCTGCCATCGCAGCAGTGTGAACCCAGCCTAAAACTTGGTGTCCTTTGTAATTCCCTTGAACATTTTCTTTGTGTAGAAGCTTCCTGTAATAAAGACCAGTCAGTGCTGCTCTTTCCTTGGGCAGGGTGACTGGTCTTGTTTCCAGCCCCTGTACAGTAGGTCTCATCCTGCAGTGGGTGGACCTGCAGTATAGTGATCATGCTACTTTTACAAGGTAATAACTGGGTTAAACTTCACTACCCAAAGTTTAGCTTTAAGGGCTGGTTTAGGTTTTTTATTTTATTTTTGTAAGGTGTTCAGAAGAAAGCTAACGCATACAATTTTATTGTCTGAAACATGGTCATTTATAATGTGTTAAACACTTTTTTCTTTTTTTTTTTAACTCTTAGCAAGTCATCACTCAGCTGCAACGAATCCAGGCTACTCTCGGAAACAAGATGGTGGATACTACAGTATCTGACTTGAACGCTCTCCTGTTCAGTGAAATATTGGTGTTATGGTTCAGAAATAAACCCTAATAAGCAAGTGCATGGATTAGTGATTTCTCTAACTTAGGCTTGCCATACATGTTCAATGTTCTTGTACAATTTTTCATTTATCAAAAAACATATGAGGTCAAAACTAAACAACTTTCAATTGTATCCAATTAGGCAGGTCCTTGCACTACACAGTTTAAGGTAAATCTAAAGGAAAATTGTACATGTATGGCCAGCCTTACATTACACAGTCCATTAGCCGAACCCATCCCACAGACTCCCAATCATAATTAGGGACTGGGAGGGGTCAGCGACAGCTCAAGATCACTGTGCTAAAAGCACACTCTTAAGCCAGCCATAGATTATGTGATTTTCTTTCCTGCAACCACAGGCTGCAGGAAAGAAAATCACTTGATTTCCCCAATCAAGTCAGTGTTGATGGAGGAATCCCTCCCAAGGGTTCTTCCGATAGGGGTGGCAAGGGGAGCTGTCCTGCTGGGAGAACACAGGAATTATACTGCTAGCAGCTATAGCCACTGGCAATAATCACATGTAAAAATCCAGCATGCTGGTTGTACTCAAGTCAATTGATGGATCAATTTGGGTACAATTAGCCTGCTCATAGATGGTTTTGAATCTCGGCTGGTCCCTGCTGAACTGTCTATGGCCAGCCTTAGCCTCAGCCACCATGGACACATATGAGGCATGTAGGTGTTAAAGCTCCCCCTCCTTGCAGCTGCACACATGCGTTACGTGGTCAGCTAGAGGTCAAGGGTTACTATTTAACATGTTCTACATTCAAACATATTTATTGGGGCTCTTTGCTGCTCTGTAAACCCAGTTTTTTCGCTGTAGTACACACCGTGCTGGTGGGTAGGTGCTGTCCAGGACTTTCTATGAAATGGACTGACCTTTCTAGAATACTGTTCTGAGTATATTTAAACAAAATAGCAAGTATTGTTATGGCAGTATGAGGAGGTAAAATGCAGTGCAGTACTTTCATTCACAACAGGCTCTGCTGGTCCACCCATCTTACATCAAGAAATTCCAGTTAACCCCCACTTATCTCTCCCCCATTCTTAGGCCACTTTTACACTGCTGCGCTTTTGCTACGCTAAAACACACCTTTGCGACAAAAGCACATGAAAAGATTTCCCCTTTAAATTCTATGTCACATTGCTGAACTGCGTTTTGAATATTCCTGCATGTTGTATTTTTGGTGCCCTTTTCAAAAACGCACCTCCCATTGATTTCTATGAGAAACATACCCATGGTGCACTTTTGAGTCACATGTCCAACTCTAAGGGCTCTTTCACACGGGGGATCCGTATGTCCGTTTTTCATCCTTCCGTTTTCGGATGAAAAACGGACATACATGTATCCCTATGGAGTGTCGGATGTCAGCGGTGACATGTCCGCTGACATCTGACTTGCTCCAATCTGAAAAGTGTAACGGAGGAGAACCCTACTTTTCCATCCGTTTTCGGATCGGGTGACGACGGACTCTACGGTCCGTCATCATCCGATCCCCCATAGGGGAGAGCGGCGCTCTGACAGGTCTGTCGCTGCACAGTGTGCAGCGACGGACCTGTCATTTTCCTGCTCAGCGGGGATCGGCAGAGTGATCCCTGCTGAGCAAGCGGGTGTTCACGAGGCGGATCATCACTGATCCACCCCGTGTTAAAGAGCCCTAACAGTTGCATGCTGGGAATCAGGAATAAAGCAAATGCATCAAAAACTTGTTAATGTAATATGTGTTTTTTGCAAAACACGTACCACATTTTTAAGCACATCAGTGTAAAAGTGGCTTTAATTTTAGTGTCAGATTTTGCATGTGTTTTTATAGTTCAACACTCATTTCTGGGGTAAAAGTGTTCACCTCACCTGGTATGCTCTGTCATAGTTAAATGATGTAATTAATGCCTGGTTCTGCAGTGAAAGGATGCCAGGTCAGGTGTAACGCCTAGTACTAGAGCTGCACAATTAATTGTCAAGAATCGTTATCGCGATTTTTTTCCCAGGTGCAATCTTGAAAAAAGTGTTTTACGATTCTTGCTATGCAAAGAATTCTCTCTGCTCTTCTGAAGCCACAGCCATCAAAAGAAAGGAAGAAAAAATCCGGGCAGTCTGCCAAAAATCAGAACATTCTTTAGCAGTGAACTTAACTAGAAACATTGTAACAATTTGTCAATGGAATAGACTTTGTGGGTAAATTAGGAAAGTTTAACCACTTAAACACTAAACCTTTTTCTGACATTTGTTGGTTTCAAGTTAAAATCATTTTTTTTTTGCTAGAAAACTACTTAGAACCCCCAAACATATATATATTTTTAGTAGAGACCCTAGAGAATAAAATGGTGGTTGTTGCAATATTTTATGTCACACTGTATTTGCGCAGCAGTCTTTCAAATGCAATTTTTTGGAAAATTTTACTTTAACCACTTCCCTACCCAGCCATAGTAATATGATGTCCACAGATGGGATCTCCCATCCTGGGTGGACATCATATGACAGCCTCGGATTCCCGGCCGTCTAGGGGGCGTGTGCCCGCCACATTGCTCGGGACCCGGTGGGTGTGCCTGGCGGCCGCGATGTCCGCCTGCACCCGCTATTGCCCGTTAACTGGGCCGGACCGTGGATCTGTGTGTGTAAACACACAGATCCATGTCCTGTCAGTTGTGAGGAGAGCGATCTGTGTTCCTAGTACAGCAGAACACTGATCGGTCTCCTCCCCTTGTACGTCCCCGCCCCCTACAGTTAGAAACACTCCCTTAGGAAACATATTTAACCCCTTGTGTCCCCCTAGTGGTTAACCCCTTCACTGCCTGTCACATTTACACAGTAATCAATGCAATTTTATAGCATTGATCGCTGTATAAATGTGAATGGTCCCAAAAATGTGTCAAAAGTGTCCGATGTGTCTGCCATAATGACGCAGTCACGAAAATACTAGTAAAAAAAATAAATAATTTTTTTTAAAAAATGCCATAAATCTATCCCGTATTTTGTAGACGCTATAACTTTTGCGCAAACCAATCAATATACGCTTATTGCGATTTTTTTTTTTTTTTACCAAAAATATGTAGAAGAATACGTATTGGCCGAAACTGAGGAAAAAATGTTTTTTTTTAAAAAAAATTGGGATATTTATTATAGCAAAAAGTAAAAAATATTGTGTTTTTTTTCAAAATTGTTGCTCTTCTTTTGTTTATAGCGCAAAAAATAAAAACCGCAGAAGTAATCAAATGCCACCAAAAGAAAGCTCTATTTGTGGGGGAAAAAAGGATGTCAATTTTTTTTGGGTACAACGTCGCACGACCGCGCAATTGTCGTTTAAAATGCGACAGCGCTGAAAACTAAAAATTGGTCTGGGAAGGAAGGGGGTGAAAATGCCCTGTATTGAACCGGTTAATGAATTAAAGAAAAAAAAAAAACAGTAGTTAGCCCAATTTTTTTTGTATAATGTGAAAGATTTTACGTCGTGAGAATTGTGATATTTTTACTCTAAGCAAAAAAATCGTGATTCTCATTTTGGCCAGAATCGTCCAGCTCTACCTAGTACACACAATGAGAAAATAGGCTGAAAATAACCACATTCAGAGCGATTGTTTGATAATCTAATTGTTAGTACACAGCTTGCAACATCCGCTCACGACAGTTCAGACGAAAGTTCCCAAAGGAACATAAGTGAAAAATTTTCTCGTTTGATAACTGAACAAATGATTTAAGTGTTTAGTATAGTATTCGTACCAGAAAGTAATCGAATGATAAAGACCACGCTTGATCGGAAATGAAAGAACGATCCGAAAGAAGAAAAGGGTAACAAAGACAATTATTGTGTAAAATGAAAAACATTCTCAAACACGTAAAAAAATCATAGCTTGCATATCACTTGACTTAGACAAACGGGCAGAGCCCTAAAGCATGTATGTATGTCTGTCCACTTTCCTCCTTGGCATCGGTTTCAGCAGTGGGTTTGGGGGGGGGGCTGGTACAGACAGGGCCGCCATTGGGGGGGGGACAACCCATACACATGTAGGGGGCTTGGGCGTCCTAAAGGCAGGAGCGGACTTCCCCCTGGGCCACTCTGATGCCCAGTAACAAGGCCATATGGATAAGCAGGAGGTGGAGTTTATGTGCAGCTCCTGGAGGAGCGTCATCTCCCCCAGACACTATGACCGACTTGGATAGTGTGGAGAGCAGCTATACCCTTCTAGCTATGGCTCGCCACAGTCACTGGCAGCCTAGCATACTGATAAAGTGAGAGCAGGGAAAGCAGCTTGCACAGGAGACGGGCTGTGTCCGCTCTGTCTCCACTGTCCTCCTAGCCCATCCCTCACTCAACTGCTTGTCCAATTCAACACTCTGCCTCCCATTTGTATCCATCCCATCCTCCAACCACCTGCATGCAATGCATTGTGCTGTGAGAGTTCTGTGGGCAGTAGTTTTGAAACAATAGCTGCCACAGCCCTGGGGAAGACGAGCCTGAAGGGGGAGGCACCCCCCCCCCCATCCCTTTTTGCTCTGCTCCTCCTTTCTCCCCTTTTCTCTCTCTCTATGGTCTGGAGAATGATATGAGATGGAAGAGGAGGACATAGGATGGGGGGTGGGTGGGACTGGAGGGCCACATGGGATGGAGGAGATGGGACTAGAGGAGGAAGACGATGACATGGGATGGAGGAAATATTAAGTTGTAAGAGTATTAAAATAAAAGCGGGTGCACAAGTCTAAAGTTGTGTAAGGGGCCCCAGATTTTCTGATGGCTGTCCTGAGTACAGATGCCCTTAGTGGCATTTTCTTTTGGTGGGTCCAGCTCACCATCACCTGGCTCATCGATCCGTCGGTCCTTGCTGCTGTGGAATGGATGTTCATCCTCTACCTAGGAGCTGCTCTATCCCTTGCCTCATTATGAGTTTGGATACGAGTTGCGTAACTAAACTTTGATACTTTTTAGTAAGCCAGCGCCTTGGCAACTTTGTTTCCTTTGCATATCTGTTGACCTTCCAATAAAGATTGAGACCCCTATTTTGCTATGTTGATAGCCCTGTGGACTATTATTTTATTCTTTTAAGAAAATGTAACTATCACTAATTTAAATAAATCTGCAAAGCAATCAAGAGATCAGTTGTGTATGTTTCCAATACGTTTTCCACTAGCATTGAACAAACTACAGTGAGGGAAAAAAGTATTCGATCCCCTGCTGCACATTTGCCCACTGACAAAGAAATGATCAGTCTATAATTTTAACAGTGAGAGATCAAATAACAACAAAAATATCCAGAAAACGCATTTCAAAAAAGTTATAAATTGATTTGCATTTTAATGAGTGAAATAAGTATTTGACCCCTTCGCAAAACATGACTTGTAATAAAAACAGCTTTTCCATTCTGAAGCTTCCCTCTAACCACTTTGCATATTATTTTATATATACAGTGATTCCGTACTTGCCAAATAGGCTGTAGATATCTCCCTCCACTAAGTCTGGCTGCATCCATTTTAATTGTGGGCACCTGAAACTGCTGCCTGTTCACTTCCTAGATTTACACAGAGGCACACCTCCAGCTCTGCAGCCCTCATTGGCCCTCTTATGACTCATCCTCCCTCCCTTCCAGGCAAACTCATGAGAGTTAGAGAGAGCTGTGCATGATGTCATAAGCCTAGGCTTTTTACCAGACAAGAAACAGGAAGTGGGCTGTATAAGATATTTACTGGCGGAATTAAAAATTTTTATTATCCAAGGTTAAAACAACAAGAGCAGAAGATTTAATAGATGGAAAGTTGAAAAAAATGTCTGAAGGTCCCCTCTAAGGTTTCGAGGCTGACATTTGGTAACTCGAACCTTCAGCTCCCTCCACATGTTTTCTATGGGATTAAGGTCTGGAGACTGGCTAGGCCTCTCCAGGACCTTAATGTGCTTCTTCTTAAGCCACTCCCTTGCTGCCTTGGCCGTGTGTTTTGGGTCATTGTCATGCTGGAATACCCATCCACGACCCATTTTCAATGCCCTGGCTGAGGGAAGGAGGTTCTCACCCAAGATTTGACAGTACATGGCCCTGTCCATTGTCCCTTTGATGCGGTGAAGTTGTCCTGTCCCCTTAGCAGAAAAACACCCCCAAAGCATAATGTTTCCACCTTCATGTTTGACGTTGTGGATGGTGTTCTTGGGGTCATTGGCAGCATTCCTCCTCCTCCAAACATGGCGAGTTGAGTTGATGCCAAAGAGCGCGATTTTGGTCTCATCTGACCACAATACTTTAACCCAATTGTCTTCTGAATCATTCAGATGTTCATTAGCAAACTTCAGATGGGTCTGTACATGTGCTTTCTTGAGCAGGAGGTCCTTGCAGGCGCTGCAGGATTTCAGTCCTTCACGGTGTAGTGTGTTACCAATTGTTTTCTTGGTGACTATGGTCCCAGCTTCCTTAAAATCATTGACAAGATTCTCCTGTGTAGTTCTGAGCTGATTCCTCACTGTTCTCATGATCATTGAAACTGCACAAGGTGAGATCTTGGATTTAGCCCAAGACCGAGGGAGATTGACAGTTATTTTGTGTTTATTCCATTTGCGAATAATCGCACCAACTGTTGTCACCCTCTCACCAAGCTGCTTGGCGATGGTCTTGTAGCCCATTCCAGCCTTTTGTAGGTCCACAATCTTGTCCCTGACATGTTTGGACAGCTCTTTGGTCTTGGCCATGGTGGAGAGATTGGAATCTGATTGATTGCATCTGTGGACAGGTTTCTTTTATACAGGTAACAAGCTGAGATTAGGAGCACTCCTTTTAAGAAAGTGGTCCTAATCTCAGCTAGTTACCTGTAGAGAAGACACCTGGGAGCCAGAAATCTTGCTGACTGATAGGGGATCAAATAGTTATTTCACTCATTGAAATGCAAATCAATTTATAACTTTTTTGAAATGTGTTTTTCTGGATATTTTTGATGTTATTCTGTCCCTCACTGTTAAAATGAAGCTACCATTAAAATTATAGATTGATCATTTCTTTGTCAGTGGGCAAACATACAAAATCAGCAGGGGGTCAAATACTTTTTTTTCCTCACTGTATGTGCTATCCATAAACTAGTAGCAAATTGCAGTGTGGAAAGGAGATTATGGTCTGGTTTCATAGCGCCTGATATTTTGAAGTTCATAAATGTGGACATTATAACATGTACATTACATCACTTCTGATGCCACGCTGGAACGTACGTGGGAAGCTGTATTCTGTCATAGAAGAATTTTCGTGCCTTTAGTAACCCCCTAGTTTTTGATAGGAGACTAGCATGCAAAAAAAAAAAAAAAAAAAACAGACTATTGTTCAACCAATTTTCTCTTCGTATGTGCTTAACTTAAGACTCGATGGACACAGGCACATATGGACCCACAAAAAAGAAGGGTTCACTGTAGCCAGTGTATTCCTCCTTACGTAAATAATGCTGCAAAAGACAGGAGATGTAAAGTGCTTCTGGAAAGTATTCACAGCGCTTCACTTTTTCCACATTTTGTTATGTTACAGCCTTATTCCAAAATGGATTAAATGGGTTGTAAACCCTCCTGTTTTTTCACCTTAATGCATCCTATGCATTAAGGTGAAAAAAACTTCTGACAGTGACCGTCCCCCTAGCCTCCCCGTTTTACTCACCTAAGCCCGTTCGTGCACTCGGCGGAGGCACGCTTACCTTCTCTGCACTGGGTTCTCTTGCTCTTGATTGGATAGATTGATAGCAGCGGGAGCCAATGGCTGTGCTGCTATCAATCAAATCCAATAACGTGGGCGCCGGGGCCGAGTCCGGCATTCTGTGTCTATGCATGCAAATGCTGGACTCGGGAGCACGACCGCAAGGTAACCCCCAGGGAGAGCGCTTCTCCCAGGGGGTTTACCGTTGCGAGGAGGAGCCGTGAGCGCCGCCGGGGGACCCCAGAAGACGAGGTTTGGGGCCACACTGTGCAAAACGAACTGCACAGTGTAGGTAAGTATGACACTTTTTTTTTTTTTTTAATAAGGAAGGTTTACAATCACTTTAAATTCATTATTTTAGTCAAAATTCTACAAACAATACCCCATAATGACAAAGTGATAGAAGTTTGTTTGAAATCTTTGCAAATTAAAAATAACAAAAAATTGCATGTACATGAACATTTACAGCCTTTGCTCAATACTTTGTTAAAGTACCTTTGGCACCAATTACAGCCTCAAGTCTTTTTGAGTATGATGCTACAAGCTTGGCACACCTATTTTAAGCAGTTTCTCCCATTCTTCTTTGCAGGACCTCTCATGCTCCATCAGGTTGGATGGGGAACATCGCTGCACAGCCATTTTCAGATCTCTCCAGAGATGTTTAATCGGGTTTAAGTCTGGGCCACTCAAGGACATTCACAGAGTTGTCCTTTAACCTTCGCCCCAGTCACAGGTGCAGAGCACTCTGGAGCAGGTTTTTTCAAGGATGTCTCTGTACTTTGCTGCATTCATCTTTCCCTCAACTAGTCTCCCAGTTCGTACCGCTGAAAAACATCCCCAAAGCATGATGCTGCAATCACCATGCTTCACTGTAGGGATGGTATTAGCCAGGGGATAAGCAGTGTCTGGTTTCCTCCAGACATGAAGCTTGCCAGTCAGGTCAAAGAGTTTAATCTTTATTTCATCAGACCAGAGAATTTTGTTTCTCTGGTGTGTTCCTTTCCAAATCATGTTCAGTCAACTGAATTTACCACAGGTGGACCAAAATCAAGTTGTAGAAACATCTCAAGGATGATCAGTGAAAACAGGATGCACCTGAGCTCCATTGTATCACGGAAAAGGCTGTGAATACTTATGTGCATGTGATTTTTTTTTTGTTTATTTTAAAAATTTCAAAGATTTCAAACAAACTTCTTTCGTGTTGTCATTATGGGGTATTGTTTGTAGAATTTTGAGGAAAACAATGAATTTAATCCATTTTGGAATAAGGCTGTAACATAACAAAATGTGGAAAAAGTGAAGTGCTGCGAATACTTTCTGGATGCACTGTATACAGGCACACTAGATATATGTCCATTTTGTCTATAGACAGATGTCTTGCCCTGGTGTCTAAATCAAAGTAAGTGGGACCATGAAATCGATTTACTAAAACTGGGGCGTGCAAAATCTGGTGCAGCTCTGCATAGTAACCAATCAGCTTCCAGTTCTTTTTGTCAAAGTTTAATTGAACAAGCTGAAGTTAGAAGCTAATTGGCTACCACGCACAGCTGAACCAGATTTTGCACTCTCCAGTTTTTATAAATCAAGCCGACTATCTTGTTGAGGATGGTAGGAGAGCCATAGCCAGGAGGCTGGGCTGTTATAGTCTGTGTGGAAACAGACTGAAGTGGACCTTATTCTGCACTGTCTATCTGTTTGGGGGCTGCCATCTTGGTAGAGGCAGGGCTTTACTTCTTCACATCAGAACCTTCAGCAAGAAAAATAATAGGTAGCAGTGAAGTGACATTGCCAAATCTTACTCCAAACTTCTAGCAGTCAGAGACAGCAGTGCCTTAGAATTTATGCTGCAGATATAGAACTACCTAGGCACACTCACATACCAGGAAGCACATTTCTAATTTTCTGGAGGAATTCAAGACAAAAAAGGTACATTTTAATGTACTGCTCAGGCACAATTAACAATTCTAAATATTCCCTATAATACGGCAAATCTTCAGTGTTTGAATTCAGGTCCACTTCAAGGTTTGTCATGATTTACCAAATTTAAAATTTTTCACAATAGGCTCTACAAACTGTGTTTTCATATTTAATAACAATATTATTCATAGTGCACAAAGGCATGGATAAAGCTAATTTGTGTCCCTAAAAAAGGTTCTAAAATTGTCACAGAGAAGGAAGTAATTCAACAGCAGTTTTGTCAATAACATTGCAAGAGTAGAAAGTGCAAAAATCTAGTAACTCCTTATCCTGTTATTATACCAAACTGCAGAACACGGTCTATTAAAAATAGGAAAAAAAAATTATAATAAAAATAATAAAAATAAAATCAGCAGAGCATTTAGACAGAATGTCTCCAACCGGCCACATTATACTCTTCATGTTATACTCCCAGCACCACAAACTACTGCAGTAACGGGAAAGTATATATACAGTCAAATGTTGCAATGATTCCATCTGTTCCTGTTTTATTTGCTCCTGGTCCCAATTTGCTGGGGATGTAACACAGAGATGAGTTGACAGGAGCACCATTTCACTTTATAAACAGTACATAAAAGGCCATGGCAAAACAAGACAGAGCGACAGCCAGGTGTAGACGAGAACCGATGACTGCAGCTAGAAAACAAACAAAAAAAGATGGGTTACATTAGGATCTCTTCAAATCCATGCATCGTTATTTCAACTGTATTTTCACAACATCTGAAAAAGTAACAAGCAAAAATGTTATCCCATCTGGCAGCTCCTTATATGAATACTGTACTGAGAGAAATATGCTCACCTTCACTGAAAAAAATAGATCTTGTTGACTAGGCAATTGTCGATTTGGCATTTCCTTAACAGATACTTGTTCCAGTCAGTACTAAAGCCACAGAATCAAAATGAAAGCCCAGAAGTTTCCGGAAGGAGGTCAGCAAATGCAGCCTGCATATTAGTCTCATAATGGTATTTGGCTTATTCTGACAACTTAAATTGAATCTATAGTCAAAACCTTTTTTGTTTTTGATACAGTAGGTTAAAGTACTTTTTTCTGTCTGTTTACCACAGGAGACATATTCCTTCACCTCCTGTCCTAGAGATGCAAGAGAACGTTAGAGGACATCTCGCTATGTTGGTGGAATTACCCTGTTAGACAATCATCCTCTTTGTAAGATTTCCCCTTACTATCTTATTTAGGGGGAAAAATTTGGATTTCTCCCTGCATTCTTTCTTGGCGACAACAGTAACCGGGACAAATAGAGCAGTGGCTCTACCCAATGTGGACTGCAATAACTTTTACTAGAGAAAAAACATGCACCTCAAAACAGAACAGTTTTAGAGATAGTGGAGAAGGGCTAGATTCTCTGCAAGTTTTTATCCTTATTGGAAAGAGTGTCCTTCTTTTCTTGTCTGATGAGCATAGTTGTAAATTAGTGCACATTTAAATTAGGGTTAAGAGAGGAGAATGGAAGGTATGAGAGCAGTCAGAAAGTGTGGGAGAGTATGACAGTGAGCTGTATATGCAAGAGTATGACAGTATCTAAGAGGAATGTGGAGGATAAAAAAAAAAAAAAGTAGAGGAAAGGTGCAAAAGAACATTGCAAATGTATGGTAATGGCAGGTGTCTGTAGGAGAGAAGTGTGGAGGTTACGACTGCAGGCAGTATGTGCAGGTGAGGAGTGCAGAAGGTATGACTGCAGAGCCAATGTTTGGGTGAGATGATGGAGAGAGCAAGTATACACTGTACAGATTATGTAAGGAATAGGAAGAAAGGAGTGGAGTTATTGTGGTGACACATTTTCCTCATAAAGACAATGGAGGTCTTGATCAGGGAGAAGGCCTCAACACTACGTTATCCTGGTGAAAAATAAGTAAAGGTTCCTTGCAGGAAAGTGAGCCACTCTTAGACCCTGCAAGCTGAGGAAATGGTGTAAGACGTGACAATAGCATCTCACAAAGAACAGACAAAACTAAGTTAAAGCGAACTTCACCCTAAATGGGAAGTTCCGCTTTTAAGAATCCTCCCCTCTCCTCTAACAATATTGGAGGTTTATTTTTCTGAAGGGGGTACCTAGTTTTTGCAGATATGCCCTCCTACTTCTGCTAGAATTGTCAATGCCAAATTGTCCCCCCTCCCCTCCATGCCTGCAACTTCTTGGGACACGTCACAGGTCCCAAGAGGCTGTGGGGCCATTCACAAACCAAAGCGCAAGACACACACTTGAGGCACAGGATCCTTCTCACTTGGACAGTCATCGTGCCCCTCTGTGAAAGCTGCTGTATGTAATCTTTTAAAGACATCCACTCCGAAACTCAAGGCTTTCAGAAAGTCTTCCAGGAGCTGACAAATGGCAAGATCTTCCAGGCCTGATTCCCTGGAATAGAGCATATGTTTCACCCAGACTTTAAGAATCTGGCAAACTCCCACTGCAGAGCCGCTCTCACCGGAGAGAATGTTGCCTTAAAGAGGGTCTCTAATCTCTTATCCATGGCATCTTAAACTGCTTAAGGACCGCTCCATGTACATATACTGCGGCAGGGTAGCCTTTAAGCGCAAAATCACGTACTTGTATGCGATTCCTCTCCTCTGGGGCGCACACTGCCAGAGCCTCACTCCCGCTGTGATTGGACACAGCGGGAGATGGCTGCCGGCCACCCGCGATCGTTCACAGGAGAGGTAGAACGGCGGTCTGCCTATGTAAACAAGGCAGACCACAGTTCTGTGAGGGAGGAGAATGGAGATCTTATGTTTCTGCTAAATAGAAACATGGATCTCTCTTTTCCTCCAGTCACAGCATTCCACCCACAGTTAGAAAGCACTCCCTAGGAGCACACTTAACCCTTTGATCGCTCCTGATGTTAACACCTTCCCTGCCATTTATACAGTGACAGTGCATTTTTTTTAGCACTGATCACTGTATTGGTGTCATTGGTCCCCAAAAAGTGTCATTTAGTGTCAGATTTGTCTGCCGCAATGCCACTAAAAATCGCTGATATCCGCCATTACTAGTAAAAACAATTAAAAAAAAGTCCATAAATCTATTCCATAGTTTATAGACGCTATAACCCTTTGCGCAAACCAATATACGCTTATTGGGATTTTTTTTTTTTTTTTTTACCAAAAACATGTACCAGAATACATATTGGCCTAAATTGATGAAGAAATTAGGTTTTTTACATTTTTTTAATTGGATGTGTTCGATAGCAGAAAGTAATAAAATACTGGTTTTTTTTTCAAAATTGCCGGCCTTTTTTTAGCCGTTTATAGGGCAAAAAATAAAAACCGCAGAGGTGATCAAATACCACCAAAAGAAAGCTCTATTTGTGGGAAAAAAAAGGACATCAGTTTTATTTGGGTACAATGTCGCACGACCACGCAATTGTCAGTTAAAGCAACGCAGTGCAGTATCGCAAAAGATTGCTTGGTCAGGAAGGACTTCATCCACCAGGACCAGCAGGGTCTTAAGTAGGAAATAGCCAGGTCAACAGCTGGAGACCCTAATTTCTTCTAGAATCCTCCTACATTGGGTACTGAATGAGCAAAAAGCTTTGGTGGTAAAAAAACAAAACAAAAAAAAACAAAAAAAACAAAACACCTTCCCTGGATGAGCCCAATCAGCATATGTAATTTCTTGTAAGTGAGGATGCACTGGAAAGGACATGGTGTTTTATTAGGGTCTCCGGGACCCAAAACCAGTGACTTTAGGTGAAGAGGATTCTGGCAGGTTAGTGCCATCACATCCACAAGTAAGTAAGCTGCAGTCTTTTTCCTAGGAGGACTCGTTTGCAGGAGAATTACTGATCCTCAAAAGCATCCCCTTCTTTATGAGAAATTTCCTTGGACGCCTCATCTCTCCCAAAGTAAAGGGGAAGGAGAGAGCCCAGATTTGTGTCCTAGATGTTCCATGCCAGTGGGAACCCCTGAAGCCTGGTCTTGCAACCCAAAAATGGCCACAGAAATGTTTCTCCCTTGTGCCCCTTGCTGCATGAGCTAGCTATTGAGCCTATGGGGGCAGCACTCACTGGGAAACAGCAGATAAGGGCAGAGATTGAAAACTAAGCTGGGCCTTTGGGGAGCCATTGAAGGGTGAACTATGTAGGGGGTCCTCCCTACCTGATAGAGGTATTTGGGAGTCCACCCCATTGTCCTAACCCCAACCTCTCTGCCTGTATGATGCTATTGCTTGCTGAGGGTTAAAAATGGCCTGTGAACTCAGAGGGAAGCAGGCCACCCAGCTGAGTGGAGACTTAGCCTAATCCAGAACACCTATGTGGCAATCATCCCCTGTAAACAAGGTCCAAATACTTGCTGTGTCTGGATAAGGGAAGCTGTGACAACTGATGTGCAGGGGTAGTGGCAGAAAGACAAGTGGGCTGCTTTCAGAGCAGTCTGACCAGTATCTTAAGCAGTGTAGGCTCAGAAGCTGCAATGCATGGGTACTGTGCATTGGGGGCTAAAATTGGCACACCAGACTGCCATTTTTGCACTATGCCATTGCCATATTTTGCATTAGGTGAAAACTGCATAGAAAAATGTCTCAAAGCACAGCAAACACCATTGGGTGGAAAACTGCCATGCTGTTCCACAAATCAGAGGCACTCACCAATCCAGCTGAAGGCCCAATCCTCACCCATAACTACTGGGAAGACATTGTCAGTTGCTAAGCATATGTCAAGCGCCCGCACAGCTTTCTGGGTTTCCAACAGGAGTAGAGATAGCAGCAGAGAGGAGGAGAGAGTTGGGAGGAGGTGCGAGCCAAGCTCTCTCCCTCCTGTCTGTATACAGGGGTTAAGACAGAGTGCTCTCTGATCTTACTGTGCAGGGTTTGATTCCACCCCCCCCTGACAGAAATTGTGTGTAGGAGGTGGTATCTAAATCCTACATGGTCTGATCTGAGAGCTGTTCTATATCAGCTCCCGAATACAGACAGAAGGGAGAGGAGCTGGAGAGGGGGGCAAGCACAGCCCACATCTCCTCACAGCACAATATGAATAGGCCCCAAATGATGGAAGCTCATGCATCATCATCACCTCTGCCTTACTACTTCATGAATCAAATGTCCAAAACAAGATTGCCCAAGAAGAGAATAATCTTAACCTGCAAACTTTCCAGAAAAATGTCTGGGCAAGCAGTACCAAGCTGAAAGTGATGGCCCTAGAGCTGGCATCCTCACAAACTTGTTGACAACACGTTTTTATGTCTCTATCTTGAAAGCCATCTATAGAAACCTTAAAAGGTGCAAATAAATTATCTTTGTTTGATATTGCAACGAACAGACAAAACAACAAATGATCATTTCTGAATTCTGTACTGCCTACAAAAAGCAATTCCAAACATTAATTTTTACTTAGACATTTGGAAGATAAAAGGACGAGCGTGGTTGGTTGGTAAAGGCAATACAGACAATTATTCTCTCAGACATGTAATTATTTGTGGCTTAGTTTAACCATTAATTAGGCATTTTTTTAATGGTAGAAAAATTTGGAACAGAGATTCTGCTTGAATAAGTACTGCGACACTTTCAAGAAATTACCGTTATAATGTTTACTTACCTTTATAGAAGACTCCCCATACACCTTTCTTTTCAGACAAAAGCCAAGTGCGTAATCGTGGAACCTTCCTGAAATAAGCGCAGGTGCAGATAAAGAGCAAAGAGAAGACCAGAAGTCCATCCAGAGAGTATGCTAACAAGAAAGAAAAATACAAAATTTTACTACAAATTTTTAAAGCCCAGCTCAAGCTTTGCTCCAGAAAGTATCAGAGAGTTGAATATTGCAAGCCTTAGCTACCTAAAGCGACCGCCTCGTGACAATATACACTGCCAGAATGGCACACAGGCAGGCCCACCCCCAAGTGCCCGAGGCGGTCAGCATCGTTCCAGGAGCGATCCATCCTGAGGGGGAGGCCACTGATTCATGGCCTCTCCCTCACAATCGTTCCTGACGAATTAGAAGCTTCCTCTGCTTCTGAAACTGTAAACAGAAGCAGAGGAAGTGATATCATCTCTCCTTGTGCAGCCTTTTCGTTCCGGCACCCGAGGAGAGCAGACATCAGAGTGAGTTACACCAACAGCACACTAACACCAGTATACATAGGCACACAAATCACCCCCCAATCACCCCCCCCTGCACCCCCTGTCACAGTGACACCAATAGCAGTTTTTATTTTTTTACTGATCACTGCTTTGGTGTCATTTTGTGACTGTTATAAGTGTTAGGGCTGTTAGTGGTAGGCCCCTTTAGGTCTAGGGTACCCCCCCTAATAAAGGTTTAACCCCTTGATCGCCCCCAGTTAACCCTTTCACCCCCTGTCGCCAGTGTCACTAAGCAATCTTTTTTCTGATCGCCGTATTAGTGTCGCGGGTGACGCTAGTTAGCCTGTTAGTTATTTAGGTTCACCGTCAGGTTTTTATAGTGTCAGGTACCCCCATATATTACCTAAATAAAGGTTTTAACCCCGATTGCCCCCTAGTTAATCCTTTCACCCCCTGTCACCAGTGATCACCATATAAGTGTTACGGGTGACGCTGGTTAGTTTTTTTTTGTATAGCGTCAGGGCACCCGCCGTTTATTACCCAATAAAGGTTTAACCCCTGATCGCCCGGGGGGTGATATCAGTTAGGTTTTAGGGTCTGCGTCACCCCAGGCAACGTCAGATTAGTGCCAGTAGCCCTAACACCCTCGCACGTAGCATACACCTCCCTTAGTGGTATAGTGTCTGAACTGATCAATATCTGATCAGCTTTATACTAGCGTCCCCAGTAGTTTAGGGTTCCCAAAAACGCAGTGTTAGCAGGATCAGCCCAGATACCTGATAGCACCTGCGTTTTGCCCCTCCGCCCAGCCCACCCAAGTGCAGTATCGATCGATCACTGTCACTTACAAAACACTAAACAAATAACTACAGCGTTCGCAGAGTCAGGCCTGATCCCTGCGATTGCTAATGGTTTTTTTGGTAGCGTTTGATACAGCTGCTGACAGCCTAGGAGCTTTTTTCCTGTGAGTCTCACTAGTGCACCAGGAAATTTAGAGCCCAAAATGGCAAATCGAAGGTACATTAGTGAAGAGGCCTACACATTTCTGAGCATGACAGGTCTAGGGAAGAGGAAGTCACTCATCTGTTATGCAGCGTACACATGGTCAGACTTTTCAACCGGACTGGTCCGACGGACCAGTCCGATCGTGTGTGGCCTTCATCGGACCTTCACAGTCGAAAAGCTGACGGACTTTAGATTTGGAACATGCTTCAAATCTTTACATCCGCCGGACCCAGAAATCCGCTCATCTGTATGCTAGTCCGACGGACAAAAACCGACGCTACGGCAGCTACTGGCTATCAACTTCCTTATTTTAGTCCGGTGTATGTCATCACGTACGAATCCGTCGGACTTTGGTGTGATCGTGTGTAGGCAAGTCCGTTAATTAAAAAGTCAGTCGGAAAGTCCGTCGGACCAGTCTGGTCGAAAAGTCCACCCACGTGTATGCGGCTTTAGATTCAGGCTCAGAATATGATCCTGTAGACCACAGCGGCTCCATGACAGATAGCTCTGATGACAGAGTTGTGGTCCCTGCCAAGGTCAGGCGTACCAGACCCCGATCTTCTTCTGCTGTTGTTGAGGTGCAAGAACCGCAGGGCTCTCGTATGGAGCAGAGAAGTACTAGTGCCGCTCATCCTTCTGGTGAACTGGCAAGCACCAGCGGCCTAGTACACCCTGGTCATACAAAAAGCACTGCAGTATAACGTGGTGACTTGGCGAGTCCCATAAGTGCAGTTCAAGCTGGCAAGGTGGCAAGCACATGTAGTGTCCCGCTGTCACCAAGAAGACAAAGACAGGCCCATCGTGTCCTTCCTGCAACATTTGCCAATTCTAATTGGGAGCCCACCACTTCTGCAGCACCCATACTTCCCCATTCACTGGTCAACCCGGAATTCAGGTGGAAACAGTTGATTTTACGTCACTTGATTTTTATTCGCAGTTTTTCACGGAAGATGCCGCTAATCCCCGGTTGTCCTCCCTTGCCAGAGATTGGAAACCAATTACGGTTTCCGAATTTAAGACCTTTTTGGGCCTATACCTCCTCATGGGAGTAACTAAAAAGAGTGAGTTGCGGTCATTTTGGTCCACTGACCCAATTCACTATACGCCCGTGTTCTCTGCTTCCATGACCAGGGCACGATCTGAGCAGATCTTGCGGTTCATGCACTTCAGCGACAATGAACTCTGTTGTCCTCGTGGAGACCCTGGATACGATTGGCTCTACAAAATTTGGTCTCTCGTAAACCACTTCAACCAATGTTTTGCAGCCTTGTTTACTCCCAGATTAAATTTTCTGTCCGCTTGTTTTTCAAACAGTATCTTCCCAGCAAGTGTGCCAGATATGGGGTCAAGATGTATAAGCTCTGTGACAGGGCCACAGGCTATACATATAGTTTTAAGGTTTACAAGGAAAGAAATAGTCACGTAGAGCCGCCAAACTGCCCAAATTACATAGGGAGCACTGGCAAGATTGTGTGGGACTTGGTGTCACCCTTATTCAGAAAGGGGTACCATTTGTATGTGGACAATTATTATACGAGCGTGCCACTTTTTAGTCACTTGTTTGATCATCAGATTGGCACAGTGCGATCTAATTGCCGGGGCTTACTCCAGAGGCTTGTAGATTCCCGTCTTAGGCTGGGGGAGAGAGCCTGCTTGAAGTGTAATAATTTGCTCACTGTGAAGTGGAAGGATAAGAAGAATGTTTTCGTTCTGTCCTCCCTTCACACAGACACGACGGTCCAAATTCCTACGGCGACTGGTGTTGTGGAGAAACCCCTCCGTGTCCACGAATATAACAAAAATATGGGAGGGGTGGACCTCAGCGACCAGTTGTTGGCGCCGTACCTAGTTGCCCGTAAGGCCAGACGCTGGCACAAAAAAAGTGTCTGTTTATTTATTTCAATTGGCTTTGCTGAACGCTCATGTACTATACACAGAGCTTCAGGACGGACTGGATCCTTCCTTAAATTCCAGGAAGAGATCGTCAAGACCTTTTGTTACCAAGAGGGTGCTTCGCCACACCTTCCCAATTTAAATGCAGCAAGCCAGCTGCATGAGAGGCATTTTCCGTATGTCCCCCCTGGTACCCCTACCCAACGCGTCCCCCAAAGAAGATATCATGTCTGTAGCAAGCGCAGATATAGGCGTGACACCCGCTATTATTGTCCCTCCTGTCCTGGTCTTTGTATTGGTGAATGTTTTGAATGCTACCATACACTAGCGGAGTTTTAGCATAGGGTACAGCACTGCACATTGCATTTTGAGAGACCCGAACCGTTACAGTTACAAATAAAAGTGTAAAAGAAAAAAAAAAAAAAAAAAATATATATATATAATAAAAAAACACAAAAATAGTTGTCGTTTTATTGTTTTCCCTCTCTCTATTGTTCTGCTCTTTTTTACTGTATTTTATGCTGCAATGTTTTATCATGTTTGCTTTTCAGGTATGTATTTTTTTTATACTTTACTGTGTTTTATTGTTAACCATTTTTTGTTTTCAGGTACGCCATTCACCTGCAGTGCGGATTTATTTATCTTGACAGCAACGGCGTTTGCTCCCACGATACATAAAGCCGTGACTCCAGCGATGTAGGAGGTGATTTCACCACCACAGTTTAAAAAAAGAGCATATATGCCGAAGCATGGGTGCAGGAGCGATTTGCTCCTAACTTTTGGGGTGGATGCCTCCCATGCTTCGGTATATATATATTTTAGGCACAGATTGCGTTAAAAAATGCTTTAATTTTTAGTATTTTTCTTTGTATTTGCTTTGCAGGTATTGCATGTCTTACTGCTATACTGTAATGTTACTTTGTTTTATTGTAAACCATCATTTGCTTAGCAGGTACGCCATTCAGTTGCAGCGCGGATTTATTTATCTTGACAGCAACAGCGTTTGCTCCCACGATACATAAAGCCGTGACTCCAGCGCTGTCGGAGGTGATTTCACCACCACAGTTAAAAACAAAATGGTGCATGTATGCCCATCATTAGAAGTGGGTGGATGAAGGGAAGTATTCTAACGGTGGGCATACCCACCGATCAATCTCTTTTTTTCGGTCAGCCCACAGGCTGCATGGAAAAAAAAAATAAAAAGATTACAATATAAGCCCAACAAGGACCAGCAACGTACTGGTATGTTGCTGGACTTTGAGTGATTATACCAGAATGATGCCTGCGGGTTTAGGTATCATCTTGGTATCATTCTTTTCAGCCAGCGGCCGACTTTCATGTAAAAGCAATCCTAGTGGCTAATTAACCTCTAGACTGCTTTTACAAGCAGTGGAAAGTAGACACCCCAAGCTATTTGCTGAGAGGCATGTCGCATCCATGGAATATTTTATATTTTGACACAAGTTGCGGGAACAAGACAATTTTTTTTTTTTTTTTTTTGCACAAAGTTGTCACTAAATGATATATTGGTCAAACATGCCATTGGCATATGTGGAATTATACCCTAAAATACATTCTGCTGCTTCTCCGGAGTACGAGTATACCACATGTGTGAGACTTTTTGGGAGCCTATCCGCGTACAGGACACCAATCACCACCTTCAGGCTTTCTAAGGGTGTAAATTTTTGATTTCACACCTCACTGCCTATCACAGTTTCGGAGACCATGGAATGCCCAGATGGCACAAACCCCTCCCCCCCAAATGACCCCATTTTGGAAAGTAGACACCCCAAGCTATTTGCTAAGAGGTATGGTGAGTATTTTGCAGATCTCGCTTTTTGTCAATGTTTTGAAAAAAAAAAAAAAAAAGTTTCTTTTCTTTCTTCATTTTCAAAAACAAACGAGAGCTGCAAAATACTCACCATGCCTCTCAGCAAATAGCTTGGGGTGTCTACTTTCCAAAGTGGGTTAATTGTGGGGGGGGGGGGTTGTGCTATCTTGGCATTTTATGGCTTTGAAACTGTGATAGGTAGTGAGGAGTGAATTTAAAAATGTACACCCTTGGAAATCCTGAAGGCGGTGATTGGTTTTCTGGGCCCCGTACGCAGCTAGGCTCCCAAAAAGTCCCACATATGTGGTATCCCTGTACTCAGGAGAAACAGCAGAATGTATTTTGGGGTGTAATTCCACATATGCCCATGGCATGTTTGAGCAATATATCATTTAGTGACAACTTTGTGCAAAAAAAAAAAAAAAAAAAAAAAAAAAAGTTTGTCATTTTCCCACAACTTGTGGCAAACTATAAAATATTCCATGGACTCAACATGCCTCTCAGCAAATAGCTTAGGGTGTCTAGTATCCCTGTGCTCAGAAGAGACAGCAGAATTATTTGGGGTGTAATTCCACATATAACCATGGCATGGGTGAGCAATATATCATTTAGTGACAACGTTTTGTAAAAACATTTTTTTTTGTCATTTTTCAATTACTTGGGACAAAAAAAATTAAATATTCAATGGGCTCAACATGCCTCTCAGCAATTTCCTTGGGGTGTCTACTTTCCAAAATGGGGTCATTTGTGGGCGGTTTGTACTGCCATTTTAGCACCTCAATAAATGAGGCAGTCAAACTAAAAGCTGCGTAAATTCCAGAAAATGTACCCTAGTTTGTAGACGCTATAACTTTTGCGTAATACAATAAATATACGCTTATTGACATTTTTTTTTTACCAAAGACGTGGCTGAATACATTTTGGCCTAAATGTATGACTAAAATTGAGTTTATTGGATTTTTCTTATAACAAAAAGTAGAAAATAATCATTTTCCAAAATGTTCTGTATTTTTCCGTTTATATCGCAAAAAATAAAAATCGCAGAGGCAATCAAATACCAGAAAGCTTTATTTTGTGGGGAAAAAAAAGGATGCAAATTTTGTTTGGGTACAACATTGCATGACCGCGCAATTACCAGTTAAAGCGATGCAGTGCCAAATTATAAAAAGTCCTCTGGTCTTTAGGCAGCCAAATGGTTCGGGGCTGAAGTGGTTAAAATTAAAAAATTTTAAAGGCATTTTTTAATACACTATATTAAAATCTAGAGTTGGCCTTTAAGAGCATATTCACATTGGAGGGGGGGGGGGGGGGGGGGCGCAGCAGAGCAATCAGTGTCTGGATTGTAAAAGGTTTCAATAGAATGCTTTTTAAATTGTTTTCCCACTAGAGAATTTGCCAGGAGAGACTATTAAGTGAAAGGCTAAACGTGGCCCAGATGTTGTATGCAACATTTCAGTCAACAGGGCATGATGTACTAACTACAGAACAGAGAAATGTATACCAATAGCAGGAATATACGGTTAGAAAATCAACCAATCACTTGACCGCCGACCAACGAAACAGAGTTCGTTTGTCAAAATCGTTGCCAACATTAACCAATCAAAAAAAATCTTTAAAAGAGCAAATCGATTTCATACGTAGTGTTGACGTCTCATGCGTGATAATGTTCAAAAGATGTTTTACGGACCAACCTTCACACCAACGAATAGAATATCGTTCACAAACAATACGACACAATTTTTCAATCGGTCTTTTTCGTTCACAATATCAATAATTGGGTATTACTTGCTGGGCATCAACGAGTAGAAAAAATCGGCCGATTGTTCACAGAACGAAAATTATCGCCCGATTTTCTTATCGTGTATTCCTGCCATTAGCTTTTCAACTTTGGAACTTTGGTGGGGGGGGGGGTGTTTGACAGGTGCTGAAAGAACCAATTACTAGCAGGTGCTTGCACTATGTGCTGGGTTATATAAAAAAAGACAACACAGACAACTTATTGACCAATTACTGCAGATCTTTTACTTCACTAAAAATAATAATAAAAACTAAAAATGTTATGTATACTATTCAGTAGTAAAAAGTAAAGAAAATATGTGGTAAAACATTATTAATTGCCTTCACAGTGTAAAGATTACAAGAGGCTCAAAAAACACTAAACATTTTCAGGAGTTGGTCAGTCTAGCTAGCCAACAGCAAGCAATTTCAAAAGATATCCAGTTTAAGGCTCGATTCACACCTATGCATGTTGCTTTTGAGCGTTTTTGGAGGTTTTTTTTTCATGCTTGCCACGGTTTTTAGCAGCGTGCTTGCCACGGTTTTTAGCAGCGTTTTTGCAGCGTTTTTGCGTTTTTTTTTTTTTACAGTTTTTTTTTACAGTCTAAAAAAAAATGTAAAAAAAATTTAAAAAAACGGCAAAAACGCTGCAAAAACGGTGCACTTGCGTTTTTGATGCTTGTCCATTGAAATCCATTACATGCAAAACGCTGCTTTTTGCATGAAAAAAGTCCCCGACCCTTTCCAAAAATGCAGAGAAACAAAAAGGCATTGATGTGAACATGTTCCATAGGAACCCATGTTAAAAAATTCCCGTGCATTTCTGCAAAATGCAAAATGCATCAAAAAACGCGCTAGTGTGAATGGAGCCTTAGGCCTCATGCACACTGGGTGTTTTTACAACTGCTGTTTTGGGTGTCAGGTGTTTTTTTCTACAGCCAGTAAACTCCCCAGAATGTTATCCTATGTGCACCTGTAAAAATTAATGCGGTAAATTGTGGCTATCCGGTGTTTATGAGTGTTTTTGAGCCTCAAGCTTTTGTGGGAGTATAGTTTTGCTAAAAAAACTTAAAGGCGGCAAATCACTACTGCAAAAACGCTACAAAACTTGCGTTTCTAATGCAGCATTCTACAGCAAACGCTACTGGTGTTTTTAGAACGTCCAGCGTGCATGAGCCCTTAAGCTTCACTAAAAGCTGGAGATCAGCTTTAACTCCTTCCCTGCTGGAAAGTTGGAGATATTGGATATATACCTTCCTCTTCCACATCTGAGCACAAAATGATGATGCTTTCTGCAAGCAGGGGGCTTGAAGCACAAAATTTGTTTATTACAGGTACTAGCGCCGTCAATTTACGCAGCGCTTTACAAACATACATACACATTATATACAGTATCTCGCAAAAGTGAGTACACCCCTCGCATTTTTGTAACTATTTTGTTATATCTTTTCATGTGACAACACTGAAGAAATGACACTTTTCTACAATGTAAAGTAGTGAGTGTACAGCTTGTATAACAGTGTAAATTTGCTGTCCCCTCAAAATAACTCAACACACAGCCATTAATGTCTAAACCGCTGGCAACAAAAGTGAGTACACCCCTAAGTAAAAATGTCCAAATTGGGCCCAATTAGCCATTTACCTCCCCGATGTCATGTGACCCGTTAGTGTTACAAGGTCTCAGGTGTGAATGTGGAGTAGGTGTGTTAAATTTGGTGTTAGAGCTTACAATCTAAGAGAGAGTGAGAGCGATAACGAGCAGGGCCCTCTGATTCCTCCTGTATTGAATTGTATTGTACTTGTACTGTCCTCCCTAATGTTGTAAAGCGCTGCGTAAACCGTTGGCGCTATATAAATCCTGTATAATAATAATAATACTGGTCACTGGAAGTTCAACATGGCACCTCATGGCAAATTACTCTCTGAGGATCTGAAAAAAGAATTGTTGCTCTACATAAAGATGGCCTAGGCTATAAGAAGATTGCCAAGACCCTGAACCTGAGCTGCAGCACCGTGGCCAAGACCATACAGTGGTTTAACAGGACAGGTTCCACTCAGAACAGACCTTGCCATGGTTTACCAAAGAAGTTGAGGGCACGTGTTCAGGTCCATATCCAGAGGTTGTCTTTGGGAAAAAGATGTATGCGTGCTGCAGAAGTTGAAGAGGTTGAGGGTCAGCCTGTCAGTGCTCAGACCATACGCCGCACACTGCATCAAATTAGTCTGCATGGCTGTCATCCCAGAAGGAAGCCTTTTCTAAACATGATGCACAAGAAAGCCCGCAAACAGTTTGCTGAAGACAAGCAGACTAAGGACATGGATTACTGGAATCATGTTCTGTGGTCTGATTTGACCAAGATAAACTTATATGGTTCAGATGGTGTCAAGCGTGTGTGGTGGCAACCAGGTGAGGAGTACAAAGACAAGTGTATCTTGCCTACAGTCAAGCATGGTGGTGGGAGTGTCATGGTCTGGGGCTGCATGAGTGCTGCCGGCACTGGGGAGCTACAGTTCATTGAGGGAACCATGAATGCCAAAATGTACTGTGTCATACTAAAGTTGAACACGATTCCCTCCCTTTGGAGACTGGGCCGCAGGGCAGTATTCCAAAATGATAACGACCCTAAACACACCTCCAAGACAACCACTGCCTTACTAAAGAAGCTGAGGGTAAAAGGTGATGTACTTGCCAAGCATGTCTCCAGACCTAAATCCTATTGAGCATCTGTGGGGCATCCTCAAAAGGAAGATGGAGGAGCGCAAGGTCTCTAACATCCACCAACTCTGTGATGTCGTCATGGAGGAGTGGAAGAGGACTCCAGTGGCAACCTGTGAAGGCAGTGCTGGAAAATAATGGCGGCCACACAAAATATTGACACTTTCGGCCCAATTTGGACATTTTCACATAGGGGTGTACTCACTTTTGTTGCCAGAAGTTTAGACATTAATGGCTGTGTGTTGAGTTATTTTGAGGAGACAGCAAATTTACACTGTCATACAAGCTGTACACTCACTACTTTACATTGTAGCAAAGTGTCATTTCTTTAGTGTTGTCACATGAAAAGATATAATAAAATATTTACAAAAATGTGAGGGGTGTACTCACTTTTGTGAGATACTGTAATTATATATATTAGGGCTGAAACTAACGATTATTTTCATAATCGATTAGTTGGCCGATTATTGTTTTGATTAATCGGATAAAATCATAAAAAACAAAACAACACCAATGATGTGGTGCTATTCCTCCCGGGAACACCAATGATGGGGCGCTATTCCTCCCGTGAACACCAATGATGGGGCGCTAGTCCGCCCGGGAACACCAATGATGGGGCGCTAGTCCGCCCGGGAACACCAATGATGGGGCGCTAGTCCGCCCGGGAACACCAATGATGGGGCGCTAGTCCGCCCGGGAACACCAATGATGGGGCGCTAGTCCGCCCGGGAACACCAATGATGGGGCGCTAGTCCGCCCGGGAACAACAATGATGGGGCGCTATTCCTCTCAGGAACAACAATGGGGCACTATTTCACCCCCCTCCCAAGAAAACCAATGATAGGGCACTCTTCCACCCCCCCCCTCGGAACACCAACGATGGGGCGTTATTCCGCCCGGGAACGCCAACGATGGGGCGTTATTCCGCCCGGGAACGCCAACGATGGGGCGTTATTCCGCCCGGGGAAAACCAACGATGGGGCGTTATTCCACCCGGGAACGCCAACGATGGGGCGTTATTCCGCCCGGGAACGCCAACGATGGGGCGTTATTCCGCCTGGGAACGCCAACGATGGGGCGTTATTCCGCCCGGGAACGCCAACGATGGGGCGTTATTCCGCCCGGGAACGCCAACGATGGGGCGTTATTCCGCCCGGGAACGCCAACGATGGGGCGTTATTCCGCCCGGGAACGCCAACGATGGGGCGCTATTCATCCCAGGAACACCAATGATGGGGCGCTATTCATCCCAGGAACACCAATGATGGGGCATTATTCCCCTAACAAGAACAACAATAGGGCACTATTTCACCCCCCTTCCCAGGAAAACCAATGATGGGACACTATTCCACCCACCCCCCGGAACACCAATGATGGGGCACTATTCCTTGGATGGGGCATTATTCTCCTCCCAGGAACACCAATGGGGCACTATTCCCCCTCCCCGGAACACCAATGAGGCACTATTTCACACCCCCTCCTAGGAAAACCAATAATGGGGCACTATTCCACCCCCCGGAACACCAATGATGGGGCAAACCCCCCTAGAAATACTTAGGATCATTCATGGGGCACTTGTCATAGAAATGAATGTACTGTACTGAGTTGTTACTGTATAGCCATTAGCCGCTACCTTTCACAGTGTGCAGCCCGGCTCTCACGGCTGCTACTTGCCTCTCTCTTGTTCCCTCGAGGCAGCAGCGGGCGGGGCTGAGAAGATCAGTGGGGAGCTGACGTCAGCGAGGCGCGGACTTGCAGCGCGAACGTGCATGGTCACATATGGCGGTGGGGCCACCGCCTCGTACACAGGAGGATTTTAACGGACAGACAGGGAGGAAGGTGCAGACCAACTAATCGATAATGAAGATCTTTAACAAAGATTTTTATTATCGATTAATCGTTTCAGATAGATATATATAATCTATTATACACACACACACACACACACACACACACACACACACACACAATGCCTTGAAAAAGCATTCATACCACATTTTTCATTTTACAACCAAAAATTTTTACAAATAAAATATCTGAAAAGTGTGGTATGCATTTGTATTCAGCCACCCGGAATCAATACTTTGTAGAACCACCTTTCGCTGCAATTACAGCTGCAAGTCTTTTTGGGTATGTCTCTACCAGCTTTGCACATCTAGAGAGTGAAATTTTTGCCCATTCTTCTCTGCAAAATAACTCAAACTCTGTCAGATTGGCTGGAGAGCGTCTGAATGGCAATTTTCAAGTCTTGCCACAGATTCTCAATTGGATTTAGGTCTGATATTTGACTGGGCCATTCTAACACATAAATATGCTTTCATCTAAATCATTCCATTGTAGCTCTGACTGTATGTTTAGGGTCCTTGTCCTGCTGGAAGGTGAACCTCCGCCCCAGTCTCAAGTCTTTTGCAAACTAACAGGTTTTCTTCTAAGATTGCCCTGTATTTGGCTCCATCCATCTTTCCATCAACTCTGAGCAGCTTCCCTGTCCCCGCTGAATAAAATCATCCCCACAACATGATACTGCCACTACATTTCACGGTGGGGATGGTGTGTTCAGGGTGATGTGCAGTGTTAGTTTTCCGCCACACATAGCATTTTCCTTTTAGGCCAAAAAATTAAATTTTGGTCTCATCTGACCAGAACACCTTCTTCCGTGTTTGCTGTGTCCCCCACATGGCTTCTCACAAACGGGACTTCTTATGGCTTTCTTCTTGTCACTCTTCCATAAAGACTAGATTTGGGAAGTGCACGACTAACAGTTGTCCTGTGGACAGATTCTCCCACCTGAGTTGTGGATCTCTGCAGCTCCTCCAGATTTACCATGGGCCTCTTGATTACTTCTCTGATAAATGCTCTCCTTGTCTGGCCTGTCAGTTTAGGTGGATGGCCATGTCTTGATTGGCACAACTGCAAACCTTACTCTTTCCATTTTCGGATGATGGATTGAACAGTGCTCCGTAAGATGTTCAAAGCTATAAAATTTCTCCACTTCATCAATGACCTGTCTGGTGTGTTCCTTGGCCTTCATGACGCTGTTTGGTCACAAAGGTTCTGTAACAAACCTCGGAGGGCTTCACAGAACAGCTGTATTCATAATGAGAACAAATCACACACAGGTGAACTCTATCACTAATTAGGTGACTTCTGAAGGCAATTGGTTCCACCAGATTTTAGATAAGGGTATCAGAGCAAAGGGGGCTGAATACAAATGCACGCCACACTTTTCAGATATTTGTAAAAAAATCTGAAACCCATTTATCATTTTCCTTTCACTTCACAATTATGTGCCACTTTATGTTGGTCTATCACAAAAATTACAATATGGTTGGCTGTTACTCCCTGGGTTTTTAAACGAGGGACGTTTGGTGCTTTTCTTCACAGGAAGTAGAGAACTCTTCCCTCCGGAAATTTTTTTGGATATATTTGTCCAAGTGATCACCTAATAAACGTTCCCCATGAAACAGGAAACCTGCCAATAACTTTTTACAAGGAAGCTCGGCTGCCCGGTTCTTAAGGCATAAAAGTCTGCACATATGTACAGACAAGAGAGCCAGACGAGAAACCTGCTGTATCGAATCCTTTAAAGCATCAACAGCAAAACACAGTGCTCGAGGAATATCCGTCTTACTTTCAGGTAGATCAACCTCCTGGTTAGGCCTATCCAGCCGTTTGACTGGATCCTTTAGGCTCGATTCACACCTATGCATGTTGCTTTTGAGCGTTTTTGGAGGTTTTTTTTTCATGCTTGCCACGTTTTTGAGCAGCGTTTTTGCCGCGATTTGCGTTTTGCGGTTTTTTTTTTTAGTCTTAAAAAAAAAATAATAAAAAAAAAAAAAAACGGCAAAAACGCTGCAAAAACGGTGCACTTGCGTTTTTGATGCTTGTCCATTGAATTCTATTACATGCAAAATGCTGCATTTTGCATGAAAAAAAGTCCCTGACCCTTTCCAAAAATGCAGAGAAACAAAAAGGCATTGATGTGAACATGTTCCATAGGAACCCATGTTAAAAAATTCAAGTGCATTTCTGCAAAATGCATCAAAAAACGCGCTAGTGTGAATGGAGCCTTAGGGTCGGTTCACACATGGGCAACACGACTTTAGCGCGACTTTGTACCGCGACTTCAACGCGGCTTCAGCGCGACTTTAGCGCGACTTCAGCAAATTACGAGGCGACTTGAAGTCGCCTCCATGACAGGCGACTTCGCCTGTGGCCAATCACCTCTCTGGGAGGGAGGGGGGGAGGGAGGGGTTTTCTCTGCAAAGTCGCTTGACTTTACAGAGAGATCCGACTTGCAGGCGACTTACATTGAGTTGAATGGGTACAAGTCGCCTACAAGTCGGATAGAAGTAGTACAAGGGTCTTTTCTGAAGTCGGAGCGACTTCAGTAGTGTCAATTAAGACGCTCCCATTTCCTACCATGTTAACCTAAATGCAAAGCGACTTGGGGCGACTTGAGGGCGTACAAGTCGGATCTCAAGTCGCCCCAGTGTGAACCGACCCTTAAGGACTGGCAAATACCAATTGCTGCAACAGCTGGCTGAATGGCTGAACTGGCCAAAGAAAAGGAAGCCTTTAATAATAACTCCAATTTCTTGTTAACAGGGTCTTTCAAGCCCTGTGCATTATCTACCGGACAAGTTAAGTTCTTGTTTAACCACTTGCCCACCAGGCCAATTCTGACATTCATCTCCTACATGTAATTATCTTTTTTTGCTAGAAAATTACAAAGAACCCCCAAACATTATATATGTTTTTTAACAGAGACCCTAGAGAATACAATGGCGTTCATTGCAACTTTTTATCTCACACGGTATTTGTGCAGCACTTTTTCAAACGCGCTTTTTTAGGAAAAAAAAACAGTTTCGTGCTTTAAAAAAAAAAAAACAAAACAGTAAAGTTAGCACAATTTTTTTTCATAATGTGAAAGATGAAGTTGTGCTGAGTAAATAGATACCCAACATGTCATGCTTTAAAACTGCACACGCTCGTGGAATGGCGCCAAACTTTGGTACTTAAAAATCCCCATAGGCGATGCTTTAAAATTTTTTACTGGTTACATTTTTAGAGTTACAGAGGAGGTCTCAAGCTAGAATTATTGCTCTCGCTCTAATGTTCGCGGCGACACCACATATGTGTGGTTTCAACACCGTTTTCATATGTGGGCGGGACTTATGTATGTGTTCGCTTCTGCATGCGAGCACACGGGGGCAGGGGCAGTTTAAAAATTGGATTTTTTTTTTTTTTGTTAATTTTACTTACATTTTTTTAATTTGACACTTTAAAAAAAAAAAAAAAATATATGATCACTTTTATTTCGATTACAAGGAATGTAAACATCCCTTGTAATAGGAATATGGCATGACAGGGTCTCTTTACAGCAAGATATGGGGTCAATAAGACCCCATATCTCAACTTTAGGCTGGGAAGCCTAGAATCAAAAAACAAAAAAAAAAAAAAAAAAAAAAACGATCATGGCTTCCCAGCTGAGGCGGCGCCGTTTTTTTGAATGCGGAGGCCGGGCGTGACGTCATAACATCGCGCCCGGCCTCCGACGATCATAGAGACTCCGGCGACCATCTGGCCTGACAGAAATCTTTATGGTGGAGATCCGGGGCCGGCGGATCCCGAGTCACCGATCGCAACGGTGAGTCGGTAGAAGCACCGGAGGGCGGCGGGACGTCCCCTCCTGCCACCTGTAATAACGATCAAGCGGCTGACCCGCCGCTATGATCGTTCTTATGGTGTAGGGAATCGCCGGCTGAAAACAGCAATATCTGAATGATGCCTGTAGGGATACGACTAGGTTCATCCGGAACTACTGATGATGAAGGTGTGCCCTTCCCTGTGGTGTTAGTCCCACTCCTCTTTTTGGAAGACATTCAATGCCTGCAAACAAAGAGTACTTAGCTGTAGTTAAATCACCTCAAAAGGGAGACCCTTTAATAGGGCTCACCAAGCCCCTATGCAACAATCCTGCTAAGCACCTTTAGCCTGCCAAGCAACACCTGTTGACTCACGTGACCCGGGTAAGGAAAAATAAACCACTGCAAGTGTCTGTTCAGAGCCTGCTCTGTGTCCCACTGCTGCCTTCTGGAAGCACCACATGCATGGTCTGCACAGCTTAAATAAGCTGGCTGTGCGCCGGAACGTTCTATGCGCATGTGCGCGGTCCCGGCACGTAGGCGTGACTGTATTCGCGTACTACGCGAATCTTCGTGCGCCCAAATAAAGGCTACGGCGCATGTGCGGCCAATCCGTGCACGCCATGGCTGCCAAACAAACTGCTGAGTCCAGCGGCGCTCTTGCGAACGCACGTGTGCCATGGCGAACCAAGGCGAAATGGCGCACCGTAGTGCGCCATCATACAGGTAAAAGACAGCCTGCTTAGCTTGGTCAGTTTTAATAGGAAAGCAGAGGTACTAGCAGGAACACCAGGGATTTCACATAAAGGAAGCAATACAAAGAGAACAGGATACTTTTTCATACAATTACATGGTACAGCAGTCATACATCAGGAATATGAAATGTTGGGATAACAAACACAAACTTTTTTTTTTAATCAACTTTATTGCTATTACAAGGGATGAAAAACATCCCTTGTGACAGCATGGGTGACCCGTCCTCTTTATGGAGAGATCTGGGATCTATTAGACCCCAAATCTCTTCTCTGACCTCCAATGCAGCCAATCAGGCAAAGATGAGTCTCATCGGCTGCTTCCCTGTCCAGTAACAGCCAGGTAAACAACCAACCAAACAGAAGTAACAAAATCTTCATCACTTACTGTTTCTGACATCACACAGTGGGAGGAACAACATCTGTTCCTCTCACTGTGTGCCTTGGGCTGGATGCTGGTGCATCAGGAGAGCCTAGTAAAGGTGGCGGCTGCCGCCTGAAAAAGTAATCCAGCGGCTCGTTAGCCACTCAGATTACTTTCATTTTGTGTAGAATCGCTGGGGCTAAAGAATGATATTTCAATCATTGCTGCAGCTAAGACCGAGATTTCACCCCCTTCCTGTCTGGGGACATTTATAAATGCACGGTGGATAGAAAGTGGTTAAAGAGGAGCTCTAGCGCCCCCCCCACCAAAAAACTAAAAGTCAACAGCTACAAATACTGTAGCTGCTGACTTTTAATATTAGGACACATACCTGTCCAGGGATCCCGCAATGTATCGGCACCCCAGACGATTTTTCAATCAGCTCTTGGGTGCTCCCGTCGCCGTCCATTGTAAGGGAAACTGGCAGTGAAGCCTTGCGGCCGGTTCCCTGCTGCGCTTCGTGAATGAACTGTCGATGGTGGAAAGAGGGGCGGGGCCAATCTTCTGAGGGACCTCGTCTCCCGGAAGTTGGGATGGGTACCTGGTAAAAACAGGTACCCGCTCCCCCCTCCCCCCAAAAAAGGCAACACAAATGGAGCTCTGCTTTAAGGCCCCATTCACACTTGAGAGTAGCGTTTTGTCGGGCATATTTGCGTGTTTCCATGCGTTTTTGAGCTTTGCCATTTTTTTTTCATTTGTTATGTTTTTAGATTTTGTCATCAGCTTCCAGCTCCGAAAACACCCAAATATGCCCAATTCGAGCGACAAAAAAGGGTCCAGTGTTTGAGCTGGATTTTTTCCCCTCAAGCGTTTTGTAGCTTCAGGCTTTAAGCTACAAAACGCTCAGGTGTGAATGGAGCCTAAGACAACAAACTAAAAGCAGAAAGATTTTCCTGTCAGGTTGTCATTGTTGGGCCTAAAAGGGACACGGTGACATTGCAATCCTAACCTGTCAGGTGCTAAGTGCAGTGCTCATCTTTCTGAGAGGCTGATTTGAGAATGTTCACACATCAAATTGTAAATATTCCCTCCAGTCATGTACTCGAAGTAATCAGGAATCTACTTTTCACATGACTGGATCATTGAACTGTCACCCCCAATGCCACATTGTCACACCAATCTGTGGTCTCCCCGCCCCGGGATACCAGCGCCTTCTCCCCGCCCCGGGATACCAGCGCCTTCTCCCCGCCCCGGGATACCAGCGCCTTCTCCCCGCCCCGGGATACCAGCGCCTTCTCCCCGCACCGGGATACCAGCGCCTTCTCCCCGCACCGGGATACCAGCGCCTTCTCCCCGCACCGGGATACCAGCGCCTTCTCCCCGCACCGGGATACCAGCGCCTTCTCCCCGCACCGGGATACCAGCGCCTTCTCCCCGCACCGGGATACCAGCGCCTTCTCCCCGCACCGGGATACCAGCGCCTTCTCCTCGCACCGGGATACCAGTGCCTTCTCCCCCCACCGGGATACCAGCGCCTTCTCCCCACACCGGGATACCAGCGCCTTCTCCCCACACCGGGATACCAGCGCCTTCTCCCCACACCGGGATACCAGCGCCTTCTCCTTACACCGGGATACCAGCGCCTTCTCCTTACACCGGGATACCAGCGCCTTCTCCCCCCACCGGGATACCAGCGCCTTCTCCCCACACCGGGATACCAGCGCCTTCTCCTTACACCGGGATACCAGCGCCTTCTCCCCACACCGGGATATCAGCGCCTTCTCCTCACACCGGGATACCAGCGCCTTCTCCTCACACCGGGATACCAGCGCCTTCTCCTCACACCGGGATACCAGCGCCTTCTCCCCACACCGGGATATCAGCGCCTTCTCCTCACACCGGGATACCAGCGCCTTCTCCTCACACCGGGATACCAGCGCCTTCTCCTCACACCGGGATACCAGCGCCTTCTCCTTACACCGGGATACCAGCGCCTTCTCCCCACACTGGGATCCTCACACTGGCTCCCATACACCTCGCCCCTGTGTGCTCCATACAGCACCGGCTGAACAAAGATGTAGCGTTGCTGCTCCAGCTAATTCAGTGTATATACTATGGTCATACAGTCCTGTGCCAGCACCCATAGCAATGAGCGGCCACCCGTGTGAGAATAGGAGCACACCCGGCTCTCAGCACAAGGCTACCCGCCGTCCCCCGGCCCCCGAGCCTCCCTCTCACCGTTAGTCATGGTGAATATGGACACAACTTGGCTGCCAGCAGTCTTCCTGGTACACCTCACCAAAACATCCAGAAGTGACGTCACGGCGACACGTGGCTACTTCGGTCACGTGACACCGATACCGAGCAACCTGGGAGGAAGCGGAGAGGAGAGAAGAGCGGGAGGCTTGAAAGGAGAGCGAGGGGAGAGGTGGCTGGTGGGGCTGAGCCCAGTACACCTTCACCGGGTCCTAATACCGGACATTGTCAACTGTACAAGATGCTGCCGAATCTGTACCAGTTATCAGCCTCTAGCTTCTTCAGTGAGGCTTCATTTAGACGTGCGGTTGAAGAGACAAATATGCATAGCTTCCACATGTCCCTGATTTCGAGGGACTGTCCTTGATTTGGAACAAAGCCCCTCATTCAGCCTCATTTGTCCCTCACTTTTGGTCTGATGCAAATACCCGTATATTAGATGCACTATTTATCTATCAAGAAGTGTTTTCCAGTGCTAAACGTTTCATCCATTTACTAAATTGTTCCATTTGTATATTCTAAAAACAAATATAAAGGAATAGTAGTGGTAAAAAAAAATAAGCACTTGTGGGTTTAACTAATCATTTTTTTGTATAATTCACTTTTTAAGGGGGTGTGTCCTATGCCTAAATACCTTTGCTAAAAAGGTGTCCCTTGTTTCCATCTCAAGAAGTTGGGAGGTATGAAAATGTGCTGTTGAGCCCATAGGTGTGTGCAGCCCAAAACTAAAACACACACACATAGATGTAAACAAACGTTTTAATATAGAATAAAACAAACGGTGTCTAGGGCTGCCACCTGTCCAGGATTTGAATCAGTCCACCTGAAACCCGGACACATTACTCAGACAGGAATGTGGCTCGGAACAGGCCTGACAGGAGGGTGAGGGGTAGGGTTGCCACCTTATCCCTTTAAACCCAAACGTATTAATTACACAGGTTCTGTGTCTGATTAAGGTGGTAATTAACTGCTTGCCGCCCACCCACCATCAAATGACAGCGGGGTGGTGCGGCTCTCGTTCTGGGATGACGGCTTCCTAGAAGCCCGCTCTCGCGCGCCCACGGGGGCACGCGGTGGTCGCGCTGTACTGCTAGGATCTCTGTAAAGACCCGCGGCTCTTTACCCATGTGATCGGCTGTGTCCAATCACAGCCGGTCACATGTAAACAAAGAAGTGTCAGTAATCGGCTCTCCTCACCTCATACTGACAGAATGTGTGGCGAGGAGAGCCGATAAGCAGCATATCCACGCAGGAGGATATCTAGGAATGTAATCAGGGCACTGATCACCAGTGCCCTGATTACAATATTGCAATATAGTGTCACAATCAGTGCCCACCAATGCCAGCTATCAGTGCCCACCAGTGGCAGGAATCAGTGCCCACCACTGCCCACAAGTGCCACCAATCAGTGCCCATTAGCGATGCCAGTCAGTGCTGCCCATCACTGATGTCAATCAGTGTCGCCCATCGGTACCGCCTATCCGTGCCGCCTATCAGTGCCCACCAGTGCCGTCTATTAGTGCCCATAAGTGCGGCATATTAATGCCTCCTCATCAGTGCCCATAAGTGTCCCCTCATCAGCGCCCATAAGTGCCACCTCATCAATGCCCACCAGTTCAGCCTATCAGTGGCGCCTCATCAGCGCACATCAGTGTAGGTGAAAAATTACTTAGGTACAAAATTTACTGACAGAAAAAAAGTAGAAAACTTTTTTTTTTCAAACTTTTTGGTCTTTTTTTTGTAAAAAATAAAAAACCCAGCAGTGATTAAATACCACCAAAAGAAAGCTCTATTTGTGTGAAGAAAATTATAAAAAAAATTTGGGTACAGTGTAGCATGACCTCACAATTGTCATTCAAAGTACAACAGTTATACAACAGTGAAAGCTGAAAAATGGCTTGGGCAGGATGAGGGTGTTAGTGCCCTGTAGACAAGTGGTTAAACTTACTTAGTGGCTTATCTGCATTAAATTAGCCACAGAACCTACAGTATCTCACAAAAGTGAGTACACCCCTCACATTTTTGTAAATATTTTATTATATCTTTTCATGTGACAACACTGAAGAAATGACACTTTGCTACAATGTAAAGTAGTGAGTGTACAACTTGTATAACAGTGTAAATTTGCTGTCCCTAAAAATAACTCTATACACTGCCATTAACCACTTCAGCCCCGGAAGGATTTACCCCCTTCCTTGGGAGCCTAGCCGCGTACGGGACCCCGAAACCAATCACTGCCTTCAGTATTTCTAAGGGCGTAAATTTTTGATTTCACTCCTCACTACCTATCACAGTTTTGAAGACCATAAAATGCCCAGATGGCACAAACCCCCCCAAATGACCCCATTTTGGAAAGTAGACACCCCAAGCTATTTGCTGAGAGGAATGTTGAGTCCATGGAATATTTTATATTTTGACACAAGTTGTGGGAAAGTGACAAATTTTATTTCTTTATTTTTTTTTTGCACAAAGTTATCACTAAATGATATATTTCTCAAACATGCCATGGGCATATGTGGAATGACACCCCAAAATACATTCTGCTGCTTCTGAGTACGGGGCCCCGAAAACCAATCACCGCCTTCAGGCTTTCTAAGGGCGTAAATTTTTGATTTCACTCTACACTGCCTATCACAGTTTCGGAGGCCATGGAATGCCCAGGTGGCACAAAACCCCCACAAATGACCCATTTTGCAAAGTAGACACCCCAACTTATTTGCTGAGATGCATGGTGAGTATTTTGCAGCTCTCATTTGTTTTTGAAAATGAAGACAAGAAATTTTTTTTTTTCTTTTTTCAATTTTCAAAACTTTGTGACAAAAAGTGAGGTCTGCAAAATACTCACTATACCTCTCAGCAAATAGCTTGTGGTGTCTACTTTCCAAAATGGGGTAATTTGGGGGGGGGGGGGGTTGTGCCACTTGGGCATTCCATGGCCTCCGAAAATGTGATAGGCAGTGAGGAGTGAAATCAAAAATTTACGCCCTTAGAAAGCCTGAAGGCGGTGCTTGGTTTTCGGGGTCCCGTACGTGGCTAGGCTCCCAAAAAGTCTCACACATGTGGTATCCCCATACTCAGGAGAAGCAACAGAATGTATTTTGGGGTGTAATTTCACATATTCCCATGGCATGTTTGAGCAATATATCATTTAGTGACAACTTTGTGCAAAAAAAAATTGTCTTTTTCCCGCAACTTGTGTCACAATATAAAATATTCCATGGACTCGACATGCCTCTCAGGAAATAGCTTGGGGTGTCTACTTTCCAAAATGGGGTCATTTGGGGGGGTTTTGAACTGTCCTGGCATTTTATGCACAACATTTAGAAGCTTATGTCACACATCACCCACTCTTCTAACCACTTGAAGACAAAGTCCTTTCTGACACTTTTTGTTTACATGAAAACATTTTTTTTTTTTTTTTGCAAGAAAATTACTTTGAACCCCCAAACATTATATATTTTTTTAAAGCAAAGGCCCTACAGATTAAAATGGTGGGTGTTTCATTTTTTTTTTCACACAGTATTTGCACAGCGATTTTTCAAACGCATTTTTTGGGGAAAAAACACACTTTTTTTAATTTTAATGCACTAAAACACACTATATTGCCCAAATGTTTGATGGAATAAAAAAGGATGTTAGGCCGAGTACATGGATACCAAACATGACATGCTTTAAAATTGCGCACAAACGTGCAGTGGCGACAAACTACATACATTTTTAAAAGCCTTTACAGATTACCACTTTAGATTTACAGAGGAGGTCTAGGCTAAAATTACTTCCTTCGATCTGACCTTTGCAGTGATACCTCACATGCATGGTGCAATTGCTGTTTACATTTGACGCCAGACCGACGCTTGCGTTCGCCTTTGCGTGAGAGCAGGGGGGAACGGGTGCTTTTTTTTTTTCTTTCTTTTTTTTTTTTTTTTTTGCTTTTTTATCTTATTTTTAAACTGTTCCTTTCATTTTTTTAAATCATTTTTATTGTTATCCCAGGGAATGTAAATATCCCCTATGATAGCAATAGGTAGTGACAGGTACTCTTTTTTTAAAAAAAGGGGTCTATTAGACCCTAGATCTCTCCTCTGCCCTCAGAGCATCTGACCACACCAAGATCAGTGTGATAAAATCCCAATTCCCAACTTCCCAATGGCGCTGTTTACATCCGGCGAAATCTAAGTCATGAAATGCTCGTAGCTTCCGGTTTCTTAGGCCATAGAGATGATTGGAACCATTCTGGTCTCTGATCAGCTCTATGTTCAGCTGGCCGAATCACCGGCTGTATTCTCGGGTTCCCTGTTGGGACAGGACAGCCAGAGAAAACCATGGAAGACGATGGGAGGTGGGGGGACATTCCCTCCCACTGCTAGTAAAAGCAGTCTAGAGGCTAATTAGCCGCTAGGATTGCTTTTACATGAAAGCCGACCGCTGGCTGAAAAGAATGATACCAAGATGATACCTAAACCTGCAGGCATCATTCTGGTATAACCACTCAAAGCTCAGCAACATACCAGTACGTTGCTGGTCCTTGTTGGGCATATATTGTAATCTTTTTTTTCATGCAACCTGTGGACTGAACGAAAAAAAGAGATTGATCGGTGGGTATGCCCACCATTAGAATACCTCCCTTCATCCACCCACTTCTAATGATGGGCATACATGCACCATTTATATATGCTGAAGCATGGGGGCATCCTCCCGCAAAAGGTAGGAGCAAATCGCTCCTCAGCCCACTGCTGCCCCTATGCTTCGGCATATATGGTGAAGTATGTGGTGGTGAAATCACCTCCGACAGCGCTGGAGTCATGGCTTTATGTATCGTGGGAGCAAACGCTGCAACTGAATGGCGTACCTGCTAAGCAAATGATGGTTAACAATAAAACAAAATAACTTTACAGTATAACAGTTATGCCCCGTACACATGGTCGGACATTCCGACAACAAAATCCTAGGATTTTTTCCGACGGATGTTGGCTCAAACCTGTCTTGCATACACACGGTCACACAAAGTTGTCGGAAAATCAGATCGTTCTGAACGCGGTGACGTAAAACACGTATGTTGGGACTATAAACGGGGCAGTAGCCAATAGCTTTCATCTCTTTATTTATTCTGAGCATGCGTGGCACTTTGTGCGTCGGATTTGTGTACACACGATCGGAAATTCCGACAACGGATTTTGTTGTCGGAAAATTTTATAGCCTGCTCTCAAACTTTGTGTGTCGGAAAATCTGATGGAAAATGTGTGATGGAGCCTACACACGATCGGAATTTCCGACAACAAGGTCCTATCACACATGTACGGGGCATAAGACTTACCATACCTACAAAGCAAATACAAAAAAAACCATAGTAAAATAAAACATTTTTTAACACAACTTGTACCTAAAATATATATATGCCGAAGCATGGGGCGGGGGCGGATTCAGGGGGGGCAACGGGGCAATTGCCACCCCCAGGAAATTTGTTGCGGGCCTGGCAGATGAGAGAGCAGGCGGCTCCGCGAGCCGCTCCGCAGGTCTCTCAGCGTGCGAACCAGGTGGCGTGGTTTGCGAGGAGTCGGCATGAGTTGTGGGTGGGTGGCCCGGGCTGCCACATCAGTGAATGGGCGGCTCAGCGTGAGCGCACAGCTGGCCAACCAGCTAGCCGAAGGACGGGGATCAGAGAGATGAGATCATCTCTCACCGCCCTGCATCCCTGCAGTAACTAAGTTCCGCCCTCACTGTGCAGGCAGCGTGAGCAGCAGAGAGATTACATTATCTCTCTGCTGCCTGAGTCTGGGACACAGCAAGAAACAGACAAAACACCACCTTAGCAGGCAGGTGACTATCCGCAAATTGTGGCAGGTGACGTGGCAAGTGAACAATCCACAAGGTGTGGCAGGTGACGTGGCAAGCGGACAATCCGCAATGTGTGGCAAGTGACATGGCAAGTGACAATCTGCAAGATGTGGCAAGTGACAATCCACAAGGTGTGGCAGGTGACGTGGCAAGTGACAATTCGTAATGTGTGGCAAGTGACAATCCGCAAGGTGTGGCAGATGACGTGGCAAGTGACAATTCGCAATGTGTGGCAAGTGACAATCTGCAAGGTGTGGCAGGTGACGTGGGAAGTGACAATCCGCAAGGTGTGGCAAGTGACAATTCTTAATGTGTGGCAAGTGACAATCCGCAAGGTGTGGCAGATGACGTGGCAAGTGATAATTCGCAATGTGTGGCAAGTGACATGGCAAGTGACAATCCGCAAGGTGTGGCAGGTGACGTGGCAAGTGACAATCCGCAAGGTGTGGCAGGTGACGTGGCAAGTGACAATTCGCAATGTGTGGCAAGTGACATGGTAAGTGACAATTTGCAATGTGTGGCAGGTGGCGGTGGAAAGTGACACACTCGGGGCTCCCACTGATTCTGCATTATGGTGAGTTGAACCATTTCATTTTATATTACAATGTAATAATAGAAATAATGTGCTTCAATCATCCTGACACCATAACAATCATGGTGCAGTGATAAATGAAACGCCAACATTAGCCATTTACCAGATAAATTGCCCACAAAAAAACTTATTTCTGACAGTGCTGCTCCAGAGACAAGACTCTGGATCTGCCCCTGGCATGGGGGCATCCTCCCGCAAAAGGTAGGAGCAAATCGCTCCTCTGCCCCTGCTTCCCCATGCTTCGGCATATATGCTGAAGTATGTAACTGTGGTGGTGAAATCACCTCCGACAGCGCTGGAGTCACGGCTTTATGTATCGTGCGAGCAAACGCTGTTGCTGTCAAGATAAATAAATCCATGCTGCAGCTGAATTGCGTACCTGAAAACAAAAAAAATGGTTAACAATAAAACACAATAAACAGTAAAGTATAAAAAAACTGCATATCTGAAAAGCAAACATGATAAAACATAATAACAATAAAACATTGCAGAATAGAAAAAGAGCAGAACAATAGAGAGAGAATAGAGAGAGAGAGAACAATAAAACGACAATTATTTTTTTTTTGTTTTTTTTACACTTTTTTTTTGTAACTTTAACTTTTGTAACTGGTACCAGGTTCGGGTCTCTCAAAATGCGATGGCATCTTGGGAGACCCTGTGAAAGTGTGTCCTAGTCTGTGCAGTGCTGTACCCTACGCTAACACTCAACTAGTGTATGGTAGCATTCAAAACATTTACCAATACCATTTTCTTTGGGGGCTCTTTGGGTAGGGGTACATGGGAGGACATAAGGAAAATGCCTCTCATGCAGCCGGCTTACTGTATTTGGATTGGGAAGGTGAAAGGGCTCTGACGATCTCTTCCTGGAATTTAAGAAAGGATCCAGTCCGTCCTGAAGCTCTGTATAGCACATGAGCGTTCAGCAAAGCCAATTGAAATAAGTATACAGACACTTTTTTTTACCAGCGTCTGGCCTTACGGGCAACTAGGTACGGTGCCAACAACTGCTCGTTGAGGTCCACCCTTCCCATATCGAGGTTATATTCGTGGACACAGAGGGGTTTCTCCACAACACCAGTGGCCGTAGTATTTTGGACCGTCGTGTCTGCATGAAGGGAGGTAAGAACGAAAACATTATTATTGTCCCTCAACTTCATAGCGAGCAAATTATTACACTGCAAGCAGGCTCTCAACCCCAGCCTAAGATGGGAATCTACAAGCCGCTGGGGAAAGCCCCGGTGATTAGATCACATGGTGCCACATGCTCCAATCTGATGATCAAAAAGGTGACTAAAAAGTGGCACGCTCGTGTAATAATTGTCCACATATAAATGGTACCCCTTTTCAAATAAGGGTGACACCAAGTCCCACACAATCTTGCCAGTGCTTCCTATGTAGTCAGGGCAGTTTGTTGGCTCTACGTGACTATCTTTGCCCTCGTAAACCATAAAACTACATGTATAGCCTGTGGCCCTGTCACAGAGCTTATACATCTTGACCCCGTATCTGGAACGCTTGCTGGGAAGGTACTGTTTGAATGACAAGCGGCCAGAAAACTCAATCAGGGACTCATCAACGCAGACAACTTGATGGGGAGTAAACAAGTCTGCAAAACGTTGGTTGAAGTGGTTTACGAGGGGCCGAATTTTGTAGAGCCGATCGTTTTCAGGGTCTCCACGAGGACGACAGAGTTCATTGTTGTTGAAGTGCATGAACCGCAAAATCTGCTCGTATCGTGCCCTGGCCATGGAAGCAAAGAACACCAGCATATGGTGAATTGGGTCAGTGGACCAATATGACCGCAACTCACTCTTTTTGGTTATGCCCATGAGGAGGGAAAGGCCCAGAAAGATCTTAAATTCGGAAACTGTAATTGGTTTCCAATCTCTGGCAAGGGAGGACTGGGGAATAGTGGCAATGTGTTGACCAGAGTACAAATTGCTTTGGTCCACAATAGATCTATAGAGATCTTCGGTGAAAAACAGCGAATAAAAATCAAGTGTCGCAAAATCAACTGTTTCCACATGAATGCCGGGTTGGCCAGTGAATGGGGGAAGTACGGGTGCTGCAGAAGTGCTGGGTTCCCAATTCGGATTGGCGAATGCAGCAGGAAGGGCACTATGGGCACGACGGGCCTGTGTTCGTCTTCTTGGTGGCAGCGGGACACTACTTGTGCTTGCCACCTCACCAGCTTGAACTGCACTTATGGGACTCGCCACGTCACCAAGTGTTACTACAGTGCTGGATGTATGACCAGGGTGTACTAGGCCGCTGGTGCTTGCCAGTTCACCAGAAGGAATAGCGGCGCTAGTACTTCTCCCTGCGGTTCTTGCACCTCAACAGCAGAAGAAGAAGTTCGGGGTCTGGTACGCCTGACCTTGGCAGGGGCCACAACTCCGTCGTCAGAGCTATGGAGCCGCTGCTGTCTACAGGTTCGTATTCTGAGCCTGAATCTGAAAGATGAGTGACTTCCTCTTCACTATCTGTCATGCTCAGAAACGTGTAGGCCTCTTCACTAGTGTACCTTCGATTTGCCATTTTGGGCTCTAAATTTAGTGGTACACTAGTGAGACTCACAGGCAAAAAAGCTCCTGACTGTTAGCGACTGTATCAAAACGCTACCAAAAAACTGTTAGCGATCGCAGAGATCAGGCCTGACTCTGCGAACGCTGCAGTTATGTGTTTAGTGTTTGTAAGTGACAGTGATCGATCGATACTGCACTTGTGTGGGCTGGGCAGAGCTGGGCCGAGGGGCAAAACGCAGGTGCTAGCAGGTATCTGGGCTGATCCCGCTAACACTGCGTTTTTGGGGACCCTAAACTGCTGGGGACGCTAGTATAGATCTGATCGGATCAGATATTGATCCGTTCAGATACTATACCACTAAGAGAGGTGTATGCTGCGTGTGTGGGTGTTAGCGGTACTGGAACTAACCTGACGCTGCCTGGGGCGACGCAGACCCTAAAAACTTAACTTATATCACCGCCGGGCAATTAGGGGGTTAAACCTTTATTAGGTAATAAACGGTGGGTGCCCTAAAACTATAATAAACAAACTAACTAACCAGCGTCATCCGTAACACTTATATGGTTATCACTGGTGAAAGGGTTAACTAGGGGGCTATCAGGGGGTTAAAACCTTTATTAGGTAGTATATAGGGGTCCCTGACGCTATAAAACGCTGACGGGGAACCTATATACTTACCTCCCTAACTAGCGTCACCGGTGACACTAATACAGCTATCAGAAAAACAATCGCTTAGTGACACTGGCGACGGGGGGTGATCATGGGGGTTAAAACTTTATTAGGGGGGTACCCTAGACCTAAAGGGGGCTAATACTAACTGCCCTACCACTTATAACTGTCACAAACTGACACCAATTCAATAATCAGAAAAAAAAACTGCTATTGGTGTCACTGTGACAGTGGGTACAAGGGGGTGATCGGGGGGTGACTGGGGGGTGATGGGGAGGAGAAAAGTGTGCCTGCGTGTTCTACTGGAAGTGTAGTGTTGGTGCAAACTCACATTGATGTCTTCTCTCCTCGGCGCTGGAAAGAAAAGACCGGCTCGAGGAGAGATGACATCACTTCCTCCGATTCTGTTTACATTACAGAAGCCGAAGAAGCATTTCATTCGCCAGGAGCGATCGCGAGGGGGTGGCCACGAATGAGTGGCCTCCCCCTCACCTCTGATCGCCCCTGACTAGAATCCGACTGCCGCAGGCACCGTGGGGGGGGTCCGATTGGACCCCCGGTCCGCGGGCAGGCAGGGACGTACAGGTAAGCCCTTATGCCTGCCCGTGCCATTGTGCCGACGTACATTGGTGTGCGGCGGTCGGCAACTGGTTAATGTCTAAACCGCTGGCAACAAAAGTGAGTACACCCCTAAGTGAAAATGTCCAAACTGGGCCCAATTAGCCATTTTCCCTCCCCAGTGTGACTCGTTAGTGTTACAAGGTCTCAGGTGTGTATGGGGAGCAGGTGTGTTAAATTTGGTGTTATCGCTCTCACTCTCTCATACTGGTCCCTGAAAGTTGAACATGGCACCTCATGGCAAAGAACTCTCTAAGGATCTTAAAAAAGAATTATTGCTCTAGATAAAGATGGCCTAGGCTATAAGAAGATGATTGCCAAGACCCTGAAACTGAGCTGCAGCACAGTGGCCAAAACTATACAGCAGTTTAATAGGACAGGTTCCACTCAGAACAGGCCTAGCCATGGTCGATCAAAGAAGTTGAGTGCACGTGCTCAGCTTCATATCCAGAGGTTGTCTTTGGAAAATAGACATATGAGTGCTGCCAGCATTGCTGCAGAGGTTGAAGTGATGGGGGGGTCAGCCTGTCAGTGCTCAGGCCATACGCCACACACTGCATCAAATTGGTCTGCATGGCTGTCGTCCCAGAAGGAAGCCTCTTCTAAAGATGATGCACAAAAAAGCCCACAAAGTTTGCTGAAGACAAGCAGTCTAAGGACATGCATTACTGGAACCATGCCCTGTGGTCTGATGAGACCAAGATAAACTTATTTGGTTCAGATGGTGTCAAGCGTGTGTGGCGGCAACCAGGTGAGGAGTACAAAGACAAGTGTGTCTTGCCTACAGTCAAGCATGGTGGTGGGAGTGTCATGGTCTGGGGCTGCATTAGTGCTGTCGGCACTGGGGAGCTACAGTTCACTGAGGGAACCATGAATGCCAACATGTACTGTGACATTCTGAAGCAGAGCATGATGCCCCTCCCTTTGAAACTGGGCTGCAGGGCAGTATTCCAACATGATAACAACCCCAAGCACACCTCCAAGACGACCATTGCCTTGCTAAAGAAGCTGAAGGTAAAGGTGATGGACTGGCCAAACATGTCTCCAGACCTAAACCCTATTGAGCATCTGTGGGGCATCCTCAAATAGAAGGTGGAGGACCGCAAAGTCTCTAACATCCACCAGCTTTGTGATGTCATCATGGAGGAGTGGAAGAGGACTCAAGTGGCAACCTGTGAAGCTCTGGTGAACTCCATGCCCAAGAGGGTTAAGGCAGTGCTGGAAAATAATGGTGGCCACACAGAATATTGATACTTTGGGCCCAATTTGGCATTTTTACCTATGGGTGTACTCACTTTTGTTGCCAGCGGTTTAGACATTAATGGCTGTGTGTTGAGTTATTTTGAGGGGGCAGAAAATGTACACTGTTATACAAGCTGTACACTCACTACTTTATATTGTAGCAAAGTGTAATTTCTTCAGTGTTGTCACCTGAAAATATATAATATATTTACAAAAATGTGAGGGGTGTACTCACTTTTGTGAGATACTGTATGTATTTCATATGTGTTCGGGTTTAAAGGGATAAGGTGGCATCCATAGTGAGGGGGCTCATTACTATTCTCTTTGGAGTGCCCAAAGGTGTCCCAGGTCTGTTACAATTGTATTGGGCAGGGGTCTCCAAACTTTCTAAGCAAGGGGCCAGTTTACTATCCTTCAGACTTTAGGGGGACCAGACTGTGGCCAGTGGGAGTAGAAAATGTGTCAGTGGGATTAACCAATGCCACATCTTCAGTTGGAGTAATAATGCCCCATCACTGGTGTCAGTGAAAGGAATAGTGCCCCATCATTGGTGCCGTTGGAAAGAATAGTGCCCCATCGCTGGTGTCAGTGGGAGGAACATTGCCCCCTTTTGGGGTGTTAGTGAGGGGAATAGTGCCCCATTACTGGTGTTATTGGAAGAAATAGTGCCACATCGTTGGTGGCAGTGAGAAGAATCGTGCCCCTATTGGTGCTGTTAGTGGGAGGAATAGCGCCCCATCATTGGTGTCACTGGGAGGAATACTACCCAATCATTGGTGTCACTGGGATGAATACTACCCAATCATTGGTGGTAGTGGGAGGAATAGTGCCCTATCATTGGTATCAGTGGCAGGAATTATTCCCCTATTTGTGGTGTTAGTTGGAGGAATAGCGCCCCATCATTGGTGTCACTGGGAGGAATAGTAACCCATCATTGGTGTGAGTGGAATGAATAATGCCCCATCACTGGTGTCTGTAGAAGGAATAGTGCCGCATCATTGGTGCCGTTGGAAGGAATAGTGCCCCATCGCTGGTGTCAGTGGGAGGAACAGTGCCCCATCGCTGGTGTCAGTGGGAGGAACAGTGCCCCTTTGGGAGTGTTAGTGAGAGGAATTGTGCCCCATCATTGGTGTCATTGGAAGAAATAGTGCCCCATCATTGGTGTCAATGGGAGGAATAGTGCCCTATCATTGATGTCAGTTGCAGGAATTATTCCCCTATTGGTGTTGTTAGTGGGAGGAATAGCACCCCTATTGGTGGTGTTAGAGGGAGGAATAGCGCCCCATCATTGGTGTCACTGGGAGGAATAGTACACCATCATTGGTGTCAGTGGAATGAATAGTGCTCTATCATTGGTATCAGTGGCAAGAATTATTCCTCTATTGGTGGTGTTAGTGGGAAATAGTGCCCCTATTGATGGTGTTAGTGGGAGGAATAGTGCCCCGTCATTGTTGTTACTGGGAGGAATAGTGCCCCGTCATTGGTGTTAGTTGGAGGAAAAGTGCCCCATAATTGGTATCAGTGGCAAGAGTTATTCCCCTACTGGTGGTTTTAGTGGGAGAAATAGCTCCTCTATCGGTGGTGTTAGTGGGAGGAATAGTGCCCCATCATTGGTGTCACTGGGAGGAATAGTTCCCCATCATTGGTGTTAGTGGGAGGAATAGTGCCTTATCATTGGTATCAGTGGCAGGAATTATTCCCTTATTTGTGGTGTTAGTGGGAGGAATAGTACCCCATCATTGGTGTCAGTGAGGGAAACAGTTCCCCTTCATTGGTGTCATTGGGTGGAAGGGTGCTCATCAATGGTATCAGTGGGAGGAATAATGTCCCATTGTTGGTGTCAGTGGCAAAAATTTGCCCCATTGTTGGTGTCAGTAAGAGCAATAGTGCCCCAAGAGCCAGTAAAAAGCAAGCAAAGGGCCACATCTGGCCCCTGGGCCGCAGTTTGGAGACCACTGCTATAGTGTATACTAAACCAAAAAAAATTGACTGTGCACTGCTAAAGTGTTTGGCTTGAAGAAAAAGTGGCAACCATAACAGTGTCAGTAGAGCAGAGGGAATCTGCACCACACAGGGTGATTAGGGTGCGCCCAGGCACATCCGGCACACCCTGTGCGCACGCCTATAGTTAAGCTGCATTTTTTTCCCATCACCCCCCGTAAGCTGCAATAGGTTTTGAATAGGGGTGTTTACATGCTTCTGTCGCACCTGCGGCAAAGTTTACCCAACATGCAGCCACACGCTACACATTGAAGCAAATTGGGAAGTGCTGCAAATGCTCTGCAATCGCGTGAGGAGGTGTCGCATTGCTTTTTCACTGGCTGTCAGTAGCCTCTGAAGTGCCATTATAATTAAAAGTAAAAAAAAAAAATCCAAATAAAGAAGAGGTCCTTGATGATGCCTTGTGGGAGGGTGAAACGTCTTGACATTATTTCCAGTGTTTGAGTCCAGACGACATCACTTCCAGTTTCTGTGGAACGCACGCTGAATGCGGAGTTTCCTGTTTGTTATCACTGCAATACCTCATGCGATATGAATTCCTTCTGTCTGTAAGTACCTATCCACCTTGCGCAATAAAGTGTTTTTTTTTTTACTGTACTTTACTATCAGTCTTTCCTTGCTTTTTGGTGCCACTATTCACTCATAATCATCACGGTTGGGGAAGAATCTGTGATATGCCATTTATGGCCAACATCCAAGCTTGATTGACTCCTGGACTGAAAAGCCAGGGGTCCATTCGTTTTGGTGAGTGGGGACACAGGAGGGGTGTGGGATGCACCTTGAAGTTTGAAGCACTTGTGCACTTTATTACCTGGAGCACATCTGCACAAAGTATATGGACGATTTGACATGTTAAATTTATTTTGTGAACGCTGTAATTTCTTTTTATTTTTCATTTGTCCAAGTGTTAGCACTTTGTGTACAGCAGCTGCAATTTACGTATTTTCACTTCTAGCGCTCATCCTTTTGTTTTTCTACACACATTGTGCTTTAATAGCCTAAAGAAAGAAATATCTAAGAGTCTAAATGACAGGGCTACATTTTATTAATTAAAGCATTGCCTGCCATCTCCATTTATAAACCCAGCCTGGCTCCCCAGGCACACAGCAGTCAGCTCTAAAATTCAGCCTGTTTTTTACCCATCTCACCCTGGATCAGTGATTGGGGGGAGTCTGTGGGCAGGAGGCTTCCTGAAATCTGGAAACATCCTTTAAAGATAAGGGTCCCCCAGATAATGCGCCTTGCACATGAATAAGTAAGGGCTACATAGTAAAGCAAAAAAGTGCAGTGCTTAAAATAAGTGAACTAAAAAAAAAGATCATTGAAATAATAACAAAAAAGCTCACAATGTCATCAGTGAGTAACTTCCACCATTGAGTTCATACTGAGCAAGCGAAAATGTCAAGAAATGTGTAATCTTCCTCTCGTGTTCAGAAAGTATAACCACTTCAGTTCTGGAAGATTTTACCCTCTTCATGACCAGGCTAATTTTTTCTATTCGGCACTCCGCTACTTTAACTGGGGATTGCGCGGTTATGAAACGCTTTTTATGCAATAAAAAAAGACCAACATTTTTTGATAAAAAAACCCCAATATTTTTTACTTTCTGCTATAAAACATGTCCAATTAAAAAAAATCTAATTTCTTCAAGTCAAAATATATTCTGCTACAGGTTTTTGATAAAAAATCCCAATGATACAACTACCACCTGGATAGCGGCAGTCAGGCGGTGACAGGCTCCTGGGTGGGTATTCTTTCCCTTACCACCCTCTTTCCTCTATTCCTTATTTCTTCCTGTACTCTTTTCATCCCCCTGCTTTGTATCCTTTGTACTCGGTTGCACTCATATAGTCAATTTTTTTCCTTCATTAGTTATGCATTGTGTAACATGGTGCTTATAAGTATTGTTCTTCCATAAAGGCCATGGATTTATCACTCTATGGTATCCCGAGTTCCTTATCTTGAGTCCTTATTACCCCCTCCCTAAGTGGAGGGGGGATTGGGTGCCATATTAGAGCTTGATTACAGAGTTAAACTTTCCTGAGATTCTGCTGTAAGCCCTCCCTGGCTTCCTTGACCCTGGATGGGGTCACCGCTGGGAATGACACCTTACACTATAGCAGACTCTCAAAAGCATTATCCTTGATTTAGCTGGGTATTGAAGGATATTTTTCCCTTATGCACTTCTTTGATTGTTATACACACAAAAAAAAAATTTTATTGTTTCACTGTACACTTTGCTATCAGAGAAGTCTTGATGCATTTTCCTTTTCATGAATAACATAAAAAACGATTGAAAAAAAAATCCAAATAAGTGTATATTGATTGGTTTGATTGAAAGTTATGGCACCTACAAACTATGTAATTTTTTTTTACTACCAATGGCAGCGATCAACGACTTATAATGGGACTGCGATAGTGCTGTGGGCAATCTGACCATAACTGATGCTGAGGGGAGGGGGGGGAACTGACTGACTGCCACTGACATCAGTAGTGACACAAATACAGTGAAGTGATCAGTGCTAAAAATGTACACTGTCTCTTGCTTGCGTTGTGAGCTCCATTTGCGTTACATCAAGGGCTCATGGCTGTATTGTTACCTATTTGTATGTTAAGCTTCAATAAAAATATTGAAACAGTAACATGTACACTGTCACTGTACTAATGACAGTGGCTGGTAAGGGGTTAACATCTAGGGCAATCAAGGGGTTAAATATGTGCCTAACTATGTGTAATGTGTGTAAATTGTGCTGCTTTTACTAGTTGATCTCTAATGCCGTGTACACACGGGCGGACTTTCCGACCGAACTTGTCCGCCGGAACGAATCCGCCGGAAAAATCCGACCGTGTGTGGGCTTCATCGGACTTCCGACGAACCTTTTCGGTCGAAAATCAGACGGACTTTAGATTTGAAACATGTTTCAAATCTTCCCGCCGGTACTTTGCCGGAACCAGTTCCTATCGGGAAAACCGTTCGTTTGTATGCTGGTCCGACGGACCAAATACAACGCAAGAGCAGCTACAGCACCTGCCCGCAAGAATGTTTCCAGCGAGATCCTATCGCGCTAGTTCTTGGCGACAGGGTACTGTACATCTTGCGCTCGCTGCAATAGGAAAAACACATTTTCCTATGCAGCGAGCGCGAGAAAGAGGAGACAATGTCCCTTAGGTCTGGTATGGATTTTAAGGGGAACCCCCTACTCCGAAAAAACGGCGTGGGGGTCCCCCCAAAATCCATACCAGACCCTTATCCGAGCACGCAGCCCTGCCGGTCAGGAAAGGGGATGGGGACGAGCGAGCGCCCCCCCCCCCCTTCCTGAACCATACCAGGCCGCATGCCCTCAACATGGGGGGTGGCTGCTTTGGGGAAGGGGGGTGCCCTGAGGCCCCCCACCCCAAAACACCTTGTCCCAATGTTGATGAGGACAAGGGCACCTGCACGGCAACCCTGGCCGTTGGTTGTCGGGGTCTGCGGGCGGGGGGCTTATCGGAATCCGGGAGCCCCCTTTCATAAAGGGGCCCCCCAGATCCTGGCCCCCCACCCTATGTGAATGAGTATGGAGTACATCGTACCCCTACCCATTCACCTGGGGGAAAAAAGTGTCAATAAAAAAAACCACACTAGACTGGTTTTTAAAGTAATTTATTAGGCAGCTCCGGGGGTCTCTTCCGACTCCTCTGCTCTCCTGCTTCTTCTCCCGCTCTCCGGCCTCTTCTCCCGCTCTCCGGTTCTTCTGCTGTGTTTCTCCGCCACCTTCTGCTCTTTTGCTAGCGTTGGCCCAGTCCTCTCCGTCGTCTTGTTCCCTCTTCTCTTCTTCCAATGTTAACATAACGCTCTCTCCCCCTGTAATGCCGTGTGAGCGGTGTGCAACGACTTATATAGGCATGGGGCGGGGTCACCAGGTGACCAACCAACAGCCAGGGTTGTTGGGAAGGGGCCCTTGTCCTCATCAACATGGGGACAAGGTGCTTTGGGGTGGGGGCTGCAGGGTGCCCCCTTTCCCCAAAGCACCCATCCCCCATGTTGAGGGCATGTGGCCTGGTACGGTTCAGGAGGGGGGGCGCTCGCTCCTCCCCACCCCTTTTCCTGACCGGCCGGGCTGCGTGCTCGGAAGGGTCTGGTATGGATTTTGGGGGGACCCCCATGCCATTTTTTCGGCGTAGGGGGTTCCCCTTAGAATCCATACCAGACCTAAGGGCCTGGTATGCTCTTGGACGGGAACCCATGCCATTTTTTTAATTTAAAATTTGGCGTGGAGTTCCCCCTCAAGATTCATACCAAACACAGTGCCTGGTATTGGCGGGGATCCAAGTCGGAGTCCCGCGCCAGTGTGAACCCGGCCTTAATGTCAGCAGTGCTTGTCGCTCATTGGGAAAGGAAAAAACATTTTTCCTTTCCCAATGAGCGAGCCAGCTCGGCGCTGGCTCCCGCCACGGGGCTCGCAAGGTGTCAATCTTGCCGATAAAAGCGGTGAGATTGACTTCCTTTCCTAGTCCGTCGTACGTTATCACGTTCAAAATGAACGGACTTTAGAACGGACTTTAGTGCGTTTGTGCGTGGGCAAGTCCGTTCATTCGGAAGTCTGTCGTAAAGACCGTCGGACATTTGATGCTGAAAAGTCCACCTATGTGTACACGGCCTAAGTTTCTCATCCTTGTTTTGCTGGGATTAGAAACAGAGATCATACCCTGTGTACAGAGCTCTGTGTTGAATGTCATCACAGTGCTCTGGGCTGTGAATGCACAGTGCTCCCCCAACCACGGTGACGCTTACCAGAGAAATTGTGACCCTCATATGAAGAGTCTAAAAACGCTTGTTGTTTCCATTACCACAGACTGCCACAGGACTTGGCAACTCTCAGGGCCGCTTTCCTTATCATTCCAGTCAAGGCCAGGACTCCAAAACTTGACCCAATAGACATTAGGTCAAATAGCGCTTTCCTTTTAAGGGAATTCATCTCTCACTCCTCGCTCTTATCATTCCATGGCTCATGGTGTGGTGGACTGCTTTCACTGTATGTTCTTCCAAACTATCGTCATCACATACTTTGTCATCCTGGTGTATAGTTCCCTTTAAAAGATCAGGGTTCCCCTCTGCGGTGCAGATGTAATGTGACCTCAAAGGTAGAGTGGCAAAAAGTGCTTTCATAAACAGATCTTCCCTAGGGAAAAGGCAAGCTCTTCTGTTATTCCATGCTTTCCAGAGACATCACAACGCTGCACTTTTTTAATTGAATCCTATGTGTGGTGAGCTGGCTGATTTTGTTACCTTTAGCGTAGTGATTTTTTTCTGTTTAAATGGGGTACATAGTAACCCTGCTCATTGACAAAAAAAAGAAACTGTAAATAAACACACGACACCAGTGGCGGCGCCCCTAATGGACGGGCTGCCACTGCATGACACGCTTTGTCAAGTCCTTATTTAACCACTTGATCTTCTGGAAATTTTTACCCCCTTCATGACCTGGGCATTTTTCGCTATTCAGCACTGCGCTACTTTAACTGGCAATTGCGTGCTCATGTACCCAACTGAAATGTATATCTTTTTCTTTCACATAAATAGAGCTTTTTTTTGTGGTTTTTGATCACCACTAGGTTTTTTATTTTTTGTGATATAAATGAAAAAAACTGAAAATTTGGGGGGAAAAAATACATTTTCTACTGTTTTAAAACATATCCAATAATATCAAATTTCTTCATAAAGTTAAGCCAAAATGTATTCTGCTATGCATCTTTGGTGAAAAAGAAAAATCCCAATAAGTGTATATTAACCACTTGTCAAATGAAGGCTGGGCGGTGCGGCTCTTGTTCTGGGTGGACGTCATATGGTGGCCTCCCAGAACGACCGTGGCCGCACCATGTTGCTAGGACACGGCCTGACCCCAATCTTTGTAAAGAGCCACGGCCCTTTAACCATCAGCTGTGTCCAATCACAGCCGGTCACATGTAAACATGGAGATGTCGGTAATCTGCGCTCCTCTCCTCACACTGACAGAGTGTGAGGAGAGGAGAGCCAATCAGCGGCATCTACTCACAGGGGACAGCTAGGTATATAATCAGGGAACTGATCATCAGTGCCCTCATTACAATAAAGTGCCCACCACTGCCAGCAATCAGTGTCCACTAGTGCCAGCAACCAGTGGCCATTAGTGATGCCAGTCAGTGCTGCCCATCAGTGCCGCCTATCTGTGCGGCATATTCGTGCCTCCTCATCAATGCCACCTAATTAGTGCCCATAAGTGCCGCCTCATCAGCACCCATCAGTGAAGGAGAAAAGTTACTTATTTACAAAATTTACTGACAGAAACTAAGGAAAACTTATTTTTTTCAAAGTTTTTGGTCTTTCTATTTTTTCCTAAAAAAAGAAAACCCAGGAGTGATTAAATACCACCAACAGAAAGCTCTATTTGCGTGTAGAGAATATTATAAAAATTTCACATGGTTACAGTGTAGCATGACCGTGCAATTGTCATTCAAAGTGTGACAGCGCTGAAAAATGGCCTGGGTAGGAAGGGGGTGTAAGTGCCCTGTATTGAGGTGGTTAATTGGCTTGTGAAAAAGTTAAAGCGTCTACAAACTATGGCATTTACACTATACTGGAATTTAATTTACGCAGCTATAGATGCTATACTGTATTGACGGTGATCAGCGACTTATAGTGTGACTGTGATAGGGTTGAGGGCAATCTCATGCTAAGAAACACTATCTGGGAGGGTCACTAACACTGACATCGCTAATGACACCAATGAAATGCAGTGATCATTGATAATACTTTACACTAACACTGTGTTAATGACTGGCTGGGAAGGGGTTAACATCAAGGTGAAATCAAGGTGTTAACTGTGTGCCTAACAATGTGTAATGTATGCTGATTTTACTCTAAGAAACAGCCAGATCGCTGTTCCCTGTACACAGAGTTCTGTGTTTTTGTACAGTGGGTATAGAAAAGAATCAGCCCCTTTAAAATAATCACATTTTGTTGCTTTGAGGCCTGAAGAAAAAACAGACACAGTTTTTGTTTTATCCAGCTGCAGTTACTAGTGCAACTAATAACATCCAAATTATACAGTAACAGCAACATGTCAGAAAAAATAAAAATAAACTATTAAAACCAGAATCACTGAGTTGGGAAAAGGATCACTCCCTTATGTTAGTATTTTGTTGGACCACTTTTTGCTTTAATTACAGCCTTTAGGGCTCTTTCACACGGGGCGGATCAGTGATGATCCGCCCCGTGAACACCCCTTTGCTCAGCGGGGATCGCTCCGCCGATCCCCGCTGAGCAGAAAGATGACAGGTCCATCGCTGCACACTGTGCAGCGACGGACCTGTCAGAGCGCCGCTCTCCCCTATGGGGGATCGGATGATGACGGACCGTAGAGTCCGTCGTCACCCGATCCGATCCGAAAACGGATGGAAAAGTAGGGTTTTCCTCCGTTACACTTTTTGGATCGGAGCGGGTCGGATGTCAGCGGACATGTCACCGCTGACATCCGACGCTCCATAGGAATACATGTATGTCTGTTTTTCATCCGAAAACAGAAGGATGAAAAACGGACATACGGATCGTCAGTGTGAAAGAGCCCTTAGTCTGTTGGGATGTGTCTCTACTAACATTGCACATCTAGACTTTGCAAGTTCAGTTAAATTTGATGGTAACCATTTGTGAACTACAGTCTTCAAGTCATTCCACAGATTTTCAATATGGTTTAAGTTTGCACTCTGACTAGGCCACACAAGGTCATTCACCTTTTTTTCTTTACTGTAGGAATGGTGTTATTTGGATGGTGAACTGTACTGGATTTCCACCAGACATATCATTTGGTGTTTAACACCTTTTTCCATGTGACCTCAGAATGTTCAAGGTGCATTTAAGGTGGTCAGAAGAGACTAAAATTGAATTATTTTGCCTCAACACCAAACAATATGTACAGTAAAGCATGGAGGTGGTAAAATCCTGTTATGGGGGTGTTTCTCTGCAGAAAGGACTGGAGCACTTGTCAGGATAGAAGAATAATGGATAGGGCAAAATATCATCAGCAAATCTGCTGCCCTCTGCCAGAAAGTTGTCAACGGGAAAAAGGTTTACCTTTCAACATGAAAATCACTCAAAGCACACAGCAAAAATGATGAAGGAGAAAAAGGTGAATGTCCTTGCATGGCCTAGTCAGAGCCCAGACTTAAACCCCATTGAAAATCTGTGGAATGAATTGAAGACTGCAGTCCGCAAACAGTCACCATCAAATTTAATTGAACTTGAGCAGTTCTGCAAAGAAGAGTGGACAAATATTGTAAAGTCTAGATGTGCAATGTTAGTAGAGACATATCCCAACAGACGAAAGGCTGTAATAAAAGCAAAAGGAGGTTCAACAACATACTGACACAGGAGGGTGATCCTTCTTCCAACTCAGTGATTCTGGGTTTTTTCTGACATGTTGGCGTTATATCTTTCACTTGGATAGTATAATTTGCACTACTAAAAACAGCTGCATAAAACAAAAACTGTGTCTGACGTTTTTTAAAAGGGGGGGGGGGGGTAATCTTTTCTATACCCACTGTAAGCATAGAACTCTGGGTGTAATTGGCCACAGCCAATCAGCTGGCTTCAGCCAAAATTATTGACTGAAATCATCTGCCAAACTCCTGCTTTGTCCAAACACAACACAGGTCAAGCAGGGGATGTGCACATGCATGCCCTGAACACAGAAGGCTGTGACGTACAGGTACGTTGCCCGGCCTAAAGCTGCCGTCCACCCGCAGTACAACTTCTATGGGTGGGTGGGAAGTAGTTTAAAGAAAAAGTGCTGCAAATTTTCCTAAATATTGTTGAACGCCTGCTGACCCCCAAAAAGACAAAAAAACGTAGTCTGCTGAGATGATCTGCTCCTGACGCTATTCTTCGCTATATTACAGATTTCCAGACAGAGGAATGCATGCAAACAAAAGGGCAAGGATGGTGGCTGTTGTCTTTGACAAATATGGCCATGCCCATATTTGGTCAGTGTTATTGAGCAAATATGACCATGGTCATATTTAGTTAGTGATGTTAGCTACCGTCCCCACCCCTTTGTGTGTGCATTTAACTATCAGCCAGGAATCCCCATCAGACAGCTGAATGAGCTGGGCAGGGATGCATTACTGGTTGCTAGGAAGCCGCTGTCTTCCTAATAACCAAGGTTTTTGCTATGGAAACCATCTCTTCTTAACTTACCACAACTGAAAGGTTTCAGAAGGTATCCCACCAAGAAGCCCACTGGGTCTACACATTAAAGCAGACCTTCACTCTCTCAGAGTCACACTAGAGCGATGCGGGAACCAGCGCAATTCCAGTTCTGGTTCCTACATCGCATAGGACTCGCAGGCAGTTCACACTATCACTGCGGGTGTCAATAGAAAGTTAATGCCCCAGATTGGTTCACATATTGCACTGTGAGCTGTCAAATGGTGCAGGAATCGGATAGCATAGATGTTCATACCCATGCGATCCAAATCCAGTGCGGGCCAAGAAAAGGGTCCTGTACCATTTTGGTGAGAATGTGATGCGAATTCAGCCATACAATCTGTATGGCTGAATTTGCATCGCACAGACATCGCATGTGATCTGCATAGCAGTGCGGTGCGAATCACATGCAATATCTAACATCACACCAGTGTGAACCCAGCCTCAAAGTACCCCACTCCTGTAAAACAATCAGATATTAAAAAATTTTTTTTTCCTGCACAAGATATCTTTTCAGTGAGACCCTTTCCTGTACACCAGGCTTCTCTCACCTAGGCGAGACAGACAACCCCCCTTCCTTCCGAAAGCCTCCTGGGATACTCATGTCACGCATCTCAGGAGTAAGGATGAGCTCCGGCGTGTTCGCACACTTCACGTGCAGAGCCTGCCAGGAAGTCGGCACGGTGCTGCGCTAATCACAAGCAGTGAGACATTTTCCCGATGTGCAGCTGCAGAGATCGGGAAATGTCTCACTGCCTGTGATTAGCGCAGCGCCGTGCCGACTTCCTGGCGAGCTCTGAACGTGGAGTGTGCCAACACGCCGGAGCTCATCCTTACTCAGGAGTATTTGAGGCAATCCCGAGCACACTGCTCTTTTGCCAAACAATCTTTTACACTCTGTGCTTGTGCAGCAGTGTGATGTCAGCAGGTGACCCCCTGATGACATCAGTATAGAAGATGGCGGCGTGGGACCCAGTGTGCAGAGCATCAGGTTTCACCAGACAGCGCTATATTCGCTGGGCATACAGGTATGATTTTTGAGCACTAGTGGTACAGGTAAGAAAGGAGTAAAAAAAAAAACCTAAGGTGGAGTAAAGGGTAAAGAGTACTATAATAATGCTTACTTGTAGGTACAATGAATATCTCCTAAACTTGCACTGTTTACAGTAGGAGAGTCACACAGGATGCAACCGGTGGCATCACCGATGCATGTGCTCTGAAGGGACGGCATACCCATGTGGAACCTTCAGAGTTGTGGGTGTGACATAATTGTGGCCCCCGCCATTTATATAGCAGAAGCCTGTGAATCCGGAAGGATAACTGGTAAAGATGGAAGCAACGGGGAGCTGTGACAGCACTGCGCTGGAGGGCTCCGTTCGTAGGTAAGTCTGTCATAATGTGCTAGTATGCGGTGCATAGTAGTACATTATGACTTAAGACTGCAGGGGGGCCTGATTTTTTTTTTTTATGTGGCCGTTTACTACCACTTTAACCACTTGCCAACCAGCCACCGTCATTATGCGGTGGCAAGTCAGCTCGTTCCCGCGAATCGCCATACCTGTACGTCGGCTCCTTTAAGAGCCATAGCAGAGAGCCAGAACGGGGATCTGTGTATGTAAACACACAAATCCCCATTCTGACAGGGAAGGAGAGACAGATCTGCTTTTCCTAGTAATTAGGAACAGCGATATGTCTCCTCCTCCAGTCAGTCCCATTCCCCCCAGTTAGAAACACACTGGAGGGAACACAGTTAATCCTTGATCACCCCCTAGTTTCAACCCCTTCCTTGCCAGTGACATTTACACAGTAATCAGTGCATTTTTATAGCACTGATCGCTGTATAAATGTCAGCGGTCCCAAAAAAAAGTGTCCAATCTGTTTACCGCTTAAAAAAAAAAATGCAGATCGCCACCATTAAAAGTAAAAAAATAAATAAAAATGCCATAAATCTATCCCCTTTTTTGTAGACGCTATAACTTTTGCGCAAACTAAAAAATATACGCTTATTGTGATTTTTTTTTTGACCAAAAATATGTAGAAGAATACATATTGAGCAAAACTAATGAAGAAATTTGTTTTTTAAAAAAAGTTTTTGGGATATTAATTATAGAAAAAAGTAAAAAATAGTTTTTTTCTTTCAAAATTGTTGCATAAAATAAAAACCGCAGAGGTGATGAAATACCACCAAAACAAAGCTCTATTTGTGAGAAAAAACAAGGACGTCAATTTTGTTTGGATACAACGTTGCACGACCGCGCAATTGTCATTTAAAGCGATGCAGTGCTGTATTGCAAAAAATGGCCCAGTCATTAACCACTTCAGCCCCGGAAGATTTGGCTGCTGAATGATCGGGCCATTTTTTCGATTCGGCACTGCGTTGCTTTAACTGACAATTGTGTGGTCGTGCGACGCTGCACCCAAACAAAATTGATGTCCTTTTTTCCCACAAATAGAGCTTTCTTTTGGTGGTATTTGATCGCCTCTGCGGTTTTTATTTTTTGCACTATAAACAAAAAAAGAGCGACAATTTTGAAAAAAAAAAACACAATATTTTGTACTTTATGCTATAATAAATATCCCCATTTTTTTTTAAAGAAAAGCAATTTTTTCTCAGTTTAGGCTGATATGTATTCTTCTACATATTTCTGGGAAAAAAAAAATTGCAATAAGCGTATATTGATTGGTTTGCGCAAAAGTTATAGCGTCTACAAAATAGGGGATAGCTTTATAGCATTTTTATTATTTAATTTTTTTTTACTAGTAATGGCGGCGATCTGCGATTTTTATTGGGACTGCGACATTATGGCGGACACATCGGACACTTTTGACACCATTTTAGGACCATTGGCTTTTATACAGTGATCAGTGCTATAAAAATGCACAGATTACCGTAAAAATGTCACTGGCAGGAAAGGGGTTAACACTAGGGGGCAATCAAGGGGTTAACTGTGTTCCCTGGGAGGCGATTCTAACTGAAGGAGGAGGGGATTGACTAGAGGAAGTGACGGATCGTGGTTCCTAGCTAATAGGAACTCACGATCTGTCACTCCTCTCAGAACAGAACAGGGATTTGTGTGTCTACATACACACACTTCCATGCTCGCGATTGCATTGGCACCCCTGCAATGCAGCGGGCGCAGGTCTGCTATCCCCATTACGCAAGCCGACATATAGCCATGACTGTTTGAGTGATCGTGCTGACCTGCCACTGTAAAATGACGACGGCTGGTCGGCTAGCGGTTAAAGTGGTTGTACACCCTGTACAACCTTTTTTACCTACAGGTAAGCCTATATTAAGGCTTACCTGTAGGTGCTGGAAATATCGCCTAAACCTCCACGGTTTAGGAGATATTTACATTAAAGCCATGTGCCGATGTCTACAGCACATGCGCACTTTAGAAGGGGCAGATCGTGCGGCTTCACATCCGTCTCCCTACTGCACATGCACAAAGCGTACTGCGCTTTCTGAATGGCCCAGTGGCAGGGGACGAAGGAGGGGGACCGAACTTCCAAGGGATCTCGTCATGGCAAGGTCTCCCAGAAGTGGGGACGTGTACTTGTCAAAAACAGGTACCCGCTCCCCCCTCCTCCTTTTGGGTGGAGCTCCGCTTTAAGGCTAAATTCACACCTATGAATTGGCCTGACAGCGTGTACATACAACAACCCCAGTGGGGGGGGGGGGGTCCTTGTGATTAGCTGCGAGAGGCAGCCCCAGTGAAAGAAATGGGAGGCTGCAGGCTTCTGCAGCTAATTGCAGCTGATCGCATATAATCGTTCTGTGGCACATAATTGTAATACTTACAATGGGGTTTCGTGTGTAATAGCTGGAATCCCGCGTTGGGATTTTCACATCTACTTACTGTTCTCCCAAAGCACAGGTATGAATGTGGCCTTACACTCGACAAACATGGTTTCAGTTTCTTCATGTATATAGTACTGTAGCAGACAAACTGATAGACGCTACTTTGTTTTCCTTAATCAATTACAATGTCTGTAAGTGAAGTCACAAGTGAAACATGGACTCCTTCTAGTGGCAGACATCAAGGTCAACACTCCTCCATGAATGAAACTTCACTATAATAAATGAAAGGTCCACTCTGGAAAAATCTTTCAAAATGTAATTGCACAACCACTCCTAGAAATCCAGTCATACAATTAAATATAAATTTTTATTTATACAACGAAATACAAAAAAGCACAAACATAAACATTTTTAAAATCGCACTACATTGCAACATTGGTAATAGATACTACCACATAAATATATGGAAATAGATCGGAGGGTATCCCTTACAGAAGAGGAGGGGATCCAACCCCTCTATTTCCACTAAAAAGACCTCAAACTGATACAGCTCAGTATAGCTCTACATGTTTCGAAATTTGATTGCTTCTTCAGGAGCTCGTTTGAGTTACCTATAATAGGAAAAAAAGAGAAGACATACACCACAACAGGGAATAACATGTTAATGTCGTTTTTTTACCAACATAAAAAACATTTACAATAATGCGTCTCAATCAAAAACGCTGAGTACCATGAGGAAGCACACCCAAGGGCCCAAGAATCAACACGCATATGGTGACGTACAATCACATGTGGGGACGTGTCTGGTAGACAAATCATAGCACCAATAGAATCCAGAAGGATAGTGAACTAAAAAGTCCCAGCTGTCCGAGAAAGGATAGTCAAAAGCTATACATGTGTAATGAAAGCAGAGCTGTACATTATTGTGTGAGAGAGGGAAGAAAGAAGGGGGGGAAAGAAGAAATGGGGGGGGGGGAGAAGGAGAGGAAATGACAGAAAACGAGGGGAAAGGTCTAGAGGGGAATAGAAAAGACAAGGGGAGAAAAAGAGAAAAGGGGGAGAGAGAAAAGAGGGGGGGGGAGGAGAGGGGGTTTGGGGGGAAAAAACGGGGGGGGGGGGGGGGAGGAGGGGGGAAAAGGGAGGGAGAGAGAGGGGAGAAAGAAAGACAGGAGGGGAGAAAGAGGGACAAGATCAGTAAAAAAGAGAGTGGGTGAGATGAAACAAATATATAATGATATACCAGCTAGGGTAGTTGGATCTATCTTCAAGCCAGGTAGGGGCTGTAAGTAGTTGAAACACATATGCTCCGGGGTTTTGCCTCCAATAGCCAAGGTGCATATGAAAATCTAGGGATTCTGATCTGGAGAATATAAGTAATGTCAAGTCAGCCAGTATTTAGACCAGCTCCCTATATATGTGCCATAACACTGGTAAGTCTGATGGCACGAATAGATCCATTAATCAAAGGCTATATATAGTCACCAATAGAGCCAGAAAACTACATATAGAGCTGCTCGTACCTTATAGGGTGATACAGGTTGAGCGAATCCTACAACCAGCATAAGTCAGTTAGTTCCTTATGAGCCTAGTATCAGACAGAGCTTCACTAGCTGGGCTGCAATATAGCCCTAATCATACCCAGGAAGACAGCTATTTAATAAGATGCCAGAAGCGCCATCTAAAGAAGAAGCAAAAAAGGCATCAAGTAATCAATCTCCCCAAACAGGCACGGTGCAGTCACAGAGAGTTTTGTTAAGTGAGTACAGGCAGAACATGATCTTACCGGACAGCTTGTAATGTTGAGAGTAACGCCCAGGGGCCCGAGTGCCATAGAAGGTAGTGGCGTGGTACAAGGCTATACTGATAGCCTTAAGTACACACCCCAATCAGGTGTGCAGCCCGTGCACCACCCTTGATTCGGCCGGACAGAGCTGCGCGCGCACTCGCATCACGCCGCGCATGTGCAGTGGCCAATAGGGCCCTCTGTCATGGACTCGGCGTGTGGAGGGAGCGCAGTCCTGAAGGTGACAGATCCGCGGGCTCCCCCCAGTGGTTCCTCTTGTATACAGCGTGTGGAGCGCTGTAAAGGCTAAAGCCGGCAGATGGAATACACCCGGAGATGTCAATGCACATAACCAAGAGGTGCATAGTCCCCATCCTCCACTCTTTTGGGTGAACCCTTTTTAACATTTATAGTTTAGGACGTTGGCACTGCCCTATATACGAGATCTCCACAGTCCATCCTGTGATGAGATTTAACAATCCTCCATTTTTTCACTCCTAGAAATCACCTCCGGAAATTGCTGTTTATGCTCCTCTACTATTTTGACTTTTCTTTATTTATTTATTTATTTTTTTAATACAATCTTTATTTAGGGTGTTATACAGAAAAAAAAAAGGGGGGGGGTCAGAAATAAACAAGGAAGTAATAAAACAGAGAAATAACTCAATTAGTCATCTTCTTTCCATTTTACAGAAGAATATATCGTTAACCAGTGAGCAGTATAGATCCTATCTTAGACTAGTAAACCAATAAGGGTCCTCCTTAGTCTTGGATAATCGATCCCTGTGGACATCCACCTTCCCTCTGACATGGACATTCACTGTATTGTTCATTTAAGCATAAGAGACTCCATTTTGTTCACACTGTTGAAATGTGTTTGTAACCTTCACCTAACAAACAGACACATCTTCAAAGGGAAGTGGCAGGAAGGCCCGTTAGTATCAAACAGTATCCACTACATGTTGTTAAACTTGTGATGCTGTTGACTGGAAATAATAAGGATCCAACTTATTGTTCACTCAATGTGGACACTTTGTTCGCTGTGTTCAAAGCTGTTCACGCCTGGTTCGAGATCCGGCTAGGTTCTGCCACCAAAAAGCCATCACCTGAAGGGTTCCGGCTTGTCAGAGCCAATTGCTTAAATTTTAGTTCAGCCAATGCTAGCAAGGCCATGTCCAAGCTGGGTGAGACTGGGAACATCCCAGAAATGTAGTCCTTCCAAGGAGCCCAAAGTGGAGTCAAATCTTTTCTGTGTACCCCTGCAGGTGGCCAGCCACCCCTCTGCTTCCATAGTGTCCCCCACCTTTTCAACCCATTTCACCTTGCGCGGTATGCGTGGACTTTTCCAATAAATTGGGATTAGGCGTCTAGCCGCATTGAGAAGGTGGGGGAGAGCACTATGTTTATAATGTGATAGAGGCATGGGGGGATGTGAAGAAGGAAATGCCTCGGTAAATCAGGGATAATCACCTCAATTCCATCAGAAATATGCTTACTGACCATAGCCCAAAAGGGTTTCAGTATGGGACAATCCCACCATATGTGGAGAAGCATTCCTCTCTGTCCGCAACTCCTCCAGCACAAATCCAAAGTCGATGGATAGATCCTAGACAGGGTCACCGGTACCTGATACCACCGGGAAAGTATTTTGTAATTATTCTATTGAGTCTTTGACTCCCTGGAGCTTGAGTGTGTTAGGTGATCTAGGTGGTTCAATTGTTTATTAGTAAACTCACAATGGAGATCTCTTTCCCACTCTCTGATGTATATTGGTTTTGGGCTAGGCTTGGCTGCTTCTAATAATTTGTAAAGGGCAGAGATCATGTGTGGCAGAGGTTCTTGATCGGCCCAAAGGCTTTCAAAATCTGTAAGGGTATTTCTATTCTGCATAAATGCTAAGATCCTTCGCGCTTAAGTGAGATAAAAGGTGAATGTGGTGACAGTCACAAAATAAATAAAATAAATAACCTAATAACATATAAACTTACAATGGGTGATAATTATGATGATATCTATACCGATTGCAGCAAAATCGACAAGTGTACACATTGCACTCGAAAGATAAATAAGGGTAGAAAGATTTCGCGCATAAAATCTATCATAAAAACTATAAATCACATCAGATAAAAATAATGTGCGGGTGTGCAAGATAACAAATCTTAAAACCCAGCTCCGAGAAATAATAGTTCATCAATCGGAAAAAAGTGTTAAAAATTCATAAATCCCAATACTGAATCAAAAAAGGAAAACTGCAATATATGTGCAAAAAAACAAAAATGTGCAATAAGTGTGCAAAACTGTAAAAACCAAAGTGCAGGATAATTCAAATGGATAAATATAGCAATGGAAAAGTTCATAAATATGACAATAGAAAAGTTCATAGGAAATGGGTAGTAACTGCTGGGATAAAATGGATAAAAGGATGCAGATGTAGATGATACTAATGTTGTTCTTCATATAACAACTGCCGGCTCAAACAGGCTCTCTAGACTCTCACCTTAAACAAAGAAATCGCAGGCATCAATGTATATCTTTTAAATGTTGTACATTGCAGCATGCAGATATGGTGATGACTATGTTCCCCTCTGCTTCTGAAAGGCACCTATTAAAATAAAAAGGGGATTTTTCCACCTAGGCTCCCTAGAGCGACTTTTTCTCTCCTTTTTTTCTGGTTTCTAGTCAAATTCGACCAACTCAAGACAAACGGCACAGAAACGACTTTAGAACATACGCGTCTTGCAATATCCAGCTCACCGCTTAATCTCTCCAACCCACTGTTTCCTAAAAAGGAAACAGTGGGTTGGAGAGATTAAGGCCCCTTTCACACTTATACGACTTCAAACTCGCACGATTTTACCGCAATTTCGCGGCCGCGATTTTACCGCGATTTTACCGCGATTTGGGAGCAGTACTACTTTGCCACGTTTTTGGCATTAACAAATGAAAACACAGTAGTTGGTAGAACTCCACGCCAAGTTTTAAATAAAAAAACTGGCGTGGGTTCCCCCCAGGGGCATACCAGGCCCTTAGGTCTGGTATGGATTGTAAGGGGGAACCCCCTACGCCGAGAAATCGGCGTGGGGGTCCCCCCAAGATCCATACCAGACCCTTATCCGAGCACGCAGCCCGGCCGGTCAGGAATGGGGGTGGGGACGAGCTGGTGGCCCCCCCTCCTGGACCATACCAGGCCGCATGCCCTCAACATGGGGGGTGGGTGCTTTGGGGCATGGGGGGCGCAGTGCGGCCCCCCACCCCAAAGCACCTTGTCCCCATGTTGATGAGGACAAGGGCCTCTTCCCGACAACCCTGGCCGTTGGTTGTCGGGGTCTGCGGGCGGGGGGCTTATCGGAATCTGGGAGCCCCCTTTAATAAGGGGGCCCCCAGATCCCGGCCCCCCACCCTATGTGAATGAGTATGGGGTACATGGTACCCCTACCCATTCACCTAGGGAAAAAAGCGTCAATAAAAAACACAGTACACAGGTTTTTAAAATAATTTATTAGGCAGCTCCGGGATCTTCTTCCGACTTCGGGGGTCCTCTTCCGACTTCGGGGGTCTCTCCGCCGTCTCCTCCCGGTGTCCGCATCTTCTGCCGGCTCCTCCGCCAACTTCTGCAGCTCAATTGCTAACGGTGGTCCGGACTTCTGCCTTCTTCTTTTTTTCCAGAGATGTTGACACGACGCTCTCTCCAGCCAGAATGGTCTCTGTGCGCTCCGCAAGGGACTTATATAGGCGGTGGCCCCGCCCCCTTATGAGGTCACTGTCCCGGGGCATGCTGGGACTGTGCCGTCATAAGGGGGCGTGGTCATCACCCGGTGACCACGCCTCCTAAAACGTCACAGACCCAGCATGCCCAGGGACTGTGACGGCATAAGGGGGCGGGGTCACCGCCTATATAAGTCCCTTGCGGAGCGCACAGAGACCATTCTGGCTGGAGAGAGCGTTGTGTCAACATCTCTGGAAGAAAAGAAGAAGGCAGAAGTCCGGACCACCGCTAGCAATTGAGCTGCAGAAGATAGCGGAGGAGCCGGCAGAAGTTGCGGATACCGGGAGGAGACGGCGGAGAGACCCCCGAAGTCGGAAGAGGACCCCCGAAGTCGGAAGAAGATCCCGGAGCTGCCTAATAAATTATTTTAAAAACCTGTGTACTGTGTTTTTTATTGACGCTTTTTTCCCTAGGTGAATGGGTAGGGGTACCATGTACCCCATACTCATTCACATAGGGTGGGGGGCCGGGATCTGGGGGCCCCCTTATTAAAAGGGGCTCCCGGATTCCGATAAGCCCCCCCGCCCGCAGACAACCAATGGCCAGGGTTGTCGGGAAGAGGCCCTTGTCCTCATCAACATGGGGACAAGGTGCTTTGGGGTGGCCCAGTGCGGCCCCCCATGCCCCAAAGCACCCACCCCCCATGTTGAGGGCATGCGGCCTGGTACGGTCCAGGAGGAGGGGGCCGCTAGCTCGTCCCCACCCCTATTCCTGACCGGCCGGGCTGCGTGCTCGGATAAGGGTCTGGTATGGATTTTGGGGGGGACCACACGCCGATTTTTCGGCGTAGGGGGTTCCCCTTAGCTCCATACCAGACCTAAGGGCCTGGTATGCCCGGGAGGGGGAACCCACGCCGGTTTTTTCATTTAAAACTTGGCGCTGCGTTCCCCCTCTGGATTCATACCAGACAGCTGTCAGCACTGCCTGTCGCTCATCGGGAAAGGAAAGAAAAGTTTTCCTTTCCCGAATAGCGAGGCCAGGCTTGGGCTTACAAAGTCGTACTGAAGTCGTGTCTATATTATTCAGGCACGACTTGCATGCTACTTCAGGGTTTAACATTGAGGTCTATGGAGTACAACTCGCATAGAAGTTGGACCAAAGTAGTGCAGGGACTACTTTCAAGTCGGCACGACTTAAAGTCGTGCCAATATGAATGGTAGTCATTGAAAATCATGGAGAATGACTTGTCATACGATTTTGCAGTACAAAATCGTGGGACAAGTCGTATAAGTGTGAAAGGGGCCTAAGCGGTGAGCTGGATATTGCAAGACGCGTATGTTCTAAAGTCGTTTCTGTGCCGTTTGTCTTGAGTTGGTCAAATTTGACTAGAAACCAGAAAAAAAGGAGAGAAAAAGTCGCTCTAGGGAGCCTAGGTGGAAAAATCCCCTTTTTATTTTAATAGGTGCCTGTCAGAAGCAGAGGGGAACATAGTCATCACCATATCTGCATGCTACAATGTACAACATTTAAAAGATATACATTGATGCCTGCGATTTCTTTGTTTAAGGTGAGAGTCTAGAGAGCCTGTTTGAGCCGGCAGTTGTTATATGAAGAACAACATTAGTATCATCTACATCTGCATCCTTTTATCCATTTTATCCCAGCGGTTACTACCCATTTCCTATGAACTTTTCTATTGTCATATTTATGAACTTTTCCATTGCTATATTTATCCATTTGAATTATCCTGCACTTTGGTTTTTACAGTTTTGCACACTTATTGCACATTTTTGTATTTTTGCACATATATTGCAGTTTTTCTTTTTTGATTCAGTATTGGGATTTATGAATTTTTAACACTTTTTTCCGATTGATGAACTATTATTTCTCGGAGCTGGGTTTTAAGATTTGTTATCTTGCACACCCGCACATTATTTTTATCTGATGTGATTTATAGTTTTTATGATAGATTTTATGCGCGAAATCTTTCTACCCTTATATATTTCTATTCTGCGACACATGATGCTGCAACATGACAAGTTAGCAAGCTGGCGGTGTCTCCAAAAATCAAAGAGGAAACTGCCATAACGCTCCCTAAGGGCAGTAAGTGGAACCAAGGTGTGTCCTTGCACAAAGTGCGTTAAACTGTAGATGCCATCCCTCGCCCATGTACCAAGAGAGGACAGCTGCTCTCCAGGGGGGAACCAGGGGAAGCCCCTCACCAGAGCCAATGGCGAAGTTGGGGGGGCCAGGGCAAAGGCCTTGTTCATTCAAGCCTTCAGGGTGTGTGCAGCCAATGGGGATACCCACACCGAAAGGCCCCTGGCCCCCTTTGGAACCCAGGGAGCGTATGCCAAGTTTCGACCCGCAATGACCTTTTCCATCTGCACCCACAGTTTAGAGCTTGTGTGAAACCTCCAGTTGCGAATACATTGTAGCGCAATTGCCTGATAGTATTGGGAGATGTTAGGAAGGCCCAGATCCCCATTTCGCTTAGACCGCTGCGGTGTCCCAAGAGCCCGTGCCAACATCCTCCCACATTTGTTACCACCTTCGTAGTACTTGTGTGCCACATATCGCAACCGCTATCTAATTTGGCGATCCGAGAGTTTAGAAAAAAGTGTGCATAAATCTGTTAAGCGTCGTAGCTCCTCTGGATCCGCTGTACGCTTATGACCCAGTTCGGCTTGTTGCAGGGCCCTGAGGACCCCCTGAAAATCTTCTTGCCTCTCCTTCTTCAGCTTGTAGCCCCAAGCAATGAAGGAGCCTCGCACTACCACCTTGTGGCCCTCCCACAATATCCTGACGTGACCTCCCCGTTAGTGTTTTCAGTAAAGTAGGTGGTTAAAGTCTCCTCTATTCCTGTCACTTCCCTAAGATCATCCAGCAGGTTCTCATTAAGCATCCAATGCCAGAACCTGGCCGACTGGTGAGGCAATGGAAGCGTGTGGGTCACTGGGGCATGGTCAGAGATGGTGATCTGTTCTATAGTGGAGTCCACCAGCAGGTCCAAGGTAGTTTGGTCTGTCAGCAGTAGGTCAATTCGCGTGTATACAGAAAAATCAATAAACCATGCGCTTACTCAGACTAAAGTTAAGCAGCTAACACAACAAATAGAAATTTTGCTATAAATCATATACAACCAAGTGTAGCGCTAAAAGTGATGCAAAAATATAGAGAAAGGAATAATGCAATAACACATGCAATAAAAGGAAAAAATGTCAAAAAATATTACATGTTGATGAATGTCCATGTTAAATACATAAAAAGTCCATCATGATATAAACCATTAAGGTCACCATGTGAATCAACAAATATAATAGTGAAAAGACTGTCCCGAAACTGAGTGGAGGCGTACTGAAAGCACTGGACCCACGGTAAGTAGTTAGTATATGCGATAACCAAACTTGATGCAACATTAATGAACACCAAAATATGTGATCGTGGAAACCTTCAAACAAAATCCAATATGTGTTGGTATATTCTTGTGCAAAACCACCACCCGAATGAATGGAGGCTTACCAGAAAGTTGGGACCCACAGAGCGTATGCTGTATGGGTCAAACAGGCTTAAATTGCTCACTGGCAATGGAGGGGGGACACCAAGGATGAACTGAAGATGGAATCCTAGCGGTTCTTTCCCAGGGGCATCTTCTCCATATAGAAGCTTAAGCGTCCTCGGACATAACCCACATAAAACGAAGAAGGGGCCATATAGTGTAATTCCGTAAACCAAAAAAAAAATTATTTAAAGAGAAACACTTACATCTCAAGATAAAAAAGCGCTTGTGTGTTTAAAATGGCGGCAGTGGAGTCCTCCCGACGTGTTTCGTCACACAGGACTTCGTCTGGGGTACTTACCTACTGCAGCTAGACTCCTTTATATAGGGACAAGGACACCTGTGATGAGAATCCAGCTCCCTGACTCTTTGCAAATTGGCACTTCCGGGGTCCTCCAAAATGGCGGACCCGAGTGCGTTCCAAGCCTCTCTCTCCCATGATCCAACCCCCTAGGCCTCGTGGTATCATGTCAGTGTATCTACAATGGTATGAAGCTGTGACCTCACGTCACAGCGTCCGGAACATACTGCATAATGCAGATCGCCTTGCATTCCATGATAACGCATAACGCGCATGCGTACGGCGCGGCAACGTCACCACGTCGCGACGCATGCGCACAACGCGGCACGTCTCCTATGTAAACAACAGGCAGTTCCGAAGAGCACCGCGCTCCTCCGGAACTGATGTGAGGTGAAAGTAAGGGGGGAGGAGAACCACATAGGAAATAGCAATACACCGACCAGAAATACAACAGAAGTGTACGCAATGGGTGTATGCTAAATTCTTAATGAGATATCAAATATATCATCATTCACTTTATAGGGATCCAGTCCGTTATGGATATAAGGACTCAAAAAAATGGGATAAAAAAGGGATAAAACTTAAATGTAAAAAAGGAGATGGATTCTCAACCAGAGAAAGGAGATGGATGGTTAACAAATCACATAACTCCCTCCTCATCGTACGCATGCGCGTTTTGCGTTATCATGGAATGCAAGGCGATCTGCATTATGCAGTACGTTCCGGACGCTGTGACGTGAGGTCACAGCTTCATACCATTGTAGATACACTGACATGATACCACGAGGCCTAGGAGGTTGGATCATGGGAGAGAGAGGCTTGGAACGCACTCGGGTCCGCCATTTTGGAGGACCCCGGAAGTGCCAATTTGCAAAGAGTCAGGGAGCTGGATTCTCATCACAGGTGTCCTTGTCCCTATATAAAGGAGTCTAGCGGCAGTGGGTAAGTACCCCAGACGAAGTCCTGTGTGATGAAACGCGTCGGGAGGACTCCACTGCCGCCATTTTAAACACACAAGCGCTTTTTTATCTTGAGATGTAAGTGTTCTCTTTAAATAACATTTTTTTTGGTTTACGGAATTACACTATATGGCCCCTTCTTCATTTTATGTGGGTTATGTCCAAGGACGCTTAAGCTTCTATATGGAGAAGATGCCCCTGGGAAAGAACCGCTAGGATTCCATCTTCAGTTCATCCTTGGTGTCCCCCCTCCATTGCCAGTGAGCAATTTAAGCCTGTTTGACCCATACAGCATACGCTCTGTGGGTCCCAACTTTCTGGTAAGCCTCCATTCATTCGGGTGGTGGTTTTGCACAAGTATATACCAACACATATTGGATTTTGTTTGAAGGTTTCCACGATCACATATTTTGGTGTTCATTAATGTTGCAACAAGTTTGGTTATCGCATATAGTAACTACTTACCGTGGGTCCAGTGCTTTCAGTACGCCTCCACTCAGTTTCGGGACAGTCTTTTCACTATTATATTTGTTGATTCACATGGTGACCTTAATGGTTTATATCATGATGGACTTTTTACGTATTTAACATGGACATTCATCAACATGTAATATTTTTTGACATTTTTTCCTTTTATTGCATGTGTTATTGCATTATTCCTTTCTCTATATTTTTGATCACTTTTAGCGCTACACTTGGTTGTATATAATTCGCGTGTATACCCCACAAACTTTGGTATAGTAACTATAGTCCCTTTCCAAGGCATGCAGGGCCCTCTAGCAGTCAACCAATGCGTGGCGCTGAAGGAACCTGCGAAAGTGTCTCAGGAAAGCAATGGAATGTGTTAAGTGGTTTGCCGAGGTACCCAAGGTAGGGTCTGGACTGATATTAAAATCCCCACCCAGGACCAGTTTACCTTCCCTAAAATCAGCTAATCTGTCTAAAATTGAGTCTACAAACGCCAGCTGTTGTGAGTTTGGGGCGTATAGCATCGCAAATGTGTATACCTGTCTTATGATGGTCCCTTTTAAGAACACATAATGCCCTTGGGAGTCTGTATAGTGGTCTATGGGTTGAAACGGACAGCTCTTATGGATAGCAATAGCTGTGCCACGAGATTTTGGTTTTGGGGAATTGCTAAGGTACCACTGTGGAAAAAGGTGGGTGGGTAGTTTGGGAGATGAGCCATCTGTAAAGTGTGTCTCCTGCAGAAATAGAACCTGTACCCTCAGTCACCTCAGTTCAACCTATTGAGCTTATTTGGAGAACAGAGACCACGAACATTGTACGACACTAGCTTAACCATAGCCATGGCGAATCAGGTGCAGGGTATCCAAACGTGACCTCATGAAGAGTCGAACCAAAGACATGTAGAAGGTAGACAAAATAAACAGGTCAGAACATAAAAAGATAACAATGTCAACAAATAGATAAACCTAAACAGAGTAACAAAGGGCCTCCTATGGTCTAAAAACTGCATGCCTGACCCTGGAGGCCTCTCTGGCTGGAGGAAGCCACCCAGGTGAAACATGATGCCCCTAACAGGGCCGGTACCTAAGAGAGGTATTTCTATGGGGGAAGTGATCAGACATGCCCAGACCAAGGTGTTGATCCAGGGTAAATCCGATTGCCTCTTGGTGGTCAGGAAGGAATTTTTTCCCCTGCTGTAGCAAATTGGATCATGCTTTGCTTGGGTTTTTCACCTTCCTCTGGATCAACTGTAGGTATAAGATTTGGGTATATGGGATTGTTTGATATTATTTTCTATTTATTTATTTTTATGTTTGAACTAGATTGACTTGTGTCTTTTTTCAATCTGACTATGTGTGCCAGCTCCTCACAGAATATTCGGCTGTAGCTACCCCGGGAGGGGTAGAATAATAAAGGAAGAGCAGTAAACCATTATGATGCTAAGGGTAGTAGGTGCTGGTATGTAGGAGCCCTGCCAGCCCAGTGGTCAAGGAATGGAAGCCTCGGAAGGGCTCAAAAGAGACAGATCTCTTGTCGGCCGCAGCCGGTCAAAAGTAGGCACTTTTAGGTAGTCCAGGTGGAAGGTGGACAAGGGGTCTCTTACGGCTGCGAGGGCTATGGGAAAATTCAAGATAATTCAAGGGGAACACAGTTCTTCAGTCTGGATTCCAGAAACCTTTCAAATTGGTGGCGGCCTGTGAGGTACCTTGTGAAGAACGTTTACGGCCTCTGGAGTGCCGTTTAGATCGCGCCTGGAGCCAGGATTGTGCTGCCGATGGGGAAGATACATCTGTGGAGTGGCAACAATCTGGGAAATCCACAGGCTCTAAGCCCAGATGAGAGAGGAAGTGGGGGAGGTCATCCTTAGTGCGTAACGTCGTGGACTTTACGTCTTTTGTAGCTTGGAGGTGAAATGGGAATCCCCAGCGATAAGATGCGCCCGCCACCCTCATAGCTTCCAGGAGAGGATGAAGAGATCTGCGTTGCATCAGTGTGCGGCGACACAAATCCTGGTAGAAGAACAGCGAACCCCATCAAAATCAAAATGAGGGCGTTTACGCATACGTTGCATGATTTGTGACCATAGACTTGTGCAGTTTACAAATTATGTCTCTAGGATTCGCAACATCCTGTTAAGGCGGTTTGAGGGCCCTGTGTTCTCTATCAATTTCAATTGGTGCAGTAGGGGGCAAACCCAGAATCTCCCTGAATATATCTTGTAGTGCAGGGATAATGTCCTTGGCAGCAGTTGCCTTGGGCAGCCCACGAATGCGGATATTAGAGCGGCGACTAGTTTTCATAATTGTCCAGCTGGCATACCAGGGCCTCAATCTGTTGATCCTGCGACACACACTTGTCTCTAAGTTGGGTAATGACAGGAAGAGAATCCTCAAATCTTTGTTCCAGAGTTTCTAGTCTGTTGGTCAGCTGAGTTATATCTGTTTTCGGCTGCTCTATTTCGTGTGTCAGGGCCTTCTCCACCCTACAGGCGAAGCGCTCCAGGTCCTCCCTTGTAGGGAGAGACCATATGTGTTGCCTCAAATCCCTGTCTCCGTGCAGCTCTGAGATATCAAAGCACTGGTCTAGGGGGGGTGGAGGAGCCAGGGGATTCTGGAGGGGCTGCATCGCACATTAACTTCCGCGGTAGGAGCGTCTTTACCTCTCCAGGCGCCATCTTGGAAGCTCCACCACGCAGCAGGGGATGCCAAAAATCTGAAATGCAGACTTCTGGGAAAATCAGTAAGCTAATCACAGAAACAGGAAATTACATTTTCAGGAGGAGTTGTGTACAAAATGCCCCCACGTAGTCGTATTGCATTTTACAATTTTTTATTTTACGGGGCTGAAGATTGAAAAGGAGAGATCATTTTTAACCGCTTCCCTACCAGCCATAGTAAAGATCAATGTTTCTCAACCCTTTTCGAGGAACCCCTGGCAAAAAGTTTGAGATCTCGAGGAACTCCTGAAATAATGTTCACATCTACAGCTCACGGAACATTGGTATGATCAGCAGGCTGTTGATAACAAAAATGATTTGTAGAAATAGCATTGACTAAAAGAATAAATATTAAAACGTACCTATTTAACCGCTTGCCGCCCGCCAGCTGTCATATGACGGCGAGGCTCTCATTCTGGGAGGGCGTCATATGACGCCCTCGCCTTCCCTACCCACCAGGGGGCGCGCGCGCCGCCGACGGCGATCGCACGCGCCCACCATGTCACTGGGCACGTGCCCGGCGGCAGCGATGTCCGCCGGGCATGCGCGATTGCCCGGTAACACGGCAGGACATGGATCTGTGTGTGTAAACACACAGATCCACGTCCTGTCAGAGAGGAGAGGAGACCGATCTGTGTTCTCAGTACAGAGCAACACAGATCGGTCTCCTCCCCTTGTGAGTCCCCTCCCCCTTCAGTTAGAAACATTCCCTAGGAACACAGTTAACCCCTCGATCACCCCCTAGTGTTAACCCCTTCCCTGCCAGTCACATTTATACAGTAATCAGTGAATTTTATAGCACGGATCGCTGTATAAATGTGAATGGTCCCAAAAATGTGTCAAAAGTGTCCGATGTGTCTGCCGCAATATCGCAGTCACAATAAATATCGCAGATCGCCGCCATGACTAGTAAAAAAATAATAAAAATGCTTTAAATCTATCCCCTATTTTGTAGACGCTATAACTTTTGCGCAAACCAATAAATATACACTTATTGCAATTTTTTTTACCATAAATATGTAGAAGAATACATAACGGACTATACTGAGGAAAAAATTTGTTTAAAAAAAAAATGGATATTTATTATAACAAAAAGTAAAAAATATTGTGTTTTTTTCAAACTTGTCCCTCTTCTTTTCTTTATAGCGCAAAAAATAAAAAACGCAGATGTGATCAAATACCACCAAAATAATGCTCTATTTGTGAGGAAAAAATAATAAAAATTTCATTTGGGTACAGTGTTGTATGACCGCGTAATTGTCATTCAAAGTGTGACAGCACTGAAAGCTGAAAAATGGCTTGGGCAGGAAGGGGGTTAAAATGCACTGTATTGAGATGGTTAATGTGAAACTTGTGCTTTCTTTTCCTGCAGAGCTGATCCATTCGGGAGACATTACATGGGGCAGAGCACATGACAGGGGACATGACATGGGGCAGAGAACATTACAGGGGACATGACATGGGGCAGAGCACATTACATGGGACAGGGCACATGACAGGGGACATGACATGGGGCAGAGCACATTACATGGGACAGGGCACATGACAGGGGACATGACATGGGGCAGAGCACATGACAGGGGACATTACATGGGCAGGGGACATTACATGGGGCAGAGAACATTACAGGGGACATGACATGGGGCAGAGCACATTACATGGGACAGGGCACATGACAGGGGACATTATATGGGACAGGGGACATTAGATGGAGCAGAGCACATTACATGGGACAGGGCACATGACAGGGGAAATTACATGGGGCAGAGCACATTACAGGGGAAATTTCATGGGACAGGGGACATTACATGGGACAGAGCACATTACAGGACACATTACATGGGGCAGGACACATTACATGGGGCATGGGACAGGGCACATGACAGGGGACATTACATGGGACAGACTGTTGGACACATTGTGGGGGGACACAGCTGGGCACACTTCAGTACTTGCTTTCTTCTTCTGGCTTCAGAGCTCATTTCATATCACCTACAGTGGCGCGCTATTCCCCCTCAGCCCCTCCTCCTCCTATCCTGTCCACCCCAGATGATGTCACATACAATCACTCGGGAAGGACAGGAGGGGCCTGCGGGGAGCAGCGCGCTACAGCCAATAGAGTGCCAGCCGCTTCCCTGCCTATCTCTCCCTGTGTATGTGCGATCCTCCTGGCAGCTGCCTGACTGACAGATTGCCGTGGAACCCCGGTTGAGAACCACTGGCAGGGCTGGGACAAGGGGTGGGCAGGAGCGGGGCTGCCCTGGGCACTGTGGTATCATGTGAGGTGGGGGGGGCACCACCAGGAGATGGGGAGGGGATTTATGTTGGGAGGGGGAATTTGGGGGGCAGCAGGGGGTAAGAATTGTTCTAGGAGTGGTGATATAGGGGGATTTGTGTTGGGAAGAGGGATGGGGAAGAGTATTTGTGCTGGGGGGGGGTGTTCGGGGTTTTGTGCTAGGATGGGGAAATGGAATTTGTGCTGAGAGGGGGGAATCTGGAGGTGGAGGGGGAGAAGATTTGTGCTCGAAGGGGAAATTTGAGGGGTAGAGGATTTGTGCTAGGAGGGGGGGAATTTTATTGAGGAGGTATTTGTGCTGGGGGCATACTGGGAGAGAGAGGATGTGAGGTGAGGGGGGATGGGGGTAAAGATTTGTGCTGCGAGTGTGGAATTTCAGCAGGAGGCGGATTTGTACTGCTTAGAGGGTTAGCATGGTAAGCAGGTCCTTAATGTTTTTTTGGGGGGGAGGGGGAGATTTTGCTGACACATAATGCTCATGCATCTTGGGGTGGGGGGCGCAATTTGGCATGTTTGCCCTGGGCTCTAGATGACCTTGTCCCGGCACTGACCACTGGTACAGATACACATAACATTGGGGAAGCGATTATACCGGGATCATGGTTGAGGCTCCAACTATGATCTCTCTATCATTTTTTAGTGCCAGTGATTCTCTTTCAAATAAAAGTAATCCAAGTGGCTAAGCAGCCCCTGAAATACTTTTATGGGTGGCATTAGGGGAGCCCACCCCCCTCTCGCCACATTTACCAGGCTCTCCCGAGTGATCGGGAAGCCCAGTAACAGTAGGGCCAGCGGCATCCAGCTCCGAACTCACAGTGAGAGGAATCTCCCACTGTGTGATGTCAGAACCTGGATGCGACAGCTATTTCGTCACTTCTAGTTCTTGCTCTTTATTTACTGGCATAGCGGCAAGTGAAGCAGCCGATCAGACCGATCTGTGTCTAATCGGCAACACTGGAGCCCAAAGGAGAGATGAGGGGGGGGGGGTGTTTAATAGAACCCCCCATCTCTCAATAAAGAGTACCTGTCACTGCTATTGCTGTCACAAGGGATATTTACATTCCTTTTGATAGCAATAAAAGTAATCAAAAAAATGTTTTTAAAGAAACTGTGAAGTAAATACATTTTTTTTTTAAAGCACCCCCGTTCCCCCACGCAGTGGCGAACGCACAAGTCGGTCCCACACGCATTTGTATACAGTGATCGCACCACACTCGTCAGAGCGTGAGCGATAATTATAACACCAGACCTCCTGTGTAAAGCTAAACTAGTAACCTGCAAAGGCTTTTAAAATGTCACCTATGGATATATGAAAGTACCATAGTTTGTCACCATTCAATGAGTGTGCGAAATTTTAAAGTGTGACAGGTTTGGTATCTATTTACTCGTAACATCATCTTTTATAATTTTACCCCAAAAAAAAATTTTACTAAAAATTGTGTTCACTAAAATTCATTTAATGTGGATTTTTAAAAAATTAAAAAAAAAAAAAAAAAAAACTGCGCAAATACCGTGTGACAAAAAAAAATTGCAACACCCGCTATTTTATTGTCTATGGCCTTTGCAAAAAAAATAAAACATTATTATAATATATAACTATAACATTCTAAGTGATTTTCTAGCAAAAAAAAATACATTCTACATGTAGGAGAGAAGTCTCAGAATAGGCTTGGGAAGCAAGTGGTTAACAACATTCAATTACAATACGACTTGAGTCGAGAGAGATTATATATATATATATATATATATATATATATATATATATATATATTTTTTTTTTTTTTTTTTTTTTTTTCCACTAAAGTGGAGCTAACCTTTAAAAGAGAAGTATGGGTTTGGGTTTTTTTTCCCCCAATCATACTTACCTAGGTGGATGCAGCATCGGTCTCCTGGCGCCTCTACACTGAGAACCGAGCCATCGAACATCGCCGATGGCTCGGTTCTCACAGCTCCCCGAGCAGAGAGTTGCTGACTGTCAATCAGCACGTCTTTTCTCTGCTCCGCCACAGTTACTGGAGCACTGAGCTGTGGAGGGGGTGGAGCGGCAGTCTCGGGCTCTCAGCGGTACGATGAGAGGCTGAGGCGGGTGTCAGTCTAGGCCCCTGGCGGATCCAGACTCCCATTGTCGGGATGACGCGGTGTGTGGACAGATTCCTGTGACGACTTCAGTCCGCTCTCTGCTGAAAACAGGTCACAGGAGTGACCAACAAATTGCACTCCTCTGACCCATAGGAAAAGCCCAGCCAAACAAGCTTAGGCTGGACTTTTACTTTAAGTACAGCCTCACCACTGTCCAGTTTTCTTGAATCCAGTACATTGTTCAAATATATCAGGGTCAAATTGCTGAAGCCAAAGCATCAGAATGACAGCCAAGCCAAAGCAGTTTTAAGAGCAGATGTCACCAAAGACAGCCCAGATTTCTCCCTAATGAAAGGTATTATTTTAAAGTACACCTGCCCCTGATTTCTGAAACAGTTACTAGATTCTGGTGCAGAATGTTAGCCCATTCAGTCATATCACCAGTGGCGGCCCGTCAATAGGGGGCGCATGAACGCAGCCCCCCCCCAAAGCTAGTCATTGATATAAAAAAAAGTGGTCCTTTAAGTGTGTTACGGCACCGGGCACACAGCTGCCTATGGGGAGCTTGACGTTCTCAAATCACCTTATTGTGGCTGAGAAGCTTCATTGGGATGTCTTTAGAGTGTTCGTGGCGCAAGAAATGCGCCCACGTACACTCCCACTCTACAATTATTCCTCCCATGCTTGTTCGTCATTGGCATGGTCGCGGGACCGTGGCGTCACTTCCGGTTTCCCACCACTCACTGTGTGGAGTCCTGTGGTGGAATCAATGGAAGCAGTGCAAGCCTGTCTTAATCTTGGCCAGATCGGACAAGCAGTAAGCTAAGCAGAAGTTCCTGCATTCCGCGGGCCTCAGACACAGCTCAGCAGCTAGCCTGGTATCATTCACTGACCACCGCCCCTCCTCCGCTCCGCAGTCCGCACACATTTTTTTTTTCTCTCTTTCCCTCTCTCTCTAGACTGGGCCCAGGGGATGACTGCGCGGCTGAAAAGAATGGGCATGTGTACAGAGATCGGCCAGGAGTAGAAAGGCCTTCCTCCATCATCACTGACTGCAAATATAAATCATCTGTCCTGTTACTGTATATATATATATATATATATATATATAGCTGTATACATGCAGTGACAGAGGAAGGTTTCTATATACAGGAAGTAATGTGCATATACAGTGCCTTGAAAAAGTATTCACACCCCTTGAAATGTAGCACATTTTGTCATGTTACAACCAAAAATGTAAATGTATTTTAGGGATTTTATGTAATAGACCAACACAAAGTAGCACCTGATTGTGAAGTGTAAGGAAAATGATAAATGGTTTTCAACATTTTGTACAAATAAATATCTGAAAAGTGTGCAGTGCATTTGTATTCAGCCCCCCTGAGCCCAATACTTTGTAGAGCCACCTTTTGCTGCAGTTACAGCTGCAGATCTTTTTGGGGATGTCTCTACCAGCTTTGCACATCTAGAGAGTGACATTTTTGCCCATTCTTTGCAAAATAGCTTGAGCTCTGTCAGTTTGGATGAAGAATATCTGTGAACAGCAATTTTCAAGTTACATAGTTACATAGTAGGTGAGGTTGAAAAAAGACACAAGTCAATCAAGGCCAACCTATGTGTGTGATTATATGTCAGTATTATATTGTATATCCCTGTATGTTGCGGTCATTCAGGTGATTATCTAATAGTTTCTTGAAGCTATCAATGCTCCCCGCTGAGATCCCCACCTGTGGAAGGGAATTCCACATCCTTGCTGCTTACAGTAAAGAACCCTCTACGTAGTTTAAGGTTAAACCTCTTTTCTTCTAATTGTAATGAGTGGCCACAAGTCTTATTAAACTCTCTTCTGCGAAAAGGTTTTATCCCTATTGTGGGGTCACCAGTACAGTATTTGTAAATTGAAATCATATCCCCTCTCAAGCGTCTCCTCTCCAGAGAGAATAAGTTCAGTGCTCGCAACCTTTCCTCATAACTAAGATCCTCCAGACCCTTTATTAGCTTTGTTGCCCTTCTTTGTACTCGCTCCATTTCCAGTACATCTTGCCCCGGCTTCTCAATTGGATGTAGGTCTGGACTTTGACAGGGCCATTCTAACACATGAAAATGCTTTGATCTAAACCATTCCATTCCATTGTAGCCCTGGCTGTATGTTTAGGGTCCTTCCCCTCCTGGAAGGTGAACCCCTGCCCGAGTCTTGAATCTTTTGCAGACTCTAACAGGTTTTCTTCTAAGATTGCTCTGTATTTGGCTCCATCCATCAATCCCATAAACTCTGACCAGCTTCCCTGTCCCTGCTGAAGAAAAGCATCCCCACACCATGATGCTGCCACCACCATGTTTCACGGTGGGGATGGAGTGTTCAGGGGGATGTGCAGTGTTAGTTTTCTGCCACACGTAGCGTTTTGCTTTTAAGCCAAAAAGATCAATTCTGGTCTCATCTGATCAGAGCACCTTCTTCCACATATTTGCTGTGTCCCCCACATGGCTTCTCGCAAACTGCAAATGGGACTTCTTATGGATTTCTTTCAACAATGGCTTTCTTCTTGCCACTCTTCCATTCAGGGCAGATTTGTGGAGTGCACGACTAATAGCTGTCCTGTAGATAGATTCTCCCACTTGAGCTGTGAATCTCTCCAGCTCCCCCAGAGCTACCATGGGCCTCTTGGCTGCTTCTCTGATTAATGTTCTCCTTGCCCGGCCTGTCAGTTTAGATGGACGGCCATCTCTTGGTAGGTTTGCAGTTGTGCCATACTCTTTCCATTTTTGGATGATGGATTGAACAGTGCTTTGTGAGATGTTCAAAGCTTGTAATATTTTTTTTTTATAACCCAACCCTGCTTTAAACTTCTCCACAACTTTATCCCTGATCTGTCTGGTGTGTTCCTTGGCCTTCATAATGCGGCTTGTTCACAAAGGTTCTCTAACAAACCTCTGAGGGCGTCAAAGAACAACTGTATTAATATTGAGTTAAAAACAAAAAAACACACAACAAACATGTCATACTTACCTCCACTGTGTAGTTTGAGAGTGGCCCCATTCTCCTCTTCTAGGGTCCCTCAGCGGCGCTAGTAGCTCCTCTCCACATCGAGTGCCCACGTCCAAGAAGCCCTCTCCTACAGTGGTCACCCGTGCGGGTGCGCTCCCAAGTCCTGCTTCTGCAACCATTGATACTGAAACAGGACTCGGCCCCACCCCCCAGGTCATAGGATTTGATTGACAGTAGCGGGAGCCAATGGCTGCTCTGCTATTAATCCATCCAGTCAGGACCCGAGACAACGGCTTCTGCTGGTGTGCTCGTCCCCGACGCGAGACAGAGGGGGTACAGGTAAGGAAAATGGGGGCTCGGGGGAGGCTGCAACAATACAGCAGGTTTTTCACCTCAATGTATAAATGCATTGAGGTGAAAAACCATGAGGGTTTATAACCCCTTTAAATTACACACAGGTGGACTCTATTTACTAATTAGGTGACTTAAGGCAAGTGGTTACACTAGATTTTAGTTAGGATTATCAGAGTAAAGGGGGCTGAATACAAATGTACGCCACACTTTTCAGATATTTATTTGTAAAAAAAAATTTGGAAAACCATTTATCATTTTCCTTCAAATTGCCACTTTGTGTTGGTCTACCACAGAAAATCCCAATAAAATACATTTACATTTTTGGTTGTAACATGAGAAAATTTCAAAGGGTATGAATACTTTTTCAAGGCACTGTGGCTGTATACAGAACAGATGATGTATATCTGCTTTCAATGATATTGGAGGAAGGTCTCTATATACAGGAAGGTGTATAGATAGCTGTATACAACCACCTTCCTGTATATACTAATACCATCTATATACAAAATACTGTATACCCTCCATACGCTACAAGCCGCATTTAATGGACACAGTGAGGCCGTATTTGATGGGCACAGCAAGGCTGCATATGATGGGCACAGTGAGGCCGCATTTGATGGGCACAGTTTTATCTAGCAGTAATAATACATAATCACCTGACAAATGGCTATTTACAGTCCTGCATTACTAACAGTTTAATTTTTCAGTTTGTTTTCGCCCCCAAACATTTTGAGCACCAATCGCCACTGCATATCACCCAGGTACATGAGAAGACTGGCCGGTAAGAAAAAAAAAATGTTTTGTTAAAAGATGTTTTCGATGCAGAGATCACAGTCACCTCTTAAAAGCACATCTAAATGCCACTATCCCTCCCTCCCAAAAAACTTACTATTTTGCAACTTAACAGTTCTGAACATGTTACACCCATATTTAAACATGTAATGTGTTCAGCATCTCTCTCTCTCCCCCCCTTAAGAGAGCAGGCGGGAGCTTAGGGGGATCTTCTCCCCACGCCCGCTGTCACAAATTGAAAACAGCGTGTGTGCACGACTCCGCCCACACAGCCACATCATTCCTTCACAGAGTTCTGTGAATTACAAGTACTGTCTGCCGTTGGCATGTAGTTCTCAATAAACTGCGAGGGTGCTGATAAGCTCTTGTAGTTCATCAATTCTTCCTACTCTCCAGTAGGAAGGTACAAGCAGACAGCTTTAATGAGAGTCTGCAGGAACCTGGCGTTGCACCCATGATTTGCTGATAGCCTGCAGAGCATTACACCCGCAAAAAAAAAACACACACACACAAACACTACTGAAGCCTCCATATTTAATTTTTCAAGATTTAAATTTTCACCTGGTGATTCTGCAAGTAACACACTGGCATTCTCTCCATGGATGACAAAGTTTACTCTTCTTCTGCTTCAGAGCAGCAGAAACAAGATAGTACTACAGAACCTTGCCCCTCTCCCATTCGCCATAACAAAAAGGACCAAGTTTTTGTAGTCCTCAGATAGCTTATAATTAACTGACTGATATCTGCTCACAAGGGGTCTTGCAAGATCAACAAGTATTTTTTTTCTAGATATAATAAAAACAAAAACACTTTCAAGTGTATTTTTAGGAGATCAAATAAGAAGAGAGTGATGTTTAAGGTTTACATACCACTATGTGAGATACTGGCATGTCAGTGAAATCTGGTGCAGTGTACTTCTTAACCAATTTCTACACCCTGTTCCAAATTATTATGCCAATGATATTTTTCTCATTTACCTAAATGATTGATGTAAATAACAGTCAGCATAATACTCATGTTATCAACTATTAAGAGCACAATTCAAATTTTATTAAACAAACCTCCTAATAAGTTTTTTTTTTCAAAATAAAAAAAAAACTTACAATGCACTGTTCCAAATTATTATGCACAGAAAGTTTCAAAACACTTTATAGGTTGTAAAGAACTGAAAATTGTCATTTGTTGTGTTTGCAGCATATTTACTGAAATCAAAAGCTATTTCAATCAAACTTTGAACACCATTTTAACTTTTTAAACATTTTAACAGGTCACATTACATTTTAACATAGGACCTCTTATTTGATAGCAGCTTCACAAGTCTTGCATCCATTGAACTTGTGAGTTTTTGGACAGTTTCTGCTTGAATTTGCTTGCAAGATGTCAGAATACCCTCCCAGAGCTGCTGTTTGGATGTAAACAGCCTCCCAGAGCTGCTGTTTGGATGTAAACTGCTTCCCACCCTCATAGATCTTTTGTTTGAGGATGCTCCAAAGGTTCTCAATAGGATTAAGGTCAGGGGAGGATGGAGGCCACACCATGACTTTCTCTCCTTTTATCCCCATAGCAGCCATTGATGCAGAGGTATTCTTTGCAGCATGAGATGGTGCATTGTCATGCATGAAAATGATCTTATTACGGAAAGCATAGTTCTTCCTTCTGTACCAGGGAAGGAAGTGGTCAGTCAGGAACGCCACATACTTTGCAGAGGTCATCTTTACACCTTCGGGGACCTTAAAGGGGCGGACCAGCTTTCTTCCCATAATTCTGGCCCAAAACATGACTCCACCACCGCCTTGTTGATTTTGCAGCTTTGTTGGAACAGGGTGGCCGTCCACCAACCATCCACTACTCCATCCATCTGGACCATCCAGGGTTACACGGCACTCATCAGTGAACAGGACTGTTTGAAAATTAGTCTTCATGTATTTTTCTGCCCAATGCGGCCATTTCTGCTTGTGAGCATTGGTTAGTGGTGGCCGAATGGAAGGTTTATGCACAGTTTGCAAGACTCTGGAGGACTCTACACCTTGATGTCCGTGGGACTCCAGATACGCCAGCAGCTTCAAATATCTGTTTGCTGCAATGGTGTTTTAGCAGCTGCTCTCTTGATCCGATGCATGGATCTGGCAGAAATCTTCCACAATGTGCCTTTATCTGCACGAAACCCGTCTGTGCTCTGAATCAGCAACAAATCTCTTAATAGTGCAATGATCACGCTTAAGTTTTCGTGAAATATCTAATGTTTTCATACCTTGTCCAAGGCATTGAACTATTTCACTCTTTTCGGCAGCAGAGAGATCCTTTTTCTTCCCCATAATGCTTGAAAATGGTGCTCTGCTTAATAATGTGGAACACCCTCCTTTAGTAGTTTTTCCTTTACTTGGGGTCACCTGGCAATCTAACGATCACAGGTGTCCGAGATTGTTTTCAGTGATCAAAAGAACCCTGAGACACAATTCCATCCATGAGTTACTGAAAAACAAAATATTTAATCTTTGTGACACTGAAATAGAATTTGCATAATAATTTGGAACAGGGTGTAAAGAAAAGTGGAGAACCACTTACAGATAGAAAGAAAATACTGTTAACAAGGCTCAAAATTTCAAGTCCTGAGCTACTAGCCAGCCCTCAAGGGTTACTCGCCACCAGTTGCTCCGTCCAACCCCTACCCTGCCCCTCCCCTAATTCCACCCCTAAACACGCCCTCATAAATTATCTCATGAAATTACACTTAAATGTTTTATGCAGAATTAAGTTATAAAAATAAATATAAACAACAACTTTATCCGTGCCCAAAAATGCAGCCTGCCCGTGTCCACCAATGCAGCCTGCCCGTGTCCGCCTGTGCCCGCCAGTGCAGCCCGTGCCGGGGAAGAGAGGAGAACCGCCACCGCCTGGCTGATCAGAGTGCGTGGAACAGAACAGCTTTCATTTCAATAGCTGTGTGTTCCCCGTCGCACGCCATCATATACAGCCCCTCCCCCTTGTCCGGGGAACTTTGACAGATCACCCGTCCCAGGATTGGACGGGTGATCTGTCTATCAAAGTGCCCGGACAAAGAGGAGGGGTTGTATATGATGGCGCGCAGTGGGGGAACACAGCTATTGAAATAAAAGCGGTTATGTTTCCCCGGCGCTCTGATAAACCAGGCGGCGGCTCTCTCTTCCCCTAGGATCGCTGGGAGAAAGGCTCCCATACAACCCAGGCTGCCGGCATGCTCGCCCCCCCCCCCTCCCCCAGGCAGCCCTCAAACTCAACTAGCAACGAGCAGGCGAGTGGAATTTTTGAGGGCTGCTGTTAATACTTCCTACAGATTTGAAAATGTGAATTGAGGAGATTTTGGCACAATGTTTGCATCTGCAAAAACCTAAAATTTTCATCATGCGCTCTTGTGAGGTTCTTGGGTCTTCAACCTTAAGGCCAGGTTCGCACTACTGTTACAGCAATAAGCCCATTACGATGCACACCAGTGCATTGAGATTTTATATATATATATATATATATATATATATATATATATATATATATATATATATATATATATATATATATATATGATGTGCGCTGTTTATATTTAAAATTTGAATAGTAATTGTAAATCAATTTAGTCCGCAACATATATATAACATTTTGTTGGATTATAATAAATATGGCATTTTTAAACATAACTATGTAATTGTAGATTGTTAGTATAGGTAGTTGTTTTGTATGTAATTATGCTTATGATAGATTGTAACTGGAGATTGTCATGTAGGTCGGCAGGTGCTTAGAAAGGTTAAGATCTTACTGCAAGTTATCAGTGAGAGAGACACACTCCCTGGTCTTGGTATTTGTGTGTCCTGGAGACACAGGCAGAGGGAGGTTTTCTGCACCACAGACTGAGCTGTGGCGACGCCCGGAGGGTTGCTATAGCAACGATAAACTACAAATTAGCTTAGAGGGATCAGCCCACCCATCTACTGAGGAAGGCCTGTAACTGGTCGATACGCATCTGGAAGGGAAGTGCTGAGTGACGTCTAGCCAGGCACTGTGCATGTGGACACGACGGTGCTACTCTGGAGGTTTATATGGGATTTTAAAAGTTTTTTCTTGTAAGTGTACCTTGTCTGGGGGCTTTAAATACATTTGTATACAGAGAACACTATGGTCTCTGTACTTATTATTTACATGTCCTGAACTCATGGAATCCTGAGCCAAGCTAGGAGGTGATTAGTTTCTTTGGATGTTAATGAGCTGAGTTACCATTAAGAAAAGCGCCATCTGGATTACCCACCATTGATTGGGAAGAGGAAGTGAGAGCAAAGAGCTTGTGGGGAGATCCGCATATGAGTTTTGACTCATCAGGGAGGTGAGCGCGCATTTTTACTGGTGGTGGCGTGCACTCTTTTGAGGACGAACAATCACTTTATATATATATATACACACACATATACATACACATATATATATACACACATATATACATACACATATATATATATACATACACATATATATATACACACACACACACACACACACACACACAACTCCCAAGAATTAAAAAAAAAAAAAATTATATATATATATATATATATATATATATATATATATATATATATATATATTGTGCAATCCTAAATCACATAAAATTACAAAACGAGTGATAACCCAAAAAGTGATGTTAATCAAACAACCAGTTGGGAGCAATTAATAAAATTAATCAAAAAATTAAAAGTGTTTTAAAGTCCCAAAAACATAAATGGAATAAATGGCAAGTGTTCATATAAGATTCCAATGCAGTGCCTGGATGTCTGCAATATTTGCTAGTAGGTGCTTTTACATCCCAGCGGAGAAGAAAAAAAACAATTCCAAACCTTCCAACCGATCTGCCTTGTGATTCTCCAGTATATGTGAAAGATTCAAAGAAGAAGAAACTTCATAATGCAGTAGAAATGGTTATTTTAATCCAAGTATTGCACATGAACAGTGAAGACATCCATACAAACACAGCCACGAGTTTTCAAACTGCTAGCTGGTGTGTGGTGACATCACAGAAGTCTCTCCACCCGACGTGTTTTTTTATACACACACACACATATATATATATATATATATATTATATACACACACACATATATATAATATATACATACATACACATATACACACGAATTCCTATGGCCTGCTTCGATAACCAAGGCCTAGCTCAACACCCTTAGTTGGAACAGGGTATCATCTAGGAAAGGAAATATTTATAGTGAAACAAACACCACTCCAAAAAGAGCCAAAAAGAATAGAGGCAAGAACATAAGTAGCAAAGGGGTAGAATACAACCCCTGGCAAAAATTATGGAATCACCAGTCCCTGAGGATGTTCCTTCAGTTGTTTATTGTTGTAGAAAAAAAGCAGATCACAGACATGGCCAAAAACTAAAGGCATTTCGAATGGCAACTTTCCCTTCCTAGGGGTAGATTTCATCTCACTTCCTGTTGTCTCCTTCCGTTTGCAAGTAGGAGTCGTTTGTAAGTTAGATGTTTGAAAGTAGGGGCCTGCCCTATATACTCAGCAGAAATTTGGGCCTTAGGTGTTGTTGTGGCCACAACACTGTAAGCCCTCACAGGGCCCTGCTGTGAAATATTAGATCAAGAATTGTAATTACATGCCCCTGTTGAACAAGGGCAGAAAAATTGGGCCTTTGGTGGTGGTGGTGCCACAACACTGTAAGTCCTCACTCGCTCTTGGTAGGTGCAGAAATGGGCCCTGCTGTGAAAAATTAGATCAAGAATTGTAATTACATGCCCCTGTTGAACAGGGGCTGAAAAATTAGGCCCTAGGCACTGGTGCTGGTGCCACAACACTGCAACCCCTCACAGATACTCTAGTCGGAACGCAGAAATGAGCCCTGATGCAAAGTATTGCATAAAAAATTGTAATTACAGGCCCCTGTTAAACAGGGGCTGAAAAATTGGGCCTTAGGCACTGGTGCCACAACACTGCAACCCCTCACAGATACTCTAGTTGGAACGCAGAAATGAGCCCTGCTGCAAAGTATTGCATCAAAAATTGTAATTACAGGCCCCTGTTAAACAGGGGCTGAAAAATTGGGCCTTAGGCACTGGTGCTGGTGCCACAACACTGCAACCCCTCACAGATACTCTAGTTGTAACGCAGAAACGAGCCCTGCTGCAAAGTATTGCATCAAAAATTGTAATTACACGCCCCTGTTAAACAGGGGCTGAAAAATTGGGCCTTAGGCACTTGTGGTGGCGCCCAGAACCAAAAATGTTCTTACAAGCTATCAGCGTGATGATTGAGGAGGAAGAGGATAATTACTCAGGGATAGTCACTCAGCATCAGCATAGGCAGTCTTTGAAGGGATCTGAGATTTCAAAAAAAATTATTCGGTTACATCAGCATCAGGTGCTTGGTAGCTGGTGGTGATCCAAGACTGATTCATTTTTATGAAGGTCAGTCGATCAACCGAGTCGGTGGACAGACGCACCTTGTGATCGGTTACAAAGCCTCCAGCAGTACTGAATGTGCGTTCCGAAAGAACGCTGGATGCAGGACAGGCCAGTAGCTCAATTGCATACTGTGCAAGCTCTGGCCAGTGATCCATCCTCAAGACCCAGTAACCCAGAGGATTTTCAGTGGGAAAGGTGTCCAAGTCAGATCTTGCCGCTAGGTATTCCTGCACCATGTAAAACAGACGCTGGCGATGGTTGCTGGAACCGATCATACCTTGGGGCTGCGGACCAAAAGAATTGTCTGAACGCTTCGGTCAGACAGCCACCTTCTCCACCGCTCCTTCTTTGACTGACCGAAGCCTCAGCAACACGTTGTCCAGAAACAGGAGTTTGTAACCTCCCAGTCTCTGGGAACGCGTTGCACAGACCTTTCTGCAAGGCCTCCCGAAGATGTTTCATCCTCTGCTCCCTCTGCGATGGCAAGATAAGGTCCGCAACCTTACCCTTGTAACGTGGATCAAGGAGGGTTGCCAGCCAGTATTGGTCCTTTCTCCTTGATACCACAAATACGAGGATCCTTACGCAGGCTTTGCAGGATCAGGGAGGCCACGCAGCGTAGGTTTGCTGAGGCATTCGGTCCGGAGTCCTCTGGGTCACTAAGGACGACATGGTCCGCAGCCACCTCCTCCCAGCCACGTACAAGTCCATGTGTTTCTTGGGACTGATCCCTTAAAGACTGCTGCTGATGCTGAGTGCCAGGCTCCACCTCCATACTGACACAATCTTCCTCCTCCTCCTCTTTCTGTGTGATCGGCGGGCATGCAGGAACACTGTCTGGATAAAGGGGGCCTTGAGAGCTAGGAAGTCCTCCTCTTCCTGCCTCTGTTCTGCCTCAAGTGCCCTGTCCATTATTCCATGCAGCGTGTGCTCCAACAGGTGGACAGTGTCACTGATGCATGCACTGTCACTGCTCACCATCCTCGTGGCCTCCTCAAATGGTGACAGGACAGTGCATGCATTCCTGATCATGGCCCACTGGCGTGGGGAAAAGAAAAACAAGCTCCCCTGACCCTGTCCTGGTGCCATAGTCGCACAGGTACTCATTGATGGCCCTCTGCTGCGTGTGCAGCCGCTGCAGCATGGCCAACGTTGAGTTCCACCTGGTGGGCATGTCACAGATTAGGCGGTTCTTGGGCAGGTTAAACTCCTTTTGGGAGGTCCATCAGCCGAGCACTGGCATTATATGACTGGTGGAAATGCACACAGACTTTCCTGGCCTGCCTCAGGACATCCTGTAAGCCCGGGTACCTGCCCAAGAACCGCTGCACCACCAAGTTAAGGACGTGAGCCAAACACAGGGCACATGGGTCATTTGTCCCTGTCGGAGGGCAGAGAGGAGGTTGGTGCCATTGTCACAAACCACCATTCCTGCCTTAAGTTGGCGTGGCGTCAACCACCTCTGAACCTGCCCCTGCAGAGCTGACAGAACCTCTGCCCCAGTGTGGCTCCTGTCCCCCAAGCACACCAGCTCAAGCACCGCATGGCATCTTTTGGCCTGCATACTTGCGTAGCCCCTTGAACGGCTACGGAGCACCGCTGGTTCCGAGGACAAAGCACAGGAAGAGGCCATGGAGGAAGAAGAAGAGGAGGGGGTGGAGGAGAGAGGTGTGTCACAATCATTAGCATTTTGGAGGCGTGGTAGCGGAACAACCTCCAACACTACTGCACCTTGTCCTGCATCCTTCCCAGCTGCCAGCAGTCACCCAATGCGCCGTGAAACTTAGGTAACATCCCTGTCCATGCCTGCTGGACCATGAGTCAGCGGTAATATGCACCTTACCGCTGACCGCCCTGTCCAGCGAGGCATGGACATTGCCTTCCACATGCCGGTAGAGAGCCGGAATTGCCTTCCGTGAGAAAAAGTGGCGTTTGGGTACCTGCCACTGAGGAACCGCACATTCCACAAACTCAGGGAAGGGGGCAGAGTCTACCAACTGAAAAGGCAGCAGTTGAAGTGCTAGCAATTTTGCCAAGCTAGCATTCAACCACTGGGCATGTGGATGGCTGGGAGCAAACTTCTTTCGGCGGTGCAGCAGCTGGGGCAGGGAAATTTGCCTGGTACAATCTGACGTTGGTGTACCAAAAGCAGATTGCCCACAAGTACTTGGCTGTGACACACAGTGCAGGTCTCAGAGAGGACTGAAGGTATAGTGGGGTTGGAGATCTCAGCTGATGAGGAGCAAGGAGAGGTCCCTCTTTGTTCTTTGGTGTGGGTCTTTTAGATACGCTTGCCAACGAACTGCATGGCAGGTCAACATATGTCTGGTCAAGCATGTGGTACCCAAGCGGGAGATGTTTTGGCCACGCGAGATATACGCTTGAGACATATGTTGCAAATAGCAGTGGTGCGATCTGATGCACTCGTCTCAAAAAAGGCCCACACCAAAGAACTTTTTGAATAACGCGCAGAGACTGCAGCGCCCTGCACATGTGGAGCTTTGGGGTGTGATGCAGTCAAGGTGCTGCCCTTAGGCTGGCCCCTGGAGGGCATCCTGCCTTGTTGGTGATGTGCCTCCTCCTCCTCCTCCTCTCTCCTATCAGGCACCCACGTTGAGTCAGTGACCTCATCATCCCCTCCCTCCTCATCACTGGAGCAAACCTGGCAGTATGCTGCAGCAGGGGGAGCATGACTGCCAGATTGCTGTCCTTCTTGGGCACCCCCTCTGTCCGTGCTCACGTTACTGCCTTCATCGAGCTCAGTATCATCATCAGAGCCTTCCAAACGCTGGGCATCCTCCTGGAGCATGTACCCAACACTGTGGTCAAACAGTTCGAGGGACTCCTCAGGAGGACATGGTGGGGCTAGGGAAGGAGTCACTGATGACATTGAGCCAAGGGAAGAGGCCGCTGCTTTGCCAAAGTACCCTGGGCATGGGTGAGAGAGGATGAGGACGGCTTGGTCATCCACTCGACCAAGTCTTCCGCATGTTGCGGCTCAACACGGCCAGCTGCCGAAAAAAAGGCCAAGCGTGTCCCACGGCCACGTGCTGATGAGGATGCACCGTCTCCACGACCAGCACTAGACACAGAGCCTGCTTGCCCTCTCTTACTGGCTTGTGACTGTCTGCCTCTCCTTCTTGGCCTTCCAGACATACTAATGGCCTGTAGCTGCACTAAGCTGGGATATATATGCACTGATACTGCAGCTAGCAAAATCAACTGCCTGCCTGTAGTATGAGAACACCACCAACCTTCTACAGGTAGCTTTAGCTGAACACTGTGCAGAGCTCGCAAAAAAATAACTTGTAGGTTTAGCTGGACACTGTGAGGAGGACGCACAGCACTAACTTGTAGTTTTAGCTGTACACTGTGAGCAGGACGCACCGCACTAACTTCTAGGTTTAGCTGAACACTGTGAGGTAGACGCACCGCAATAACTTGTAGTTTTAGCTGAACACTGAACAGGACGTACAGCACTAACTTGTAGTTTTAGCTGTAAACTGTGAGCAGGACGCACCGCACTAACTTGTAGGTTTAGCTGAACACTGTGGAGGTGGACGCACCCCACTAACTTGTAGGTTTAGCTGAACACTGTGAGCAGGACGCACCCCACTAACTGTAAATAGTCTAGCTGCCTGACTGTGGTACTAATAGGATCAAAAGAACACCAGCAATTTTCTTCAGGTAGCTGTAAATACTGTAACAAGACAAGCCTGCCTGTCAGTAAGAAGATAACAGGAACGGATCTAGCTGAACACTGAGCAGGACACACTGCACTAACTTGTAGCTTTAGATGAACACTGTGCAGAGGTCTCACTACGCTAACTTGTAGGTTTAGCTGAACACTGTGAGGAGGACGCACAGCACTAACTTGTAGTTTTAGCTTAACACTGTGAGCAGGACGCACCGCACTAACTTCTAGGTTTAGCTGAACACTGTGAGGTGGACGCACCGCACTAACTTGTAGTTTTAGCTGAACACTGAGCAGGACGCACCGCACTACCTTCTAGGTTTAGCTGAACACTGTGAGGTGGACGTACCCCACTAACTTGTAGTTTTAGCTGAACACTGAGCAGGACGCACCGCACTAACTTCTAGGTTTAGCTGAACACTGTGAGCAGGACGCACTGCACTAACTGTAAATAGTCTAGCTGCCTGACTGTGGTACTAATAGGATCAAAAGAACACCAGCAATTTTCTTCAGGTAGCTGTAAGCAACACCTGGGATGCATATATATATATATATATATACACAATACACTGTAAGTGCAGCTAACTGACTGACTGTTCTGCCTAATCTATCTAACTCAAATCAAATGACACTGTCTCTCTCTCTATCTATGAACGCCGGAACACACACTACACAGGGCCGCCATGCAGGCGGCCTTATATAGTGTGGGGCGTGTGCTAAATCCCGAGCCATAATTGGCCAAAGCCTCCTTGGCTTTGGCCAATTACAGCTCTCTGTTCAGACGGCGCTGTGATTGGCCAAGCATGCGGGTCATAGTGCATGCTTGGCCAATCATCAGCCAGCAATGCACTGCGATGCCGCAGTGAATTATGGGCCGTGACGCGCCACACGAATTTGTCGCGAACGGCCCATGTCGTTCGCAATTCAGACGATGTTCGAGTCAACCATGGGTTCGACTCGAACACGAAGCTCATCCCTAGTGGTGGCCAGTAACAGTTAGATTCATAGAACAAGCACAGGGAATAAATTATGGAATCACTCAACTCTGAGGAAAAAATTATGGAATCATGAAAAACAAAACACTCCAACACATCACTAGTACTTTGTTGCACCACCTCTGGCTTTTATAACTGCTTGCAGTCTCTGAGGCATTGACTTAATGAGTGATAAACAGTACTCTTCATCAATCTGGCTCCAGCCTTCTCTGATTGCTGTTGCCAAATCATCTTTGCAGGTTGGAGCCTTGTCATGGACCATTTTCTTTAACTTCCACACAGATTTTCAATTGGATTGAGATCCGGACTGTTTGCAGGCCATGACATTGACCTTATGTGTCTTTCTTCAAGGAATTTTTTTCACAGTTTTTGCTCTATGGCAAGATGCATTATCATCTTGATAAATTATTTCATCATCCCCAAACATCCTTTCAATAGATGGGATAAGAAAAGTGTCCAAAATTTCAATGTAAACCTGTGCATTTATTGAAGATTTAATGACAGCCATCTCCCCAGTGCCTTTACCTGACATGCAGCCCCATATCATAATTGACTGTGGAAATTTGCATGTTTTCTTCAGACAGTCGTCTGCATAAATCTCATTGGAACAGCACCAAACAAAAGTTCCAGCATCATCACCTTGCCCAATGCAGATTCAAGATTCATCACTGAATATGACTTTCATCCAATCATCCACAGTCCACGATTGCCTTTCCTTAGCCCATTGTAACCTTGTTTTTTTGTGTTTAGGTGTTAGAGATGGCTTTCTTTTAGCTTTTCTGTATGTAAATCCCATTTCCTTTAGGCGGTTTCTTACAGTTCGGTCACAGATGTTGACTCCAGTTTCCTCCCATTTGTTCATTTGTTTTGTTGTACATTTTCTGTTTTCAAGGCATATTGCTTTAAGTTTTCTGTCTTGACGCTTTGATGTCTTCCTTGGTCTACCAGTATGCTTGCCTTTAACCACCTTCTCATGTTGTTTGTATTTGGTCCATGTTTTAGACACAGCCAACTGTGAACAACCAACATCTTGTGCAACACTGCGTGATGATTTACCCTCTTTACCTACATACTAACAAGCAGATTTAATCTGATGCAGGTGTTAGTGTTTGTAATGAAAATTTACAGGGTGATTCCATAATTTTTTCCTCAGAATTGAGTGATTCCATCATTTATTCCCTGTGCTTGTTCTATAAATCTAACTGTTATGCCCCGTACACACGGTCGGACTTTGTTCGGACATTCCGACAACAAAAGCCTAGGATTTTTTCCAACGGATGTTGGCTCAAACTTGTCTTGCATACACACGATCACACAAAGTTGTCGGAAAATCCGATCGTTTTAAACGCGGTGACGTAAAACATGTACGTCGGGACTATAAACGGGGCAGTGGCCAATAGCTTTCATCTCTTTATTTATTCTGAGCATGCGTGGCACTTTGTCCGTCGGATTTGTGTACACACGATCCGAATTTCCGACAACGGATTTTGTTGTCGGAAAATTTTATCTCCTGCTCTCCAACTTTGTGTGTTGGAAAATCCGATGGAAAATGTCCAATGGAGCCCACACACGGTCGGAATTTCCAACAACATGCTCCGATCGGACATTTTCCATCGGAAAATCCGACCGTGTGTACGGGGCATTACTGGCCACCACAATTATTTTTCTTGATTTCTTTTAGTGTTTCTTAAAGCCAGAAAGTTGCCATTTGAAATGCCTTTAGTTTTTGGCCATGTCTGTGATCTGCTTTTTTTCTACAACAATAAACAACTGAAGGAACATCCTCAGGGACTGGTGATTCCATAATTTTTGCCAGGGGTTGTAGCAATAGATGATCTATAAACGTCAGAGTCAAACGACCATGATCAAATTTTATGTTGTGCATAGCACAAGCAAAACGAAAAACAGGTTTGTGGGAGTTCACTGGCACAAGCAAGACATCTGGTGTTCGTCCTATTGTCATAAAGGTTGCCAAAATTGGGGAACAGTCTTAAGGAAGGTGGCAGGTGGTGTTGACAGTATTTAAAGCGGGGTTCCACTCAAATTTTTAACTTAATCTTACCCCCTTCAGTTAATTGCATAGATGTTCAAATGCCACACGAAATTTTTTTTTATCGCTGTAATTACCTTTATATTGTACTTTATTGTGGCACTTCCTGTCTCTCCTCCCATGGGAGTAGGCGTGTTTATTTACTGTCTCCTGGGAGCTTAGTGTCAGGCTTCCCAAGATTCAGTGCGGAAACAATGATCATGCGTGTGAACAAGCTGTGAATGAACAGCATTCACCGCATCGAGGGAATCAATGCTTGTGGGCTTCACATGCCCACAAGCAAGATGGAAACAGCCAGACATTTTTTATGTTATTCTTCAGTACTAAAACAGAGGCAGAAATATTACACCCAAACTGAGTATTATTTTAGGGTTAGCAAAGTGTCTCAATGACCTTAAAAAAAAAAAAAAGAAGGAAGATTGGTCGCCGGACTCCCGCTTTAACAAACAATGCCAGTCCATAGTAAAGAGAATGCAAGAATATGAAAGGAATGTGCAGCAGAAATTGAGAAGTGAGCTAAAATAAAGAAATCGGTGGAAAAATGTCACATTCCTCCAAGAGACAACAGAAGCTTCAGCCTACTCAACATACAGGGTGGTCACTCTGACTCTACGATCTGGGAGTTCAGTGAGGTACTGAGCTCAGGTGAGACTGTTGCCATGAATATTCAGATCTGGGGGTGTAGTATGACATATGCAGAGCATGGCAAATCTGAATCTGGCATAAGCACAGACCCTGGAAATGAACCTATACGATACTGTCAGCAGCTGGTCATACAAGATTTCCTAGCTTGAAAATCTTAGTCCATCTCAGATACCTAGGATATGTCCTCACCCTTCTGAGGATGCTAACTAATTTAGGCTTATTCAATACATGCAGAGGTAAAGTCACTAGATCTGGCTGTGCACTTTGCTTTGCATTAAACCTCCTAGAAGTGGCATTAATCCCCATAAGTTGAAGATTAATGGATGGTGTCCCCCCCCCCACCCCTTTTAGGAATGTATCTCCTGGAACCCCCCCCCCCAGGAGATAGACAGACACTCTCCTAAGTGTCAGTTTCTACATAACTTCAGCCAGAGATACACAGTATCTGTTGCAGTGAGTACCTGCAGTAGAAGGGGTATCCAATATCTTTTATTGGGAATTTGTTTGCCGACAGGTTTGATTATGTGTTCCCACAAAGCCATGTTACCTTTCACCAGAATATCGTACATTGTGGGGTGGCCTAACGTACCCAAGTAATGTAATGACAATAGGAAAAACCAAAGCACTAAAAACAACTTTGTATGTTCGTTTGACATTTTTGAGTTTGACTGGATGTAAATTCAGAATAAAAAAATCAGATAAACAAAAAAGGAAATACAAAATTACTTGTACATAAAATTTCATTTATTACAATTAAGGCTCATGGGGAAAAAAAAGAAAAGAAAAGGAGGATATGTAGCTCGTTTTGATAAAGGAAAAAACTCAAATTTTTATAAAGTAAAAGTATTGACTGCCGAAAAAAAAAAAAAAATTAGTAAAACTGTGGGGTTTATTTACTAAAACTGGAGAGTGCAAAAATCTGGTGCAGCTCTGCATAGAAACCAATCAGCTTCCAGGTTATTTTGTCAAAGCTTAATTGAACAAGCTGAAGTTAGAAACTGACTGGTTATCATACACAGCTGCACCAGATTTTGCACTCTCCAGTTTTAGTAAATCAATCCCTGTATATCTTCTTGCGTCTTTAATTTGGGGTTTCTGACTGTTAAAGAGAATTGTCATAAGAGACACATGGAGGCTGCAATTACTGAGCAATACTTCTGAAAATGTTAGCTGCCTGGCTGTCATGCTGACCTTTTTGCTTTAATTTTGCCCTTTTTACTTGACTTTACTTCACCAACTATGAAATGGGAAACTAACTCTGAAAACCCTTCCCACCCATATGCCACTCCCTCACCTGTCACTATGATGGGCTGCACACTCAAAATTGTCCCTACACAGCCCTGGCACCTGTATAGAATCATAATGCAAGCAATAGCGAGCTGTGACTGCTCAACATGTCCACGTGACTAGCCTCACCAATGAGAATCTCCTCTTCCTCAGGCACCAGGTCTCTGAGGAAAGCATGCTCAACAGATTCTTATGGCCACTGATGTCAAATTGACCAATCACTGCTCACTATTATGTGCATTATGATGCTACACAACCCACTGGGGCAGTGTAGTTAAGATTTTGATTGTATGGCCCGTTATAGCAGCTGGTTGGAGTGGCGGGTGACTGGCAATGGACCAGCTAGATTCAGTGGGGACTAGGGAAAAGGGTAGGAAGAGTTTTTAAGAGTTATCTTTCTTATGAAAGATTATCTTACCGTTTAAGTGTGTAGCTTGTTCCAGTTAAGTAACTTAATGTACTAAGGTTGGTGGGTCTGAAAAACAGCCAGGAAACTCATACATTTAAAAAAGGAGGAGAGCAGAAATGACAGACCTCATATTTCCCTCTTGACAAGGGCAACTTTTTTTTTTTTAACAGAACGTCAAGACAAAATTAAAATAGCTTAGGACAAGGGCACAAAAAAAAAAGTGTTAGTCTTGAATACAAATGGCTCCCTGCAGTTTTATGTATAATAAATTTTCCAATAAGTAAAAAATAAATAATTTAGACAAAATGCTCTTATTTTTTGTAATACAGATGTTCACTGGACATTTATTATACATGACATATTTGCTGAATTTTAAACACCAAGTTCTATCAACTTGTCTTAATAAAAGTCAAAATGCTAAAGTTGCCATCATCCTGTTGTCTGCACAGATTATATTTTTGTTCTTGATCAAAGTCAAGTTCCTCCATTCCTTGGGGGCTTGTTTCGGAACTCGTGCCACATTTTTACAAAAGGCTCCCTCTTTTTCCAGATGAGCTCATGTCCATATAAGGCATACCAGCTGTAAAAATGTATTGAAGAATAGGTTAATAAAATTCAGATACTATATTCAACAGGAAAGGCTTTTTACTTTTCTGTTGAAAGTAATTATTGAAAGTACAATAATTGAAAGTAAAACTCAACATTAGAACATGATCCTGTGTACGCAGAGGAAAGGCGAGTCTTTTTTAAAATATGGAATTCACAGCCATTGCTGCTTAAAGTGGTATTAAACCCAAAACTTCTTATATTGCAGCTTACCAATTCTTAGATGCAATGGCTGTATTGGTTTGCTTTTTAGGCTATTGTCATCTGGTAATTCAGCCAGTAAGTCTGCTGTTTTTCACAGCAAACTCTCCAGCAGAATGCATCAGTTTATATGGATGATACAAACCACCTAACACAGGCAAGGGTGAATAAAATTATCAGCTTTTATTTCTTCCTGCAAAATCTTTATCCCAAAAGGAAAAAAACTCTTTGCTTTAACTGTTATAAAGTATGAGCTGGAGTTTGGCTTCAATTTTCAAGTGGTTCTAAATCTGCTAATACATTTAATACTACCCTCCCCCCAGCCTGACAATGCTGCTGTGCCTTATGTGCTCATGCTCCCAGAGTTGTGTCCCACCGATACAGGTGGGGTGTTACTGGCCAGATCACTAGGGGAAAAAAAAAAAGGATGCAGACACATCTAATGATTAGTAAGTTATAAAAGAAGACATTTTTTGTTTTGGGTTTATTACCGCTTTAATGAATGGATGAAAGCACAAACGAACCAGTACAAAAAAGCGTTAAGGTCAGAAGGTAAGAGTACATCTTTCTTCCATACAACTCCTGGAGGGGGGGGGGGGACCAGAACTTTTCCCCTCATCTCAAAAAGACAACATGTAGTTCTGGCAGATATTTTAACTGAAGAAAGTAGGTAAAAAAATATAAAATTATGATGGCAAACTGGCTCTTCATTACCAGATGAGCAGTGTACTTGCTGAGCACTAGAACTTCTTTAAAAGGCATATTGTGATCAGATCAAAGTGGTTAGGCAGGCCTGGAAATGTTGTGCTCTCACTGAATAAAGGTTACGCAATCTACTGAGATTAGCATTTGTGACAATGAAAGCAATTCCAGTAGTTTGCTTGAGGTAAGTCTCGAGACATCCACATCGCTGATTCTCCAGATTCTGAGGAACTATCCACTAGTTTAATGTCAGAAGCATACTGGGAGCTAGGGACATTTGGCAGTCCAAAGACTGAACCTTCCTGCATCTGTTTAGCTCCGACTGGATACTCAAACTGTGCGCATGAAAACGGCCTTGACTGTTGCAACTGTCGTCCCCAGCAGTCTCATAAAAAGACAAACTGAAGGAGACCCGTGACTCCTTAGCACTAAAACCTGATTTCTTAGAGAAAAGCCCCTTTACGGAGGCAAAATAAACCCCCTCCAACTGAACCATATCCAGGTTTAGACCCAGGTACTCCACACTCTGGAGCCAGCACAGGGCCAGATTTTCCATATTGAGAATAAATCCCGGATTTTCCGGTGTAGAAATCATTCTGTTCATTCATCTGAAGATCAAAAGATATAAACTTAGATCTGTAAATGAGGTCCGTTAAAGCAACCTGACAAATAAAAAAAAAAAAATAAAAAAAAGATTTTTGTAAATAAACTGTTCCTCTGTTCAACCCCTTATTAACTTAGTTTAATCTAATCATCCCTAATTAACTCCTTATTCTCTCTCCAACTATCAATTTACTGCTGATTTTGTTTTAATTAACCATTAATATTTATATTAGTTTGTTAATGTTTTTACACATTTAACACATTTAAAAATAGTGCTTATGTACAATAACATTTATTTTAGTTTTGTTGCCTTTTATTGTCTTGTGAAAAGAAAAAAAATTGTTGTTGCAAGACAAGATCATCAAAAGAAAGCCTTGTTTGTCCTTAAAAAAAAATATATATATTATTGTGTGTGTGTGTGTGTATCCACATCATAAAAAGCCATCAATAAATGCTGTTTTACATGCGGTTCATACCACCTCAGTCACTGAGATTCATTTTCTGTATTCCGTAAAAAACCTGGTTGATCCTGCTGTTAGCCATCTCCACCTTCTGCCCAAGTCCCCAATTTAGCAATGGATTTTACAGAGTACTCTGCACAAGCTCAGTCTTCAGCGAGTTTCTATGCGGAGCATTTCCTCTCTATCACATCTGAGCAGCCCATGCAACTAGAGAGTCACACATGTGGGCGTATACACAGTGGTAGATGACAGCCCAATTCCTCCATGCCCACTCACTAGCTGAGCACAATGGGGGTGGGATAGTACATGTAGATTGATGGAGTCTTCACCAACCTCTTATTCTAAGACACATGCTGGAAGGGCGTGACAAAAAATAAATAAAATATTTGATTTCAAATATATATTTGTATGACAATTTAAAACAGTTGAGATTTATTTTTACTGTGCATTCCAAAGGCTGTTTTTTTTAAACATTTTTTAACATGTGACCAGCAGCAGAGGACTATAAGCTCCTCCTGCTTATGTTTCCCTGCAGACAGGCTAGGAAAGAGCTGGATAATGCGACAACTGTGTATCGATTCGATTCTTTTATATTAAAATAATTACCAGTGTCATCATCCACATAAAGAAATAGAAGGGACAATGTAAATTAAACCGTGTGCGTTTAGTATCACTAAGTAATGACTCAGTTATTGCTGAATAGACAGGTCCAACTCTTGAGGTCTAAAAATCGGCAGCACATCCCTGTTCGGCTTTAAAGGACCATAAGGATTGGAGTAGAAGAAGGAATCTTTCGGTCACTGGAACTGACTCGATTATCATCTCTGCCAACAGTGACTGACCGAGTGCCTGAAAGAAGGAAGCTCTCATTTGCTGATCTACCGGTAAATTTGATCTCATAAACCAAGGAAAAGGGAGAACCCAAAACTCCAACCTGAACCCATGAGAGACTGTTGAAAGGACCCAATTGTCTGAAATCAGCTCCTGCCAAGCTCTTGAATAAGCCAGCAACCTCCCCATGAGCCCAAGCTGGGGCACTCCTTCAAAGGGCTTGAAATCTTGCATCTGACTTGGCTGGCAGATCAGATCTTCAACCACAGAATCCTTCACATGTAAAACAGACACCAGACCCAAAATTAAAAATTTGCTGGATAGTGTCCTTCAGGCGATCTACCACAAAACTCAAAGCCTGGGGCAACGGTTGACCTTTCAACTAGTGTCTGCCTCCACAGGTGCTGGGTTCCTCTAAACCAACTGCTTAATGCGATCCTTTAGGTTTTGGCAAATGCCCATGACTGCCACCGCAGGTGGCAGAGCCCGCCAAAGCAAAAGAGGCTTTTAACAGTGTCCCTAGTCTCTTGACAGCTAGGTTTTTGAAGACCTGGACATTATCCACAACAAATTCTTACTGAGGCAGGACACCACTGTGTCCACTGTGGGCATACTCCTCTTTAAGAACATTTCCTCCATTGGATAAAGAAGACACAATCTTTTTGGTGGCACAAACACCCACCCTATCCGGGTGATCCCATTCCGCATACATTTCCTCTTAAAGAGTGTTCAAGGAAAAGGCTTGTGAACTGGTCACAAAGACACCAAAGAGGAACACTTAATTGATGAGGAGGAGTTGGAGGCAACCTAAAGTCAGAACGAACCATCTCAGAAAGGAATTGCACTAACATCCTCTGAGCTTGAGAAACCAAGGTCCCTGAGCTTTCTCAGGCTCAGAATCCTCATGAGATAGATTGTACCATCTGTCCTTCCTCAGGTTACACCTCTTCATCAATATGCTCCCACTCCTCTACTATTGAAGGGGGGGTCTGGCAAAGGGGACCTCTCCTGTTTTTTTTTTTACCACCATGTAGTAAGAGCACCTGAACGACCGCAACATACAGGGTTATACAATGTAATGCTGACATATAATCACACACATAGGTTGGACTTGATGGACTTGTGTCTTTTTTCAACCTCACCTACTATGTAACTATGTGCCAGAGCTAATCATACCAGCAATTTACCCTTCCAGGCCAGCGAATGCCGCAGCCAAAATATCAGAAAGTTGCAGCAGCTCAGACCCACCTGTCACTTCTTGTCTATTGAGAGATTCAAAGATATCAAGACTACAACTCATGTCCTCAGGACCTGATGGTGGCAAACTCGTGCCCTTCCAAGCTGTGCTTCCTTCTCCCCTCCTCTTTCTGGAAGACATTTCCACTAGGGTTCTGAATAACAGGGCTGTTCCTAGACTGGCTACCCTACCCAGCAGATCTTAGCAAAGGGACAGCCCAATACCTGGAGCCCTGGGGGATTAGTTAGCTGCCAGTGTCCTATCCTGAGGCAGTATTCACATGTCGCAGACAGACGCCTGCTCTGTATCCCACAAATGTGCTGCAACTGCCAATGCTGCTGCCACCAGAAACCTGTAAAAACACTCTTGGCACAATAGTGCCACACAAGGCACCCTCCATCAACATAACCACATAGCAAAAAAGTGCCATTAACCAGAGCCCTTATGGAACCTGCCACTGTGCCATTGGAAGAGTGGACAGCAGTTTGTACCTCACCCCAAAGGGGAATAACTGGGCAGCCTAGGATGAATGCTTATAAGGCCTCTGCCCTGTACTCGCCACATCAGTAGCAGGAATAAGGGGACAATAACCCCTTCCTGGCTTTGCCTTCCATGATGGGCATTCCCCCACAGGGATCTTTAGAGATTGGGCTTCACACCAAGTAGACCACAGAGCTGGACCTGTAAAGCATCCTGCAGCCAACTCCACTACATGCCCAGAGGAGCGTCCACAGCAGGATCCAGTGCAGAGCAACAAACATTACAGGCCAGTCCTGCATCTTCTAGTTTGGGTAACGCCAAAGAAGGAGTTAGGTTTCTGGAAGTAGAGAGAAGTGGTTCAACACCTAAAGACACTATCAAAAAACTATAGACTAGCTAGGAGCAATAGGGATTATAAAAAGGGGATGCCCCTGCAGCTCATTTGTCAGTATCTAATAATCTGAAGATACCTGCATATAACAGTCATAATGATTTTAAAAAGCCTGTCCTGTACTATAGGTTTAGAAAAACAAATTTTAAGACATATTGGGTATGTACACTAGTTCTAGTTAAAATGCACTCTACTAACTGAATTAAATAGTTCTTGTTAAATGTTTAAGGTGTTTACCTTTAAAAATTGGACATAAAAGTGTTTAGCAAGAGCAGAAAAAGAACCAAAAAAGCATAGAAGCTCACTTCTATATCCTACTATGTACGAAGTAACAATGGTCAGATGAGCAGTATGAAATACTGAAATCAGTCCCCAAGTCACTTTAGCCCCAGAGGAACAGCGAGCAGCTGAATCTTAAACAGGTTTGGCATAAAACCTAAAACAGACCGGGCAGTAGTTTTTAATTTACTAGTTATAAGTAAACACTGTAGGATTCAAAAAACAAATAAATGTCAAGGCGCAAAGAGGGGGTGGGATACTGGGGGGTTAACTACTCACATTCCAAACAGAGCTCCACCAAGATGTGCTGCATGGTCAAAAAACTTCCAGCCCAAACAAAGACCAACTGCATCTAAGGCAAGGATAGCCTTGAGAGCCTGAAAAAAAACAGCCACAAAAACATCTGAATAAAAAAGCTTCTTGATTGTAACAGATACATTATGTCTCATGTACACAACTTTACCCCCCACCCCAACAAAAAAACATGCATTTAAAAAAAGCAATACAAAACAAAGTAGCTGCAATTACTAGGATAATTTCCAATTATTATGGTGATCATAAAATATGAGGTCCTCCAATATATTACAAATTTTGGACCCCAACTGCACCCAGAATAGATAAGGTATGAGTGCTAAAGGCAATGTCAATCCTCAGTAGAGTAGTACATTTCTTCAGAATTTGAGCAAATGGATCACTTACGACAGTGGTCATCAACCCTGTCCTCAGGACCCACTAACAGGCCAGGTTTGCAAGATAACTGAAATACATCACAGGTGATATCATTTGCTGCTCAGTGATTGCAGTATTCTAGTCTGCATCTCCACAAGGTAATACATAAAACGTGGCCTGTTAGTGGGCCCTGAGGACAGGGTTGATGACCACTGACTTAGGACATCTGCTATAGTTTGGAAGATTTCAGGCAAAAGTTGTGCAGCAATGGGCAGGTGGGCACAGTGAAAATATCAGATTCAGTTTTGTAAAATACATATTACAAAAAAGTTCGGACACGGTGTAAAATCTACTTAAAAACAAAATGCAATGATTTGCAAATCTCAACCCCATATTTTGTTCACAATAGAAAATAGAACTCAACTGCACTTACTAATTAATACTATTTAGTCCCTCCATGAACTGTCAGCAGGAATAAGCATGCACCTTTCACTTTTAGATAACACCCACAGTTATAATAAATGTACTGTATAAGCTCAGAATAGCCCTTTTCTTTTCTGGTTGAAAGTATAAAACAAAGCCAGTATAAAATGGTTAAAGCGGAAAAAGAAAAAAAAAAGTACATACGTTTCCAGCAGTAAATGTGAACATTGGAAGAAAGATGATGGCTAGTTTGGCTTCAGGCATCTTTGTACACACAGCAGCTAGAACTGTCATGATTGCACCAGACTGGAGGTGGGCAATAAGAATAAATATTTTCATACATATGTCATTTAACTTACTAAAATGTGTAATAAAGATGCAAAAAGCACCTATATTTTTACTAACTTTTTTGTCATGAAATACAAATATCCAAGCAATCTATTCCAGGCATACAACATAGAGGCATGAAATCAATGGTCATTAAAGATTTGAAAATCTTTAAAAACAGATTTATAAATTAGAAGTATAAATGATACATATATTCCTTTTTCTACCCCTTATTTTGTTCTTTCATTAAAAAAACAGACATAATTATGTATTTACTGGAAGGGACAACCCTTAAGCAGATGAAAGGCACCAGCTGCATCTGTAGCCCCACATCCCCTGGGGTTCTGACACCCCTCTATGTGCAGCTGGAGATATCCAACACAGACCGTATAGGGACAGCTGCTGAACCCAGCCATCTGTTTCTCATTTTTCCTCCCCTTTCTTTTTATTGTGCAAATTTAGATAAAGACACAGGTGCCAGCAAACAAATCAGTGGAGAGGAGTTTACCTTTCAGTGTATTTTCTACTGATCCAGCAAGGAGCTTCACGGACACATGCAACAGGAGCACCAAGAGAGGTGTACTTCCTAACATCTACAATGAAGTGTAATCTGCATGACCTTAATAATTAAAGGAAGTGCCTACTGATTTTATACATATGAGACTCTTGAAGAACAAACATATCTTTGCTATGTTTTTTTTTTTTTTTTTTTTTTTTTAAAGAGGGTTAAACTAAAGAACTGTAGAGCTGTTTTTTTGACTGCATGTTTCACTAATGTCTGAGCGCTTTTCATATACTATATAAGCTGTAGCATGCTCCAGCCTTATTTGCATCAAATTTTTTGTTTTAGTTTATTTCCGCTTTTAATTATTGACTTACAAGTCAGTAGCAGTTGTCCATCAAAGTAGAGAAATTAAAGCGAATGACAAAACATTTAGCATGTCAAAGAACACAATAATCATGCCATAACAGAACAATGTAGATAAAAGGAAATGAAATCTGTGAACCTATACCAGAGATCTTGGCGCTGGCAGGTGAGATGCTTATATAATATAATTTTTTTTTTTTAACAATTCAAAGCCAGGACGTACAGGTCACATCCTGCATAGCAAAGTTGTTAAAGAAATTTTGGCTTTGCCTGTAAATTCTGTATCTTGGAGTACATTACAGGACACAGGCTGAATATTTATAGAACCCAGGTTATAGACTTTTACATTCAGGTGAATGGACACAGAAGTACCCCTCCATAACCTGTTTTTCAGCAAGCAATGCAGAGTAATACAGGAACAGAGGGGAGGGTGGCTTGTGGCCTGTACTGCAAGAGAGAATTTCCTTTTATCATAATTGTGCAGTACAGGACACAGGCTGGATATTCATTGCCCCACGGATGCAGGCAACAAGACAAACAGAACTGTGCCAAACAGAACAGAAAACACAAAAAACAGGAAAGGGGTCAAAGTCCCAACTCAGAGTGCCACTATAAAAACCTTGAGGTCCAAAAATGCACCCACAGGTGGCTTCTTTCAGATAGGGTTTTCATTGTTCTCATTTCTTTGGACATTGTCAGACAATCTCATTAGGATGCTTGGGAGCAGGGCACAAGGAAGTTAATGCAATGTGTTTGATTTACTAAAGGCAAAAATATAGTGTGCACTGCAAGTACACTTGCTCCAGAGCTTAGTAAATGAGGTAAAGCTTCACTTTGCAAAGAAGACTTAAAATCACATGCAAGGAAAAAACAAAAAACAAAAAACAAAAAAAAAAAAAAACACAAACAGCATCATTGCTTGTACACGATTGGATGATAGAAATCAGCAGAGCTTTCCCTCATTACAGTGCCTCCGCTCAGATCTAGGGCAAATACACAGTATATTTGCCTTTAGTAAATCAACCTCCCTGTCTTTATTAAGGTGGAAAGCTTATTCCTTTTTTCCCTAAGGTGATATATTTCGGATGCAAGACCACAGGATCTTTGTGCAGGATTAGGAAGGGCATCTTACAAGAGGAGGTTCAAGGGGTGATATTTGCAGGACCAGACTGAGATCCTAAGGAAGCACAGGGTACTGTAATGGGGATCTGTGATGCAAAACACCTTGAAAAAAAAGTTTTTATAGGGGAGAGTAAAGCCAAAGGATTTTGGAATAGGATGGACAAAACGGAAACCTGTCCTTTAGAAGTTAATATGAAAAATGCCCCCCAACGCCCCCCCCCCAAGTTTAAATTTATTGATAGTGCTATTAAGCTACCTCCATCTTTTTTGGTGCAAACCCCCAAAATTGTAAATAAGCCTTGTGATAAGGCCCTAGCTTAAAAAGTGGAAGTAAACTTCCATCACTAACTTTTAGATATAAGGCAAGTCTTTAATAAGGCTTACGTATAGGTAGTGTAAGCATCTCCTAAACAGGCACAGTTTAGGAGATATTTACTGTATATGCAGCCAGTGACATCACCGGCGCATGCACTATGAAAGAACAGCCACTATTCCTTCAGAGCCCTGTGCCATAAACAGTGACATCATCGCGGCTCCAGCCAGTCACAGAGCCAGAGTCCACGAGCCCAGAAGCAAGACGGTGAAGATGGGAGCGTCTGCAGCTGACATCTCGGCACTGGAAGAGCTTTTTTTTTTTTTTTTTTTTTTTTTTTTAAAAGGCAAGTTTAACATAGCACATTTTGACATTACCTTGTAAGCTGAGAGGGTCCTGGTGCCCCAAAGATATCTGGTGAGTGGCCCCACATATAATAAGTGTTGGAGCACACACTTATGCCCTGTACACACGGTCGGACTTTCCGTCAGAAAATTTGCGATCGGATTGTGTTGTCGGAAATTCCGATCGCGTGTGGGCTCCATCGGACTTTTTCCCTCGGAATTTCCGACACAAAAAGTTTGAGAGCAGGCTATAAAATTTTCCGATAACAAAAGCCGATTGTGTGTACACAAATCTGACGCACAAAGTGCCACGCATGCTCAGAATAAATTAAAAGACGAAAGCCATTGGCTACTGCCCCGTTTATAGTCCCGACGTACGTGTTTTACGTCACCGCGTTCAGACCGATCGGATTTTCCAACAACTTTGTGCAACCGTGTGTATGCAAGACAAGTTTGAGCCAACATCCGTCGGGAAAAAAATCCTAGGATTTTGTTGTCGGAATGTCCGAACAATGTCTGATCGTGTGTACAGGGCATAAGAGTGGACTTAGTTTGGTTGAATAATTTTTAGGTTGCACAAATTAAATTTTGATGTTTATATGATTGAATTAATATATAGAGAGATACGTTTTTGTCAAGTTCTGACTGCAGAAAAGCAAAAATGCAAGGTATCCAATAGTGTCTGGGGTTAAAATGCCTGCGTTCACACCAAGTACGGTAGTAAAGCCTTCTCAAGGTAGCTTTCCTGGCCTTGAGCAATGCGGGAATGAGAGTCAGATATACCCCTGTCCTTCAAGTACAACCTTGTCAATGACTTAGATGCAGGATGATTTAGGAGGCCTTGGGACAGCAGGTCTGACTTGTTTGGGAAAAGCCAGGGTTTGTATCCTTAAACCACACTGGAAGAAAGGCATATATTAGTCTGAACTATGAGATTAGCAGGGCATCCAATGCTAGTGCTAGAGGATCCTTAGTCCTGGCCTCAAATAGGGGTAACCTCTTATTTAACATGGAGGCCAGAATGTCTGCATCTGGGGTTTCATTTTTAATATAAGCGATGGACTATGTTGGGATGGATGGACCATTGCCCTTGTCCTGGTGATGATAACCGAAGAAATCCATCTTCCAATTGACCTCTCCTGGAATGTGAACAGCAGAGATTGCTGGGCCATGTTTTTTCCATCAAGGAGATATTTAGACTTGCTTCCTTCAAGGCTGAACAGAATATTATGTTTGCCAATGTCCAATCACCTGGAGGTAGCTGCATATAACCCAGTTTAAGACTATGCTGTGTCTTGTACTGTACAATTAGGAAAACTATATTTTGCCTGAGCACTTACACGTCTAACTTGAATTCATAAGAATCTTACCATCAATATGGGATTTGTTTAGATGAAGTAAGACAGCATTTTTTTTTTTTTTTACTAAAAAGCCTTTCACATGTAAATGGTACCAACAAAATTAGGACAGTTTCTAATCGCCTACAATAACTTCCAACTGTAATTTCTGCAGTCCAATGGTAAAAATTAAAGGGAAGCGGGCTTTTAATACATAAACCTATTTAGAATTTTAAAAACATGATAAGCAAGGAAAATGAATAATAAAATTACAAAAAAAATAAAAAATAAAAAAAATTAAAAAAAAATAAATACATACAGCTCCGAGGGATGGGCCAAAGCGTCCTGTTGCTACTTTGGAGACATAGCTTGCAAATGAAGCTATAACACCTGTAAGGTCAAAAGGAAAATCAGTGAAGCCATGTAAAAATATGTACTGCTACTATGTCAATCTGTAATCCTTATTTTGTTAAGTAAACAGGAGAAGTCTTTTTTTTTTTTTAAAGAACATTAAAAAGTTTACGTCCGGGCAGAAAAAAAACAAAAAAAAAAAAAAAAAAAAAAAGAAGGGCAGAAAAACACAAAAAAAAAAAAAAAAAACAGAAAACAGAAAAGGCAGTACATCAATGCAATACATACACATTTCCCCATGTTTTATTCCTTTAAAAATCCTGCAAGTAGAGAAAAATACCAGTTCATCTGCTAGAAAGCCACTTCACTTCTAACTTCTGTTATCAGCTGACAAAACAGCATTTTTGTAGACTTAACGTGGTTGTAAACCCCCCAGACCTATTTTTACATATAGGTAAGCATATAATAAGGCTTACCAATTTGTACCGCAAATATCTTCTAAACGTGCGCCGTTAGGAGATATTTTCCTTGTAGTGTGCTGATGACGTCATCAGCGCATGCGCACTGAAGAAACGGCCCTCCGAGCCGTTTCTTCCTCAGCGTGTGCCGTGACTGGAGGCTCCCTCACGCATGCAGGCTCCAGCCAGTCACAGAGCCGGAGTCTGCAGCCCTGGAAGGAAGAGGGGCAAAGATGGATGTGGCCTCCAGCAGGGACATTGCGGGCTTCGTTTGCAGGCAAGTGCCAGACATAAGTGCATAAGTGCCGCAAGTGATGCATACTACTAGCCCATTGTGCTCTTACTTTGCAGGGGAATAAAGAGGAAGTAAAACCCATCAGGGTTTACTTCCTCTTTAAGCAAGCCAAAGACAAGCTTTTTTTTTTTTTTAGTTTAGCCAGCTGGATGTGGATGGGGGAATCCTCCCCACTGAGCTTTTGTATTCTGACAGCTTGTAGACTTCCCTGCCGTCAGAATTTTAACCCATGTAGGAAGGCTCCACTGCAAGGATATTTTTTTTTTGTTTTGCCCAGGGTTGGGCTTAAATCAGTGTTAAAAGTTCTGGAATGATCATGTCATAATCATCTGGATCTCAATCCAATAGAGAATTTATGGCTGGACTTACAAAAAGGTTGTTCGCTCACAATCGCCATGCAAACTCCACAGCTGGGAGTAGTTTTTAATAATGAATGCAGAAATATTGCGGCATCCGGAAGGGCAAAGCCAATTGATACCCACCCACTTAGACTCAAAGCTGTAATTGTTGCCAAATGTAAATAACTAAACATAAGAGGATATAAATCTATGCAGTTACTTTGTGTCTTTTCACTGTAACCAATATGAAGCTGAATTCCAGGTAAACTGCTAACTACACAGAAGAAATACATAAATGGAAGCTGCTTTACATGCCAAAGGTTTCCTTTTCTGTCCATCTAGTGCTAAAATTTACATAGGTTCTGCACACTGCACAGCTCTACCTGGCTTCTAGGTCTTTTTTTTATTTTTTTTTTTCTTGCAGTTAAAGTGGTTGTAAACCCCTCTGTGCAACTTGTACCTATAAGTAAGCCTATAAGGCTTACCTATAGGTACTGTAAATATGCCGTGACGTTTCTTCACTAGCAGGTGCCGTGACCGATGGCTCCCTTGCGAGAATGACGCCACGCAACTCCGGACAGTCTCGGAAGGAAGAGGGGCGAAGATGGATGCGGCCACCAGCGGGGACGGCGCGTGCTTCGTTTGCAGGCAAGTGCCACATAATTGGCTAGTATGCGATGCATACTAGCCCATTATGCTTTTACTTTGCAGGGGAAAAAAAAAAAAAAGGACGTCGTAAAACCCATCAGGGTTTACTTCCTCTTTAACACCTACAGTATGCCATCAGCATGCTCCTTGTTAGAGCATGAACAACGCAGCAAAGATGATTGGCTTCTCCCTTTGCAAGTCTTGTACAGTGGAATGCGAGAAGCTGATGCCAAGTCAAATTCAGGTACTTTACACTGGTTACAGTTAAACTCATGTATTGATGTATTAATGAATACATCAATAAATGAATGTATCTGTCCAAAATTTACCTTTACATCATTATGCAGAGATCTGGTTTAACTGACATTTAAGAGTATGTTCCTGTTGATCAGTGCAAAAAAACAAAACCTTAAAATGTACAGTAAATGTAATGTTCCATGACACTTTTTATAGGTACAATATACTAATAAACTATAATGTCTTCCAACACCTGGTCTTAACTTACTTTTTTTAAAAACTGTGCTGCAAAGTTCCCTGGGCATTGTTACAAACTAAACTACATACTATAAAACAAGGTGCTGTATTTCAGTGTAGTTGACATGTGGGTGATGGTTAAAGGCACGTTATAAAATACAATTTTATTCTGGCAGCAAGCAACCAAGAAAACAAAATGATATGGCTGGCCATAGATGGATAAAACAATTCTCCCTGCTGAGACATTGTAGTCTGACAGCAGGCATTCTCCTCTGTCAGAACATATGCAGCCCACTGGATGCAGCTGCTGATTGAGAACATTTTTTCCAAAAAAGCCCGTTTGACAGAAGTCAATTGTTAGATCGACTTCTGTTGAGCAAAAGCAGTCACACATGGATCAAAATTCACCCGGTTCAGCAGCAAATTTCAATCCATTTATGGCCAGCATAGCTGTAATTAAAAAAAAAAAAAAAGTATTCATACCCCTGGAAATATTCCACATTTTGTAATGAAGAAACGTAAATGTATTTTATTGGGATTTTATGTGATAGACCAACACACAGTGGCACATAATTGTGAAGTGGAAGGAAAATAAATAGTAAATAGAGTCCACCTGTGTGACATTTAATCCCAGAATAAATACAGCTGTCCTGTGAAGCCCTCAGAGGTTTGTTAGATAACCTTAGTCAACAAACAGCCTCATGAATGCCAAGGAACACACCAGACAGGTCAGGGATACAGTTGAAGAAGTTTAAAGCAGGGTTAGGTTATAAAAATATCCCAAGCTTTGAACATCTCACATAGCACTGTTCAATCCATCATCTGAAAATGGAAAGAGTATGGCACAACTGCAAACCTACCAAGACATGGTCGTCCACCTAAACTGCCAGACCGGGCAAGAAGAGCATTAATCAGAGAAGCAGCCAAGAGGCCCATGGTAAATCTGGAGGAGCTGCAGAGATCCACAGCTCAGGTGGAAGAATCTGTCCACAGGACAACTATTAGTCGTGCACTACACAAATCTGGCCTTTACGGAAGAGTGGCCATCGTTGAAAGAAAGCCACAAGTCCTGTTTGCAGTTTGCAAGAAGCTATGTGGGGGACGCAGCAAACATGTGGAAGAAGGTGCTCTGGCCAGATGGGCCCAAAATTGAACCTAAAGCAAAACACTCTGTGGCGTAAAACTAACACTGCACATCACCCTGAACACACCATTCCACCGTGAAATATGGTGGTGGCATCATGTTGTGGGTATGCTTTTCTTCAGCAGGGACAAGGAAGCTGGTCAGAGTTGATGGGAAGATGGTTGGAGTCAAATAAATAAAGGGCAATCTTAGAAGAAAAGTCTGCAAAAGACTTGACTGAAGTTCACCTTCCAGCAGGACAATGACCCGAAACATACAGCCAGAGCTACAATGGAATGGTTTATATCAAAGCATATTCATGTGTTAGAATGGCCCAGTCAAAGTCCAGACCTAAATCCAATTGTGAATCGCAATCGCAAAACTTGAATATTGCTGTTCACAGACACTCTCCATCCAATCTGACAGAGCTTGAGCTATTTTGCAAAGAACTGGCAAAAATGTCACTTTAGATGTGCAAAGCTGGTAGAGACATCCCCAAAAAGACTTGCAGCTGTAATTGCAGTGAAAAGTGGTTCTACAAAAGTATTGACTCAGGGGGGCTGAATACAAATGCACACCACACTTTTCACATATTTGTAAAAATAAATAAATAAAAAATTGAAAACCATTTATCATTTTTCTTCTTCACAATTATGTGCCACTTTGTGTTGGTCTACCACATAAAAGCCTAATAAAATACATTTACATTTTTGGTTGTAACATGACAAAATTCCAAAGGGGTATGAATACTTATTCAAGGCACTGTAACTCGCACACAATAAGCATTTCAGTGCAGTTCTACTTTACCCAATTATTAATTTTACCTAGTAAGAATACAAAAAGGATTTCTAGAAGACTATTATATGTTCAGTCTTAACACAAACAAACTGCAGCTACTGACTACTGCTTAACATCTCTGTTGGCAGGAAAAAAGGTTCATGCTGTCAATGAAAAGGTCTGCGTCACAAATTCCCTGTGATTTGTAGCTTAGTCACCAAGCGATTGACTTTTTTTGCAGCATTTGGAGATAGCAACTAAATGACCAGCTTTAGTAGCTCATAATGCCATCTAATGCAGCTGTTAATGACCATGATGTATTAGTGCTTTCCTCTAAAACCACTGCAGTAATTTACAGCAACAATTCTAAATAGCTACAAATTTCCAGTAAAAAGAAGTGTGCTTCATGGCTACTACAAAGTTGTCTGATTTGACTCTTTGACTAGGACACTGCCACGTTGCTAGTTAACCGCTTGCCGACCGCCTCACGCAGATATACTGCGGCAGAAGGGCACGTACAGGCAAAACCACGTACCTGTACGTTCCCCTTTAAGAGCCGGTCGGCAGCAAGCTCCGCGAGTCGGGTCGCGGGTCCCGCGGACTCGATCGCCGTGGGGATACCCACGATCGCTTCATGGGGAGGAAGAACGGGGAGATGCAAACGTAAACAAGCATCTCCCCGTTCTGCCTAGTGACAGTGTCACCGTTCTCTGCTCCCTGTCATCGGAGCAGAGAATAGCGGCGTCACACACACAGCCCAACCCCCTGACAGTTAGAAACATTTCTTAGGACACACTTAACCCCTCCCCGCCCCCTAGTGGTTAACCCCTTTACTGCCAGTGAATGGTGGCGCTCGATGATCGCCACCATTAAAAAAAAAAAAATAAATAAATATTAATAAATATGCCATAAAACTATCCCCTATTTTGGAAACGCTATAACTTTTGCGCAAACCGATCAATAATCGCTTATTGCGATTTTTTTTTACCAAAAATAAGAATTATGTAACGGCCTAAACTGAGGAAAAAAAATTTTATTTATATATTTTTGGGGGATATTTATTAAAGAAAAAATAATGCTTTTTTTTCAAAATTGTCGCTCTATTTTCGTTTCTAGCGCAAAAAATAAAAACCGCAGGGGTGATCAAATACAACCAAAAGAAAGCTCTATTTGTGGGGAAAAAAAACTTCAATTTTGTTTGGGAGCCACGTCGCACGACCACACAATTGTCAGTTAAAGCGACGCAGTGCTGAATCGCAAAAAGTGCTCTGGTCAGGAAGGGGGTAAATTCTTCCGGGGTTAAAGTGTTTCTTACCCAAAAAAATAAATAAATAAATAAATTGATCCTGTTCTTTTAAAGCAGGGGTGATTAAACTATGGCCCTCCTGTTGTTCAGGAACTACAATTCCCATCATGCCTAGTCAGGTCTGTGAATGTCAGAGTTTTGCAATGCCTCATATGGGACGTGTAGCTCTGCAACGGCTGGAGGGCCGTAGTTTGAGGATCCCTGCTTTAAAGCATGTTATACAGCACAGTTCTTGTGCTGTGTAATTTGTCCCCCTGTAACACCTGGCTGATCCTGCCTGGTATTTCCCTTCTCCCTGACCATGGTTTATCATGGCTGCTGAGCCCTGACACCGTGGTCAGTTTACATGCCTCCGTCATCCACAGCTCTGTCCTCCTTTGTGCCCTCTCCCCCTTCCCTGTCTGTTTTCTCAAGACAGTGCCCACCCCCTCCCCTCCTGCTACTGAAATAACATTTACTGTGTCATATAATCCTGTTTGTTTGCTAATGCTATGTGCCCCAGTCTATGCGTTTTATAAAAAAAAAAAAAAAAAAAAATGCCGGCTATACCGGATAGAGTGTCGCTCACGTGACCGGCCGCCTCTTCTCTTGTGCCGACTGACGTCAGCGGGGGAATCTCGGCCCCTCCCCTGCTATCTGTCAGATCAAGAGGGGAGAGGCCGGTCACGTGAGCACCACTCTGAAATCAGGTATAGCCGGATAGAGTTATGCACACACACACAGACTGGGGCACATAGCATTAGGAAACAAGGAGGGATATATAAAAAGGAGGTCACAGTGTCTTAACAACCAATTTAAATACATTGGCGCAATGTGGTGCAAGTAATTCAGAATGGCATACCAACACACACAACCCAACCCATACAAAGACATGCACTGCAGCTTGTTGTGCTGCAACATGTCTATCGGATATGTGTGTTCAGGCACCATTCCGAAGAAATGCCACTGCATTATGTAAAGCGTAAATATTTACAGCGCTATACAAAATACCTGAAATAAATAAATTATACTAATGCATTTCAGAGGTGCTGTGGTAAAGTACACGTTACTGCAATGCCATAGGGTAAATGGGCCCGCATAGTTCCAGTCACAACAAAATGACACAGATAAGAAATACATCATATTTTTAATCAGTAGACAACCAGGCACATGAATATTTACCAGTTGACAGGATGCCTGCCTACAAATAAAAAGAATAAAGATGTTCCTGGTGGTATTTATGTGCTCTTTCTAAACTATTATTGGTGCATTCATGAATGTGTTTTCATTAAGAACCAGTTTTCTAGCAGGAAGGAATTAAAAGCATTAGCTTAGTCCTCTTTTTAAATTCAAGCTTAAACAAGCTTCTTCAAACAAAAACTTAAGCGTCAAGACTTAAGATGACCTTCCAACATATCTGGTTGTTTTTTTTTCCCCCTTTTCGGAGGGCAGGTACCTGCCTTTTTTCGATAGGTACCTCCCTTCACTTTTGCAATTCTTGCCTAGATGAGAAATACATCAGCTTGCCCCCCCACCCCCACGTCATTTAGCATTTTGAGGACCACAAAAAACTTTTACCATTCCAGTTAAAGCTGCAGGATCAATAGTTATCGCAATTTTTTTCCCCGTTGCAATCTTGACAAAGTATTTCCCAATTCTTTCTATGCAGAGAATTCTCTCTGCACTGCTAAAGCCGACAGCCCTCAAAAAGAAAGGGAAAACAAAAAACTGGCAGTCTGCCAAGAATCACAACATTCTTTAGCAGTGCAACTTAAGTATAAACATTGTAACAATTTGTCCTTTATATCAAAGGAATACACTTTGGTGTGTAAATGAGGGAAGTTGAACCACTTAAACACTAAAGCTTTTTCTGACATTTGTTGGTTTCAAGTTAAAATAATTTTTTTATAATGTGAAAGATTTTACGCCGCGAGAATCATGATCTTTTTATTCAAAGCAAAAAAAAAAATCGCGATTCTCATTTCGGCCAGAATCGTGCAGCTCCCATTTCAGTTCATATTAACAAACCACACACACACACACGGACGGACTCTTACCTGCTGACACATAGACAGCCAAAAATTGTTCTTGACCCAGAATGGAGACAATACTGGAGGAAAATGTCCACAGGACATACATATTTGCAGCCAAATGGAATAATGAGAAGTGGCTAAATGTAGATAAAGTCATTGGCAAGCAGATGGACGCTGTAGAAAATAGAGTGCAATCACCAACATGGACAGCACAAACATTTCAATATAAAATCACAAATCTCTAAATAGGGAAAAAAAAAAAAAGAAGGGAAGAAGAGCTCAACTGCAGGTACAGGGCAATAAAACGGCATATTATCTGTCATGGGGCATGGAAAAGCCACTTTTTTGCTAGAAGAAAAATCTGCAGGCTATGATTTATTCCTAATGTGTTACCAAGTAACGACCGACAAGACATCCTAACTTTTGCTGCATGTTTTTTTAACCGGTTATTCTACAATTATTTGCTAACAATTGCAAAATAGGTTTTCTTTGGAGAATGGAGAAATAACCACCAAGTTCCTAAATTTGTCCTAAGTTACTATAAACTATAAGTTACTAAAAACATACACTATAATATATAGTGTATGCATGTTTATAGTAAATATATATAAGTATTTTAGGTGTCATTTGTTTAAGTGTATCACAGTTATCTGTAATAATGGTTTGAATGAAAATCAAATGTTTACTTGTATAAATATGGTGAAAATGTCAACAGTTTCTATGGGGTGATCTTCCTTTTAAACAACTGTATATTTATTTATTGGTCAACAAGGCAGTACCCTTCTACAAGGCTACATACTTGAGCAGAGGGGCTTTGAACAAATTTGAGAAGGTTTGGGGGGGGGGGGGGGGGGCTTTCATGGACACAGCATCAGATTAGTCACGCTAGAACACAGCCCAGGATCCTTGGTAGGCATAGTAACTCTAGTAACTCGGAGAGGAGATTGTCTTGAAGGGCTAGAAATTAGTGAGTGGTCGAAGAACTAGCGCACTGCATATGTGGGAATGGGCAACTCTCCTTAATTGAACCATGTCACTGGGGAGTGCGGGGGGGAGGGGAGCGTTATGTCACCACTCCATGAAGGAGATCTGCTAGATCATATGGGAAGTCACGGAACTGTATCCTTGCGTTATGGTAGACTGCTTCCGGCTGGAGGTAAGAATGTTCGTGTACCTATCTGGGCAAAGTTAGGGGGGGGGGGATACATTACAAGTTTATGTGATCCCTTTTATGTTGTACTGTTTTCTGTACCGGTAAGTTTGTGGCCGGTTGTTGCCCACAATGTGTGGCTTGTTATAACATGTATTGTATGAAACGAAATAAAAAAATAATAATTTTCAAAAAAATAAAAACTGTATATTTCAATCCTAAAACTTCTGGGAATACATAACAGCCATTCCAAATTTTTTTTTATTCTGCCATTAATACAAAACTGCACAATCTTGCAGGCAAAAACAGCCCTTCATTAGGTATTTAATACACCAAATTACTCATTACCCCTATATTTTCCCCTTCCCACACCCACAAAAAGGATTGAACACTTCCAGAAAGTTCCAGAAGAGAACAAATTTATCATAGGTTCAGCAATGAGTGGTCAAACTCAGAAAGTTAGTGTTTCATCCCAGGGAGTTCAAATGCATTCAAATTTATGCACTGAATCATTAAGGAGAATAGCCATTTTTTTTAATTCAGTGGGAAAATCAGTCATCTTTTGTTTCGCCTGCACGATCCTGGTGGTGGAGGACCTGTTTGTCTCTCATGAAAGAAAAGGTTACAAGGTGAAACTGTGAGTTTATACATTGTGTGGGTTTCAGGATAAGACCTCCTGTTTTTTTTTTTTGAAGATGGGTGGTACACGTTGGTCCAATATCTCCTGATTTTGGGGTATTCCCACTATATATATGAAAGATTGTCTGGGGTTTGACATCCTCTGAAACATGGACTGAAAGCAGTAGGATCAAACTTTGTCAACCAAACTGGGACCATATACCAGCGCATAAGTAATATAAATATGGATTCCACTGGCAAAGCGTTGATAGAAAAATGGGCTGTAGTCTGCTAGACTATCTCCAGTCTTTCTGCTCCAACAGTTTCCAAGGTCAGTTTTACTATTAACACCCAACATATGGGAGGGGATAATTGGCCTTTTCATCTAGTAGCAAATAATAGATGGTGGGGATGATGCTTCTGGAAAAGGAGTCTTCAATGTGGGCAGGGTTTGCAGAAAAGGAGATATTAAATAGCAACAACACATTTTTGAATTGTAGGTATCTCCCAACACTGGGGCATCATTACAGCCTTACAGGGAAGAGAAGCTAAGGACTCCTTCAAGTGTCACTAGGTTGTAGATATTTTTAAAAGACCCCTCGACACTCAGCAGCAGAAACAAGACACTTCTGTAAAGCCCAGGGGAAACATGGGACTGCAAAATCAGGGTGGCAATAAGGTGTGGAGGACATCCGTTTACCCAAATATTTCATGCTATCCCACACTTATAAAGAATGGCATATTACAGGATTGGCAAAGTTATCAGTCCCAAAGTCTTCTAAAGAGACCAGAGGGGAAAGCTGGTGACAGTATGGTAAGCTGAAAGTGGAGCAATCTGTGCAGCAGTGTAATAGTTCAAGTGTAGTCAAGAGGCTACCACAGTATCTAGCCTGAAACTGGGTTATATGTGTTTTGGTGTTAGGAGATTTCATAGTTTTCCACAATTCGGTAAGTAGGTAGAGTTGTTGTAGGAGAGCAGGGTAGTTGACTGAGGTATGATTTACGAACAGGTGATGTAAAACCCCAGATATACAGTGCCTTGAAAAAGTATATATACTCCTTGAACTTTTCCACATTTTGTCATGTTACAACCAAAAACGTAAATTTATTTTATTGGGATTTTATGTGATAGACCAAACACAAAGTGGCACATAATTGTGCAGCAGAAGAAAATCGATAAATGGTTTTCAAAATTAAAAAAAAAAAAAAAAAAAAAATTTATATATATATATATAATCTGAAAAGTGTGGCTTGTATTCAGCCACCGAATCAAAACTTTGTAAAACCACCTTTCGCTGCAATTACAGCTGCAAGTCTTTTTGGGAATGTCTCTACCAACTTTGCACATCTAGGAGAGTGAAAATTGTGCCCTTTCTAATAGCTTAAGCGCTGTCAGATTGGATGGAGAGCATCTGAACAGCAATTTTTCTTGCCACAGATTCTCAATTGGATTTAGGTCTGGACTTTGACTGGGCCTTTCTAACACATGAATATGCTTTGATCTAAACCATTCCATTGTAGCTCTGGCTGTATGTTTAGGGTTGTTGTCCTGCTGGAAGGTGAACCTCGGTCCCAGTCTCAGGTCTTTTGCAGACTCTTAACAGGTTTTTTTCTAAGATTGCCCTGTACTTGGCTCCAGCTATCTTCCTATCAACTCTAACCAGTTTCCCTGTCCCTGCTGAAAAAAAAGCATCCCCACAACATGATGCTGCCATCACCATGTTTCACGGAGGGCATGGTGTGTTCAGGGAGATGTGCAGTGTTAGTTTTTTGCCACACACACAGCGTTTTGCTTTTGTGCCAAAAAGTTCAATTTTGGACTCATATGACCAAAGTCCCTTCTTCCACATGTTTGCTGTGTCCCCCCACATGGCTTCTCACAAACTGCAAATGGGACCTCTTATGGCTTTCTTTCAACAATGGATTTCTTCTTGCCACTCTTCCATAAAGGCCAGATTTGTGGAGTACATGACTAATAGTTGTCCTTTGGACAGATTTTCCCACCTGAGCTGTGCAGCTCCTCCAGAGTTACCTTGGCCTCTTGGCTGCTTCTCTGATTAATGCTCTTCTTGCTCTGCCTGTCAGTTTAGGTGGACAGCCAAGTCTTGGAAAGAGTATGGCACAACTGCTAACCTACCATTTTCAGATGATGGATTTAACAGTGCTCAGTGAGATGTTCAAAGCTTGGGATATTTTTTTTATACCTAACACTGCTTTAAAATTTGCCACAACTTTATCCCTGACCTGTCTGGTGTGTTCCTTGGCCTTCATGATGCGGTTTGTTCACGAAGGATCTCTAACAAACCTCTAAGGGCTTCACTGAACAGCTGTATTTATACTGAGATTAAATTACACACAAGTGGACTCCATTTACCAATTAGGTGACTTCTGAAGGCAACTGGTTCAACTAGATTTTAGTTATGGGTATCAGGGTAAAGGGGGCTGAATAGAAATGTACACCACAATTTTCACATATTTATATGTAAAAAAAATTGAAAACCCGTTTATTATTTTCCTTCCACTTCATAATTATGTGCCACTTTGTGTTGGTCGACCCCCAAAAATACATTTACGTTTTTGGTTGCAACATGACAAAATGTTGAAAATTTCAAGGGGTGTGAATACTTTTTCAAGGCACTGTAGTATATTGGTGGGTTCTCAATGGGAGGGGCAGGAGGCCTGCTGTTGGGAAAGGACCTTATGGGATAAGAGATATGTCCAAAGTGTGGCATTCCAAGTTGATACACTGCAGGATACGGATGTTCTCCTAAGGGCTCATTCAGACAGCAGATTAATGCTCTTAATGCAGAGCCTCTGGCATGCGTGTGCGCGCACCCACCTGGGAGCTGCGTGCAATCACATGTCAAAATGACACGCGGGCAGGAGCATGTGCATGAATCCCAATGCAGAGCCTCTCGATGGATGGATCCATGCACCCGCTCCTGCCCGCGTCAGTATTTGACATGCAATTGTGTCACTGTGCCAGTGCATCCACTTCAATAGGATGCCTTCACGCAGCTCTGAGGATGGATACAAACAGAAAAAAGTTGGCGCTTGCACCAGCCTCAGTGTAGATCCAAACTGATAGATACCTAAAAGTAAGGGGAACTTAAAAAAAAAAATAATTTAAAATAAATAACTGCATGTTGATGACGAAACGTTGGGCAACGTCATAGACAAGTGACACTGGACGTGGTTGGACAGAGATACGGCACCCATCTTGATGGTTAGAAGCGCTGGTCGCTTCATACTGCTGATGAATTTCTTACCGAATGTGAGTTTGTTTACCTTATTTTTTACAAATACCCCTGGTTATGTATCTTACACAATGAGCGTTCCTTCTGTACTCCCTACATGTTTATTACGCCCACCAGAATACACCTGGCACTATATCCTGCTGTGAGGAGGGTCTCCTAGGATTTTTCACCTAGTCCGGAGGGAGAGGAAACCTTTGGGATTGTAGGAGCAGAGGACCGCTCGTGTTTCTAGGAAGATCGTTTTTCATCATTTGATTACAGTTTACGTGTATAACCCATACACTGATGGTAAGGGTCAGTCAGTTTGGGTGATGGCATTTCTATTCCCCTCTGAAGTTCCCTTCATGGTGGATCCCATCCAATAGAAGCTTCTGTTTCTCCTCGAAGGTGATGGCTCTGATTGGCTCCACTTTACTTATTAGAACTTTTTCCTATTTTGGACTTTGCATATAAGTTTAAGCGCTACACCTTTTTTTCATAATACTCCAACTGTATCCAGCAATTTTGTGTTAGCAGCTTTCCCCATTATTATTTTATATATTTAGCGCAACAGATTTGTGTTTTTATTTAAGTCCATAATGTAGCACCTTGAAGGCAGCCCCGTGAAGATAGTGATCTCTCTCTCTCTCTTTTTTTTTTCTCTTTTCCTCTCCATATACACACGTACATACATACATACATACATATACACGTGGTTACCGTTTCCTGGACCTCGAGCACGCAGGAGGCCGGGGGAGGACGACACTTCCAGTATGACAGGAGACCAATAGGCCAATCGGAAGGGTCATCATTCTCTGGCTTCCTGTGTGCTTGAGATCCAGGAAACGCCGCTCCACCAGCTTACAGCCACGAATGGACTCCCTCCCAGACGTTCTGCTCACCCACACTTGACATGCCTATTTTAATTCTACTCTTGCAAGATATAGATATATCTCTCTATCTCAGAGAGAGAGAGAGAGAGAATATCTATCTCTCTATCTCTATAGATATGCACAATTTGTTCATTAAAAACTCATTGCTATACGGCACTAATGCCCCCGTACACACGGTCGGATATTGACACATCCAACGCGGTGACGTAAAACACGTACGTCGGGACTATAAAACGGGGCAGTAGCCAATAGCTTTCATCTCTTTATTTATTCTGAGCATGCGTTGCACTTTGTGCGTCGGATTTGTGTACACACGATCGGAATTTCCGACAACGGATTTTGTTGTCGGAAAATTTTATAGCCTGCTCTCAAACTTTGTGCGTCGGAAAATCCAATGGAAAATGTGTGATGGAGCCTACACACGGTCGGAATTTCCGACAACAAGGTCCTATCACACATTTTCCGTCGGAAAATCCGACCGTGTGTACAGGGCATTAGTGGCGCATCTGCTTTTTCCCTCAGCTCTGAGGTGGATGCACAATCATTTGCCAGCTGCTCTGCACAGAGGACGGCACTAATCTGCTATTTGAATAAGCCTTAAAATTTTGCTCATCTTTAATTGAAGTTTCTCATTATGTGCATCAGTAGAAAGGTAGGCCCCCCTGTTCTTTTTTTGTAATAATGCCGGATGCCGGTGACACCGAATCAAACAGGCTTAGAGATCCCAGATGGAAGCGATCATCCCAGGAACCCTGGATCTCTTGGGACGATCGTTTCCATCTGGGATCTCTAAGCCTGTTTGATTCGGTGTCACTGGCATCCGAATCCACCTGTTCCGGTAAGCGTATTGCATCTGTTTCCTGTTCAAGATTTTTTCTGCTGATGAATTACAAACCTGGAGATTCCCCATTCATGTTGGACTCACTATTAATTTTATTATGGGATTTTTAACTTCACCGTGGTTTAATTGACACCCACCCAATCTTTGGACTTTACTTATTGATTTTTCACCACACTTCTTTTGTTTCAGTGGGTCATCTCCACTGATTATTCTATCACTTTTCAGTTGTTCACCAGTAGCGCTACATTTATTTATCATAGTTTATTTTTACTTCCCTCCACCTAAAAGATTTCAGTTTGTTGTTCAACTGAGTTGTACAGTTTATAGGTCACATTTAAAAAAAAATCCAAATAAAAAATTTAAATATTTCCTTCCCCTTTCCTTATTTCTCCCACCCCTACCCCAGTAGTGCCCCCTCCCCCACTCGTCTCATCTCTTCCTCTAGATATAGTGCTTCCATTGTGCTCCACACTTCCTTTCCAAATCCACACAATTTAAAAGACATTCCGTCCTTGTGAGAGGAAAAAAAAAAACCTCAGCCTGTACAAAAAATTGTTTAGGAGGCTACTAAGCCAATTCATCAACCTTAATATCCAAAAAAATAAATAAAACACTATATGAGGCTTCTATGAGCCATACATCCTTCATAATCAGTGAGTAAATAAACCATCTTTCCCTTACTATATCTATTCAGACTATCCCTTCTCTTCTGTGCCCCCCTTCCTACCTAAGAGTTCTATCCCTTCCCATTTCCCCACCCCTTATCCCTTCCCCATATTCAAACCCACTCAGAAATAAGAAAAAAAAAAAAAAAAAAAAAAGAAGGGGTGAAAAAAACTAAATAAGGGAGAAGAAGTTCTGAAATTACACTTTGCTACAATGTAAAGTAGTGAGTGTACAGCTTGTATAACAGTGTAAATTTGCTGTCCCCTCAAAATAACAACACACAGCTATTAATGTCTAAACCGCTGGCAACAAAAGTGAGTACACCCCTAAGTGAAAATGTCCAAATTGGGCCCAATTAGCAATTTTCCCTCCCCAGTGTCATGTGACTAGTTAGTGTTACAAGGTCTCAGGTGCGAGTAGGAAGCAGGTGTGTTAAATTTGGCGTTATTGCTCTCACTCTCTTTCATAATGGTCACTGGAAGTTCAACATGGCATCTCATGGTAAATAATTCTGAGGATCTGAAAAAAAGAATTGTCCCGCAAACAGTTTGCTGAAGACAAACAGACTAAGGACATGGATTACTGGAACCATGTCCTGTGGTCTGATGAGACCAAGATAAACTTATTTGGTTGAGATAGTGGCAAGCGTGAGTGGCGGCAACCAGGTGAGGAGTACAAAGACAAGTCTGTCTTGCCTACAGTCAAGCATGGTGGTGGGAGTATCATGGTCTGGGGCTGCATGAGTGCTGCCGGCACCGGGGAGCTACAGTTCATTGAGGGAACCATGAATACCAACATGTACTGTGACTTACTGAAACAGAGCATGATCCCCCTCCCTTCGGAGACTGGGCCGCAGGGCAGTATTCCAACATAACGACCCCAAGCACACCTCCAAGATGACCACTGCCTTGCTAAAGAAGCTGAGGGTAAAGGTGATGGACTGGCCAAGCATGTCTCCAGACCTAAACCCTATTGAGCATCTGTGGACCATCCAAAGGTGGAGGATCACAAGGTCTCTAACATCCACCAGCTCTGTGAAGTCATCATGGACGAGTGGAAGGGGACTCCAGTGGCAACCTGTGAAGCTCTGGTGAACTCCATGCCCAAGAGGGTTAAAGGCAGTGCTGGAAAATAATGGTGGCCACAAAAAATATTGACACTTTGGGCATTTTCACTTAGGGGTGTACTCACTTTTGTTGCCAGCGGTTTAGACATTAATGGCTATGTGTTGAGTTATTTTGAGGGGGACAGCAAATTTACACTCTTATACAAGCTGTACACTCACTACTTTACATTGTAGCAAAGTGTCATCACATGAAAAGAAATAATGTCGGGGTGTACTCACTTGTGAGATGCTGTGTGTGTGTGTATATATATATATATATACACACACACACACACACACACACAGCATCTCACAAGTGAGTACACCCCTGACATTTTTGTAAATATTTTATTATTTCTTTTCATGTGATGACACTTTGCTACAATGTAAAGTAGTGAGTGTACAGCTTGTATAACAGTGTAAATTTGCTGTCCCCTCAAAATAACTCAACACACAGCCAATAATGTCTAAACCGCTGGCAACAAAAATATATATATATATATATATATATATATATATATTTTTTTTTTTATTTGGGTTTAGCAGACTGTTATTCTATACTGTTATATATATAGTTGTAGGAGCATGGTTTTCAAATTTGGGAGGCAAGTTGGATAAATCGACCTGGAAATTGCTGACTTTTTCAACAAATTTGATCAGTACATACCTTTATTTGTAGGCACTGTTTGAATTAATCTTTATTGTTTGCCTGTCCAAATGTGTTTCACCAATTTCTATGTGTGAACATACTTGTTAATGACTGTATATCCTCATACTGTATACATTTTCTACTAAACAGGAAAAAAAACACTTACTAGATGCAGGGTTGGATGTGAAGTATCGGATCATTGTTCGCTGCATGGAAGGAACTCTCCAAAGGCAAAATACCAATACATTAGCAGCAATAATACCTAAAGGGAGTTGCAAAGAAAATGAAAGGCCTGCCAGTGGGAAAAAGTTTGAAAGTTATGATTTTTAAATTTACACAGTACTTTGTTTTGGTGGAAGATGGAGGTCCATGACCAGGCCATTTTTTGCAATACGGTACTGCATTATTTTAACTGACAATTGCGTGGTCATGCAACGTTGTACACAAATGAAATGTCCTCCCCCCACAAATATATATATATATATATATATATATATATATATATATATATATATATATATATATATATATATATATATATATATATATATATATATATATATATATATATTAGCATTTTTATACTAGCAATAGTGGCGGTCAGCGACTGATAGCGGGACTGTGTTATTGCGACAGTCAATCTAACACTTTGTGGGAACCAGTGACACTAATACAGTGATTCTGTGTTACAAATATGCACCGTCACTGTACAAATGACACTGGCTCGGAAGGGGGTTACACATCTCGGGAGATCAAACCTAACCAGTGTTTGTGTGTACTATGTGAGGTGCTCTCACTGAGGGATGTGATGGATTTTCTTTCCTTGCTTTGCAGGGAAAGAAAATCCATCACTACTCCCCCTGTCAGGCTGAGCTCCGTCCTGTGTCTCTGCTTGATGATCAGCGGGTTCCGGCAAACATTCATTGGTCGGCACCCACTGTTCAGCTTATGCGTTAACTAATCACAGCAGAAGCGGCACGCGCGTGTCCCACTACTAGGAACTTTAAGTGCGAAATTATATATATATATATATATATATATATATATATATATATATATATATATATATATATATATATATATATATATATATATATATATATATACATATATATACATATATATATATATATATATACATACACACATATATATATATATATATATATATATATATATATATATATACACACACACACACACACACACACACACACACACACACACACACATATACTACACACACACAAAAGATTCAACACAGAACAGCTGCCGTGTAGCAGCAAGACTGCTATGGGGCTGTCGGCAACTGGTTAACCATGTTTGTGCTTACCTGATACAGTCCTCTGTCCCTCACTAAGACTGTTCCACCATTCATTCACCTAAGGAAACATGTGCACAATCCACTGAAGCACCATTTCTCAAACAATATATAAATAATGCAAAATAACTAAAGTATATAATTGTACATCTATAACGCAATGTATAGTAGGTAATATAAGGTTGGGTTACTTATAAAAGTCAGTTTAATTACAGTTCCAGTTTATTTATGAAAGCACATTAACAAACAAAACATCTGACATACTAGGTCTTTTGCAAGCTCTTTTGATTTATTCATTGAATTTTAACATTGCAGAAGTAAACAAGCATTTTATTTTTCACCAATACATATACTGTAATTTGAAATACAGTGTAAGAATGGGTAAATTAGAAAAAAGGATATATGACAGCATTACCAGCAGTTTTTTTTTTTTTTTTTTTTTTTAATTATTCGAGACCACCTGTAACAGTTTTCCTACCATTTGATCCTGTCAGACGTAATTTTTCCACCTCCTCTAACAGATAAAGCTGTCCAACAAAATTGGCAGCTGCAGGGTTGGGACAAATCATTTTACAACGACTGGTGCATTTACAACAGTTACATTTCATATAGATATATATATCTCTATCTATCTATATCCACTCTCATCCAACTATACCTGGGTAACATCTGTCCTTAAAATGATGGCCGTGTATAATAACCCCACAGCCAAACGGGCATCAACAGCCACCTATCCTTCCATAAAAATGAGACCTGGCAGGGATACACCCTATCACCTCTTATACATTTTAACAATCGGGCATCTGGCCATTGCTTTCTAAAATAACCTCTTAATCTAGAAACTCTATTAGTAAATATCTCTATACCAATAACCCGTCTGCTACAAGCAGAATCTAAATTACCCAAATGTTTTACTGCCCCCTCTCACTCAGGTTAAAAAATACTTTCATTTTTGATGGCAGTCCAGGGTAAAACAACAACAAACTTACCTAGATACCTAAATCCAAGAATACTTGTGGAACCTACTTGCACTAAAAGTTTAGAGACTCAACTGAATGCATCTTTGCAAACCTACTTCAACTAGCATAGACTTCCACTCTAGTTCAGAATTATTATGCTGAAAAATTATACACTCCAACCATTTAACAAGTTTCAAGACAATCCTCACTCCTCTACCAAACTATTGCAAATGCCTATGCTCAGAAGCCATCAAAATCATATAAACCCTCAACCCACCCCTGTGTGAGTGTCAAACCTTTAACCAGACTTAATTTGGCAGGGCCATTTATTATACTCCGTTTACCCAAATATTAAAATGCTTAATACAACAATAGCAAAACATAAAATAGGGTCCATCTAATGCAATAACATATACAGCCTTGATTTTAGCAAATCCACCGATTCCCACCCAACACCTAATTTTATCTACCTACACTCCTCTCCAATTTAAATGTTAGGATTCACACATGACCACCTTTGAACTCTTCACCAAACCTGGATTATTCACCCTCATCTTAAAATAACCATAAACCTCCTGTCAAGTCAACCAATAAAATATGGACTTCACTCTGGCCAACACACACAGTTCAAACAGCTCTGCGTCTAAACAGTAAAAAGGGGAAGAAGAGCTCACACCACCTGACATTTGAAAGATATAAAACTAAACTTCTTGTCTTCACGTAATAAACTCATGGAGCATAACACTATCCACAGAATAAATGAATAAAAGTGTTAAAGAGAAGGCCTAGTTGCTCTTTACAGAGGGATCCACTTTACCTGTTTCCTAAAGTTCCCATGTTTAGGTGGCCTTATCTTTTCTAGCCAATCTGCTCGAATATCTTCAAGGTAATTGTGCATACGGCTTTTCAAGGATTCATACTGCCAAATTGCTGCAATTCCAAAAGAGCAACCTGAAAACTGATCAGTCGTATTCAGCATAATATGTAAAATTATATACATAATTACAGCAGAAACTTAAATCAAACACCCTAACACAACATTCTTTCAGTCCTCTCCATGTAATAAATATTTTTTTATTTTATTTTTTTAAAGAAATTTACATTTATTTTTATAGAAATAAGCTATACTTCAGTCTTTGCTTGTACTTCTCTTACAGCACACTGTTTATACAACGTACATTAAAAAGGAGTTGTAAAGGCAGAAGGTTTTTTATCATAATGCATTCTATGTCCACGATCCTCTCAGCCATCCAGGACACTCCTCCTGATTGGCTGAGACAGAGCAGTGGCGCCATTGGCTCCCATGGCAGTCAAAGTCAGTCAGCCAGCCAGCCAATCAGGAGAGAGAGGGGGTGGGGCCAGGTCGGGGCTCCGTGTCTGAATGGATACACAGAGCTCTGACTCGGCTTGGGTGCCCCCTGTAACAAGCTGCTGGCTGAGGGGCACTCAAAGGAGGGAGGGGCTAGGAGCAGAGAAGAGGGACCAGAGAATAGGAGGATCGGGACTGCTCTGTGCAAAACCAACTGCACAGAGGAGGCAAGTATAACACTTTTTTTTTTTTTTAAAGAAAAAAAAAACCCACACAAGCTTTTACAAATCACTTAAATGCTGGAAAGGAGGAATGCAGGGAGAAGGCAAGGAAAACTTGTTTTTTTTATAAACCATGAAAGTGTTCTTATATTTGAAATGTATTCAAAACAACCAAACTCAAATGCAATTAAACAGTGTGGATCTATAACAGAATAGTGCACAGGTATACAGAAGTAATGTGAGATTCTGGGGGAATCCTTCAAAACAGCGAGATAAGAAGTGATCATTAGCAAAGGTCCATGCAAAACAAGATAGCTTTGATGCTGCAGGCATTCTAAATAATCAGCTGTGTTACGTGACCTTTCCCCTCAGTGTCTCATTGGTACAGTTTAGTAATACAAGGTTATAGGTTGTTGACTGGTTGTCTAGCTGTGTTGTGCTCAGCTGTCATGTATGCACTTAACTGTATTAGCTATCATTCTACCATTTGTCTAAAGAATAGAAAAGATTCACCCTGAAAAATCATATTCCTCCCAGTGCTGGGAGACAAAAACACTTGCTTACGCTTTCAGGATGAACTGAAAAATAAAATATAATATATAATGTAATATACATATATAACAACTTTATCCATGCTCATCAATGCAGCCTCGCCCGTGTCCACCAATGCAGGGAAACATAGGAGAGGAAGAGGATTGCCGGCCAGATGAGTTAAGCACCGAGGAACATCGCTGGAACAGCTTTAATTTCAATAACAGTGTATTCCTGACGCTCGGCATCACACACAGCCCCACCCCCTGGCTAGGGAGCTGTGATACACATCACTCGTCCGTGGATTGGACAGGTAATCTGTCTATCAAAGTCCCGGGGGCAGGGCTGTGTGTGACAACGAGTGTGGGGAACACTCTGCTATTGAATTGAAAGCCGCTAGTGATGTTCCTTGCACTCTGATGATCCAGCCGCCTGCTCTCTTCTCTTCCCCTCCACGAGCGCTGAGAGAATTACTCCCATACAACCCCGCATGATGGCGGTGCTCCCCCCCCCCCCCCCCCCGCCAGCCCTCAAAATCCACTCGCAAAATGCGAGCAGAATTTTTGAGGGCTGCGCTAAAACCTTCATAAAAAGGGGACAACTGTGACCAAACTCCCCTACAAAATACTGCTTTTAATGGTACATCTAGTTCTATAGCAATATTAAGTAAAACATCAATTAAAATACATACCCCAACAGTAAATAGAAAAGGCTTGTAAAGTTGCTTCGCTATATGGATACGAGCAGGGTGAACTGGTTCTGCAATCGGAGGAGTAAAACTACTTTGACTTGGGGTATCATGGCTATTCTTTAGCTCAGTTTCAGTTCGTTCTGGTTTCTTTGGTGCACGTCTGAATCCATTTCTTTGTTCAATTAGAAAACTATAGAAAGGAATTAACAGTTAAGATGGCACTGCACTCAATTCTTAAGGAATAAATTATTTTTACAGTTGAACCCCAGTAAATATGAAAACCGCATACAGCAATGCGGCTCTATTCTCATTCACCCCTTATCTACCAAGGTACGTTTAAAAAACCGTCCTGGTATTCAAAGAGTAAAAAAAAATTGGTAATTAACTTTAATCAATTGATTTAAATTTTTGGTGATGAGCTTCCAGCTTAAAAAGTGAGCTAGGCAGCACTACAGCTGACCAATCAGTTTTACGAGGCTGAAGGTGACCCACATCCCCAATAGCAACACCTGATGGTTTTAAGGCTCTCCCACCCCTCAGGGAAGTGTTAGGCCATGGTAAAGTGCTGTAACATTGACAGCAGAAGATTGGGGAACATACATTCTGTGATCCCCACTGTGACTAATGAACCTAGAAGTGACATGTATTATGTCACTTCCAGATTCAGAGCTATCATACCCAGGGACTGTAGCCAGGGAAACAGCTAATCAAGCACGATCTGTGTCGGATTAGCTGTTGTAGAGGGCAGGGGAGACAATAGGGGTCCGACAGACTCCTGATGTCACACCATAAAGGAGACCTGTCAACTGCTCATGTTATCACCTAGAAGGCTTGTTAGCCCCCTTGTGATAGCAATAAAGTTAAAGAAAGGTTAAAGAAAAAAAGTTAACATTATAGCAATACAACAGCTTTTATTACAAAGACATACACAGCCTCCTCTGCAATAAGAGCCTTCCTGTTTTTGTTTTTTTAAGTTTCGATTAGAGTGGGGAAGAATTAGAATCCGTTTCAGGTTTTCACAGAATCCTAGGCTCACCTAAAGATATTATCCCTGTTACGGCTTTTACCAGACAGGAAGTGAGGTAAATTCTCCAACAGCAATACAGACAGAAAATTTTAAATACTTAGGCTGGTACATGAGCAATTAGATCACGTCCTCCCATCAGTTTTTCAGGCAGACCAGATCAGACCCATCCATTGTTCTCTATGGAGCATACACCCACTGGCATCTGATCAAAACAGATGGGGGGGGGGAATCAATTTCCCCAACCGTCTGGCAGATCAGATGACAGCCAGATGGAAATGGACAGGTGGTGAGTTTCTATCCAACCGCCCCAAAGAAAAACAGTGGGGCCGTGTCTGCTCTGAATAGTGGAGCGGACACAGAACTGTCACCTGCCTGCTCAGTGGGGATCAGCAGGGAGATCTGCTGAGCAAGCAGATGCACTTTACAGAGTCTACTCCATGTGAAAGGGGCCTTACTCTAACCAACTGTCAGGGCTGGGCTCAGCCCTTCCTTCTCTGAGCTGGACGCTCAGCTGTTGGCTAATTGCCAGCTCCCATCTCTCTCCACAGTTAATCAGCTGTTAATGATCCTGCTTGTCAGTCCTGCCTACTTAAGCCATCCAGTCCAGAGGAGCTCTGCCTTCGCCTTGGTCACATCACAAGAAACTATCTCCTGTGTTCCTGTTTAAAGACTAGCTTTGCTGACATCCCTTCTGGCTCCAGATCCTGCTTGCTGTTCCACTACTTTGATCCCTGACTCCCGGCTTGGCTGACGATCTGTTCCGGTTACTGAACTTTGGCTATGTTTTGACTACGTTTGTTCTTTTTTACTTTTATTATTAAACAAGTGTGGTTTAGCTGTACTTCTGTCTTGGTCCGATTTCATGGTTTCTGACACCAACCTAGTCTCAAAAATTGGCCTTTCTAAACCTACATTATTTAAAAAGAAACCATGCCTGCAAAGATCCTCTGTCACCACAAAATAAAAACATCTTTAGAAGAAGTATAGCAACAAATTCAAGAAGATAAAAAACAAAAAGACACAAAAAAAAAAAAAAAAACACACCACACACCTACAGAATCCAATTCTAAATATCTTTTTTTTCCTTTTGACAACAGTTTAATGTAAAAACTAATATTTTTACATATAAAACTATTTTCCCTCCATTCAAAACTTTAAGTACTGTATGCAAGAAAGCCTCTGGGTGCCTGCCGTCTAAACCTTTCACCAAGTGAAAATATTTGGTTCATCTTGGAGCAAAAAAAAATATGACAAAGTTTAAGGAGCATTATACAACGATCACTGTGGAAACACTTTATGTGTTGCAGCAACCATTGCTTTGTTCTTTGAACTAGATTTTCTTTATTTACTTACTAATGCCGCGTACACGCGATCGGACTTTACGGCATACTTGGTCCGGCGTACCGGATTTCGTCGGACAATTCGATCGTGTGTGGGCTCCAGCGGACTTTGTTTTCTCAAAAGTTTGACTGACTTAGATTTGAAATCTGTCCGACGGACTCTGCTTTCTAGCGTACAAACCGTTCGTCTGTGTGCTAGTCCGACGGACCCAAACTGACGCATGCTCTGAAGCAAGTACAAGACGGAAGCGCTCGGTCTGGTAAAACTAGCCTTCGTATTGAAGCTAGCACATTCCTCTTCTGTGATCTTTTAATACAGCGCATTCTTTTTTTCTTTATAATGCGAGAAGAAGGAAGTTGTTTTGCTGCTTATATTCACACAGAGTTCTCACAAACTACTTTCTTCACGATTTATCCTCATGCCATGACTAATATGATATTTTTTAAAAGCCAGATCTCCAGAACTATAAAGCAGCAATTTTTTTTTGGACTCATCTTTATTTTTTACAGATTCAACAATATAGATTTTTCAATGTGTGCTAAATTATACAAATTTTTTTTTTTTTTTTGGATTTTGAGTTTCAAGTTACCACAATAACCTTAATTTTTATTGTTTTAATGAACCTTAATGAGGTTGGTGTCCCTTGTTAATTAGACACAGGGGGGTTATTTGAAAAAGGCAAAATAATTTTTCACTACAAGTGCAAATTGTACTTGGAATTGCCCTGAAAGAGCATTTGGAAGTGCATTCGCTGTGGGTCGAGGGGCACATGCAAGGAACCCCAAAAAAAAAAAAAAAATTCTCTTGCACATGATTGTATGATATCTTCCCATCATTTCAGAGCTTGCCCTCAGATTTACAGCGACTGCACTTCCAACAAGTGCACTTGCAGTGCAATTTATCAAGTGCACTTTGCAATAGCACTTTGCACTTGAATTGCAAAATGATTTAGCCTTTTGTAAATAACCCACATATAGTCTTTTTGACCTGTACCTGCCTACTCACAAACCAAATGTCCTTTTTGAATCAAAACACATAGTCAATGTAAGGTAATGAAAATATCCATTTATTTGGGTCAAAACAGAAATGAGGAAGGCAACACTGGAGACACTTTGGGAATGTGTGAAGCCTTTTGTCCCCCAGGACACACATCAAGTTAGAGGACAATAAAATTGGGACTAGGGAGCACAGTCAAAAGTCAGACCAGACAGAAGCCAGACAGACAATCACTTTCGACTCTTCCGTGGAGCCTTCCCTGCACGCTTTGCTGCAGCCTTCCCTCCACGCTTTGCTGCAGCCTTCCTTGGAGGCTGTGCCTCTGGTGGTGTACTTGGGACAGGAGGAGGAGCAGCAGCAGGAGGAGTGGCTTCATCTGTTATATATGTTTTGGCAGTAAGCTCCCCTCTCAAGCCCTTCTGATACGCTTGAAAAAAATCAGACCCTCACAGAGGAGGCGTTGCCCCTTTTCTAGTTCCAGCAATCTGGTGGCTATATAGGTTCCATACGCCTCTTCCGCATTGGGTGGTGTGCTGAGGATTTGTCTGGCTTAGCGAATGAGGGCTAGTGATTCCTCCTCTGTTTGGGTTATCTTTCTGGGCCTTTTGGTGGTAATGCGGAGGGGAGGCACCTGACTTTCCGTGAGGCTTCTACTGGGCCCAGCCACGGCCTCCTCCTCTCTCCCACTGGGTAAGGCCTCCTACTCTATACCTCTGGGCACAGACTCCTCCTGGCTGAGCTCATCCTGGGTCAAAAAAAGGGGACATACCGGTAGTTGTAATTTTTGCTTACAAAATAACACACAATTTTCAGCTCATGACTTGCAAATATAATTCTAAACAAATAGTAAAGGCTATCTTTTTGACCCCACCATTATTCTAGCTGCTCACCAATATTTGAAGTATATTTTTGGCCACTACTGTCTAGTGATATGTCTACATATTAATAATTGTGATGAAGTTATTTTTGGTGAAGCACTTCCAAAATTTTTAGGTTTACATCATTAATATTTACACAATCCCAAATTCACCAAAAAAGTATACCTGGCTGAAGCTGGGCACATCCACTTCAAGGATGAAAGGGCCCAGTTCTTCTTGGGACTCCTCAGCTGGGAGGGAGGGAGGGAGGGAAGGGTGCAGGGAAGGCTGGAGGGAAGTGTTGAGGTAAGGGTGGAGGGAAGGCTCGAAAGTGATTGCCTTGCTTCTGTCTGGTCATCCAGAAATCGCATTTTTACGCCTGTACATTTTGCGCAAGATACCAATTTTATTGTCCACAAACTTAAGGTCTGCCTGGGGGACTTGAGTCTTCATAAATTCCAAAAGTGTGCCCAGTGTTGCCTTCCTTACATCTCTATTAAAATACAATGGGTGCTTGACCTCCCACAGGTTTCTGTTTTGTTGATACAAATCAAGAAAACGTGTCAAAAATTCTTCCTCCTTAAAAGGATTCATTTTTGCTGAAAGACAAGACACAAGATAAAAACTAATGTCAGTCCAAACTCCCAGTATTATATTTGGCTCAATCTAGGGTACACACACATGCACACCAAACACATTCACCAAACACACACCCACGTTTAATCTTACCTTCGTTTCTGACGCTCGCTACTTCCGCTCGGACATACGTAGGCCAGCGTAATAGCTTTATATACACTGCGCATGTGTCATGCTACGCCTGCGTCGCCCGCCCCTGACGTTCTTTAGTACAATTTGTCCCCGCCTCTTCACTCTTCATTGCGCAGTGGCAGGATATAGAGAAAGATGGCGGAGAGATTATCTGCAAGTAGCGCAGAGGAAAGCCCGGAGCCACAACCATCCAGATCCAAGAGGAGATAAGGCCACCAACATGGCCTTTGAAGAGATGATGTCCATATTGAGAAGGGAGGACTACGATGGCAAAAAAGGACCGTACACCCGACCCAATACGCGGAAGGACAAAATAATGTCCTCAGTTGTCACCGCTCTTGAACAAAAATTTGGCACTAAATGGGCTAAAGAACAATTGAGGAAGCGGTGGTCTGACCTCAAAAGTAGGGAGTCTGAACAATATTAGCGAATAAAAGAAGCTGCTTAAAAAAAGTAAGTACTTGTTGTGTGTTCCTAATGAGATACTTAACTTGCATGCTGATCCATATGCTTTTCGTTTATACAGCATCGTTCGTAAAGACCGTTCTTTTGAAAAAACATATGATACTAAGAAAATGACGTGGTTTTTTTCCGGCAAATTTGTCGTATTCCAAAAATGTGGTGATGTTGTGTAGAGGTGTTTGAAAATATAATGCTTCAGTGTAATGTAAGGACAGGACACAGCAGCTGTTTCCACATCTGGACTCACGAGCACTAGTGTACTATGTGACACCCAAGAAAATTTTTTGGGGGGGGGGGGGGGGGTAATACACATAGGGGCTCCAGGGGATACTTGAGGTCTCTGCATCTGTGAAACTTGCATGAAAATGTGTATTGTTTGGCATTTTTGGGCATAGTGAATTTTAATCCTGTCTTCAAAATTTTTGGTGCCAAAAAATGACAATTGTCCACAACTTCTAACGAACGTTTCATATTCCTTTTTCAAAACTGAAATATCACTGTTTTAACTATACCTTTTGTTTAATTATCATAGGGGAGAAAAGACTCAGACAACAGTCCAAGGATCCCAGGACCCCCCCCCCCCCCCCCCCAAGTCACCAGCCTGAAGCTGACATTACCCCAAGCCCCAGCCCAAGACCACGCCCACACGACGAGCTGGAGGAAGGAGAGGTGGAGGAAGTGTGCGATATTTCCACCCCACCAAGTGAGTGACTGACACCCCAGCTTAAGTTCATCTATTTAGGCGTGCAGATTTTACAATAATTTTTTTCCACAAATTTTAGGTGATGTTTTGGTTGTGGAAGGCCAAGCGGCGGAGCCATTTAGCACAGACAGTGCACAAAGACTCATTGGCCAGATAATGGTGTGGAATGGCCAAATTGATAGAATGCGTGACCAAATTGACAGCATGAGAAATTGGCTGGACAGCATGCAACAGGAAATGAAGAACATGATTGATGTTTTGGGCAGAATCTAATAACTTTTTGCCTAAAAACATCAATCATGTTCTTCATTTCATTGTCAAGTTTTATTTTTATAAGATGTTTTAACTTGCTAAATACTATCATGTAAAAATTTTGCAGATGCACACGGTGTGTCATCATGTGCTATCTTCCATCAGGGGATATCAACGTACTTGTTTTGTGTTTGCAACCCCTTCATCAGACTATGTTAGTTTGTGAAAGGAACAAAGGGATTGCACACACAAAACACGTCCATTGCTCCCCCATGATGGGAGATAGCACATGTTGACTTGAACCTTTTTTCACGAGAAATTGTGAGCATCTGAAATTTTGTTATTTTACATGGGTGACATCATCAGCACTGTTATTAACATGCTGAACTTTGTAAGTTCCTGTTATTTTTTGTTCTTATGGTTTTTAAAACCTTGTTGTGAAGCCAAATTTTGTAAACAATGTATATTTTCTACAAATATGCCTAAAAATATTCAAAAAAATATTGATAAAAAAAAACAACATGTTCAAACAAAATACACTTTTCAATGTGCACACAGTAAAATGTTTTTACTACTACAATGTGTATGGCTTATTATTTATCAATAACAGTTTATTTTTTTGTGTGGTTACAGTGACAAAGGGCTTTATTAACTAAAGGGAAATGCACTTGCCACTCCAAGTGCACTAGGAGACAGACAAAACTAAATGCAAACAAGAATCAAAACAAGAGATTGTTGCCATTTTTTTTTTTTTTTCTTCAAAAAATCTTAAAGATCTTGTTGCATTGCAATGGCCCCCCAACCATTAAAATAATTGACATATCTGTCACGCACTTCACGGGCGGTTTGGGGGGCCAAGCCACTACGGCCACTTTCCAGGCCTGTGAGTGGTTCATCAACACCAAGTCCGGCCTCAGGCCCAACCGAAGTTATATATGTCAAAGAATGACGTCTGAAGAAATTATGCAGAATGCAGCAAGCAAAGATCACATAATTGATTTTGTATTCTGCTAGATTTATTGCGGAGAGGAACAAATGGAACCGGCTGGCCAGAATCCCAAAAGCATTCTCCACAACTCTTCTTGCTCTGGCCAGCCGGTAATTAAATACCCTCCTCTCAGGGGTGAGTGTCCTTTGGGGGAACGGCCTCATCAGGTGCTCGCCGAGAGCAAACGCCTCATCAGCGATGAAAACTGAGGGGAGTCCATCCACATTCTGGTCATCAGGTGGCAATCCCAGGCCACCAGTCTGGAGACGCTGGCACAGTTCGGTCTGTGCAAAAACTCCTCAGTCAGACATCTGGCCGTTCTTCCCCACATCCACAAACATAAATTCCAATTGTCCCGAGACCACCGCCATCAAAACTACACTATGGAACCCCTTATAGTTGTAGAAATAAGACCCCGAATGGGGTGGTGGCACAATGCGGACATGCTTCCCATCGATCGCGCCGACACAGTTGGGAAAGTCCCAACGGTCAGCGAACTGGGAGGCCACAGTCTGCCATTCCTGTGTGTTTGAAGGAAACTGTGGAGTCAAACAAGAAAAAAAAATATAAGTACTTTTAAACATAACTTGGATATCATATTACACAAAAACATTCTTGAACATTATTAATATGTGTTATTTTTTAGCTAAAAAAACCTTAGTTAGACTTACCGGTGACGGTATTTCTACGAGCCTTTCAGGACAGCACCTTGGAGAGAGCGTAGCTCCACCTCTTAGACAGGAAACACTGCGTGACAACGCCCCTTTAAAAAGCAGCTGCTTCCACCATGCCATCAGTTGTTACCGAGAAATCCTCCGACATGCTGGAAAATATAATCAGACAATTACCAGGTCCTATAATTATACTTTACATATGATAACCAAGGGAGGGAAGTAGGCTGCTGTCCTGAAAGGCTCGTAGAAATACCGTCACCGGTAAGTCTAACTAAGGTTTTCTCCCTTCGCCTTTCAGGACAGCACCTTGGAGAGGATAACCGAGAAACTTACTTCAGGGTGGGACTACTGCCTGCAAAACCCTCCTACCAAATGATTGGTCCGAGGCTGATAGTAGATCCAAGCGGTAGTGCCTTATGAAGGTCGAAAAACTGGACCATGTGGCAGCCTTGCAGATTTGCTCAGGAGATGCCCCAGCCCTTTCTGCCCATGATGCCGCCACTGCTCGAGTAGAATGAGGTAATACCCCTTCCGGAGGTTCCAGACCCAAAGATATGTATGCCTCTTTGATGGCCTGCTTTAACCATCTTCCAAGGGTGCTTTTGGAAGCTTTACCTCCTTTGTGAGTACCTTCCATTAAAACAAAGAGTGAGGATGACTTTCTGATTTCCTTTGTTCTTTCCAGATATTTAAGCAGGCACCTCCTGACATCAAGGGTATGGAAAGCTTCTTCTCCTGCTCCCGAAGGTAAAGGACAAAAAGTAGGGAGAATGATTTCCTGTGTACGGTGAAAAACTGAAGCCACCTTTGGTAGAAATGCTGGATCCGTCCTTAAGACTACCCTATCCTGTAGACATCTCATGAAGGGCTCTTTAATTGAAAGGGCTTGTAACTCACTAATTCTACGTGCGGAAGTTACTGCTACCAATAAAATAGTCTTTAACGTCAAGAAACGTAATGATGCTTCTTCTATGGGTTCAAACGGTGCCATAGTTAGACCCTGAAGAACTAAAGATAAATCCCATTTGGGAAAACTAACAACAGGTCTAGGCTTTACTTTTGCCATTGCCCTAAAAAATCTGATTATTAAAGGTTCCCCTGACAGGGTTCTTTCCAAAAAAACTGATAAAGCAGCTACCTGCGTCTTGAGCGTACTTGCTGCTAACCCCTTCTCCAATCCCTCTTGAAGAAATTCCAAAACTGAAAATGTGGTACGAAAATCAAAGTTTTTACTGGAACACCAAGAATTATAGATCTTCCAGACTTTAAAGTAAATGTCTCTCGTCACTTTTTTTCTACTTGCAAGAAGGGTAGAAATAAGCCTCTCTGATAAACCCTTCCGTCTTAAGATTTGTTCTTCAGAAACCAAGCTGTTAGTTTGAGGTAAGCTGGATCTGGATGGAGAATTCGGCCCTGACTCAACAGGTCTGTCCTGATTGGTAATCTCCAAGCAGGTTTCACTGAGAGGTTCATCAAGGTTGAAAACCAGGGTCTTTTTGGCCAATAAGGAGCTATTAATATTAGCTCCGTGGACTCCAATCTGAATTTGGCTAACACCTTTGGTATCAGTTGGAACGGGGGAAAAGCGTAGGACAGATGGAAGTCCCATTTGTGAGCTAACGCATCTACTCCGAGAGCTTGATCCTGTCTCTGAAGAGAGAAGAAGACTGGTATTTTTGCATTTTCCTCTTTTGCAAAGAGGTCCACTTGGGGATGACCCCAACTCTTGGAAATCTTTTCGAATAATTCCTGATTGAGAGACCACTCTGCTTCCCTTATTTCTTTCCTGCTGAGGAGATCTGCTAAGGTGTTTTCCGTCCCCTTTAGATGGACTGCTGATAGAGAGGCCACATTGTTCTCTGCCCATCTTAGGATCTGATGCGCTAGACCCATTAGGGTTTTGCTTTTTGTGCCCCCTTGCTTTGTTAAATATAATACTGTCGTCATATTGTCTGACAATATTTGGACATGTTGATTCACTAGAAATTCCTGGAGGGAGAGGAGGCTTAAGTGAACAGCCTATAACTCTCTCCAATTTGAAGATCTTCTTGCTTCTGGTTTGGTCCAAACTCCCTGAACCGTTTTTTCTTCCAGGTGAGCTCCCCATCCCCAGGCGCTGGCATCTGTAGTCAGCCTTCTGGTTACCGGAAAGACCCAAGGAAGCCCTTTTGAAACGTTTCCTAGGTTCCTCCACCACCAGAGAGACCTTTTTGCTCTTGCCCCCAAGTTGAATTTCTTCTCCAGAGGTTCCTGGTATGACCAATTCATCAGGATATCCGATTGCAGAGGACGGGAATGCAACCTGGCCCACTGTACCGAAGGAATTGCTGCTGTCAACAGACCCAGAGCAGACATGGCTTGTCTTACAGAGATCTCTGCGTTGGATTGAAGTGTTATCAGGGTCAACTGCATCTTCTCTATTTTCTCCTGGGGTAGAAAAATTCTCTGTTCTATCGAGTCTATTTCGTACCCCAGAAACCTTACCCTTTGAGATGGAATTAAGTTTGACTTCTGAAGATTGAGAAGCCATCCCAAACCTCTTAAATGTGTTTGAACTGTCTGTAGGTTGACCTCTACTTGACCCCTTGAGTCTGCAAACAGTAGCAGATCGTCCAAATAGGGTACTATTGAAATCCCCTTCAGTCTCAGGGGCTCCAAAGATTCCGCCATCACTTTTGTGAATACCCTGGGAGAAGAGGAAAGACCGAAAGGCAGAGCCCGAAACTGCAGGTGCCAAATCTCCCCTCCCCCCAGATTGACTGCAAGACGCAGGAACCTTTGTGATGGGGGCGCTATTGGTATATGGAGATAGGCATCTCTCAAATCGATGGAAGCCATATGACATTTGGGGGTTAGCAAGTTCCTTACTGAGAAAATCGTATCCATCCTGAATTTTTTGTATTTTATGGATCGATTTAGAACCTTTAAATTGAGAATCAGGCGGAACTTTCCTGATGGCTTTTTGACCATAAAAATGTGGGAGTAAAACCCCTTCCCCTCTTGATCTTTCGGAACCTGGGAAATGACCTTCTGTTGCATCAGTTCCTGTAACAGAGACTTCATGGCCAGAGCCTTTTCCCGATCCTTTGGCAGGTTTGTGATGTAAAACCGACTTGGGGGGCTTTGTGAGAATTCCAATTGATAACCCTTTTTGATTAACCCCAGAACAAAAGGACTCTTTGTTGTTTTTTCCCCAGATTGGTAAGAAGTCCTGTAGTCTCCCCCCTACTAGATGGTCATTGTTTTTTAGGGGTTTGTTCTGGGGTTCTAAAGAGTACCCCACCTCTACCTCTTCCTCTCTGAGAAGACCAGGGTCTCTTCTGTGTGTGGTCCTTTTCCTTATCGGTTTGTCGAAAAGGACGAAAATTTTTCCTCTGCTGTACCGTTTTCTTCTTCTGTGGGAAAGCTTTCTTCTTGTCTGCTGTCCTGTCAAGGACAGTCTCTAGTTCTGGCCCAAACATCAGGTCTCCTGAAAAGGGAATTCCGCACAGTTTTACTTTAGAAGCTGAATCCCCTGACCAGGTCTTTAGCCAGAGTGCTCTTCTTGCTGAGTTAACAAGCGCAGAGGACCTGGCTGACATCCTGATAGATTCTGCAGAGGCATCTGCCATATATTTTACTGCCTTAAGCAGGGTAGGGAAGGACTCCAATAAGTCTTTTCTGGAGGTACCTGCCACAACATGATTTTTAAGTTGCTCTAACCAGCACTCCAGATTCCTAGCCACAACCGTAGCCGCCATTGCTGGCTTAAGATTAGCTAGAGATGAGTCCCAGGCTTTCTTCAGTAGCCCATCTGCCCTCTTATCCATAGCATCTTTGAGAATACCCATGTCCTCAAAAGCTAAATCAGTCTTCCTAGATACTTGAGAAAAGGCTATTTTTGGTTTTTTATTCCACAATAGTTCCTCATTCTCCTCAAAAGGAAACCTCCTTTTGAGGGTTTTAGAAAAAAAACTGTCCTCTCTCTGGGTTTTTCCATTCCTTTTTAATAGTGTCTGTTAACACTTTATGCACAGGGAACACCCTGTGTTTAATTTCCTCCAGCCCCAGGTACATCTTATCATGCACAGACAGCTGAGCCTTTTCTTCCTGGATCTCCAGGGTAGTATAAATTGCCTTGAGTAATTCATCCACCTCCTCAAGTGACAGCTTATATCTAGATGATCTTGACTCTTCTTCCACCTCCTCCTCCTCAGAATCAATGGTTGAGGGTGGAATGCTTTCCCTTTCCTCCTCCGACTCACTTTCCACCTGTCTGGAAGTGGACTGAGGGAAACTGGAGTGAGAACTCTGCTCTTGGCTGGAACTCTGGCCGTGCTTTACAAGGGAACGCACTGTCCCTAGGGCCTCTGCTAACTCCTTCCTCACAGAAGATAAGAGCTCTTTGCACTCTTGTGAGGATTCTTCTTTTACTAAATCCACAATGCAGGATTTGCACAGTGGTTTGGGCCAAGAGTCCCTTAAAGGATTTTTGCATGAGGGGCACTTTCTCCCTGTTCTCTCCGATTTGGCAGTAGCTTTCTGAAACAGAGAAACAAGAAAAACCCAGGTCCTTTAGAACTAAGGCTTCAGAGAAAAGTAGTACCTCCAGCCAACACCCTAAGTGCCCAGAGTCTCACTCCTTTGCTGAACTGCTAATGGAAACTGTTACCCCATAGCAGACAGCAGCAGGTTTTGAATAACCACATCAAAGATAAAACACCCAGTGATATAAAAGGAAAGAGGTGCCACCGCACCTCTCCTACCTGGGCCTGGCCGGGAACCTGGGCGCCTGCATCCGCCATTGCTGCTGACGATTCCGCTGTCTCCATAGTGCAATCCGCAGCTGCTGCACTGTGTACTAGGCTCCATGTGCCAAACAAAAGGAAGTCCCGGCCAGAGGACCCGCCCCTTCCTCCTGCGTTCCAGCAGCAGGAACCAATCGCTGCTACGCCCCGCCGGAAGTATCCGCCCACCGGAACTGACATCACCTGCTGTCCGGGATTCGGCGCCGCCATGCAGAGGCCTGGCATGGACGCTCTTACTGAGCACAACCGCGGCCCCCCGAACACCCCGGGTGGAAAACTTCCGGCAGACCATTACTCCTGTGAGCCGGAGAAGGAAGGGACACCGGAGCACCCTCCTCACGTAAGGGAAGGAGCTGGGTTGGTCTGAGTACCCAAACGTGGAGGTCCTGCCAAAACCCTCTCCTTGGAGAGAGCGCAGCCCCTCTGGTTCCCCAAGCAGTGCTTCCACCATGGCGGAGGAAACACTAAAACTGATGGCATGGTGGAAGCAGCTGCTTTTTAAAGGGGCGTTGTCACGCAGTGTTTCCTGTCTAAGAGGTGGAGCTACGCTCTCTCCAAGGTGCTGTCCTGAAAGGCGAAGGGAGAAAAATAAATAAATAATATAATAAGGCCCACTTATAAGATTACTCACCCCCCTCTGATGGACCATTGATCAATTTGTATGTGGGGGAGGGGTACTAATTGGGGACAAGAACACACCTGACAGTTGCAAACATTTGATGGGGTGGGGGAGGGTAAAACAGTACAATGGAGCTGACAATATACATTGTTCAGAGGACTATAGGCATAAATGGACCCAGGATTGCATGGTGGGGAGGTTATTGAAGGGAAATATGCATGTAGGCCCAAAAAATGATTAAGGTAAAAAAAAAAAAAAAACAGGCATGCATGAAGATAAAGGGGACATTCCCAGCATATTCAAAAGCATGGTAATTAGGTAACGAGGACATTTAGACAATACATTAGCAAACATTAAATACATATCATGTAATGTTAAATCTGAAATGTTCGTATAGTCCTTCTGCAGGACCTGAATGATGGCAGAACAGGTCTCTGGGATTATGATGGGGGGGGGGGGAGAGATGCCTGTTGACTCCTGAAGACTTCTCCCAGTCGCCAAGTAACGTAAAGTGGCAACTAGCCTCTGCTCCGCAGTGATCGCTTGCCTCATGCAGGTATCCTGCCTGCTGATATAGGGGGTCAGCATAGTCAGCAGACGTTCAAAAACGGGGTCCGTCATCCTGAGAAAATTTCTGAAATCCTCAGGATTATTCTCATGGATCTCATGGAGCAAAGGCATGTGCGAGAATTGGTCACGCTGGCGCAACAATGAACTTCTCCTCGCCCTGTTCATGGACTGGACTCGGATCAAAGTATTAACCACAACACTAAGTCCCCACGCAGCACGAACTCGAGAACGAGTACGTCCACGAAACATGGCTTCAAAAGGGTCAGCTGGTCAAACAAACTTAGAACAAATGCACTGAAGAACAGCAAGGCCTATGAAGATCGACCTGAAAATCAGGAACGAGCGGACCAGAACGGCCTGCTAGGCAGGTTACGAACTGACCAACACGCGCTGAAAAGCAGATACAAACCTCACATGCACAAACCTCACATACCAAACTTCTACTAACACGAGATAAACACGAGATTAGCAGAAGGAGCCCAAAGGGTGGCATAGTGGGGCTTGAACTTCGTTTTTCTAGTCCCGTTGTACGTGCTGTGCGTCACCGCGTTCAAAACCATCTGACTTTTGGCGTGATCGTGTGTGCCCAAGTCTGTCCGTTTTTAAGTCCTGCACACCTAGCGTACAAAGTCCGTCGAAAAGATCGCCGGACCAAGTATGCCGTAAAGTCCGATCGTGTGTACGCGGCATAAGTGGTAGCAGAGGGGTTATCCTTTCGATTTTAAGCTTTATGTACACTAGCAGCTCCTAAACTTGAGTTTAGCATTTTTTTGCCAAAGCTCCTAAAGTCAACTCCATAAAAGCCGTTGGGGTTTATTTACTAAATGCAAACCCACTGTGCAGTGCAAGTGCACTTGGAATTGCAGTTGCTGTAGATCTGAGGGGCATCTGTTCTGACAGGGGGACTGCCCTCTCACCAGAACACTCTAGCCATTGGCTGAGAGCACTGACCGGGAGCCAGTCAAACCATTTTTTTGCTCATGTCCCTTCGACAGAAGCCGGCCGTTCGGCTGCAGTACAAACGGGCCGAAAGTCAGCCGGTTTCTATTGAACCGGCCGATGCAGCCTGGCATTCGGGCCGTGTGTATGGGGCTTTAGTTTCTCAGCATAAAACACACAATTCAAATCTTCTTCCCCCATGCGCACACGGAATTACATTTCTGCTTAGCCACTAGGGAAGAAAAATCCCTGTGATGGACACATTTTTTCACTTGGAGAGACAAGCCATGCACTCTCAGCGAATAGGCTTAAAGTGATTGTAAAGGCTTGTGGTTTTTTTGTGTCATTTAAAACACTTTTGCACAGAGTGGCCCCAAACATCCTCTTCTGGGGTCCCTCGGCAGCTCTCTCCTCCCCGCATCAGAGAACCCCCTAGGAGAATCGCTCTCCGGGGGGGGGATGGTTACCTTGCGGGTCATAGTCACGAATGCCGGACTCGGCCCCGCATCATTGGATTTGATTGACAGCAGTGGGAGCCAATGGTTACACTGCTATCAATCTATCCAATCAAGAGCCGAGAACCTCGGGCAGAGGAAGAGCGCGTCTCCGGAGTGTGAAATTCCACTGCCAGGTGTTTTTTCACCTTAATGCATATAATGCATTAAGGTGAAAAAACACAAGGGTTTACAACCCCTTTAATCCTAGATCACAAACTCACGCTTTAAACTGAGCGAGGAGACACTGTCACAAAATCCATACTGCATTCTTTAAGAATTTAATATTACAGTAAGACCCCATTCACACTGAGCCGCCCTGGTACCCGTCAGCGGTAAAGTCGTGCTATTTTTAGCGGCGCTATTCGGGAGCTAGCGGGCGGTTTTAACCCCTGCGCTAGCAGCCGAAAAGGGGTTAAATTCGCCCACAAAACGCTGCTGCAGCGGTGCTTTGTGGGCGGTATAGCAGCGCTGCCCCATTGTTTTCAATGGGGAGGAGCGGTGTATTCACCGCTCCTCCACCGCTGCAAAGAAGCTGCTGGCAGGACTTTTTGTGACGCCCTGGCAGCGCGGCGCCCCAGTGTGAAAGCGCACACAGTTTGCAGCTGAGGCTTTTTTCAGGCGCTATTTTTAGCACTGTAGCGCCTGAAAAATGCCTCAGTGTGAAAGGGGTCTTTACCTCATCACAAGCCTTTGGCTGAATTTTCAATTTCGCTTCAAAATTTTTTTTTTTTTTTTTAGATAAAAGTCACAACTCCAGACTCTCTCCACACAACATGCTGAACTTAATGGACAAGCCCCTCATGTGCGGCGAAATGTCCAGGGTTATAAAGACACAAACCCAACAAATCCCCAGGTCCTGACGAGCTCCCTAATGGATATTACAAGAAATTTGCAGACCTTCTGATGCCCCATCTAGCCCTATATTTTAACCAACTACCAGGAGGGTGCACTTTCCCGGCAAGAAGAAAACAGTGCATACATTAGTGTAATTCCAAAAGCACAGAAAGACCCCTCTGAAGAATCGAACTACCGACCAATTTCTTTGAATATTTGTGACCTTAAAAATTCTCACAAAAGCATTGGCATTATGACAAACTCCTTCCTGGAACATTATATTCACAAAGATGAATCTGGATTTCTCAGGTATCGACAAACATTGGACCAAATACGCAGGTCACTGAATCTTATTATTTCAGCAGTCCATGCATGTTGGAATCCCCCTTGACCAGACAAGTGATGTTGCCATCTTTGGATCTCCATAAAGCTTTTGATAGCCTGTCCTAGGATTACATGTTCTTTTAGAAACTATGGGTTTTCACCCTTCCTTCCTGTGCATCCTGCATGCTTTATTTACCTCTCCCACAGCAAAATCTCCCTTAGTGGCTTGAAATCTGATCCCATAGATATACAAAGCAAAATACAGGGCTGCCCTTTTATTTGGGCAGGTAATGGAACCTTTAGCCAATCGCCATGTGTGCTCACCTCCAGATCAGTTGCAAATACTGTGGACATCACGAACATAAATGTGCACGGTTTGCAGATGATGTCTTAATGTTTCTTTCATCCCAAACTTTCATCCCATGCGGCACTACCGAACTTTACTCTTGACCACTTTTTTTCAGTTATTGGGACTAAAAGTCAACATGAACAAATCCATTGCCATCAATCTAAATCTACCCAAATCCTCAGTTGCTTTACTTCACCACAACTTTACCTTTCAACGGCCTCTCACCATCTATCATTTGGGGATTTTGTATCTGGGGGGGTGACATCTTAGAATCAATAAGCTTATGATTTACACCCCTAAAAGCCACTGGGGCCAAGGTATTCCCAATTTTACCTCCTACCACTAAGCGGCATAAATAGCTCAATTAGCACTTCCAGGGTTGAAGGTCTGACTCCACACTGGGTTGATATGGAGGCACTTTTATTCTCTGGGTGCTCGATCTCTGCCTTAATATGGATCCCAAGTAGGTTGCGTCCCACCGTACTACGTCCTAAGCTCTCATTTTCATTAGCCATTTGGGACAGGCATTGGATGAAGGAAAAAAAAAAAAATCTGCCACACACACACACACACACACACACACCCACACACCCTCTTGTCTCCCTTGTTTAACTCAGTTTCTACCAGGAATCTCTCCACAGCTTTTCTGATTGTGGGAGAATAAAGGGATTGTTACGCATTGGTGATGTTTTATCTGGTGATAAACTAGATTAACATTTTGGAATACTATTAATCTATGCTACAACTACCTTCAGAAATATTTTGATAATCACCAGATCCCCTCATATCTGAAGGACAATCTTAAAAAGATTAGATACAAAAATGGTGTTTTTGGCATTTTGCAGATAGAGAAAAAGGCGCAGATAATGGCGCCGAAAACACCAGATTTTTCTGCAATTTTGCCATGACTTTACTGTGCTTATAGTGCGTTTTTCATAGGTCATGTGACTCAAAAACGTAACACGTGCGTTATTGAGGTGTTATTGCTGTGGTTTTTTTTTTGGTTTTGTTTTTTTAAACTGACCAGAAATACATACAATTTAAAGAGATGCGCGTCCGGATCCTAAGCTTCCTTATATGGAGCATTGGGAAAGGGACCTCAACCTCTTGGGAACTCTCAAAATGACATGACAATCTTTCTAAAATTTCCATCAACACGGCCATGGTGGAATCTACCACCTTTGATATGGTAAATGGTTCCCTCCAGAATTGCCAAGATTAAATGTGCAGGCCTCGTCCCACTGCTTCAGACATTATGGCCAAGAAAGAACAATGGCACATATCCGGTGGCAGTGCCCCAAGGTCACTAGGTTCGGGATCAGAATGTTTATTAAAAGTGGTTGTTAAAGCAGTGCACACAATCACTGCTAGTATAACCTATAGTAATTCATCTTCTAAGTACCTTATTTATTCTCCTTGATCAGCTGCCAAGTGACTGCCCGTCGCTCTGTCCCTCAGATGTATACACTACAGAGGGAGGGGCCCCGAGATCTCCCACTGACATCTGCCGGGTGGTCACGTGACCTCCCTCTGTAGTGTATACATTGGAGGAAGAGAGCGACGGGCAGTCACGTGACCGCTGATCAGGGAGAATAAATAAGGTATTTAGAAGATGATTAAAAACCAGCATGCAGTATATACACTACAGGTTATACTAGCAGTGGGGCTGGCAGTGATTGTGAGCAGTAATGTTTGCACTGCTCAGAATGGCGGCTCACGCACAGAGCTGATAGGCAGGGAGGTGGGGAGAGGAGGACAGGAGAGTGGCAGTTGACGGAAGCACGCAAACTGACTGTAGTGTCAGGGCTCAGCAGCCATGATTAACCGTGGTCAGTTTACAGAAAGGAGGGCAGAAACTGACAGGATCAGCCAGGTTTTTTTTATACGATAATACAGGGGGCCAAATTACACAGCACAAGCACTGTGCTGTTATTCGTGCTTTAAAGGTAACAGGATTTTTTTTTTTGTTTTTTTTTTTTTTTTTTAGGGTAATGTTTAATTTCAAAAATGTAATTGAATCACGATTATATTACAAGATGACCTGTACCCTCCATAATAACCAATCCAAAATTGAGAAGACATGGCAACCTTGGATACAGTATTTGTCATTGGATGATTGAGGCCTGAGGAGTTACCCCAACTGCTCTCGACTTTCCTTCCCCAGACCTTCTTCCTTTCCTACTTTTTTTCTACCTGCTCTTTTTATTGCGTTGACCAGATTTTGAGGATCCTGAATATATTTGTCCTTGATCAAAAGGCAACAACTATACAAAATTAATTATGCCTGTCTCTGTAGAACATCTCTTATAAGGCTTTAATCTGGCGGTTTGTGAAATTTGATGCAACTTGCCTGTTCATATCTGTCCCTAGGATGCTACTGATGCTCTTGTGTTATGGAGGGATATCTCCTACCAAAGGCTATATTGACATGAATCCAGGATTTGTCTTTTTTATTCAGACAGGTTTCTCTTATTGTGCCTTCTTGTATGTCTGACTGCATACTGGTTATCACTTCTGTACTCCTTTACCAATAAAAAGATATAAAATGGTTACTGTGGCTTGACAGAGTTTAGTTTTAGTTTCACGTTAAGCCTTTCAGTCTTGTGACAAACAAATTGCCTAACTTGGCTGCAAAAGATCCTGCCTATTTACACAATGTCTTAAAGCGGAGTTCCACCCTAAAGTGGAACTTCCGCTCATCGGATTCCTCCCCCCCTCCGGTGTCACAATTGGCACCTTTCAGGGGGGAGGGGGGTGCAGATATCTGTATAATACAGGTATCTGCACCCACTTCCGGGTATAGCTAGCCGCAGACTCCCCGCCCACCCCCGCTGTGTTGTGGGAAATACCCAGTCCCCACAACACAACGGGGACCAGTGTAGACGCGCAGCGCGACTCGCGCATGCGCAGCAGGGAACCAGACAGTGAAGCCGCAACGCTTCACTTCCTGATTCCCTCAGTGAGAATGGCGGCTGCAGCACCCGAGGATCGAGGGACGGTTCGGTCTCGGGTGCCGACATCGCTGGACCCCGGGACAGGTAAGTGTCCTTATTTTAAAAAAGTCAGCAGCTGCAGTATTTGCAGCTGCTGACATCTAAAAAATGTTTTTTCGTGAAACTCCGCTTTAAATACCTCTCCAAGTCAATGGCCAGGTCCAATCAGGTGGTATCTTCATTAGGCCAGATAAGACACTTTTCCTGTGTCTCTTCACACATACTGCTCTTGCAGCTACTTGTTTCCAGAAAAAAAGCCTTGAACCATAGACAACCCCTTAACTACCGTATATACTTGAATATAGGTCGATCCGAGTATAAGCCGAGGCCCCTAATTTACCACAAAAAAATGGGAAAACGTATTGACCCGAGTATAAGCAGAGGGTGAGAAATGCAGCAGCTACTGTAAGTGGAAAAGAGGGTCAACAATGCCCATCTGCAGCTGCATGCCTTACTGTGTCCTGTGCATGCCTCCCTGTGTGCTAATCTGCAGCCACCATTGCCCAGTCAGCGCGTTATAAAAACATTCGGCGGCCATTCCAGTGTTCAAAAGCCGCACCTCCTCCTCGTCTGACAGGCAGAACACTCACTCAATTTCCCAGCAGTCAGTGTTCAGCCTATCACGGACATCCGCTCATCCTCATACCACGGACGAGGATGAGAGGATGTCCGTGATAGACTGAACACTGACTGCTGGGAAATTGAGTGTTCTGCCTATCGCAGACGAGGAGGAGGCACGGCTTTTGAACACTGGAATGGGCGCCGAATGTTTTTTGATACGATGGCCGCTGTCTGTCCGCATGACACGCTGATCAGGTAGGCAGACGGCGGTGACTAGAGTATAAGCCGAGGGGGGCACTTTCAGCCTAAAAAAAAAAAAAAAAAAAAAAAAGGCTGAAAATTTCGGCTTATACTCGAGTATATACGGTAAATGGGCTGTGCATACTTGCACAATCAGGATGCTCATTTCCATTAAAATGTGGACACAGGGTTAGAGACTTCATCGTTCACAAAGGACTGGACTCCAGAGCCTAGTCCAGGAGTTATCAATTGTGGAGAAAACTGAAAAATCTGTTTATTCTACTCAGAATAGACATCCTGGAGTCCATCAACTTGCATAAGTGAGAACCCTGGGTGACACCTGACACCATGACGTGGCAAAGCACTGTTTACACAAATTTTTATACATGGTGTCACACACACGTAAATGGAAAGCCTGGATAGAGCATGCATATCCTACATAAAAATTCAAATTAGTAATATGCTTGATACTTTTTTGCATTTAAAAAAAAAAAAAAAAAATTCTATGGATATGGGAGTATGCAGGTCTTTTATCTGTGAATTTGTTTCCTTTTTTAATCTATACATATTACCAAAAGGAAATTTGGAGAAGGGAAGGAGATTTTACCTTCATTTATATATCAGACATGCACCAGAAAGAGGAAAAGCATCTGAAGCGAGCGTAAATCCCCAATTAGTTCTCACCAAAATAGGAAACCCCTTTGGAAGATTGCTCTTCCCCTCCTGTTCGAGTATTCAATGAAAAATTTGGATCACGGTCACTGAGAAAATGGTCAACAGAACAACAAAAAGAGGGAACTTAATCTCCCAAAGAGGGGAAACCACAGCAGTAAAAGCCTGGAGCGGTCCTAACCATCCACACTATCCATAACTAAATAAAAAAGGTTTGGGTTAAAGACGAATTTCAAGTAATGTATTATTGTTGACCGACAAAAGCACATAAAACATAAATGCAGACCTTCGTCCATGACACCAATTTCTCCTTGTACAGGCTTTCAGGATCCAACAAGCTGAAGTCATTGTGGTCCTCTGTGTGAAAACTGAAGAGTAGAGTAAATTCAGATAATGTTTCTGGTATACATCTTGTGCACCTATAAAAAAATAAATAAATAAAAATAAAGCGGACAATTACATTCTTTCCTACAAACAAAAAATATACAAGCAGCCAAACCAACCCATATTTAGGACAACTAATGATTAAACGCATATACAGTGGGGCAAAAAAGTAGTCAGCCACCAATTGTGCAAGTTCTCCCACTTAAAAAGATGAGAGAGGCCTGTAATTGTCATCATAGGTATACCTCAACTATGAGAGACAAAATGTGGAAACAAATCCAGACAATCACATTGTCTGATTTTTGAAAGAATTTATTTGCAAATTATGGAGGAAAATAAGTACTTGACAAGCAAGAATTCTGGCTCTCACAGACCTGTATCTTCTTCAAGGGGCTCCTCTGTGCTCCACTCATTATCTGTATTAATGGCACCTGTTTGAACTTGTTATCAGTATAAAAGACACCTGTCTACAACCTCAAACAGTCACACTCCAAACTCCACTATGGTGAAGACCAAAGAGCTGTCCAAGGACACCAGAAACAAAATTGTAGACCTGCACAGACTGAATCTGCAATAGGCAAGCAGCTTGGTGTGAAGAAATCAACTGAGGGAGCAATAATTAGAAAATGAAAAAGACATACAAGACCACTGATCTCCCTCGATCTGGGGTTCCACGCAAGATCTCACCCCGTGGGGTCAAAATGATCACAAGAATGGTGAGCAAAAATCCCAGAACCACACGGGGGGGGCCTAGTAAATGACCTGCAGAGAGCTGGGACCAACGTAACAAAGGCTACCATCAGTAACACACTACGCCGCCAGGGACTCAGATCCTGCAGTGCCAGACGTGTCCCCCTGCTTTAGCCAGTACATGTCCGGGCCCGTCTGAGGTTTGCTAGATGATGATGATGATCATTTGGATGATCCAGAAGAGGATTGGGAGAATGTCATATAGTCAGATGAAACCAAAGTAGAACTGTTTGGTAGAAACACAACTCGTCGTGTTTTCAGGAAAGAGAATGCTGAGTTGCAAACAAAGAACACCATAACTACTGTGAAGCATGGGGGTGGCAACATCATGCTTTGGGGCTGTTTCTCTGCAAAGGGAACAGGACGACTGATCCCTGTACATGAAAGAATGAATGGGGCCATGTATCGTGAGATTTTGAGTGCAAACCTCCTCCCATCAGCAAGGGCATTGAAGATGAAACGTGGCTGGGTCTTTCAGCATTACAATAATCCCAAACACACCGCCCGGGCAATGAAGGAGTGGCTTCCTAAGAAGCATTTCAAGGTCCTGGAGTGGCCTAGCCAGTCTCCAGATCTCAACCCCATAGAAAACCTTTGGAGAGAGTTGAAAGTCCGTGTTGCCCAGCGACAGCCCCAAAACATCACTGCTCTAGAGGAGATCTGCATGGAGGAATGGGCCAACATACCAGCAACAGTGTGTGACAACCTTGTGAAGACTTACAGAAAACTTCTGACCTATCATTGCCAACAAAGGATATATAACAAAGTATTGAGATGAACTTTTAATATTGACCAAATACTTATTTTCCACCATAATTTGCAAATAAATTCTTTCAAAAATCAGACAATGCGATTGTCTGGATTTGTTTCCAAATTTTGTCTCTCATAGTTGAGGTATACCTATGATGACAATTAAAGGCCCCTCTCATCTTTTTAAGTGGGAGAACTTGCACAATTGGTGGCTGACTATATAAATACTTTTTTGCCCCACTGTATATATTCTCAAACAGTGAAGATGATCTGCACTTGGTGTCCCCTAAAATAAGTTAGTGAACGAAAAAGTTCAAAGTGACAGCAGCACTCACTAGTATTCAAATACAAAAAAAAAAACAAAAACCCACACACCAGAAAATGTGTTGTGCTATCCCTTTAAAATACGGTGAAATCAATATGTGTGCATAGACTACTCCTTTACACTAGGTTCACACCTATGCGTTTTTTAGGTTTTAGTAATAAAGTTTAATAAAATTAATAGTTTGAAATAAAATTTTAAAAATTAAATCTCCCCGTGCTCACGAGCATATAGGTTCCACACGCATATGTAAACAGCGATCGCAGCACACATGTGAGGTATTGTTGCGAACATCAGAACAAGAGCAATAATTATAGCTCCTGACCTCCTGTGTAACTCTGAAAACTGTGTAAACTGGTAACCTGTAAAGTCTTTTAAAGTGTCACCTTTTGTGATTTTTAGGTACACGTAGATGTGCACAATTTTTAGGCATTACATGTTCTTGTATCTATTTACTCAACATAACATCTTTTATTTTTTTTACCAAACCATTGGGTATTATATTGTGTTTTTGTGCATTAAAGTGGTTGAAATTTGAAGTAAACACATGTAATTGTAATGTTATCTCCAAAGCTCTATGTGCCATTTCTCTCTGATGCTTCGTTCCCCTGTTGTCAACAGAATCACTTCTGACAAGTTATCTGACACGTGACAAAAACATACAAACACCTGCCAATTTATTTATTAGGGCCTCTGCTTAAAAAAAATATAAAAATGTTTGGGGGTTCTACATATTCTTCTAGCAAAGAAATGCTGATTTTTTTACATGTAGGAGAGAAATGTTAGATATGGTTTGGACTGGAACTGGTTAAACGGTGTAAATTTCAATGAAGTGAAGAAAAAGAGGGAGAGAGGGAGAGAGGGAGAGAGGGAGAGAGGGAGAGAGGGAGAGAGGGAGAGAGGGAGAGAGGGAGAGAGGGAGAGAGGGAGAGAGGGAGAGAGGGAGAGAGGGAGAGAGGGAGAGAGGGAGAGAGGGAATCCACCATATCAACCCGCTGAGTTATTTGCTTTGTTTATTGGGGGGTACAACTTGGTTGGGGGAAAGGGGTATATGGGATGTCCATAGAACAGATCACTTTGCCATTATTAGAGATTTTATAGATTTAGCACATAGTTTGAGCCTGAAGAAATTATGTGCATGTTTAACAGCTACAGTCTTTTTCATGCATCACCCTGCAGACTATTGCTCCTCCTCTGCTTAACTCCTGCAGACTATTGCTTCCAGAACTTCCTCATCAGTTACCGTGTAAAGATAAGGACTTCACCCATGACCGTATAAGGGTGAAGTTTCCAGAAATCCTCTCCTCCTGCACAAACTTATACTGAAGCACATTAATTTCCTATCACTCCTTCTGTAAGCAAAAGAACCCACTCTGAATAGTTTCTCATGCTGACTCTGGTTGCTCGCTGCTACTAGGCCAGAGGCCTGCAGTACACCTCCCCTGAGGCCTAGTAGTTTAAAAGCATGTTCAGAACGGTGGACTACTGTTCCCAGCTAGCCCATCTTGCGAATCCTGTGCCCTCAGGCCACATCAATTTGACTCTAATCCCCACAGTCACGCCTCTGATCCAGGACTCCTCATCAATGACCGTGTAATGAGGACTTCACCAATGACCGTGTAAAAAAGAAGTTCCCTCACAGACTTCCTGGCACATCCAGCCCTCCACTGTGGTACACTCACCGACCTTTCTCTTCCCCGAGTCCTTGCTGGAGAACTTAAAATCGAACCGTATGTTCCGACAGCTTCACCTGCCCCTCTGCTCCAGGAGTTCCTCATCAATGACCGTGTAATGATGAGGACTTCACTAATGACCATACTCTCACAGCTCTCCCAGGCCTCCTCCTGCGATTGTCGCCCCCCCCCCCCCAGATGGGGGTGCCCTCCTGCTGCTGTCTAGTACTCCATTTTCCACTTCACCTGGCTGACAACTCCTCCTAGTGGCATGTTACCTCAGCTTATACAGGAGGCCCGCCCCCTGCCAAAACCAGTCTGGGATTGGTCAGGGCTCCCACATGAGCTGCCTGCCAGTCCAGTTGCAGGCCCTGCCCCTCTTCCAGAACATTCTCCCTGGAAGCAGGGGAGGCGCCTCAGAACTAGAGCACAGGTAGTCACACACACTGCTACTCTAACCACTCCCAGATCAAAACAGACAGGCCTGCCTAAAATTTACCTATGCCAAGTCTCTCTAGTAAAAAATCCTATACTAGCACCTACCTATTGCTAGAGGGTGATACAGTCAGGTCCATAAATATTGGGACATCAACACAATTCTAATCTTTTTGAAATGAAACAAACAAGGTGTGCTTTAACTGCAGACTTTCAGCTTTAATTTGAGGGTATTTACATCCAAATCAAGTGAACGGTGTAGGAATTACAACAGTTTGTATATGTGCCTCCCACTTTTTAAGGGACCAAAAGTAATGGGACAATGGGCTGCTCAGCTGTTTCATGGCCAGATGTGCGTTATTCCCTCATTATCCCATTTACAAGGAGCAGAAAAAAAGGTCCAGAGTTAATTTCAAGTGTGCTATTTGCATTATGTTGCTGTCAACTCTCAATATGAGATCCAAAGAGCTGTCACCATCAGTGAAGTAAGCCATCATTAGGCTGAAAAAACAAAACAAACCCATCAGAGAGATAGCAAAAACATTAGGTGTTACCAAAGCAACTGTTTGGAACATCCTTAAAAAGAAAGAACGCACCGGTGAGCTCAGCAACACCAAAAGACCCGGAAGACCACTGAAAAAATACTGTGGTGGATGACCGAAGAATTCTTTCCCTGGTGAAGAAAACACCCTTCACAACAGTTGGCCAGATCAAGAAAACTCTCCAGGAGGTAGGCGTATGTGTGTCAAAGTCAACAATCAAGAGAAGACTTCACCAGAGTGAATACAGAGGGTTCACCACAAGATTTAAACCATTGGTGAGCCTCAAAAACAGGAAGGCCAGATTAGAGTTTGCCAACCATCATCTAAAAAAGCCTTCACAGTTCTGGAACAACATCCTATGGACAAATGAGACCAAGATCAACTTGTACCAGGGTGATGGGAAGAGAAGAGTATGGAGAAGGAAAGGAACTGCTCATGATCCAAAGCATACCACCTCATCAGTGAAGCATGGTGGTGGTAGTGTCATGGCGTGGGCATGTATGGCTGCCAATGGAACTGGTTCTTTTGTATTTATTGATAATATGACTGCTGACAAAAGCAGCAGGATGAATTCTGAAGTGTTTCGGGCAATATTATCTGCTCATATTCAACAAAATGCTTCAGAACTCACTGGACGGCGCTTCAGAGTGCAGATGGACAATAACCCGAAGCATACTGCAAAAGCAACCAAAGAGTTTAAGGGAAAGAAGTGGAATGTTATGCAATAGCCAAGTCAATCACCTGACCTGAATCCGATTGAGCATGCATTTCACTTGCTGAAGACAAAACTGAAGGGAAAATGCCCCAAGAACAAGCAGGAACTGAAGACAGTTGCAACAGAAGGCTGGCAGAGCATCACCAAGGATGAAACCCAGCGTCTGGTGAGGTCTATGTGTTCCAGACTTAAGGCTGTAATTGACTGCAAAGGATTTGCAACCAAGTATTAAAAAGTGAAAGTCTGATGGATGATTGTTAATCTGTCCCATTACTTTTGGTGCCTTAAAAAGTGGGAGGCACATATACAAACTGTTGTAATTCCTACACAGGTCACCTGATTTGGATGTAAGTACCCTCAAATTAAAGCTGAAAGTCTGCAGTTAAACACATCTTGTTCGTTTCATTTCAAATCCATTGTGGTGGTATATAGAGCCAAAAAGATTAGAATTGTGGCGATGTCCCAATATAATATATATATTACACACACACACCGTATTTATCGGCGTATAGCACGCACTTTTTTCCCCTTAAAATCAGGGGAAAAACGTGGGTGCGTGTTATACACCGATCCCCCGCCGATTGTGAGCCTTTTGGCGGTTTTCAGCCATTCTCGTTGGCTCTCGCAGTCCAGCGTGAGCCGACGAAATCCACCAAGAGCGGCCGAGTGCGTCCAAAAGCGGCCGAGAACAGCGGCGCCATTTTTAAACGGCAGTGTACTGACAGACAAGGCTGCATTGATTGGCATTTCAATGTAAGTTTTTTTCCTTAAATTAGAGTCAGAAAACAGGGGTGATTGGCGCTGTTCCACTAAAATCAAAAAGACTAGTGTGGTATATCAAGTGAACTGTGACACACCCCACGCATAAATAACAGTGTATAAGATAAAGACAAATTAAGTGAAAAAAACTACAGTATGTGCAACACCTGCCCTCATGAAAAACCATACTGTTGCATCATACTGTTGCATACTGAGATGCAACAGTATGGTGCACAAACAGGAGAGAGTGCACACAGCGGATGCCAGATGTGCTTGTGGAGATTGATTGGAGCCAGCCCGGACACCGAGAGTGGAGATCCGAATAGGAGCCCCTACCAAGGACCATAGCTGCGAGATACAGCTGACAGGCCAGATACCCCTGCAGGGGTGTCCCCCTTTGGTGAGTGAGGGCACATTGGGGGGCGTTTTGGATGACAGGAGGACTTCACGGCATTAAGATCATTGCTAGAATTTTAAAAGACTCACCATTTGCACCTTATGAAGAATTTTGCACCATAGGCCTTTTTTACAATTTACTTATATTCTGTGGGACATTTCTGTGGACTCTAGATTTATGATGAACTTTTAATTTTCTTATGTGCATTTGTGATTATAGATTTCAATTTTATTTATACACTACCGTTTTTTAGTTTATGCACTATTGATGTTTATTACGATTAATATATGATTTTAAAGATTTTTTGATAGTTTGTTTGGGAATTCCTTTCCATTCCAACAATTTTTTTGATTCACCCAGTTCTTGATTTATTTTTGGTTCACCAAGGAGCGAATACACGCTGCACTTTTTCATGAGGGCAGGTGTTGCACATACTGTAGTTTTTTTCACTTAATTTGTCTTTATCTTATACACTGTTATTTATGCGTGGGGTGTGTCACAGTTCACTTGATATACCACACTAGTCTTTTTGATTTTAGTGGAACAGCGCCAATCACCCCTGTTTTCTGACTCTAATCTTTTTGGAATTGCACATTGGTGCGATTCTGTGCTGGGGGGCAGCAGTTCCTTTTTTTACCTAAGCGCGGAACTATTGGTTTTACATTTTTTCCTTAAATGTCCCTCCTAAACTTGAGGTGCGTGTTATACACCGATAAATACGAGAGATAGAGAGATACATATATACACACACAGTGGGGACCGAAAGTATTCAGACCCCCTTAAATTTTTCACTCTTTGTTACATTGCGGCCATTTGCTAAAATCATTTAAGTTCTTTTTTTTTTTTCCCTCATTAATGTACACACACCACCCCATATTGACAGAAAAACACAGAATTGTTGACATTTTTTGCAGATTTATTAAAAAAAGAAAAAACTGAAATATCACATGGTCCTAAGTATTCAGACCCTTTGCTCAGTATTTAGTAGAAGCACCCTTTTGATCTAATACAGCCATGAGTCTTTTTGGGAAAGATGCAACAAGTTTTTCACACCTGGATTTGGGGATCCTCTGCCATTCCTCCTTGCAGATCCTCTCCAGTTCTGTCAGGTTGGATGGTAAACATTGGTGGACAGCCATTTTTAGGTCTCTCCAGAGATGCTCAATTGGGTTTAAGAGAGGGCACTGGCTGGGCCATTCAAGAACAGTCACGGAGTTGTTGTGAAGTCACTCCTTTGTTATTTTAGCTGTGTGCTTAGGGTCATTGTCTTGTTGGAAGGTAAACCTTCGGCCCAGTCTGAGGTCCTGAGCACTCTGGAGAAGGTTTTTGTCCAGGATATCCCTGTACTCGGCCGCATTCATCTTTCCCTCCATTGCAACCAGTCATCCTGTCCCTGCAACTGAAAAACACCCGACAGCATGATGCTGCCACCACCATGCTTCACTGTTGGGACTGTATTGGACAGGTGATGAGCAGTGCCTGTTTTTCTCCACAAATACCGCTTAGAATTAAGGCCAAAAAGTTTTATCTTGGTCTCATCGGACTAAAGAATCTTATTTCTCACCATCTTGGAGTCCTTCAGGTGTGTTTTTTTTAGCAAACTCCATACAGGCTTTCATGTGTCTTGCACTAAGGAGAGGCTTCCATCAGGCCACTCTGCCATAAGGCCCGGACTGGTGGAGGGCTGCAGTGATGGATTTCTTTCTACAACTTTCTCCCATCTCCCGACTGCATCTCTGGAGCTCAGCCACAGTGATCTTTGGGTTCTTTTTTACCTCTCTTACCAAGGCTCTTCTCCCCCGATAGCTCAGTTTGCCCGGACAGCCAGCTCTAGGAAGGGTCCTGGTCATCCCAAATGTCTTCCATTTAAGGATTATGGAGGTCACTGTGCTCTTAGGAACCTTAAGTGCAGCATAATTTTTCTGTAACCTTGGCCAGATCTGTGCCTTGCCACAATTCTGTCTCTGAGCTCTTCAGGCAATTCTTTTGACCTCATGATTCTCATTTGCTCTGACATGCACTGTGAGCTGTAAGGTCTTATATAGACAGGTGTGTGGCTTTCCTAATCAAGTCCAATCAGTATAATCAAACATAGCTGGACTCAAATGAAGGTGTAGAACCATCTCAAGGATGATCAGAAGAAATGGACAGCACCTGAGTTAAATATATGAGTGTCACAGCAAAGGGTCTGAATACTTAGGACCATGTGATATTTCAGTTTTTCTTTTTTAATAAATCTGCAAAAATGTCAACAAAAAAAAATGAAAAAAAAAATGAAAAATTTAAGGGGGTCTGAATACTTTCCGTCGCGCGTGTGTGTATATATATATATATATATATTCTCCAGAGGGTGTGTGAATACATGTATGTATGTTAGAGATATATATATATATATTCTCCAGAGGGTCAACCACCTTGACTGGTGACACTTTCCAAACACCTTAAAGAGGAACTGCAGTCTGCTCACATAACCTGTAATTAAATATCTTTGTCATTCTGCATTCTGTTGCTTCCCTCCAGCCACTTTGCATATTACTTTATATATACTATGATTCTGCACTTGCCAAATATGCTGCAGAAATCTCCCTCCACTGAGTCTGGCTACATCCAGTTTAACTGTGGACAGCTGAAGCTGCTGCCGGTTTACTTCCTGGACTTACACAGACACACACCTCCAGCTCTGCAGCTCTCATTGGCCCTCTTATGGACTCATCCCCCCTCCCTTCCTGGCAAACTATCACAAGAGTGAGAGAGAGCTGTATTTGATGTCATAAGCCTAGTCTAATGACCAGACAAAAAACAGGAAGCGGTCTGTATAAGTTATTTACTGGCAGAAAAAAAATGTTTTACTATCCAAAAGTTAAAACAAGGGCAGAAGATTTCATTGATGGAAATCTGGGGAAAAAAAAAAAAAAAGAGAAGGAGGAAATGTGACTGAAGGTCCGCTTTAACCACTTCAGCCCGGAAGAATTTACCCCCCTCCTGACCAGAGCATTCGGCACTGCGTCGCTTTAACTGACAATTGCGCGGTCGTGCGACATGGCTCCCAAACAAAATTAACGTCTTTTTTCCCCACAAATAGAGCTTTCTTTTGGTGGTATTTGATCACCTCTGTGGTTTTTATTTTTTGCACTATAAACAAAAAAATAGCAACAATTTTGGAAAAAAAAAAGCATTATTTTTTACTTTTCGCTATAATAAACATCCCCAAAAAATATTTAAAAACAAATTTTTTTTTCCTCAGTTTAGGCAGATGCGTATTATTCTACATATTTTTGGTGAAAAAAAAAAAAAAAAAAAAAAAAAATCGCAATAAGCGTTTATTGATTGGTTTGTGCTAAAATTAAAGCATCTACAAAATAGGGGATAGTTTTATGGCATTTTTATTGATAATTTTTTTTTTTTTTACTAGTAGTGGCGGAGATCAGCGATTTTTATCGTGACTGCGACATTACGGTGGACACTTTGGACATTTTTTACACATTTTTTGGGACCATTGTCATTTATACAGCAATCAATGCTATACAAATGCACTGATTCCTGTGTAAATGACACTGGCAGTGAAGGGGTTAACCACTAGGGGGCAGTGTAGGGGTAAGTAGGTCCTGGGGAGTGTTTCTAACTGTGGGGGGCGTGGCTACGTGTGACACGTCACTGATCTCTACTACCGATGACAGGGAGCAGAGATCAGTGACACTGTCACTGGGCAGAACGGGGAGATGCTTGTTTACATTAGCATCTCCCGTTCTGCCTCTCCATGAGGCGATCGTGGGTATCCCTGCGGCAATCGAGTCCGCGGGACCCGGGACCCGACTCACAGAGCTCCCGGCCAGCGGCACGCACGCAATGGCACGGCGGCAAATTTAAAGGGACATACAGGTACACCCATTTGCCCAGCCTTGCCATTCTGCCGACGTACAAAGTTTTTTTTTTTGTTTTTTTTAAATAAAGATTTAATAAGCTGCAACTATGCGACAAAAAGCCTACTGCTATAATTAAAGAATAAACTTGTAATGTATGGTAGGATAATTTCGAATACTAAAGGTCTGTTCCTCTCTGACATCCAAAGGGCTACCTCTTCACCTGACCCGTCTGACCTTTCAGTCTAATATGAACAGTGAGCCAGATTAGAAAACCTGTCCTTTTGGGGTGGAATTGTAATCAACAAAAAGAAATGGTCCCCTCCCTGGACACACCTGGCAGGCAGTCATAATAGACACCTCAGGGCTTCTGTCTCTGTGCTAGAGAGATTTCCCCCTCCTATCAGCACTCACAGTACATTGCTCTGGTTCAGCCCCTCAAGGTGAAGCAGCAGACTATTCAGATAGTCACTCACTCTAGGGACCCTGCAGAGTATCTCTTCTAGGCAATGCAATGCAGCCACCAGTCAGCTATGACCAGGCTGGGGCTTGTAGTTCCTCTCCTCTTCTAGAAATCAACAGTCACACCCAGGACTGGACGTACTCCAGCCAAACCCTCTTTTACCTCTCTGCAAGAAGGGAATACAAATGTCCACCTTGGCTCCAGCAGTCAGTCTCCTCTCTTTCACGTGAGTTCCTCTTTCCCCCTTTCCGCCTCTCTCTGCCAATCACAAGCTTTCCGGCATAAATATCGGCACACCAAAAATGGCCGCCTCCAGGGTTGAAGACAGTCCATAGCCAAGCATTGCTTTTGGTGTTCTCCAAAATGGCCACCGTGTTACATACATGGCGTAATGTTTCCGAACAAGGAAAAAGGTATGTAACCACTGTTTTGTCAGATTAGGCGACCCGTCAGAATATGTAACGGAGGTGACGTTCTGTCGCCACCATCTTGCTACACTTCGCACTCCTCCACACTGAGAAGAGGGAAAGCGGGCATCTTATTACACCCACCGGAGTTTTGCATTGTACACCTATTTTTAACAATAAAGTGAGTTTATATAGTGCAATACAGTACTTAGAACTCCGTCTGACTGGTTAGATGTTGAATTTTAAAAGCAGCGAACTTCTGTCAGATTAGCAAACCTATGAGATGAGCAGGCTTGCTGCTGCTTTTAAAATTCAACATTTAACCAGTCAGACGGAATTCTAAGTACTGCATTTCACTATATAAACTCCCTTTACTGTTAAAAATAAGTGTAAAATGCAAAACTCTCGTGGGTGTAACAAGATGTCCGCTTTGCCCTTCTCAGTGTAGGCGACGGAACTACACATTCTGACGGGTCTCCAAATATGATGAAAGACCTCAAGCAAACCTTCCTACAAGTCTTTAAATTCCGCTTGCAATAACAATGCCTCTAGCAACCAGGATCAGATTACATCTCTATCTGTTCTCACCTAATAAAAGCAAATATTTCTACAGTTTGGAAGAATTTTGTGAATTGAATTTGCTTATGTAATTGAAAGAACTGTGTTTCTAGTTACATAGTTGGTAAGGCTGAATTCACACTGAAACATATAAACTCATAGGTAGCAGCGATGATCAGAGTGATATTAAGCCAAAAATTAAAGACTCTATAAATCAAAGAAATGCATATGTTGAGATAAAATGTCCATCTATATGAAAAAGTGGTAATGTTCAAAGCTTTAAGCCCATGTAAGTAATCTTCTATTGTGATGATTTAAGTAAATCCTCCACCGCACCGCAGTGATAACCCCACATAGAGTGCAGGCTTACCACAAGGCAAGCCTTGGAAGCTTGCGACCTGTTACCCGGCCAGGGCCTTTATCCAAAGGGGGGATCAAGGAGCGATAATCCAACAATCCCCACAGAGGGGTCAGCACCAGCACAGAACTCGGCAAAACACAAGTCACGTGGATAGCCAGAAGGATATCAGTCAGAGGTTCCCCTTTATGTGCTACGGATCACTCCCAGTCCCCTTTATCCACTTCATGTCTACATGCACTTGCTGCAGCTTCAATGGAGGGCAGATGAGACATCAGAAATCTAAAAGACCCCTGATGTCGCATTAAAGAGAACCCTTGGAACCAAATCTCTTGAGCTTTGTTCTTGGCCGGGAAGTTTTGCTCCTCCAGTCCACTCACACACACCTGGTGTACAGGAGAGGAAAGAGCAGAAGGAATTCACAGCGACACACTACAGCATGTGAGTGGACTGCAAGAGCGAAACTTCCCGGCCAGGAACAAAGCTCAAGAGATTTGGTTCCAAGGGTTCTCTTTAATGCGACATCAGGGGTCTTTTAGATTTCTGATGTCTCATCTGCCCTCCATTGAAGCTGCAGCAAGTGCATGTAGACATGAAGTGGATAAAGGGGGCTGGGAGTGATCCGTAGCACATAAAGGGGAACCTCTGACTGATATCCTTCTGGCTAGCCACGTGACTTGTGTTTTGCTGAGTTCTGTGCTGGTGCTGACCCCTCTGTGGGGATTGTTGGATTATCGCTCCTTGATTCCCCGTTTGGATAAAGGCCCTGGCCGGGTAACAGGTCGCAAGCTTCCAAAGCTTGCCTTGTGGTAAGCCTGCACTCTATGTGGGGTTATCACTGCGGTGCGGTGGAGGATTTACTTAAATCATCACAATAGAAGATTACTTACATGGGCTTAAAGCTTTGAACATTACCACTTTTTCATATAGATGGACATTTTATCTCAACATATGCATTTCTTCGTTTGATTTATAGAGTCTTTAATTTTTGGCTTAATATCACTCTGATAAGCGCTGCTACCTATGAGTTCATATGTTTTGGTGTGTATCCCACTTTTTAGCAGCTGCATTTATTATATTGTTTATTTATCACTGAATTTTCACATGGTTTCACTATTTTGATGATGCAAATTTCATTAATCTTTTTTAAGTGTCAGTAGATTAGTTTTTCACTTAATTTGATATAGCGCGGTATTTTCTATATTATGAATTCACATTGACTTGCAGTGAAATGCAGGAAAAATAGATGTACATTTCCATCCATTTATTATTTTAACACGTGTTGATTTGCGTTAATGCTCAGTTTACCATGTGGTGACATGCATTCTGCTCGGATCGCCTAGACGATGTGAAAGGAAGTTCTCCTCTCCCCCTTCCCTACCTGCAGTCTTCTGGGACACATCACAGGTTCCAGATGACTGCTGAATCGGTCAGGGCATGCAGCGCGACTCGCGCAGTGCGCACCCAGCTGTGAAGCCGCAAGCTGTCACAGCCGTCTGCCCACAGTTGAAATGCCAGGGAGAGAAGAGGGGGATGAAACAATGGCTCAGGTGAGCGCATCGCTGGACCGTGGGACAGGTGAGTGTGTTTTTATTAAAAGTCACCAGCTACACTCTTTGTAGCTGCTGACTTTTAATAAACAGAAAAACAACTGGAGCTCCTCTTCAGGCTGGGTTGGATGCGGGTTCCCTGCATCCAATTCGCAATAGTAGGAGATTTTGACCAGCTCTCTATAGAGCCGATTCACATATCTCCGCAGCAGGTCCAGTGAGTTTTGCAGAAAAACGCTGTGCATCTTTTGGTCCATTTCAGGTTCAAATTCAGCCCAAAGTTTGGACTGAAATCAGACCTGAAAGGTGAACCAGGAGGCATCAGACCCCTGCTGTGAGCCGCATGCGGTTCATATGTGAACCCAGCCTTAATGTATAGTGGTAGCAGCTGATGATTACTTTATGATATTGGGACCTAGCACAGTTTTCTTTTTCATTTCTAAACAGGGTGTCTAACACAATATCCCTAATCAATGTGATTGCATCAGCCTTTTTATGATTATCATTTTTTTGCTGGCGGGGTATTTTGTGTGCCCAAACATGGGCAAATTCATCAACATCAATAAATGCTGACTAGAAAGCACCTGCTCTGCACACATTCCTTCTCCTCACTCTCCATTCTCCAAGATGGCCACTGATATGGCTGCTTTAAGACAGTGGTTCTCAACCTCAATCCCCAAGTACCCCCCAACGGTCCATGTTTTCGGCTTTTTTTTTTACTTTGCACAGCTGCTTTAAATCAATATCAATGACATGATATTGATAAGAGCTATTTTATCTAAGGGAAGTTCCTAAAACATGGTCCATTGAGGGTACCTGGGGAATGAGGTTGGGAACCACTGCTTTAAGGCAGTGGTCATCAACCCTGTCCTCAGGACCTACTAACAGGCCAGGTTTCCAAGATAACTGAAATACATCACAGGTGATATCATTTGCTGCTCAATGATTGCAGTAGTCTAGTCTGCATCTCCCCAAGGTAATACATAAAACCTGGCCTGTTAGTGGGCCCTGAGGACAGGGTTGATGACCACTGCTTTAAGGGACACAATAAATCACAACGCAAACTTTTTTTTCCTATTCTCGAGTTGCATTGTGCTGACCTGCATTGCGTTTTACAGTGTTTTACAGCTTTGCTAAAACGCAGATTAACGCACTGGTGTGAATTAGCCCTGAAATAATTACTTCCGCTGTAGCGGAAAGACAGCTACAGTGTAGTTGTTCAGTTCTAGGATAGCATCCATTGGTGTTGCCCCAGAATGTGCAGAAGCTAATCAATACCACTAGAGTCTCTTTAGTGGTTTTAAAAAACATTGATTTCAATACCACTTAAAAGAGGAGAGGCTGGTTTGGGATGAGGGTGGAAGAACCTATAAGGCCTCTTTCACACTGATACGTTTTTCCTGCGTTTTTACTCTGCAAGAAAAACACAAGAAAATGTTTCCTTATAAATCCTATGGGACTTTCACACCCCTGCACTGTGGGTGTTGTGCGTTTTGAAAAGTCCTCCATGCTGCATCTTTGGTGCAGTGTTAAAAACTGTGAGAGTTAAAGTGTAGCGCTATACATTAATAAATAAATAAAAAAATTAAAAAATAACCATTAAATTTTACCAATGGTGTAAAGGACTCAAACGTGCCTAAAGAAAATATGATGTCTGGCCTTAAGTAAATATACAAATACACAGTGAGTGACACTAATATCCTAAACCGAAAAAGTAGACACATACATGAAAGCTATTAATTGTGAAAAATATATGAATATAAAGGTATATCACACTGAAGGACACAAAAAAACAAATCATAATAAAATCTAAGAGGATGTCAGCAAATAAGAAAATGGAGTCCAAAGATTGTAGAGGATGATCCCACAAATCCAGAGACGTATTTTGGCAGACACCACTTGGAAAACACTTGGAGAAATAGGCAAACCACCACCAATGACCATAAGGAGGCTTACCGGATGTTGTTGACTTGGAAAGGCTTATACCGCCCAAGTCAAAAAAGGCTTAAAACCAGCTGGCTAGGAAGATGTATCTGTTTGAAGGACCACGGAAACTTGGTGTAGACCTTCTAGGACAGCGGTTCATAGAAAATATCCCAATAGGGAGCTCCAAATCGATAATCACAAGCCATGCAAAGAAGAATAAAAAACTTGCATAGCGTGATACCGTATATGTAAAATATTTATTATATGGAAAAAAGGGATAAACTCACATGGTAACGGTCATCAAAGGCATTGATAGAAAAAACAAGAGTGGTATGTAGGTAGGTCCACCCAACGCGTTTCTGCTAATAAGCCTTCATCTGGGGTGCGGACCACCCAAACAGTACCGCTTACATAGTGATAATGACCCCATTTGAAAAGCTACATGGAACCGGAAGTGAAACATGATTGCATCACTTCCGGTATAATGGCCCAAAAATAAAAAACTGAATCAAAAATATTAGGTATATGTATAACTAAAATCATTTCTGTGTTCCTACAAAAATTTAAAAATGGAAGTGTATATAAATAATGACCATACTTTGTGTTAAGCCTCATAGTAACGAGGCCTTCAGACGCTACTGTGTGTGCTGCGCATCATCACAGCGCACCGCGGCGAAGTTTCCGGGTGGAAGGCATTGGTTCTTCACCTAAACCAAGCCTCGTTGTAAAAATGCTACATGATGTAGCCGCGTACGTCTCACGGCGTCGCAGCGTAACGCCTAGATGGTAACCCAACCTTCCTAGAAGACATGTGACCGCAGCACGTGACGTAATTACGTCACAAACACTGCGTGTCATGCCGACCATGTCTCCCAAGCCTCGATGTGAGTTAGGCTTGCGAGCGGATATGTGAACCACTTATACTAACGGCAGTGACTGTCATCAAAGGAGGAAAGCCATCATCAGAGGCATATTAAAAAAGGCATATAAAAAAGAAAAAAAAGAAGGAAAAAAACAGTACCGAACCCATTAAGAGAGCGTACTCTGTGCAGTTCACAATATGGATACAGTGTTTACCAAAAATATAAAAAATCATATATTGAAAAAATGGGTATTGTTTATAGAAATATAGAGCCATATATCAATTAAAATGAGGTCATCATCTGCAAACAAATGTGCAGGCAATATTGATACATTACATAACAGAAAATGTGTATAGATGGACGAGAATTCACCAGCCCCATACATGATAGAATCAACAAAGATGGAGACTGAAAAATCAGTGCCAGTGTGAATTTTTTTTTTAAATTTAAAACAAAAATATTATATGTTTTTAAGTGTAAATTTTAAAAATCAATAAAAGGAAAAATATAAAACATATATAAAAATATAGATGAATAAAAATATGAAAAAAAGGGAAAAAGAAGAGAACGTTTCTTCTAAGACTGATTGATGAACGAGTTAATGTCCCATTCCACATTAATTCCTTGTGGATGGTGGGTCTGTAACTCGTATATCCAGAACGTCTCAAGTCTGGAAATCCCCCTTAGACTAGCTCCTCCCCTCCATGGAGCAATATATTTATCAATGATCAAAAATTGAGTGCCAGCAGGATTTCGGTCGTGGTATTGTCTAAAATGTCGAGGCACCGTGTGTTTGGTACTGCCAGACTTAATGAGATTAATGTGTTCCATTACCCTCACTAAGAAGGATCTAATGGTGCGCTCAATGTATTGTTTGCCACACGGACAAGTAATTAAATAGACCACATTGGTGGTTGCATATGTGCAAAAATGTTTAATTTGGTACACACGATTAGTAGATGTTGATCTAAATTCTCTGTTGGTCCTTCTACCACAAGTGTTGAATTGGCAGACCATGCATCTTTTACACGGATAATAACCGGTCCGATTGTGTAAGAAGGATGGTCTTGATGGGGGATCAACCACTGCTGGTGCCAACTTGCTTTTAAGTGAAGGTACCCCCCTATAAATGACTCTGGGTTTATCAGGTAATAAGGTACCTAGAATTTTGTCATTCTTCAAAATGTCCCAGTGTTGTTCGAAAATATGCTTGATTTGTCTATGTTGAGTAGAAAAAGAAGTGAGAAAGGACCATTTGAAATCATTGTCTTCACGTCGTGGTTTATTCACCAACAATGAAGAACGGTCAGTATCAAGAGCAAACTTTAAATCTTGGTCTACTTCCACATGACTGTAGCCCTTCTCCAAAAATCTTTCCCTCAGGACCATAGCCTGAGTCATGAAGGTGTCAGTATCAGTACAATTCCTGCGTATTCGCAGCAATTGACTCTTTGGGACTGATCTTAGCCACGCCTTATGATGACAGCTATCAGTGGGTATATACCCGTTTCTGTCTGTGGGTTTAAAGTGAGTGCTAAAAACAAATTGTTGGTCCTTCCTTTATATAACCAAATCCAGAAAATTAATCTTGGATTTACTGGAATCATGGGTAAGGACTATACCCCTGTCATTTGCATTAAGAGCTGAAAAAAATTGGTTCAGCTCTTCAGAGGTACCTCCCCATAGGAGGAGGATGTCGTCTATGTACCGGGCCCACGGAAGAAGCTGTGGGTTATTCATGGCATAGACGACGTCCTCCTCCCACTTGGCCATAAACAAATTACCCAAACTTGGTGCAAATTTTGCCCCCATTGCTACCGTAGGTAGAATCGACCCTCAAACCAGAAATAGTTATGTTGGGTGGCAAATTCTAGTAACTCTACAATAAACTCCACCTGTGGGGCAGCAAGGGTAGCATCTCTATTAAGGAATTCGTGAACAGCCTTAATCCCCTCGTGGTGTGGTATACAAGTATATAGAGATGCCACATCCGCAGTAGCTATAATTAAATCTCCTTGAAAAGAAACATTAGAAAGCAATTTTATTACATCTTTTGTGTCCTTGAGATAAGATGGCATATTCCGCACAGAGGGTTGTAGAAAAAAATCAATATATTTTCCTATTCTGGAGGTAAGAGAATCGACCCCGCTGATAATGGGACGTCCTGGAGGGTGGAGGGGGTCCTCGTGGACTTCAGGTAAGTAATAAATGACAGGAATTCGTGGGGCTAAAGGAACTAGGAATGACTTTTCTTTATGATCTAAAATCAACAAATCAAAACTTTTAGAGATAAGGCCATTCAGTTTTTTCTTAAACAATGATGTAGGGTTGTTAGGCAATTCTTTATAAGTCTCACGGTCATCCAAGATATGATACATTTCTCTCATATAGTCCGGTTTATCCAACAAGATTTTACCCCTGCTTTTGTTGGCGGGGCGGATGATCAGATTTTTATTGTCACATAAAGACTTTAAACCAGTCTGGAGTAAGGAGTTGCCAAAGTTAGGTTTCAATGGAATCTTAGCAAAATCTTTTAGTACTTGATCCCTAAACATATTTAAGGCTGAAGGGAGTTGAATGGGAGGGGTGAAAAGAGAGGGGTTAGATAGCCCTGAATGTACTGTCCCGGACGTAGCGGCCCTTGCGACATTCCTTGTGGGGTTAGAAGTGATATAACGTTGGACATTGATTTTTTTTAGATATTTGCGTATGTACACAAACGTGTTAAACTTATTGAGACTACAAGGGGGGGCAAATTTTAGGTCCTTGTTTAAAATAATCTTTTCATCCTGAGTTAGTACAGTACTGCTAAGATTGAAAACTCCTTGGCAGGTTAGGTGCGCTTTCTCTTCTTTTTCTCTGGCACCTCCTCCCTCCTCCAGACCCTCTCTTGGTTTTGGGCCCCTTTTTCTGCCTTGGGGGTCCTCGTGAAAACCCTGAGTTGGGAGAGAGTTGGGTGGTGGATGTCTGTATGGGGATGGATCATATTCTGCATTAGGAAAAGGATAGACTCCCTCGTTACGATAATCCTGCAATGGGGAATATCTATTGTATGTAGATATAGGCGGATGTTTATAGTAGGGGGAATTAGGGTAATTAGGTTGTTCGTATTGATAAATAGGAGATTCTCTATGGTAAGAGGAATCCTGTTGGTAATAATGATAATTTCCTTGATTAGAGTAATTCCCTCTATGTCCGCCCCCCCTCCTAGTGGAGTTATGTCCTCTCCCCCTTTGAGTGTTCCTGGGGGTATACACATTTTGAGGGGGTCCCCTTGATGGTTGGTAGTGTTAAAAACTGCACCAAAAACGCCGCCTCCTATTGAAATAAATCGAAATTGCTCCAAAATTGCGGTAAAATTGCGTTTTTAAGTCACATGTCCATTTTTCACAGGTGCAGGCAACCCAAAAACGCATAGATTTGCATATCATCTAAAAAAGCATTATTTCCAAACAAGGCCATTCGTTACAATGGGGTGCAATTTTGATCAGGTTAAAAAAAGGTCCTGTGTGAGTTTAGTGAGGGTGCGGTGCAAATTTAATCTCCAGCTATACCCAGTCCCCTCAAAAATTGCATTAAATTTGCATCTGTCACATCAGAAATTGCACTGTGAAATCGTATCAGATTCGCACAGCATCAGTGTGAACCTGTAGGACAAGTAGAGGCGCAAGGAAATGAACACAGATTTCTCACAAGTTTTAAGGCATATATAGTAATAGCATGAATGTCAGGGGGAAATTGCTGAAATATGTCCAACAGATATTGAAAAAAGTCCACGGACCATAGGGAAGGTGTACGATCCACCACTCAGGGCAGCCGTCATATGGGAACAGAAACCATGTTCCAGTACACTGAAATACACAAAGGGAGAGGCACCTCTTGGTGTAGATATAAAACAGGTTTAAATAACACATGGAAAGTGGCAACTCACATTTGCGAAGTTAAAAACAGACATGTAATAAGTCTCAGCAAGGTGGAGGGGGGATGTTATCAGTAGGCGTTCCAATCCTGGATGGGAAGCGTGATGATCGCTAGTTCACTGCTGATGTGTAGAGCCGGCCGCGGTGGGGAAGAGCTCAGAATGAGATCTGGAACGCTGATGGTAAGGAGACGAGGATGGATGATGTCACTGGCATGCAACGCATTTCCTGAGCATGCGCGCTGCGAATGGCACGGCAGCCAAGCTCCTTTTTAAAGCTGACTAGTGGGACTACAAGAGCTGCATTATAAAGTGTACACGGAGGAGGAGCCGGTACACATATTCATTACTGGCACAATGGGATAATTTGAATGTCTCTAAAGCCTCGTACACACGATCGGATTGTTGGCCAACAAAAACGTGGAATTTTGTCCGAAGGGCGTTGGCCCAAACTTGTGTTACATACACACGGCCACACAATTGTTGTCCAACAATTACGAACGTAGTGATGTACTATGTTGTTTTTCAGCGCCACCCTTTGGGCTCCTTCTGCTAATTTCGTGTTAGTAGAAGTTTGGTGAGTGTTGATTCGCGCTTTTCATTTCGCACTTTTGCGGTTTGTTTCTGAACGGGCATTCCTTAACCAGCCATGTTGCAGAATCGGAGCATATAACGTGTTATTTATTATTGGCCTTGGAGTTATTACTTTGACATTATTTTTTTGGTTAAATAAAGATTTGATTTGTTATATTTTCTATATTTTTGGATGCATAGAATGCACTTTTTGGTTACGTTCTATTGGCAGATAGCATGTCTAATTTTATTTGTTTTCTTTTTTTAATGCACAATAAAAAAAATTGAGTAGAATAATACTTGGCTATGTGTTTTACTTCAAATGACATTTTGGGAGTAGGCAGTTACATTTTAAAAATTACAATGTGAAATTGACAAGGGACACCAACATAGTTGTATATTTGATCTTAAAAACTACGGGATAATGGTGTTGTGATAACTTGCAGAAATTAAAAAAAAAAAAAAAAAAAAAAAAAAGCATAATAACATTATTCTTGATATCACTAGAAAAAAAAGCCTTTGAAAATTAGTTTGCTATAACTTCATCAGTATCACCAGCAAAGCAGCTTCATTATTATCCCATTGACCACTTGCCTACCAGGCACGAACACCCCTTTCCTGCCCAGGCCATTTTTCAGCTTTCAGCGCTGTCGCACTTTGACAATTGCACAGTCATACTACACTGTACCAAACAAGTTTTTGATCATTTTCTTCACACAAATAGAGCTTTCTTTTGCTGGTATGTAATCAATGCTGGGTTTTTTATTTTTTACAAAAAAAAAGACCAAAAATTTTGAAAAAAATATTTTTTTTACTTTTGTTTCTGTGAGAAAATTTTGTAACTAAGTAATTTTTCGCCTTCACTGATGTGCGCTGATGACGCGGCACTGATGGGCACTGATAGGCTGAACTGGTGGGCATTGATGAGGTGGAACTTATGGGCACTGATGAGGCAGAACTTATGGGCACTGATGAGGTGGCACTGATGTGGAGGCACTAATCTGCCGCACTTATGGGCACTGATGAGCACTGATAGGTGGCACTGATGGGCACTGTTAGGTGGCACTGATGGGCACTGTTAGGTGGCACTGATGGGCACTAATAGGCGGCACTGGTGGGCACTGATAGGCGGCAGTGGCAGGCACTGAGAGGCGGCACTAGTGGGCACGGATAGGCGGCATGGATAGGTGGTACAGATGGGCACTGATGGGCATTGATGGGTGGCACTGATGGGCGACAATGATGGGCATTGATGGACAGCAGTGATGGGCAATGATGGGCAGCACTGATAGGCGGCACTAATTGCCAGCGCTGACTGGCATGGCTAATGGACACTGATTTGTGGCACTTGTGGGCAGTGTGGGCACTGATTGCTGCCACTGGTGGGCTCTGATCACTGACATTGGTGGGCACTGTATGCTGGCATTGGTGGGCATGGTATTTTTACACTTTATATATTGTAATCAGGGCACTGATGATCTGTGCCCTGATTACTTCCCTAGCTGTCCCCCTGTGAGGATGATGCCGCTGATCGGCTCTCCTTGTCTCACACTGTCAGCCGATTACCGGCATCTCCCTGTTTACATGTGATCGGCTGTGATTGGACACAGCCAATCACATGGCTAAAGAGCCGCGGACACGGCTCTTTACACAGATCAGTGTTGCACCGTGTCCTAGCAACACGGTGTGGCCATGATCGCCGCGCTGCGCACCCCCCGCGGGTGCACAAGAGCGGCCGTTCTGTGCTGCCGCCATATGACGGCGGCCCAGAACAAGAGCTGCACCTCCCCGCCGTCATTTGACAGTGGGCGGGCGGCAAGGTGTTAAAGAAGAAGAGAATGTGAGCTGCATTTCGAGATTTCATAATTTGCCACGTCACGAATGTTAATTCTCCATTACGACTGCTAGTTTACAAGACCAACCGCTTCTGGCTCGCCCTTGCTTCCAAGCTTGCATGTTTGTACTTTGGACTTTTGTCTGACGGACTTGTGTACACACACTTGGAAAATCCGAAAACAGACATTTGTCTGCGGAAAATTTATAAACATGCTATCCAACATTTGTCCATGGAGAGTTGGCCAACAATTGTCCGATGGAGCATGCACGCTCGGATTTTCCTGTCATCACACATTTCCCGTCGGAAAATCCGATCGTGTATATGATGCTTTAGACTTATGCATTAGTAATGGACAACAATAAATAACATTATTAGACCAGATATAGGGTAAAAACATGATGTACACATATATAAAAAGTTCTAGAGATTAAAAACATTTTAGACCACGCAATAATCATAATTAAATTAATCAATATTATTAAAGCTATTATTTAAAAAAACATATTCTGCATCAGATAAAAGTATTGGGGGAAATAAATGGTGGGGGGTTGGAGGGAGGGGAAAGAAATACATATAGGGGAAGGGGAATTAAAAACAATAATATATGCATAGCCATCATGATAGAAATCATACTTTACATGATGAACAATTTTATTTTAAGTGAATTATGAAAAGTTATCAATTATAAAATCAATTGATCAATTAAAATTTAATGAAATAATTAACGGTTAAAAATTAATTGCTAAAAATGTACAGATTATTATTCATTGGTACTTGGTGCTGCATACTGGATCCAAATTCCCTCAGCTATTTGTGTCATAAGTTTCCCTTATTGTCTCATACCCCTTTCCCTTTCTCCCTCTCCCTTCTTTTTTTCCCCCCTCCCCCTTCGTTAATTTATTATTTTCTACATACATATATACAGTTGTGCTCATAAGTTTACATACCCCGGCAGAATTTATGATTTCTTGGCCATTTTTCAGAGAATATGAATAACACAAAAACTTTTCTCTCACTCATGGTTAGTGTTTGGCTGAAGCCATTTATTATCAATTAACTGTGTTTACTCTTTTTAAATCATAATGACAACAGAAACTACCCAAATGACCCTGAACAAAAGTTTACATACCCCAGTTCTTAATACCATGTATTGCCCCCTTTAATATCAATGACAGCTTGAAGACTTTTGTGGTATTTGTGAATGAGGATCTTTATCTTCTCAGATGGTAAAGCTACCCATTCCTCCTCGGACACGGCTCTTTACACAGATCAGTGTTGCACCGTGTCCTAGCAACACGGTGTGGCCACGATCGCCACGCTGCGCACCCCCCGCGGGTGCACAAGAGCGGCCGTTCTGTGCTGCCGCCATATGACGGCGGCCCAGAACAAGAGCTGCACCTCCCCGCCGTCATTTGACAGTGGGCGGGCGGCAAGGTGTTAAAGAAGAAGAGAATGTGAGCTGCATTTCGAGATTTCATAATTTGCCACGTCACGAATGTTAATTCTCCATTACGACTGCTAGTTTACAAGACCAACCGCTTCTGGCTCGCCCTTGCTTCCAAGCTTGCATGTTTGTACTTTGGACTTTTGTCTGACGGACTTGTGTACACACACTTGGAAAATCCGAAAACAGACATTTGTCTGCGGAAAATTTATAAACATGCTATCCAACATTTGTCCATGGAGAGTTGGCCAACAATTGTCCGATGGAGCATGCACGCTCGGATTTTCCTGTCATCACACATTTCCCGTCGGAAAATCCGATCGTGTATATGATGCTTTAGACTTATGCATTAGTAATGGACAACAATAAATAACATTATTAGACCAGATATAGGGTAAAAACATGATGTACACATATATAAAAAGTTCTAGAGATTAAAAACATTTTAGACCACGCAATAATCATAATTAAATTAATCAATATTATTAAAGCTATTATTTAAAAAAACATATTCTGCATCAGATAAAAGTATTGGGGGAAATAAATGGTGGGGGGTTGGAGGGAGGGGAAAGAAATACATATAGGGGAAGGGGAATTAAAAACAATAATATATGCATAGCCATCATGATAGAAATCATACTTTACATGATGAACAATTTTATTTTAAGTGAATTATGAAAAGTTATCAATTATAAAATCAATTGATCAATTAAAATTTAATGAAATAATTAACGGTTAAAAATTAATTGCTAAAAATGTACAGATTATTATTCATTGGTACTTGGTGCTGCATACTGGATCCAAATTCCCTCAGCTATTTGTGTCATAAGTTTCCCTTATTGTCTCATACCCCTTTCCCTTTCTCCCTCTCCCTTCTTTTTTTCCCCCCTCCCCCTTCGTTAATTTATTATTTTCTACATACATATATACAGTTGTGCTCATAAGTTTACATACCCCGGCAGAATTTATGATTTCTTGGCCATTTTTCAGAGAATATGAATAACACAAAAACTTTTCTCTCACTCATGGTTAGTGTTTGGCTGAAGCCATTTATTATCAATTAACTGTGTTTACTCTTTTTAAATCATAATGACAACAGAAACTACCCAAATGACCCTGAACAAAAGTTTACATACCCCAGTTCTTAATACCATGTATTGCCCCCTTTAATATCAATGACAGCTTGAAGACTTTTGTGGTATTTGTGAATGAGGATCTTTATCTTCTCAGATGGTAAAGCTACCCATTCCTCTTGGCAAAAAGCCTCCAATTCTGGTAAATTCTTGGGCTGTCTTGCATGAACTGCACGTTTAAGATCTCCCCAGAGTGTCTCAATGATATTGAGGTCAGGAGACTGAGATGGCCAACTCCCGAACCTTCACTTTATTCTGCTGTAGCCAACGACAGGTCGACTTGGCCTTGTGTTTTGAATCATTGTCATATTGGAATGTCCAAGTACGTCCCATGCGCAGCTTCCTGGCTGATGAAAGCAAATGTTCCTCCATTATTTTTTGATAACATACTGCATTCATCTTGCCATCAATTTTGACCAAATTTCCTGTGCCTTTGTAGCTCACACATCCCCAAAACATCAGCGATCCACCTCCGTGTTTCACAGCAGGAATGGTGTACCTTTCATCATAGACCTTGTTGACTCCTTTTCAATTGTAGCATTTATGGCTGTGGCCAAAAAGTTAAATTTTTGTTAGGACCTGGGCTTGAAATTAAAGTGAAAGGGCTACAAGAGGACATCCTTGATCTGCATAAACAATTGCGAGACTTTCATGACCGAGATACTGCTGCCATAGATACTAACGGACGAATGCCCCTACCACTCAAGTTTAACGTAGACCGCCGCCATTATAGAGGGTTCCTTAATTAATCTCGTATATACTTTCAGATGCAACCTGCTGCATTTACTTCTGATAGGAAAAAGGTGTTGTTTATTATCAACCTCCTGACTGAGGAAGCCTTAGCGTGGGCCTCCCCTTATGTGGAGAAAGATGATGTCATCCTGGATGATTTCAATTCTTTTGTGACTGCAATAAGTTTTTGATGATCCTAGCTGCGCTACTGCAGAGGCAAAATTGCACAACTTACGGCAGGGTATACACTCTGTCCCAGAGTACACAACTGAATTCCGAGGTTGGATCTCAGATACCAATTGGAATCCAGCAGCACAAAAGAGTCAGTTCCGTCAAGGACTCTCGGAACAAGTAAAAGATGAGCTTGCCAGAGTAGAAAGTCCTGACGACCTCGAGGCTTTTATTAAATTATGTATTTGTATTGATCAGAGACTTACTAAAAGGAGAAAGGAGAGACTGGGAATCCTAGGCAGTAATGGTGGCATGCATTTTTCTACTACTCAGTATCCTCCTAAGGGTCCAGGAGTTCTTCCGGATTCTGACACTCCTGAACCTATGTAGGTGGATGCTATAAAAGATCTATTACTACTCAGGAGAAAGAAAGACGACGTTCAGAGAACTTATGCCTTTATTGTGGAAACTCTGGACATTACGCAGTTAATCGTCCCAATAGATTTAAAAGAACAATTGCGGCAACGGATGTTACAGTATCTGAACAAATAAACTCAATTTCTCAGTCTGTCTTTTCTTTGATTCAGGAAGCAAATAAAGTTAATTCTTTATCAACTCATTTTGTCATCCCTATAAGGCTTATCGTTGAAAGCGATTAAATACCTTGCTCTGCTATGCTGGACTCAGGGGCCGGGGGAAACTTCATGGACATTGAATTTGCCCAAAATAGTAACATTCAAATAAGAAATAAACTCACCCCAATTGATATGGAAACTGTGGATGGCTCACCTTTGTCTTCAGGACCTGTTACCCACAAGACTGTCCCGCTTAAACTCCTAATTGAGACTGACCATCAGGGGACTATCAGCTTTCAGCTAATCACATCACCAAAGTTCCATATCATCCTGGGCATTCCTTGGTTCTCTATCCATAATCCCTCCATCAACTGGGAGACACGTTCTTTAAGCTTTACATCTGACCATTGGAAAAAACATTGCAAAGAATCTTATCAAATAAGCCCTCCGCCAACCTAAAATTTAGAAGCAGTTTTGGCAACTATCCAGTCATACTACAAGCTACCTCCACAATATCTTGAGTTTTTGGAACATTTGTGATAAAAAGAATGCAGATCAGCTGCCTCCTCATTGCTCTTATGATTGTCCCATTCAATTGCTTCCAGGGGCAGAAATACCATTTGGTCACCTTTTATTCTTTATCAGAACCTGTACTGAAGGAAGGTGCTCAGGGAGTGGATTAATGAGAATCCAGAGAAGGGTTTTATCAGACACTCAACCTCTCCTTTGTGGCGAATAAGGACTCTATCCTGAGTCCGTGTATTGACTAAAGAGATTTAAACAGGATCACAATTAAGAATCGCTATTCACTCCCACTGATTCCAGAAATGCTTGAAAGACTCCGCTCCGCCAAGCTCTTTACCAAATTAGATTTACGGGGGGGCATACAACCTTGTCCGCATTCGTCCTGGAGATGAATGGAAAACTGCTTTCAGAACCAGATATGGACATTTTGAGTCTTTGGTCGTGCCCTTTGGACTTGCTCCTGCAACTTTTCAACATTTCATGAATGATGCTTTTCGAGATTTGCTGGATCAGTTTGTAATAGCATATTTGGATGACATTCTTATTTTCTCTGATAATTTCGAAGAACACTGCAAGCATATCTGTATTGTTTTCGAGAGATTAAGGCAAATCAACTTTACATCAAACTAGAGAAATGCGAGTTTGAACAAACTCAAATCCAGTTCTTGGGATACATAATTTCTTCTGAAGGGGTAAGCATGGATTCTGATAAGATCAAAGCAGTGGTGGATTAGCCTGTCCCTAAGAATGTTAAGGATACAGCGATTTGTTGGATTTGCCAACTTTTACAGAAGATTTATAAGGAATTTTCCAAGGTAATTGCTCCAATTACACAGCTGACAAAGAAAGGGATGCCCTTTTTGTAGTCACCTGAGGCACAGGCTGCCTTTATTAAACTAAAAACTCTCTTCACTTGTGCACCAATACTGGTACATCCATATCCAGAACTACCTTTCATCGTAGAAGTTGATGCTTCTAATTCTGCTGTGGGAGCTATCCTTTCTCAGCAAATTGGAGAAAAAATGCAGCTTCATTCTTGTGCTTCTCAATCTCGACTGATGTCTTCAGCCGAGAAGAATTATGACATTGGAAATAAGGAGCTGCTGGAAATTAACCGGTTCAATACAGGGCATTTTCACCCCCTTCCTTCCCAGGCCAATTTTTAGTTTTCAGCGCTGTCGCACTTTAAACGACAAAGTGCGACGTTGTATCCAAAAAAAATTGACGTCCTTTTTTCCCCACAAATAGAGCTTTCTTTTGGTGGTATTTGATCACCTCTGCGGTTTTTATTTTTTGCGCTTTAAACAAAAGAAGAGCGACAATTTTGAAAAAAACACAATATTTTTTACTTTTTGCTATAATAAATATCCCAATTTAAAAAAAAAAAAAAAAATTTTTTCCTCAGTTTCAGCCAATACGTATTCTTATAAATATTTTTGGTAAAAAAAATCACAATAAGCGTATATTGATTGGTTTGCGCAAAAGTTATAGCGTCTACAAAGTACGGGATAGATTTATGGCATTTAAAAAAAATATTTATTTATTTTTTTTACTAGTAATAGCGGCGATCGCAATTTTTTTTCATGACTGCGACATTATGGCGGACACATCGGACACTTTTGACACATTTTTGGGACCATTCACATTTATACAGCGATCAATGCTATGAAATTGCATTGATTACTGTGTAAATGTGACAGGCAGTGAAGGGGTTAACCACTACGGGGACACAAGGGGTTAAATATGTTTCCTAAGGGAGTGATTCTAACTGTAGGGGGCGGGGACGTACAAGGGGAGGAGACCGATCAGTGTTCCGCTGTACTAGGAACACAGATCGCTCTCCTCACAACTGACAGGACATGGATCTGTGTGTTTACACACACAGATCCACGGTCCGGCCCCGTTAACGGGCAATCGCGGGTGCCCGGCGGACATCGCGTGCCCCCTAGACGGCCGGGAATTCCAGGCCGTCATATGACGTCCACCCAGGATGGGAGATCCCATCTGTGGATGTCATATTACTATGGCTGGGTAGGGAAGTGGTTAAGGAAGCATTTTCTGAGTGGAGGCATCTGCTGGAAGGGGCTAAACACCCTGTAACCGTTCTCCCCGATTATAGAAATTTAGAATTTATTCATTCTGCTAAAAGGTTGTCATCTAGACAAGCGTGTTGGACCCTATTCTACTCCAGGTTCACTTTTGTTATCTCATAGCGCCCTGGGTCAAGGAATGGTAAGGTTGATGCCCTATCGCGGATGTTGTCTGGGCCTCCCCAGGAAAGCAACTCTGAATGTACGATCCTGCCTCAAAAGAACTTTCAAGGGGCCACGAGTTCGAAGACATTTCTTAATCTTCTCAAGGAGGAGTATGAGAATGACCCACTTCTTAAAAATCCTCCTAAGGACATTAACCTCAAGTACAACAATGGTTTTTGGACTCAAGCGCATTGCCTCTATGTACCTGAATCAGTTCGGGTAGAAGCCCTCAGGATGGTTCACAACTCTAAACTTGCTGGTCATTTTGGGATTTCTAAGACAGAAGAACTCTTATCACATACCTTTTGGTGGCCTGGGTACAAGAAAGATGTAAAGAGTTATGTGGCTTCATGTCTAACCTGTGCTCGCAATAAGACACCCTGATCTTCTCCTCTGGGGTTACTTCTACCACTGCCTGTTCCATCAAGACCATGGGGGTCAATTTCTATGGATTTCGTGGTCGACCTTCCTCTTTCAAAAGGGATGACCACCATTCTGGTAGTCGTTGACCGCCTCACTAAGATGGCTCATTTTATTCCAGTTAAGGGGGTACCTGTAAGGGCTTACCTTGGTTGGAGTCCATAGTGCAGAGATGTATGTTCACCCTTGCAAATACACACAGCCCATGGTCACAAGGTAAAAAGCAACCTGGGCTGTGAATCTGTGCACGGGGGCTTGACAGGAATTAACCAAAGGATTGTCGAGGTGAAGCTGTAGTCAGGGACTCCAGAAGTCAGAGTTAACGATGAACAGAGCCAGGGTCTGAAGCCGGGGTCAGTCTTGGAACACTGCAACTTGAAAAGAGGAACACAAGAACCTTTGGCAATACAAGAGACAATGAACTGACCAAGCCCTCAGAGTGAGGCAGTGCTTTATACCCAGCTGATTAGATAAACTGCCTCAGCTGAACCAGGAGTGATAGATACTAATTGCAAAGCAAGATCCAGAGTATAGCCCTCAGTGCTACATGCAGGACAAAGCATAGATGGAAACCAGGCTGAATAATGAGCTGAGGTGTGACTCAGAGGCAATACAGCAGGAGCAGTAAACAGAGTTCAATACCTCCTTGAGCCACTTGGGGGCGTGACCACGCCTGGCCATTTGCATGGCACGGTAGGGACCATGACAGTACCCTTTGCCGAACATACTGCTGAGGTAATGGTTGGAGAAGTTTTTAAACTTCATGGAATTCCTGATGATGTGGTGTCTGACAGAGGAGTACAGTTTACCCCAAAATTTGGGAGAAGTTTTTGCTCAGCTTTGGGTGTAACAATTAATCTGTCCTCAGCTTTTCATCTGCAGTCTAATGGTCAGATCGAGAGGAGCAATCAAACTCTGGAGCAATACCTTTGATGTTTTGTGAGTTATCTTCAGGATGACTGGGTAGACTACCTTCCTACGGCAGAGTTTGCTTATAATAACTCTAAACATAGCTCCACTTCCCAAAGCCCATTTTTCTTAAACACCGGATATCATCCAGTTTTTATTCCTGATCTCCCTATCTCAACTTCAATTCCTGCTGTTACCAACAGACTAACTTCCTTACATGAGATCCAGGAGAAATTAACTGATACATTGAAGGAGGCGCAGGAATATTACAAGAAGGCCACTGACAGACATTGTAGGTTTATTACCACCTTTCACGTAGGTTACAAAGTTTGGTTATCTACCAAAAATTTGAAGGTTCAGGTTCCATGTGCTAAGTTGGGTCAAAAGTTTGTGGGACCTTTTGAGGTTTCTGCTCAAATCAACCCGGTCACTTTCCGCCTAAAACTTCCTGACAATATGAAGATTCACCCTGTTTTGCATATATCGCTATTCAAACCGTTTCATAAAAAAACTTTTTCTGGAAGAATTCATCCTCCTCCTCCAACTGTTGAGGTACAGGGTGAAAAAAATTTGTGGTGGGAAAATTCTTGTCTCCAGGATCTCTAGGAACAAATTGCAATATCTGTTTTCATTGGGAAGGATATGGACAAGAAGAAAATTCTTGGGAGCCTGAAGAGAATGTTCATGCCCCTAGATTAACAAGGGAATTCCATCAGAGGTTTCCTCAGAAACCTGGCCCTAAGACGTCCAGGGGACGTCCTAGGAGGAGGGGAGTACTGTTAGGACCTGGGACCTGTCTCTGCACTTCCTGGTCGCCAGAATATTGTGCCTTCACCAGCCATATCTTGCTCCTGTCTCTCCTGCTGCCAACCGTACCTTCGCTACCATAAGTTACCGATATTTGGCTTGTTCCCCGACTACGCTTATGCTGAATCCCAATCTACAACTATTTGTTACTGACTTTTGGCTTGTTTCTCAACTACGCTTCTGCTTGATCCCTACCTGCTATATCTTCTACTGGACCCCGGCTTGCTCACCTCCTGGTGGGGCTATCCTGAGGACCAGGACCTGGTACTAACACGCAGCAAAGCCCATCTCCACCATCAGGAGCTCTGGTGAATACCGGTTAGTGCTTGGACCTTGCACCTCAGGTGAACTGTGTCATCAGCCAGGGTGACCTGTGTGAATATCTGCTCCGCTGCTATAGCTACTGGCCTCTGAGCCTGACTCCAGACCGTGACAATTTTGGTCGCATTACCCCAAATGACTTTGTGCCAGAAGGTTTGAGGCTTGTCTCTGTGCTGTTTGGCGTATGGTAAGCGGGATACTTTGTGGCATTTGCGTAGTAATGGCTTTTCTCTGGCGACTCGACCATGCAGCCCATCTTTCTTCAAGTGCCTCCTCATCTTGCATCTTAAAACAGCCACACCACATGTTTCAGAGAGTCGTGTATTTCACCTGAATTTATTTGTGGGTTTTTCTTTGCATCCCGAACAATTTTCCTGGCAGTTGTGGCTGAAACCTTAGTTGGTCTACCTGACCGTGGTTTGGTTTCAACAGAACTCCTCATTTTCCACTTCTTGATTAGAGTTTGAACACTGCTGATTGGCTCAAAAATTACCAAGACAGGATTGGAGTTTAAAGGTGTAAACAATCAATGGAAATTGATATTACAAAAATATAAATTTTATTAAACAGACAAATTTATAACGAGAGAAATAATTTTATATATAAAAAAGATCATAATAATGCTCAGTGGTCACAATACAAAACAATGGCTGTGGCCAATCACCTTGTTACCTGCAAGATTTTTAAACCAGGTTAAAAAGGGTTAATCCCTTTGGATAGACCAACTATTTTGATGTTCCCTAGTTTAAAGGTATCGTATTGATACCAAATTAAGGAACATTGGTACTCTCAAAGAAGGACATCCTCAGTGGTAATGTATTAAGAACCTACAAAAGCTCCAGAAGAAGCCACGATTGTGGTGAAACATGTAGAGGCAAACATTCTTTTGTATTGTGACCAACTGAGCTTTATTATGCTCTTTTTTATATATAAAATTATTTCTCTCTTTATAAATGTGTCTGTTTAATAAAATTTATATTTTTGTAATATCAATTTCCATTGATTGCACCTTTAAACTAGTTTTTGAACTTATTTAAAGGAGGTGGTGTATATAGTGAACTCTTCAACATCAAATACTAAATTTACCCACTGCTAATTGGCATTCTCAATTCCTTGGATAGCTTTTTATATCTTTTTCCTCTTTTAAACAGTTCAACTACCTTTTCCCACAGATCCTTTGACAAATCTTTTGCTTTCACCATGATTCAGAATCCAGAAACGTCAGTGCAGCACTGGATGAAATATGCAAGGGTCTGCCAGGAGTCCAGAAACTCATTGACCTTTTATACACACACACTAATTACAAGCAAACAGATCACAGGTGAGGATGGTCACCTTTAATAGCCATTCAAACCCCTTTGTGTCAACTTGTGTGCATGTTATCAGGCCAAAATCACCAAGGTATGTAAACTTTTGATCAGGGTCACTTGGGTAGTTTCAGTTGTCATTTTGATTTAAAAAGAGTAAACACAGTTGATTGATAATAAATGGCTTCAGCCAAACACTAACCATGAGTGAAAGAAAAGTTTTTGTGTTATCATTCATATTCCCTGAAAAATGGCCAAGAAATCATAAATTCTGCCGGGGTATGTAAACTTATGAGCACAACTGTATACAGTGGAACCTCGGATTGCGAGTAACGCGGTTAACGAGCGTTTCGCAATAAGAGCAATTATTTTTTTTAAATCCTGACTCAGTTTGCGAGTGTTGTCTCGCAAAACGAGAAGGATTCAAGCCTCTGCGGTGTGCAGTACTGCATTTGGTCAGAAGTGCGGGGGCGCCGGTGACACTCAGAGCAGTTCGGAAATACTTGGAAACACTCGGAAATACTCAGTTCCCGAGTGTTTCCGAGGGTTTCCGAGTGCAGCCGAGTGATCTCCAAGTATTTCCGAGTCTCTCCGGGCCCCCCCACCTCTGGTCACATGCGGTATTGCATGCAATAGAAGTCAATGTGGAACAAATTATCTCGTTTCCATTGACTTCTGTGGGGAAACTCGCTTTGATATGCAAGTGCTTTGGATTACAAGCATTCTACTGGAACAGATTATGCTCGTAATCCAAGGTTCCACTGTATAGATATAATTTCATTGTGCAAATCCTAATTCTGTTTTGGGGTTTTTCTCCTTAATTAATTATTATCCAGATACTGGTGTGTACACCATGGACTTACTTTCCACTATAGAAAGTCACAAACATGTTTTGGATAACCTATATTCAGTCTTACCAACTGCCATATTCTCTATTGATGCCAAACTCATAGGCAAGATTCGTCACACCCTCTGTGGGAAATTTAAACAATTAGAGAGCATTATCCAAACTACAAATCAGCAGTGGTGGGATAAATTCTTCTTGCAGCAATACCTTGACACAAAAATCTCTCCAAGAGGTTTGAGGGTCCTGAAAGATTGCCCTCCTTTTTTGGACACTGATGACAAGAAAGAATGGGCCGGTATTGACGAGTTTTGTACTGCCAAGTGGATGGGAATACTCATTTCTCATAGAACTACTAGGTTCAGTAAATTAACCTATCAAGACCAGTTAATAGCAGAGGAAATATGTGGCCATAATTTACCTATTCCTCTCTCATGGCTTGAGATATTAAAGAAAAACACTCATTGAAACCAAACGAGATTTGGACGATTACAATTTTAACAGGGTATTCTCTTGGAATAAGAAAAAGTATCACAACAAGATTCCAACATCCTGTTCCTGATCACACCCTACAGCCCCCTACCCAAAAATCATTTCGCTCTCCTCCTGCGCCCTCCCCCCTCCCCCACTGATGGGTTTGCATCCATTTAGTCTAACCACCTCTGACAGACATCAGAGATTAGATAGACTAAATTCCGCCCCCTGCAATCAAAAAAATAACAATACCAACACGTAAAATAAAAATACTAACCATGCAAAAAATAAAAATAATTCAAGACTAACAAGAACGGTGATTTACTCTCCGCTCTGAATTTGTTTTACAATAGGCCTAACCAAGCTGACAACGCTGGGACTACACGGAATCACACTTTCAGACTCAGCTCTATTCAGCTTGTATCTTCTTCCCTATCCCAGTCTGGTCTTTCCGGTACTAATACCACTTCTGATTCTGGTTGTTCTGAAGTCCGCTGCTCCTGTGATGGTTCCATCCATTAGACCCAACACAGCTGCTCGGTCCACCTTTCCTTCTTCTTCCTCCATACCAACTGATCCTGCAGACATCACACCAGTTGAGCCTGTGTAGTATATAGATCATAATTCAATGGTACCAAACTCCATAGTTCATTCTGCCCCGACTATAGGTTCCATCTCCACTCCTAATATAGATCCCTCTTTTTTAGTGCACAGTCCTCCTCCAGAAAAAGAAAACTCACAGGAGAGGCTGCAGAGGAAGACGAACTAGAAAACAATCCCAATGCCCAGAAATACCGAAAACAATAAAAATATTTAACCTCTCATCACACATACTTTCCTCTGCAGACACGTCTCTTCTGAGTCGTGGTTTAAATGTTGCCCCAATCAACAAACCTAATCCTTTTCTTCTTTTTAAAGATCTGAACAGATATATACGTAATCTCACCCTAAAAAGATACTACCATCTAAAACTAGAAAAGGATAAAAATAATGCTCCAGATAAGCCCATGTCCACTTCCCTACCCAACTTATCAATAGACCAGTTTATTTTCAATATTAATCTCATCGACACCCTGGATATTTTATCCATTGAGGATGAGTCTTTGAGCCTATTCACACAACACTTGGCCACTTCACCCCCTATTGTTCACTCAACTCTCAGACCCAAATCCATCTTTTATCCAGCACATGCCAAGGGCCCTTATCTAGAAAGCTTTTATAGGGTAGTTTATGCAGATCTTTTGAAGCTCTGCCAGTCCACCACCAAAAAATCCAACAATTTCTCTCCATCAGAAATAAAACCTCTTGATCTATTGATGCAGGCGCAGGGCATTGTCATAAAATCCGCAGATAAGGGTGGAGCGTTTGTTATCCTTAACAAGTCTGATTATGTGGGAGAAGCAAATCGACTACTCTCAGATAACACTACCTATGCCAAGTTAAATAGGGACCCCACAGCTGACTTTGCCAAGGAAGCTGATCTATTAATTTCCACCACATTCAAAGATGATATTAACCCCCAAAACTGAAAGTTCCTTCCAGCGTAGGGCCTTCTATCAGATACCATATTTCTACCATCTTCCTAAGATCCACAAGAATTTAGATAATCCTCCAAGTAGACCCATTGTGACTGCGAAGGACAGTGTGACTACAGGTTTTAGTCTATACAAAGATCAATACCTTCAGCCAATAGTACACCAATAACAATCATATATTAGGGATGGTACACATCTGTTAGAACTTTTGTCTCCCTATAAGTGGGAGCCAACCTATGTGTGGCACTCACTGGATGTTAATTCTCTCTACACCTCCATCCCTCACAGTTTCGGTTTAAAGGCCCTGGAACACTTTCTGGCTCAGGATCCATTAATTAACCCACGACAGGCAGCATTTATTTTGGAAGCAACTAATTTTTGCTTAACACATAATTATTTTAACTTCAATGGAGATTACTATCTGCAGCAACAAGGCATTGTAATGGGGCAAACTTTGCCCCCTCATACGCGAACCTGGCCATGGGTTTTTGGGAGTTCAACCATATCCTTCAAAACAATCCTTTTTTGGCCCATATCATCTTTTTTGGGAGATATATAGATAATATAACTGTTATTTGAGATGGTACTGCCGACCTTATCAGCCAATTTGTCAAGTATTGCAACAGCAACACTATTGGCTTATCTTTTGGAGAGAGATACAAGAAAGAGACATAAAAACCTCTACACTCTTAGAAAAACTCAAACAACTAATCAATACCCTTACCAGTCAGACACCCAATCTTCCCATTACATGGCTAGATCTTCTAAAAAAGAAAGTAAAAAGAGATGAAGAAAAACTAATAAAAACCAAACTTCAAAAAATGAGAAGAGACCTGGATGATTACAATAACAAAAATTTCCAATGGAAAACCAAAAATCCCACATCGGTGCCCTTGATGCAGATTTCCTTCCCTCCTTCCTTTCAGCCTTTTGAACCATATCATTCAGTCCCACGCCCTCACCATTACCCACATTCTATATCCAAAAATCATCGACCAACCGGGCTTCCACCCATCAACGATTCGCAGCCACCACTTGAACATTACCTTCATTCTCCACAGCCCAAACCAAAACGACATAGGAAACCAAAAAGAACCTCTCAAGCCAATCACATTGGTCAGCTAGAACCAAATTCCACTGTCTCCACTGATACTATACCAAATACCACAACAGTGGACACCACCAATCCAAACATCCTTAGTTTAGAAAAAATCAATCCACCATTTTCTGTTGAACCCTCCTCTATTCACAACACTGCCTCTTGTGGCACGTCGAGCACTCAATCTTCCACAGAATCCCCAAATGTATCCATGAATTCCTTAGGTCATACTACTCGAGATGGTGCTCCTCCCCAGTCACAGAATGGCCGCCATACTGACCCATCCATATCAGTCACTGACCAGTCTTTTTTTAGTCCTAATCTCCCAACCTGTCCTAAAAAGGAAATGAAAAGAGGCAGAGACACGAAGCCCAAAGAAAAAATTGCCAAACTGTAAAAATTTTTAATCTTTCTTCCCATGTTCTTACTCCCTATGAGATCTCTCTATTAAGCAAAGGTCTAAATTTTGCACCCACCACACAACCCAACCCCTTTACTCTGTTTGTGGATTTAAACAAATTCATACATAAGCTAACAGTCAAACGTTTTTTCAACATCCAAACCAATAAAGAGAAATTTATTGACAGCCAAGATTCGACTGATAATACTACACCCAGATCTACACTTGAAAATGATCCAGATGATCCTTGTTTAGCAATTTTAGAAGAACTCTATAATGTTGATGATGAAGAAGCTTCTGTTCCAGATACTCACTTTTTTTCACAATACTTCTGTGATTCGCCTCCCATAAAACATACTCTCTTTCGACCAAAGTCCATTTTCAATCCCACCCCCACTAAAGGCCCTTACGTACAGAGTTTCTATCAAGTCGTATACTCGGACATAAAACGCATGTGCACACCCACTCCCTCTCAACGTCTTAAAAGTAACCTTATCCCCCAGGAAACATCTTCCTTCAAAAAATTAACCAACAATACCTCCATCATCATCAAAACAGTGGACAAAGGGGGCGGTATTGTTATCTAAAATCGTGATGCCTACCTTGGTGAAGCCTACAGATTACTTTCAGATAACAATACATATGCACGCCTCACTAGCGACCCACTCCCTGTTTTCTCCTTGGAGGCTGAAACCCTTGTAAAACAAGCTCTTAATGACCACATAATCACAAAAGCCGAAGCTTCTTTTTTATACAGAGCATATTATAACACTCCTTACTTCGACCACCTTCCAAAAATACATAAAGATCCGGAAAATCCCCCAGGGATAGCATCACCAGCTTTTTCTCCATATACATCGACCACTTTTTACAACCACTAGCACAAAACCTACCAACATACATTTGTGATGGTACCCACCTTATGGATATTCTCAAAAATTACACCTAGGAACCCACATACCAATGGGTTTCCCTGGACGTAAAATTCTCTATATACCTCAATTCCCCATAATGTTGGTCTTCGAGCTGTCAAGCATTTCCTATCTCTAGACCCATCTATAAAAACCACTCAGATGCAGATTTAATTTTAGACTCCACCAACGTCTGCCTGACTCACAACTACTTCTCATTTGATAACAATTTCTATCTGCAAACCCAAGGGATGGCAATGGGCGCTATTTTTGCACCCAGTTATGCCAACCTGACAATGGGATTTTGGGAACATCTGTCCATCTGGAATAATAACCCTTTTTCTGAATACAATAATCTACATAGGTCGATACATAGATGATATTATCATCATATGGGACAGGACCGGACCACCTGTTGATGATTTTGTGGCCTATTGCAATTCCAATGACCTAGGCCTCTCCTTCTTATCTGCTTGCAGCCCAGACAGTTTGGCCTTCCTGATGCTTGAGCTCTGCTACACTGATAACATGATCTACGCAAAAAACTATATAAAACCGACAGCAGGCAATTCATATTTACATTATCAAAGCTGTCATCACCCCAGATGGATTTCCAATATCCCAAAAAGCCAATTCAATCGCCTAAAACGAAATTGTACCCACAACTCTGATTATATAAGACAGGGTAACCTGTACAAAACCAAGTTCGAGGACAAAGGGTACCCTTCAGCTCTAATAGAAAAAGCATTTGCCAACTTTCTGGATGATAAGTCTGCCACTGCTTGTTCTAAATCTCCCCCTCATGTAGAACTACAGACCCCACTCATTGCCTCCTGCCAACCCCACACCACTAGGTTCATTACTCAATTTCATTCCCAATACAAAAAAATGGAAAGAATTTTTCAAAAACACTGGGGTATCCTATTGGAAGACCCCTTGTTAAAATCATCTATTAACACTGTACCCAGGATTACATAGCGTAAAGCCAGAAGCATCAAAAGCCTCATTGCTCCGAGTAAACTTAAAACTATACATAATGTACCCACCCCATCTCGGACATTTCTTACACTAAATGGCATGTACCAATGTAAAAAGTTAAAATGTCTTACTTGCAAATTTGTCTCTCACCGCCAGAAATCCTTTACCACAAAAGGAAATACCTATCAGCTCAGAGAATTTTTCAATTGCTCTTCAGATTTTGTGATATATGGCATTCGTTGCCCCTGTGACCTACTCTACATTGGCCGAACCATCCAAACACTCAGAAAAAGATTTGGAGAACACCGCAGATCGGTAGAAGACAACCTCAACCTAACCATTCCCAGACATTTTAAGAAGTCACAACAATAGACAATCACAGTCTGCTTAAACTAATAACACACAAAGAATTAAATGTTACCATGTTTTTATTGAACACACCATGTAAACATTCACAGTGCAGGTGGAAAAAGTATGTGAACCCTTGGATTTAATAACTGGTTGAACCTCCTTTGGGAGCAATAACTTCAACCAAATGTTTCCTGTAGTTGCAGATCAGACGTGCACAACGGTCAGGAGTAATTCTTGACCATTCCTCTTTACAGAATTGTTTCAGTTCAGCAATATTCTTGGGATAAAAAAAATATATGTAAAAAGATGCGGCGCTTAGAAAATGGTTGAAGTGAAAACATAGGTGATGAGAAAGGAAAAACTAAGGCACAGTCTTATCCTCATAAAATAAAAATAAAAATAACTCAAAAATATGCACAAAATATAATCAAATAAATGATGCTAGAAAGTATATCAATTGAATATAGGGGTAAGCACTAATATCCAAAGGTAAACTGAATATACCAACAAGTGAACAAAACCGAATAAAAAAGGAAAAAACCCCAAAGTAGAAAGTTCTCAAGATGAAGGAATAATCCGTGATTGAAAAGAAGAAGTGCCACAAAAAAAGCCGGTGGAGATGCAGGTAGGGAAATCTTCTGTATCACATCACACCCAAGGTGTAAAATCAAATGCGCTTACCGGATCCTGGTGACTGCTATTACGGCAGTCTAAATCAGCACAGGGAAATCGGTCTCCCCACAACCTTAGCGTGCAGCGACCGTAAGCAGCAGATGATTCTCAGGGGTATAAAACAGAAAGACAATCCATAGCGTAATATGTCTGAACAGTTGATTTATTAAAAGGAATTGCACTTACAAGATCATGATGAAAACCAGCGTAGTGTCATAAAAAATAAACTTCGGCGTCTCCGTCTGTTGCCTCCACTTCCTAGGTTCGTGTAAAGCCCAACCGAGAACGAACGTGATGACGTCGTAGGCTCCTCCCTACGCGTTTCGTCACGATAGGACGTCGTCTGGGGATTGGCCAAGCTAGAACGTCACCATGTGTGGGCAATATATACACTGCGAACGCCATCTTTACTGATGGCAAAGTAGAAAATAACATTGAATCCCGCCCAGTCATCTTAAGTAGCGGCCGTCAATGCAATAGCTAAGCTGAAGAAATTCTAAAGTGGAGGAAAAGGGAAGCGCCATCTTGTGGTAAAAAAGTATATAGTAATCAGAAAGAATTTCTCGGATGGTAACAAAAAAACAAACAAACCAAGAAGGGATTCAACAGACGGCAGACTTTACAAAAACATTAAAAATACACATAGATAATGCAATCAAATGCGAGGATAAAAATTAAAATACCAAATTCCTTATTAAAAGTAATTTGTTAAAAATTAAAATCTTTAATAAAAACGAATCAAAAGAAAGGAAAAAATTAACCAAATGGAGGGAAGCTCAGTGATCAGGAGTTATTTATAAAACAATTAATATCCCAATCGACGTTAAGTCCGAAAGGGACAAAAGATTTCATGTGGAAGATCCACCTAGTCTCAAGCCCAGAGATGGACCTGACCTGACCTCTCAAGTGGGGGTTGATCTTGTCAAAGGCTAGAAAAAAGGTACCTTTCAGTTTCTTATTGTGATACTTGGCATAATGCCTAGACAGGTTGTGTTTAGTGAAACCCCGCTTTATATTAGCCACATGTTCTGATAACCGCACATGCAATTCACGTTTGGTTCGACCAATATACTGCTTGGAGCATGGGCACTGGATAAGATAGACGACATATTTAGTAGAACATGTGATGAAAGATTGAATGTCGTATATCTTACTCGTGACTGAGGACTGAAAAGTCTCGCATTTTCTCCCTGTAAAGCTGTTTAATTGTCAAATGCTACATTTACGGCAAGGATAAAAACCTTTCATAGTGTGAAAGAAAGAGACAGTTCTGGGGGGATATATCACATTCCTAGCAACACTATGTCGTAAAGAGGGTGCACCTCTGTATATCACTACTGGTCTGTCAGGGATGTTTGCACCAAGAACCTTATCATTCCTGAGTATATTCCAGTGCTTCTGAAAGATTTTCTTGACAGAAAAATGCTGAATGGAATAACCTGTGATCATAGACCAACCAAATTTATTGTCAGGTACAGGACTGGGTTCCATTTCTCTGTGTAGCATAACTGCCCTATCCATATCGGCAACGCGAGAGATGATGGTATCTATCTCGCTTTCAGAGTAACCCTTATCCAGGAAACGTTGTTTAAGTAACTGAGCTTGTTGGTGATACTCTGAGACCTCTGTACAATTACGCCTGATACGCTGGAATTGGCCCTGAGGGACAGCCCTTAACCAGGCCGGGTGATGACAACTAGAGAGTGGGATGTAAGCGTTTCTATCAGTCGCTTTAAAATGTGTGTTAGTAATAAGGCGACCATTCCTGACCAGAATGTTAAAGTCAAGGAAATGGATTTCAGTACCACTGATTTCGAACTGAAGGGAAATACCCCTATCATTCTGATTCAGTAGTGTGAAAAAAATTTCCAGGGAAGCCTGGTTCCCATCTCACACAAGCAGGACATCGTCTATGTACCTTTTCCATAGACGTAACTCTCTAGGGGGATTGTTATCAATGACCTCCATCTCCTATCTGGCCATAAATAAATTGGCCAGACTGGGCGCAAATTTGGCGCCCATGGCCACGCCACAAATCTGCAAATAAAAGTCACCCCCAAACCAAAAATAATTACGGCCTGTTGCAAATCTCAAAAGTGATAAAATAAACTCTTTTTGGGGCCGGGGTAAAAGAGAATCCTGATCGAGATAGTGGCTCACTGCCTCAAACCCATGTTGATGGGAAATATTAGTGTATAAAGAGGCTACATCCGCCGTAGCAAGAATGTAGCTCTCCTTCCACTCACAACTTTCCAAAAGGTTAATAACCTGAGTGGTATCTCTCAAATACGCTGGAGTAGCTGTCACTAAGGTTTGTAAGAAATTGTCTACATACCTCCCAATCCTGGCCATGACCGAGTCAATGCCACTAATGATCGGGCGGCCAGGAGGGTTGGAGAGGCTTTTATGTATTTTGGGCAAAAAATACATGACTGGAATCCTTGGAGCAGAGGGAACCAAATATGCCCTTTCTTTCTTATTTAGAATACCTTGCTCCAAACCCTTATCAAGTAATACCTGAAGTTCTTTTTTGAATTTAGTTGTAGGATTAGCAGCCAGAGGTAAATAAGTGTCCCGATCAGAGAGGAGTCTGTTCATTTCTTCCAAATAATGAGTTTTATCAAGAATGACAACCCCTCCCCCTTTATCCGCTGGACGTATGACAATGTCATTTCGTTCGCAGATTTGAGTTAGGTGATGATGAAAATCACCTTGTTGGTTACGAGGGCATTTAAGTGCTAGTAGATCTTTAATTACTATTTCCTTAAAGACTTGTATAGAGGGAGCAATGGGGCCTGGAGGGCTGAATAATGAGGCATTAGACAAATTAGTATGTCTAATAGAAACCTCACTCGCATGATTAGATGAACCGGATGTAGAACTAGCCATACCACCCATTACAATGGAAGGCCTGTTAACAAAGGATGAACCTTGGTTGTTAATTGGATTTAAAATAAAATGTCTCTTAATATTCAATTTCCGTACAAGTTTGTGTACATCAATAATTGTTTCAAACTTGTTCAATCTATGTGGGGGGGCAAATTTTAAGCCCTGACTCAAAACTTTTTGTTCGCCCATAGAAAGTTGGACTGCGCTTAAATTAAATACACCGCTAATATTTATTGTTTTCTTTTCTTTGGCCCGGATCCTCCTCCCCCCTCTGGCTGCTGGCTGCTTCTGATTTCACAATTACCATTCATATCACGGAAATTTTTTTTTTTTTATTGTAGCATCCTTTGAGTGCAGCTTTTATACTTATATTACTACCACAATATTCTTGGGATGTCTGGTGTGAATCGCTTTCTTGAGGTCATGCCAGAGCATCTCAATCGGTTTGAGGTCAGGACTCTGACTGGGCCACTCCAGAAGGCGTATTTTCTTCTGTTTAAGCCATTCTGTTGTTGATTTACTTCTATGCTTTGGGTCCTTGTCCTGTTGCAACATCCATCTTCTGTTGAGCTTCAGCTGGTGGACAGATGGCCTTAAGTTCTCCTGCAAAATGTCTTGATAAACTTGGGAATTTTTTTTTCCTTCGATGATAGCAATCCGTCCAGGCCCTGATGCAGCAAAGCAGCCCCAAACCATGATGCCCCCACCACCATACTTCACAGTTGGGATGAGATTTTGATGTTGGTGTGCTGTGCCTCTTTTTCCCCACACATAGTGTTGTGTGTTTCTTCCAAACAACTCAACTTTGGTTTCATCTGTCCACAGAATATTTTGCCAGTACTGCTGTGGAACATCCAGGTGCTCTTGTGCAAACTGTAAACGTGCAGCTATGTTTTTTTTGTACAGCAGTGGCTTCCTCTGTGGTATCCTCCCATGAAATCCATTCTTGTTTAGTGTTTTATGTATCGTAGATTCGCTAACAGGAATGTTAGCATATGCCAGAGACTTTTGTAAGTCTTTAGCTGACACTCTAGGATTCTTCTTCACCTCATTGAGCAGTCTGCACTGTGCTCTTGCAGTCATCTTTACAGGACGCCCACTCCTAGGGAGAGTAGCAGCAGTGCTGAACTTTCTCCATTTATAGACAATTTGTCTTACCGTGGACTGATGAACAGCAAGGCTTTTGGAGATACTTTTATAACCCTTTCCAGCTTTATGCAAGTCAACAATTCTTAATCGTAGGTCTTCTGAGAGCTCTTTTGTGCGAGGCAGCATTCACATCAGGCAATGCTTCTTGTGAAAAGCAAACCCAGAACTGGTGTGTGTTTTTTTATAGGGCAGGGCAGCTGTAACCAACACCTCCAATCTCATCTCATTAATTGGACTCCATTTGGCTGACACCTCACTCCAATTAGCTCTTGGAGATCTCATTAGTCTAGGGGTTTACATACTTTTTCCACCTGCTCTGTGAATGGCAGGTGTTCAATAAAAACAGGGTAACATTTAATTCTTTGTGTGTTATTAGTTTAAGCAGATTGTGATTGTCTATTGTTGTGACTTAGATGAAGATCAGATCACATTTTATGACCAATTTGTGCAGAAATCCATATAATTCCAAAAGGGTTCACATACTTTTTATTGCAACTGTATATGTATATATATATATATATATATATATATATATATATATATATATATATACATGTGTGTGTATGTGTGTATATATATATATATATATATATATATATATATATATATATATATATATATATATATGTGTGTGTGTATGTATCCAGTCCTATATATGATATCCCCCTTTTCCTTCTATTCTGTATCATGGTTGAATTTATCTTATATCACTCTACAACGACAGAATAGTCCTAATACTACTTAATCCCAGACATAAATATGGCCCAAGTAAGTACTTGCCAACCAATAGTCCCCCATCTCCTTTTGCTTCCCTCCCCTCCCCCAAACCCCAATTCCCCCCCTCTCCCCCTCCTTTTCCCTACCCCCCCAACTCTTTCCTACCCATCCCCAGATACGTGGCTATGCATCTATATATATATATATATATATATATATATATATATATTATATATATATATATATATATATATATATATAATATATATATATATATTTTTTTTTTTTACTAATATTGCATATTACCATATAATCGCATATTTCCAACATTCTCAACTATGAATACCCAACCTTATTCCCTAACCCATATAACTCTAGGTATAATTTTCTATCCTGCAAAATAATCATCTATTATTATATATGACAAAGAATATAAATACTATATATCTCCACCTCACCCCCTTTTGTACTCATGTGTACTTTGGAATCATATACACTCCAGCATACGCTTATACATATAGGGATACTGCAGGGAGTCATGCATGTATATGTATATATATGTATACTTTCTCTGATAGAACTCACCGATATACATTCCCATAGAAAACTTATTCCCCCAAATTTTTTTTTTACCTTTCATTTTTATTTTTTGCTTTATTTTTATTTCTATTTTCATTTCTAATTTTATTTCGTGTCATTGTATTTTATTTTATTATAATTCTTTATTTTTTTTATCTCTCCTGACACTACAAATCCATGTGTCCTCTGCCTTTGCCATTTTCTTCCTGCATATACATCCACCATACCCACCGCTTTTTCACTAACTTCTTTTACTAATTTCCTTGTCTCCTCCTTCTGTTATATTACATTATGCCACTTGCTTTTAATTCTATGATCGATAAAGTTCTTTTAAAAAAATCCACTCAATCCTGCCCCCCGGCTCCCTGGAGCCAAACAGTCCACTGATCTCCAGACAGGGAGGTGCTATGACCTGATTGGCCCGCCCACTCTGCCTTTCCCTTCTTAACCACTTCCAAAATTAAGGATCGCTATGCCTGACGAAGGAGAACGCATACTCTGCATGCCTGCACACTACCAGCATCATCACTCCGCGACCCAGGACCCTATCCGACAGACGATCCCTGCTGCATCTCACCGTTCCTAGTCTGGGACACTGGAATCCACCGGAGCCGCCAGACAGGACCACACAGCACTAGAGGATTGCCCCCTGTGGAACCCTTTGGAGCCTTGCCGCCTACTTCACCGTCTATCTGGACTCACTCCATTGATGTGCCTGTTTTTCACTGACTCAGTGAGTGAGTGAGTGCATTTCTACTGCAATTAAAATGTGTTTTTAATACTGCACTTAGGTTGGCGCTGCTTGTTCTCTTTCTTGTATCTCTTTCCAAAGGTGTTTCTGCCCTTCAGCATGCTGCCTCCTGCGTTGTGCCAGTGTAAATTCTCCTGAGGTTATCTTACCCAGATTACAGACTTTGCCCCCCCACACACACACACACACACACTCCACGGTATATATTCATACCAGGAACTATGTTATTTTTTGGACTATTATATATTTTTTGGACAAACTATTCATTTACCTTTTGCTGTTATCCCCAACAGTATGCTGCTCCTGGACTTTGTTACCCCTTCCCTCCCATCCATTTTACATATAACCTTTGCATACAGCTGTTACTTTAGCGCAACAAAAAATAGTTTTTTATTGGCTTATCTTTTACATTTGTTTCAGATCCTACCTCTCTGGCCTTCCTGGACCTAGAGTTAGGCCATGATGGTGATACCATCTGTGCTAAAAACTATGTCAAACCAAATGCCGGTACCTCCTATTTATGTTATAAGAGTTGCCATTACCCAAAATGGATCTAGAACATACTGAAAGGGCAATTCTGTCGATTACAACAGAACTGCACAAAAGAGACTGATTACATAGAACTCAGTGTGAACCGTAAAAAGAAATTTCTTGATAAAGAGTATCCTCAGGCTCTAGTGGACCAAGCCTATGGAACATATTTGAAAGGCAAACCTCCCAAATCCGCCCCCAAACCTGGGGATCATTCCACCAGATTTATTACTACATTTCATTCCCAATATAAAATGATGGAGAATATACTATCCAACCATTGGAATATCCTGCCACAAGATCCGCACCTTAAAACTATCCTCCCCGTACATCCCAGGTTTACATATCGCAAAGCCCCTAATCTGAAGAATAAAATTGCTCCAAGCAAATTTAAATCTACCATTACCTCCCCACCCACGCCGGTACTTATACCATTGGTGGGCATGTACCAATGTCATAAAGCACTATGCAAAACATGTAAATTCGTATAACATGGTCAAAAGTCCTTTTGCACAAAAGGTAAAACATACTTTCTAAAATAATTCTAAAACTACTCATCCGATTTTGTTGTTTACGGTCTCACCTGCCCCTGTGGCCTGATCTATGTGGGCTGAACCATTCGACCTTTGAGGCAGAGTTTCGGCGAGCATAGACATTTCATTGAGGGAGGTGAGGACCCACACAGCGTCCTGCGACATTTTGCAGAGGTTCACCATGGATCCACCAAGGGGACTTCGAGTATGGGTCATTGAGCAGATTCCCATAGCCCTCTCTGCAACTGAACGTTTTACGAAACTGTGTGCGTGAGAAACATACTGGATCCACAGCCTAGATGTTGTCTCGCCAGGAAGTATAAATGAAGGGATTGAGTTTGCCACCATCCTTTAATATAGGTATCATCTGATATCCCACCTAGATGAATGCATATGGGCATATATAAATATGCTCATATGTGTGATTGAGAGTATATATATATATCAGTATACATAATTTAGGTTTTTTATAGCTAACCGTTTATATCTGCACTCCCCCAGGTTTGGTCTTCCTTTGGGAGTGGTGGGCATGCGTAAATAAGTATTGGTTACGGTATAGCCTAGGTAATTCCTTCCTTTTTTTTTTCTCTCCCCCTTCCCTCCCACCCCCACTCCCCCACACCCCATACATGGCTGGCTCACTTTAAGGTTCTGCCCAGTGGCCATCTCTGGGGTAATTTATTAACCTTCGGTAATCCACAACTTATGTGTTTGTATGCATGTGTGTGTGCAAATTTGAGAATCTGTGTATGTGTGCATATACAGTGGGGCAAAAAAGTATTTAGTCAGCCACCAATTGTGCAAGTTCTCCCACTTAAAAAGATGAGAGAGGCCTGTAATTGTCATCATAGGTATACCTCAACTATGAGAGACAAAATGTGGAAACAAATCCAGACAATCACATTGTCTGATTTTTGAAAGAATTTATTTGCAAATTATGGTGGAAAATAAGTATTTGGTCACCTACAAAAAAGCAAGATTTCTGGCTCTCACAGACCTGTATCTTCTTCTTTAAGAGGCTCCTCTGTCCTCCACTCATTACCTGTATTAATGGCACCTGTTTGAACTTGTTATCAGTAGAAAAGACACCTGTTCACAACCTCAAACAGTCACACTCCAAACTTAACTATGGTGAAGACCAAAGAGCTGTCAAAGGACACCAGAAACAAAATTGTAGACCTGCACCAGGCTGGAAAGACTGAATCTGCAATAGGCAAGCAGCTTGGTGTGAAGAAATCAACTGTGGGAGCAATAATTAGAAAATGGAAGACATACAAGACCACTGATAATCTCCCTCGATCTGGGGCTCCACGCAATATCTCACCCCGTGGGGTCAAAATGATCACAAGAACGGTGAGCAAAAATCTCAGAACCACACGGGGGGACCTAGTGAATGACCTGCAGAGAGCTGGGACCAACATAACATAGGCTACCATCAGTAACACACTATGCCGCCAGGGACTCAGATCCTGCAGTGCCAGACGTGTACCCCTGCTTAAGCCAGTACATGTCCGGGCCCGTCTGAGGTTTGCTAGAGAGCATTTGGATGATCCAGAAGAGGATTGGGAGAATGTCATATGGTCAGATGAAACCAAAGTAGAACTGTTTGGTAGAAACACAATTCGTCGTGTTTGGAGGAGAGAGAATGCTAAGTTGCAACCAAAGAACACCATGCCTACTGTGAAGCATGGGGGTGGCAACATCATGCTTTGGGGCTGTTTCTCTGCAAAGGGAACAGGACGACTGATCCGTGTACATGAAAGAATGAATGGGGCCATGTATCGTGAGATTTTGAGTGCAAACCTCCTCCCATCAACAAGGTCATTGAAGATGAAACGTGGCTGGGTCTTTCAGCATGACAATGATCCCAAACACACCGCCCGGGCAACAAAGGAGTGGCTTTGTAAGAAGCATTTCAAGGTCTTGGAGTGGCCTAGCCAGTCTCCAGATCTCAACCCCATAGAAAACCTTTGGAAGGAGTTGAAAGTCCGTGTTGCCCAGCGACAGCCCCAAAACATCACTGCCATAGAGGAGATCTGCATAGAGGAATGGGCCAACATACCAGCATCAGTGTGTGACAACCTTGTGAAGACTTACAGAAAACGTTTGACCTCTGTCATTGCCAACAAAGCATATATAACAAAGTATTGAGATGAACTTTTGATATTGACCAAATACCGTATTTATCGGCGTATAACACGCACCTTTTTCCCCTTAAAATCAGGGGAAAATCGTGGGTGCGTGTTATACGCTGATCCCCGCTAATTGTGATCTATCGGCGGCAACCGGCGCTGACATTCACATAGCGTGTAGTTTTAAATATGGCGCCGTGGAGTTCGGAGGGACTCGGCAGAGCTGAACGAGCGCCGCCGAAATCACACTGACTGGGCGGAGCTGAGATACACATAGTCGAGTGTTCTCGGCTCTTTCCGGCGCCGCTCACAGTCACGCCCAGTCCCGCCATTGGACCTATGTTATGTCCATCATAGGGCGGGACTGGGCGGGACTGTGAGCGGCGCCGGAAAGAGCCGAGTACACTGGACTATGTGTATCTCGGCGGCGTTCGTTCAGCTCCGCCGAGTCCCTCCAAACTCTGCAGCGCCATATTTAAAACTACATGCTATGTGTATGTCGGCGGCGATCTGTCCAAGCATGGACACTGGGGGCAAGGCTGCACTGACCACTGGGGCAAGGCTGCACTGACCACTGGGGCAAAGCTGCACTGACCACTGGGGCAAGGCTGCACTGACCACTGGGGCAAAGCTGCACTGACAAGGCTGCACTGACAAGGCTGCACTGGGGCAAAGCTGCACTGACAAGACTGCACTGGGGAAAAGCTGCACTGACAAGGCTGCACTGACAAGACTGCACTGGGGCAAAGCTGCACTGACAAGGCTGCACTGACAAGACTGCACTGGGGCAAAGCTGCACTGACAAGGCTGCAATGGACACTGGGGCAAGGCTGCACTGACACTGAAAAGGCTGCAATAACACTGACAAGGCTGCAGATGGACACGATAAGGCTGCATTGATGGGCATTTTAATGTAAGTTTTTTTTCCTTAAACTTCCCTCCTAAAAGTTTTTTTCTAAAAGTGTTATACGCCGGCACGTGTTATACGCCGATAAATACGGTACTTATTTTCCACCATAATTTGCAAATAAACTCTTTCAAAAATCAGACAATGTGATTGTCTGGATTCCACATTTTGTCTCTCATAGTTGAGGTGTACCTATGATGACAATTACAGGCCTCTCTCATCTTTTTAAGTGGGAGAACTTGCACAATTGGTGGCTGACTAAATACTTTTTTGTCCCACTGTATATATATGTACTCCATATACCATTACCAATGAATATTTTATTAATTTTTAACAATTGATTTTTAACAATTAATCTTTAATTCCATTTCAATTGATCAATTGATTTTATAATTGATAACTTTTCATAATTCACTTAAAATAAAATTGTTCATCATGTAAAGTATGATTTCCATCATGATAGCTATACATATATTATTGTTGTTAATTCCCCTTCCCCTATATATATTTCTTTCCCCTTTCTCCAAACCCCCCCCCCCCCCATTTATTTACCCCTTCTTGTCCCCCCCGAGTATAATACTTATTTCTGATGCCCAATATGTTTTTTTAAATAATAAATGTAATAATATTGAATATTTCAATTATGATTATTGCCTGACAATTATGTGGTCTAAAACGTTTTTAATGTTTCTAACTTTTTATATGTGTGTACATCATGTTTTTACCCTAAATCTGGTCTAATAATTTTATTTATTGTTGTCCATTACTAATGCATAAGACTTAGAGACATTCAAATTATCCCATTATGCCAGTAATGTGTCAGGGCTGGGCTCAGCCCTTCCTTCTCTGAGCTGGCCGCTCAGCTGTCGGCTAATTGCCAGCTCCTTTCTTTCCACAGTGACACAGCTGTTGATGATCTGCTCATCAGTCCTGGCTACTTAAAGCCGTCTAGCTCACTTCATCTCTGCCTTCGCCTTTGGTCACATCTCAGAGACTTCTCCTGCGTTCCTATTGAAGACTTGCTCAGCTGATGTCCCTTCTGGCTCCTGATCCTGCTTGCTGTACTACTACGTTGATCTCTGGCTCTCTGACATTGGCATTGGCTGACTACCCAATCTGGTTACTGAACTTTGGCTATGTATTGACTACACTTACTCTGTTTACCTTTTTATTATTATTAAACAAGTGTGATAAACTGTACTTCTGTCTCGGTCTGATTCATGGTTTCTGATAGTAGGCAAAGGCCATGAATTCAGAGGATGCAGTCCATCCACTTGTTGGTAATATTTTTTCCAGATTGGATGACCAGGATCACCGCATGGATCAGTTTGCCTTGGCGTTACAAACGCTCCTGAGTCGTAAGGCTCATCTGGAATCTTCCACTATGGCTGTTCCGGTACAACCTGTGTTGCAGGCCGTCCCTGCTGCTGCTCCAGTTTCTGTGCAGGCACCCGCCTCGAGTATTACCTCTATAAGAGGCATGTCTGGTTCCGCTCCGCTTCCCCAGAGAATTGGGTGCGATCCAGTTCAATGCAGAGGGTTTCTCAACCAGGTTGATATATACTTTGAGATGCTGCCCCAGGCATTTCCCACGGACAGAAGAAAAGTAGGATTTGTGATATCTTTGCTTTCTGAGAGTACCTTGGCCTGAGCAAACCCTCTATGGGAGATGCAAAAACCCGTGGTCCTGAGTTACCCAGAATTTCTGGCTTCCTTCAAAAGGGTTTTTGACGTTCCCGCACGCTCCGCTTCTGCAGCCAAGAGCCTTGTGTCTATCAAAGAGAGTATGAGAACTGTTGCAGATTATGCCATTGAATTCCATACTCTAGCAGCAAAGGTTGCTTGGAACAATGAGGCCCTCGTGGCTGCCTTCTCTCATGGTCTCTCGGATAACATCAAGGATGAGATAGCAGCCCGAAATATACCCACTGAGCTGGAGAGGTTGATCACATTTGCCATCCTCATTGACTCCAGATTCAGAGAAAGACTCTCTTTTAAGGAGCGCTGGCGCAAGACTCCTGTACATTTGTCTCCAAGCTTTGCAGTCCCACCCTTGCCTCCCTCACCTCCCATGCCTCCTGGTACCGAGTCGGTCTATGAAGATGAACCCATGCACTTGGGCTTCACGAGTCTCTCTGCGGATGAGAGAGCCCTTAGGAGGAGGGAGAGATTGTGCCTTTATTGTGGCCAGGCTGGTCACTTTTTGAAGTCTTGTCCTACCCGTCCAGGGAACGCCCGAACCTTGAGGTCCTGTCACGGACAGACCTTAGGTGGCGTTGTTTTGTCTCCAGTTTCCCAGAAAGATAAGCCCCTGGTTTCGGTTACCCTGTCTTGGGTTGAATCATCCGTCGAGATACAGGCTCTAATCGACTCTGGAGCTGCAGGCCTGTTTATTGATGCTGCCTTTGTATCGAAGCACTCGATTCCGCGGCAGCTGCGTGACATTCCACTTGCCATTGAGGCTCTTGACGGGAGACCTCTACAGCCTGCCCGTGTGACTCATGAGACTGTTCCGTTGTCCATGGCCGTAGGGGCCCTTCACCATGAGATAATCCAATTCCAAGTTATTTCCTCACCTAAGTTTCCGCTGGTTATTGGTTATCCTTGGTTACAGAGGCACAACCCTTCTTTTGATTGGCTCGGTGCTGAGGTTCTGTCCTGGTCGCCACAGTGCAGTGAGAGATGTTTCCAGAAGGTAGCCAAGGTCCTGTACACCTCTTCACTCTCCTCCCTGCCGGAGGAGTACCGCGATTTTAGCAATGTCTTTGACAAAGGTCAAGCTGGTACTTTGCCTCCACACCGGTCGTATGATTGCGCAATTGACCTTCAACCTGGTGCCATACCCCCTTGTGGCTGGGTTTACCCTTTGTTGGTCTTGGAGGATAAGGCCATGGAGGAGTATGTTGCAGACGCACTTTTTCGAGGTTTCATCCGCAAATCCTCGTCTCCTGCTGTTGCTGGTTTCTTTTTTGTGAAGAAGAAGAGTGGTGAACTGTAACCTTGTATCGATTATAGGGGTCTCAATCATTTCATGATTAAGAACGCCTATCCCATTCCGTTGATTACGAAGTTATTTGACCGCCTCAAGGGAGCAACGGTTTTCACAAAGCTTGATTTGAGAGGGGCATACAATCTCGTCAGGATTAAGGATGGCGATGAGTGGAAAACTGCGTTTAATACCAGATCAGGTCATTGTGAGTATCTCGTAATGCCTTTTGGCCTTTGTAATGCTCCGGCAGTCTTCCAAGAGTTCATTAACGATGTGCTCTGAGATTTGTTGCAGTTATGTGTGGTGGTTTATCTTGACGATATCCCCTGGTGAGCCACCACACAGATGTCTGTCGTGTGCTTCAGAGACTAAGAATCTTTATTGTAAATTGGAAAAGTGCAAATTCCATTGTGAACAGGTTAAATTCCTGGGTCATGTCATTTCCACTGCTGGTTTTTCGATGGACCCAGAGAAACTTTCAGCGGTCCTACAGTGGCCTCAACCCGTAGGTTTACGTTCTCTGCAGCGTTTTATTGGCTTTGCCAACTAACTATTATTGGAAGTTTATTCGTAACTTCTCATCTCTGGTCAAGCCCCTGACTGATATGGCCAGGAAAGACAGCAACCCACAGAGTCTCCGGAATCCATTAAGGCCTCTGAAAGTCTCAAGGCTGCCTTTCTTTCTGCTCCTGTGTTGGCACACCCTGATCCTACGTTGCCTTTTATCCTAGAAGGCAACTATGCATCCGTGTGGCTACTTTTCCAAGAAACTGTCACCGGCAGAGTGCAATTACGAGATTGGTGACAGAGAGCTGTTGGCGATCATTTTAACCCTGAAAGAATGGAGACATCTCCTTGAAGGTACCACTGGCCAGTTCTCATTCTTACTGACCATAAGAATCTCTCATTCTTGTCTGAGGCTAAGCACCTCTCTCCCAGAAGGGCGCGATGGGCTCTTTTCTTGTCGAGTTTTAATTACATTGTATCCTTCTTACCTGGTACATAAGAGCTTACGCCTTGTCACGACAATTTTCCTCCACTTCCAAGATGGAGTCGGTTCCGGTTCCTGTGATTCCTCCTGATCGTATTCTGGCTACGGTTCGCACCAGTCTTACTTCTCCTTTGGGTGACAAAATTCTTGCTGCTCAGGTCGATGCTCCTCCTGAGAAACCTTGTGACCGCTGCTTTGTTCCTGAGAGTCTCCATACTGCTGTGCTCCAGACTTACCATTCTCCCAAGGCTGCTGGCCACCCTGGGAATAGTCAACCCTTTTGGACCATTTCCCAACAATTCTGGTGGCCTAGTCTACGTGCTGATGTAACCGCCTTTGTAGCTGCCTGTTCCGTGTGTGCTCAGAGTAAGACTCCACAACACCTTCCTGTGGGCCTCCTACAACCCATACCCAATGGAGAGAGGCCCTGGACCCAACTGTCTATGGATTTCATTGTGGAGTTACCCAACTCCCAGGGCAACACAGTTATCCTTATGGTGGTTGACCGGTTCTCGAAAATGTCGCATTGTATTCCACTCAAGAAGTTGCCCACTGGCTTCTATTTTTGCTCGGGAGATCTTCCGCTTACATGGGCTACCCAAGGTGATTGTCTCAGACAGGGGTAGTCAGTTTGTGTCCCGGTTCTGACGAGCCCTTTGTGCACAGTTGGGTATTCAGCTTGCTTTCTCCTCTGCGTATCACCCGCAGTTTAATGAGGCTGCAGAACGAGCCAACCAGTCCTTGGAGCAATTCCTACTTTGCTTTATTTCTGAACATCATAACAACTGGTCAGACCTCTTACCATGGGTGGAGTTTGCTCACAATAGTGCCTTGAATTCAGCTTCCCGTTTGTCCCCGTTTATGGTGTTAAATGCAACTGTTAAATAAGTTGCTTATAGTTTATATTGCTTTGCCAAATTATTGCTTCATATAGGAATTAAGACACAGAGTCAGAAATCCGTGTATCAGTTCTTGAGCATAATGGACTGCTGCTCTTTAATCTTTCCAAGGCCTTTTATACAAACAATAGCATTAGCACAACCCCCCCACACAGGGCAAGGGTAAACAACAACAGGAGTCACCTGGGCTACGAACACAAGCTTCAACACCATGGCAATACAGTTACAAGAAAACAAAAGCAGAGTTTAACAGCCAAAAAGTTACATTCAAAACAGATTTACATGTAGTCATCATATTAAGTGAGAAAATTAAATCCCTGACCTTATCAATTTCCCCCTTTGACATCATCCTCTCCTTCCCCCTGGGTCCTCATGAATAAGTTCTAGTCAGTTTTTCCCCAGAGTCCTTTCCCTGACCGCGGGTTGTCAGAGGGGTAGAACCCATCCCCCTAGGTATTACCAACATCTTAAAATTCAAGAAGAGGAGTTTTATAGGAGTAGGGTGATGTCAATACACATTTATCGGTATGCCCTGTCTATTCTCCTAATTTTCCTATTTATTTTCCTGTATACACATATATTCGTGATTGTAAGTGATATTAATATTAGAATAATAATTACCATTGGACTTAACAACCAGTGAAAGGTATTGGTTGCTGTTGAAGACATTCCACTAAATATATCCCACCAATGTGGTGCAGTATCCTGTTGTATCTGTGAGGAAAGATGTACTAGTCTACCTTTGTCAATAATCGCGGATACGAGGTTATTCTGTAGGGTATGTTCTAGTGTTTCTATGTGTTGTCTTAACAACTCTGATTGTTCCAAAACCTGTTTTAGTGGTTCTAAAGAAATTATAAAGGGTGTAGTGTCAGTGAGATTATGTACCTCATAGACTGAAGAGAATATCTTATCGGCGTCTGGTTCAAAAAGATAGGTGTCGTTACCCCATTGTAATATTTTAATCTTTTTTATACATCCCGCAAACGGCGCCGATTTATTTAATGCTGACATGGTGCGGTTATCATTAGTAATGATACAAATATGCTGGGGTCCTATTTCTATGAATCTATTGTTCACATTTATCGGTGTTCTTTGCATTTTGCATATGCTAGTTTGGTATTTTAACAAACAAGGCTCATATACTGGGGAACTTCTGCCACATACCATTCCCTTATTAGTTCCTTCACATAGAGTTAAATCATGGGTTCTGTTTCCTTTATCTACATATTTCCCATATATTTCTGGATACCAAAACTCGTCTTTAATTACTAGTGGCATAACCACTATTTTACACATTTCCATTACATCTGCTACCCGGTATGCTTCGAACCTTCCTACACACCATTTCTCCTCACATTCTATCTTGTCCCCTTTTACTTGGAACCATACACCATCGTCAGTTAAACCCTTAAAATATTTCATCCAGGTATGATAATTTCCCAACTGTAGTTCAGTCCTGGCCCTATTTATTTGTATATGATAGGATAAGAGGTTAAAAGAGCACTGTGTGAAATTTACAAACTGTTGATTTTGATTCCACAGCTGGAGCTCTGCTCCTATCGTGTGATTTATTAACCCTCCCAAAAATTGTAATAGGGGTATTTCTTGCAATTGGGTTTCAAAAGTGGTGGGTAACCATTTGCTTGTGATAGTCAAGCTGTCAGCTATGTGCCCCCCTGCATGCTTCCATCTGTTGTTCATTTCTTCTATCTCGACCGAGTTTAAAATTCCCATCCCTGTACCTGTCAGTCCCAATAGAGTATCATACCATTCTCGTTTATACCTACACTCCGGTATCGAGGGAAAGGTGATATTGAATTTTATTTTTGTTTTCTGTTGTGATGTTGATACATTTATGCAAGTGTTTGGTACGGGTGTTAATATGGAAGATTCAATTGTTGGCGTTACTTCTTCCTCCATTTGTATGTGAAACCCATAGGCCTCTGCACTCCAATACCACCCATCATTTCTCTCTTCCCTCCACCAAGAGGCACAGAGGAAAGTACTGGATTGATTAACGGTAATATCTGTCAGATTAAACATCCCTTCGGTTATATTCCCTCCTTCTGCCATGACTGTTAATATTTGGTACATTTGTCCCACTACCCGTTCCCGGGCTTGTTTCCATGTCTGTGAAAGGGATATTTTATGACACCTATGGTTCTTACTATTGTTAAAGGGGAAACCCATATTATCATTCCACTGGAAAGTTACGGTTACTTCTGAGAGGGGGTCTGCCTGTATCCATGCTATACCTACATCTACATGAAATGGTCGCCTATGTCCTTCAACAGTATAATTACCCACAGTGTAATCCTTATTTATCTCATATCCTGATACATTTGCTACTTTAGGATCATCTATACTCCATTCAAAAGTCATTGTTTCTTCTACCTCAAGTACATTAATACCAGGAGTCCATGCATATATTTGTAAACCAACAATCTTCAACAAAAAATATGTAAGTAGATATTTAATCATGTTGTTTTCTCGGGTTGTTTCTTGCAATGTGATGCGTGTATCCAGGTAGGTTTTCCTTCCAGCTTTACTGAGGTGGCTGTGGTCAAGAGTACTTGGTAAGGACCTTCAAACCTGGGTTCCAATGTCTTTCTGGTGTGTTTCTTTACATATACATAATCCCCTGGTAGCAGCGTATGTGTACCTGTTATTGAATTAGGGTCTGGAAGAGAAGAATACACACTTTTGTGGATCTTAGTTAGACGTTGTTGTAATTGTATCACATATGCAGTCAAACTATCACATTGCAATTGCATACTCTGTGGAAAGTATAAACCCAATCTAGGTGCATTCCCAAAAAGTATCTCATATGGGGATAATCCTGTCTTTCCTGTTGGAGTGTACCTTATAGAGAACAAAGCCAAAGGCAGGCATTCTGGCCAAGGCTTGTTTAACTCTTGCATGGCTTTTTGTATTTTTAACTTTATTGTCCCATTTACTCTCTCCACTGATCCTGAACTCTGTGGGTGGTAAGGGGTGTGAAAACTTTGTTGAACCCCTAACATGGTCATCACATTCTGCATGATTTCTCCTGTAAAGTGTGTCCCCCTATCTGATTCTATGGTTTCAGGAAGACCAAACCTAGGTATTAACTCAGTGATCAGTTTCTTAGCTGTGGCTTTAGCTGTAGCCGATTTTACTGGATAACTTTCGGGCCAACCTGAGAATAAATCGATACACACGAGGACAAATTCAAAAGGGCCGCTCTTAGGCATTTGTATGTAATCAATTTGCAGTCTCTGGAAGGGGTATTGGGCCCGGACCTGGTGTTTTCGTGGGGTTTTTACTTTCTGTCCTGGGTTATTCAGGAGACAGATTTGGCAGGCTGCACAGTAGTTTCTTGCAGTACTACTGAATCCAGGGGCGAGCCATCCTTGGTTCACAATCCTATACATGGAATTGGAACTGACATGTGTGGGTAGGTGAACTGCCACTGCCATTGCTGGGTACAGAGAGGCAGGCAGGCATATTTTGCCCCCTTCCCTCCATACATTGTCAAGGTCTGGTGCTGCTCCCATTCTGACCCACTTATCTTTCTCGCTCTCCCCTGCTTGCTCCTGTAATTTACTCAGCTGCTGCCATGTTGGTTCTGGGATACTCACCTCTACCGCTGCTAAGGTCTCAGGGCTTCCTTCCCCTAGAGCTGCCTGTTTTGCAGTCAAATCTGCAAATGCATTTCCTTTTGCCTCAATTGTTTTTGCGCTCGTGTGTGCCGCTATCTTCATAATGGCTACTCGTTTAACCTTTTGAAGATTGTTCAGGACTCTCTTAATCCCTTCTCCATGTTTTACAGGTGTACCTGCTGCTGTCAGATAACCTCTAGCCTTCCATATATGGCCATAATCATGCGCTACACCATAAGCGTAGGCAGAGTCAGTGTAAATATTCCCTTCTCGTTCTTTTAAGTATTCTAGGGCTTGTTCTAAAGCTTTTAATTCTGCTTCCTGTGCTGACATGTGGGCTGGTAAGGGCTGTGCGTCAATCACCTGCGTATCAGTCACTACAGCATACCCTGTGTGATATTTACCCTTGTCATCAGCAAACCTACTGCCATCTATGTACAAAGTGTGCTCAGCATTTAAAATCAGTGTATCTGTAACGTGTGGGAATCCCATTGTCTCCTGTTCCATGAGCTGAAAACAATCGTGCTGATCTACTTCTTTAAACAAAAGAGTGTCAGTGTCCTCATTTCTTTTCTCACTAGTACTATTAGTACTATCATTCCCCCTTGCCAAATCTGGTGACTGAAGAGGCAAAAAGGTGGCCAAATTTAAGGTTGTACAGCGCTGAAAAGTAACATTTGGAGGTAAGAGTAAAGTACACTGTAATCTTAATTGCCTAGCCATTGAAATGTGTTTGGGCTGTACCTGAGACAAGATTGCATGTATGTCATGTGTGGTATGCACTACGACTGGATTGTCTAGAACAATCTCTGATGACTTATCTATGATAATTGACACTGCAGCTACCGCCCGTACACAAGACGGTGAACCTCTAGATACTGGATCTAATGCTGCTGAAAAGTAAGCGACTGGTCTTTGTTTTACATGTGCCTGTGTCAGAACACCTGTGGCATGTCCAGTGATCTCAGCAATGTACAGGTTAAATATCTTGGTGTAATCTGGTATACCAATAGCCGGGGCAGAAATCAACAACTTTTTCAAAGTGATAAACGACTCATAAGCTATTTCTGTAAGCATATACGGTACAATTTTCAAACAATCGTATAATGGCTGCATCAAAGCGCTAGCATGTGGTATCCACTGTCTACAATATGACACGATACCTAAAAACATACGCAATTGTTTGAAATTCCGTGGGGGTAACATTCCCTTTATCACTTGAACCCTCTCCTCAGTGAGATGTCTCGTACCTTGTGATATACAATGTCCCAAAAAGATAACTTTTTCCTGACACACTTGTAACTTTTTCTTATTAACCTTGCAACCTTTTTCTGCCAAAAAATCGCAACAAATTAAGGGTGGTGTGCAAGCTTTCAGTCTTTCACTTATCTGTGGAATTAATCCTTCCATAAACTGTCTATTGAAGGTTCGGATCGTGACTGGCAGCTCTAAATCCATTCTCTCATCTGCCATCATACTTTCCATAGACAAGTAAAATTCTGATACAGTCTGTCCTGGCATTTGTTTCATGGGTGATATTGACCCCCTCTCTTGTTGTTTTGCCTGACAGAAAACTTCTAATCTAACAATAAAAGGGGCCCTTGAGTCTATATGTCTGATTGCCATCCCCCTCAGCTTGTCCTGCAGGTCTGTGTGGACCTATTTCTGTCATAAACTGGTTAAAACAGGGTCAGAGTCATTTTGTGTCTGCATAGATCCTCCCCATCCTGCCAGGTTGCTTCATGTGTATTCATTAACTGTGTCACAAATCTACAAAAAGCAGCTGGCTTTACTATAATGCATGTATCAGTGCGTACGGGAGCTACAGTTTCTGAATGAAATTATTATACTCCACAAACCTGAAAAAAAAAACATTCTCTATCCTTAAGTACAGGATATATCTTGTGTGGTTTACGTTCTATGTCAGTATATGGGGGTGGGATGGTTGAACTAAGATTATTTAAAATTTCAACATTTTTTGTTCTTCTGTCTTTCATATCCCATCACAGTCTGGATTATACTTCCACCCCCCTTCTTTTTCTCTATTTGAAACCTTAATTAAGCATTGAACCTGACTCATCCATTGCTTCTCTAACACCTCTCCTTGTCTGTCCTTCTTTATTTCACTTTTTTTTTTTTTTTTTTTACTATTTCACTCCATACATCCGGGTCTAAACCCGCTGCTCCTTTCACCTTAAATTTACGAAGGACATCCTTTAAGTCCTGTGCTTCGGTTTTCCCATAAATGTTCTTAATTATCTGTGGCACCGTATAGTGCGCCACAATTCCCTGACGGGGTTTTGTGTTCCTCTGGCCCATTCTAACAGTCCTGCCTAGGTAGCGTGTGGGACACTTAGTGTACAATATAATGCGGCTACAACATATACAAGAATGAATAATTACTTTATATGCTAGCCCTATAGCATACCAGCTAAGTTACACTAGTTCCTCGTTGCCTTCCTCCTAGGGTGCTAGAATTCTAGAAACCTCTCCGGAATGAGATTTCTGAAACCAAATTACTTTATATGCTAGCCCAAAAATAAATAATTACTTTATATGCTAGCCCAATAACAAAATGCGGCTATAACATATACAAAAATGCGGCTACAACATATACAAGCATTCCTTTAAGTGGCCAGGTATCCGACTAGATCTCGGGACTTTGTTGAGACCTTATTCCCCCCTCGTATCTGGGAATCCCTCTCATACACTCTTATCCCTGCTTTATGGAGCAGACAGGGCTTATACTCTCAACCCGTCTATGGTTTATGAGTTAGATGTGAGGTTAAGCATAAGCGTCAGACCCCCAAGCTCACAAGCCCTCAGGTTCCCAATCGTGTGAGGTAAGGCGCATTCCGTTGCTTAGTTCGGCAATCCCCTTCTAACTCATACCATCCTTGACAAGGCTCATTCACTTTCTCAACAAGACAGACAAGACAAACACAGATAACAAAAACAAACAAATAATTCCAGCAATATAAACTAAAATATGCAGTAATTCTAGACTCACCACTACAGAGGCTGGTGTTTTAAAACCAGGAGAACCGTAACTGACAGAACGGATAGGCACAAATCAGGGGAGCACAGAATATAAGAAAAATAAAGCTTTTTCTTACCTGCGCAGGTTTTTTTTTGATCTGTGATTCCCGGAATGCCTGTCTTTTTGTTCCGTCAGCCGCGTTCGTCCACCTCTTGTAGTATCATCGGTGAGTCCCTGTTCCGAGCGCCAAAATGTTAAATGCAACTGTTAAATAAGTTGCTTATAGTTTATATTGCTTTGCCAAATTATTGCTTCATATAGGAATTAAGACACAGAGTCAGAAATCCGTGTATCAGTTCTTGAGCATAATGGACTGCTGCTCTTTAATCTTTCCAAGGCCTTTTATACAAACAATAGCATTAGCACAACCCCCCCACACAGGGCAAGGGTAAACAACAACAGGAGTCACCTGGGCTACGAACACAAGCTTCAACACCATGGCAATACAGTTACAAGAAAACAAAAGCAGAGTTTAACAGCCAAAAAGTTACATTCAAAACAGATTTACATGTAGTCATCATATTAAGTGAGAAAATTAAATCCCTGACCTTATCAATGGCAAGCTATGATTTCCAACCTTCCGTGTTGCCTGCCTTGTTTGTTCCGCAGAGTATTCCTGCGTTAGAGGAACATCTCCGTGGCCTTCGTTCCACTTGGGCAGAAGTCCAGAAGGCTTTGCGACATGCTAATTATAGATACAGACTCCATGCTGACCACAGACTTCCTACCAGGTTGGGGACAGAGTCTGGCTGTCGTCTCGCAACCTCCGACTTCGTGTTCCTTCTTTGAAGTTCGCACCCCAATTTATTGGGCCTTTCCGTATCCTTTGCAGGATTAACCCAGTGGCTTACGCGTTGGACCTTCCTCCTAGTATGCGCATCTCTAATGTGTTTCATGTCTCCTTATTGAAACCTTTGGTCTGCAACCACTTTACCACCTCGGTGCTATGTCCTCACCCTATGCAGGTTGAGAACCATGAGGAGTATGAAGTACAATCTATTGTTGACTCCCGTAGGTTTCGTGGGCGCATACAGTACCTGGTGCATTGGAAGGAGTACGGTCCAGAGGAATGCTCTTGGGTCTCATCCTCGGATGTACATGCCCCTGTCTTCCTCCGTGATTTCCATAGACGTTTTCCCCTCAAGTCCGGTGGTCCTCTGAGTGGATGGGGACGTTGAGGAGGGGGTATTGTCAGGGCTGGGCTCAGCCCTTCCTTCTCTGAGCTGGCCGCTCAGCTGTCGGCTAATTGCCAGCTGCTTTCTCTCCACAGTGACTCAGCTGTCGATGATCTGCTTGTCAGTCCTGGCTACTTAAAGCCGTCCAGCTCACTTCATCTCTGCCTTCACCTTTGGTCACATCTCAGAGACTTCTCCTGCGTTCCTGTTAAAGACTTGCTCGGCTGACGTCCCTTCTGGCTCCTGATCCTGCTTGCTGTACTACTACGTTGATCTCTGGCTCTCTGACATTGGCATTGGCTGACTACCCGATCTGGTTACTGAACTCTGGCTATGTATTGACTACGCTTACTCTGTTTACCTTTTTATTATTATTAAACAAGTGTGATAAACTGTACTTCTGTCTCGCTCTGATTCATGGTTTCTGACATAATGAATATGTGTACCGGCTCCTACCCTGTGTACAGTATATAAGGTAGCTCTTGTAGTCCCACTAATCAGCTTGAAAAAGGAGCGTGCATGCTCAGGAAACGTGTTGCACGCCAGTGACATCATCCATCCTCGCCTCCTGTACCATCAGCATTCCAGGCCTCGTTCTAAGCTCTTCCCCACTACAGCCGGCTCTACACATCAGCGGTGAACGAGTGATCGGTGAATGAGCGAGCATCACGCTTCCCATCCAGGATTGGACTGCCTACTGATGACATCCCCCCTCCACCTTGCTGGAACGTATTACATGCCTGTTTTTAACTTCACAAATGTGAGTTGCCATTTCCCATGTGTTAATTAAACCTGTATTTTATCTACACCCAGAGGCGCCTCTCCCTTTGTGTATTTCAGTGTGAACCTGGATTTACTTGATGTAGTTAGTAAGTAATATTATACAAGCAACTGTTCAGCTGTAGGTGTTCAGTTTTTGATTTGATCAGCTGTTTACTCTTTGTTTGGTGCGTAGGCTAGAATGGAGAGATACTGGTATAGTTCACATGTTCCCTCTAGTGGACATAAATGATTATGAGATGGTAATACTTGTCATTCCCTTCAAAGAAAATATATTTATTTATATTTATGGACCTACACCTGTATTAGAATGGAATAGATGCTTCTGATCTCCATATTACATGGGATAATTATATCTGTAAGTGGCCCTATTAGATATATGGGAAGAAGGCTAAGGGGAATATGTGTATTTTAATATAGATGTATATAGCAGAGAAATAGACCTAGGAATTCTGTACATAGAATTGTTACTATAGGGAGGAGCCAGAAACTAACAATTGGTATACACTAAGCAGATAACGTGATTTCTGAACACATCATTTAGAGTCCTAAATGGGTTGAGCCTATTTTCACCAAGGATCTAAGTCTAATACTAACCATTTTTGTGTATCAGGGTGTAAAACAGAGTGTATGAAATATTATCTAAGCATGATCCCTACCATTCAGATTTTACCTAAGGTCTAAGCTTGGATCTTACCCGTTGGGATTATAATATAGATGATATCTGTTGTCAACAGATTATGTGAACTTGAGTTTTTTCTGCTGTGAACAATCGCAATATCAAATCCTTAATAAAAGAGTCATCCTATCAATGCCATTCTCTTGCTTTCCTCTCCAAGAGGGGTGGTTTGGTAAGGCGGAGATTTCTAACCCTTGATCCATACTATTAATATGTATGTAAGCATAAATATATTATGGATTTGTTATTAATTTTTTTGGAGTTTTCTAATGAATTTCTGTGTCTGTTATCTTTTATATAATAAAGCCATCACTGATACCTGATAAAAAAAAGTGCAATCCACAAAACGCGGTTTGTATATAGCTGATGGGGACACACCACATAACTGGCATACAGGACAAGAATGACACCAGTGGAAAATAAGATTTTTATTAGCAAGGAATGGTTATTTTTTATAGGGGTGTGGTTAACCTAAGCTCTGTGTAGGCCAATGTGTACTTAAAGAGGTAGTAAACCCCGCTTGGCCATTTTTACCTACAGGTTAGCCTATAATAAGGCTTACTTGTAGGTAAGATGAATATCTCCTAAACGTGCACCGTTTAGGAGATATTCACCCTGGATGCAGCCAGTTATGCCATAGGCGCATGCGCTCTGAATGTCCAGCATACATTGCCTGACATTCAGAGGTTTGTGCTGGAACTGAGGGCTCCCGCGCACATGCAATCACATAGCCAGATCATGCTAACCCGGAAGAAAGACCGAGGGAAGATGTCAGCCCTCTCAGCGGTGACAGCACAGCGCTGGCTGGCTTTGTTCCAAGGTGAGTATTTTATAATGTGCTAGTATGCGATGCATAGTTACATAGTCAGGTTGAAAAAAGACACAAGTCCATCTAGTTCAACCAAAAATAAATAAAAAATCCCATATACACAATCCTTTACCCACAGTTGATCCAGAGGAAGGCGAAAAACCCCAGCAAAGCATGCTCCAATTTGCTACAGCAGGGGAAAAAAATTCCTTCCTGATACCCCGAGAGGCAATCGGATTTTCCCTGGATCAACTTTACCTATAAATGTCAGTATCCAGTTATATTATGTACATTTTGGCCTTTCTTAAAGCAATCTACTGAGCTGGCCAGAACCACCTCTGGAGGGAGTCTATTCCACATTTTCACATCTCTTACTGTGAAGAAACCTTTCCGTATTTGGAGATTAAATCTTTTTTTTCCTTTAGATGTAAAGTGTGCCCCCTTGTCCTCTGTGATGACCTTAAAGTAAATAACTCAACACCAAGTTCACTATATGGACCACTTATGTATTTGTACATGGTGATGCATACTAGCACATTTCGCCATTGCCTTGCAGGTGTTTTTTTTTTTTTTTTTTACAACTGCTTTAATGTTGATGTCAGGGGCATTGTAGATACATGAAGTACCAAAATAGCCTTCAGGAGGCCAAACATGTAGATAGAGATACAGTATCTCACAAAAGTGAGTACACCCCTCACATTTTTGTAAATATTTTATTATACTGGAGTTTGCATGTTCTCCCTGTGCCTGCGTGGGTTTCCTCCGGGTACTCCGGTTTCCTCCCACACTCTAAAGACATGCTGGTAGGTTAATTGGATCCTGTCTAAAATTGTCCCTAGTATGTATGAATGTGTGTTAGGGACCTTAGATTGTAAGCTCCTTGAGGGTAGGGACTGATGTGAATGTACAATGTATATGTAAAGCGCTGCGTAAATTGACGGCGCTATCTAAGTACCTGAAATAAATAAAATAAATAAAATAAATACCTTTTCATGTGACAACACTGAAGAAATGACACTTTGCTACAATGTAAAGTAGTGAGTGTACAGCTTGTATAAAAGTGTACATTTGCTGTCCCCTCAAAATAACTCAACACACAGCCATTAATGTTTAAACCTCTGGCAACATAAGTGAGTACACCCCTAAGTGAAAATGTCCAAATTGGGCCCAAGTGGCCATTTTACCTCCCCAGTGTCATGTGACTCGTTAGTGTTACAAGGAGGGGCTTCCACACCATCTCTTATGTTGCCCTTGACTTTTATTGTGATCACTTTATTTTATTTTAATGTATCGTTTTTTTTTTTAGCAATAAAAGATACCTTTTTTATCTGCACCATGGGGAGGCTTTATTTTTCTTTTTACATAAAGAAGTGAACGCCCAACCTCCATCATATGCAGTACATCCCAGCCGGCAGAATCCAGCCTGGATGCACCGTGAACATCCATCCGATGACCCTGTGAGTTCCTGCGAAGTACTTACCTGTGAGTTCTGACGGTCTTGATATCGTTCTACATGCCCTGGGTGGCACCATGTCTTCATGACTCCATGTCACAGACAGGGGAGTCCACTGGATCCGGTAAGAGTTTATTATTTTTTGTTTTTTATGCGCTACATTTTTTATAGAGTCTTTATTGTTGTTTGTCACACTGTATGTAGCTGCTCCTTTTTGTCACCAGTTAGCGCAGTGCTTTTTTGATATTTTCACTCTACATAAAGATGGCCTAGGCCAGTGATGGCGAACCTTGGCACCCCAGATGTTTTGGAACTACATTTCCCATGATGCTCCTGCACTTTGCAGTGTAGTGGAGCATCATGGGAAACGTAGTCCCAAAATATCTGGGGTGCCGAGGTTCGCCATCACTGGCCTAGGCTATAAGAAGATTGCCAAGACCCTGAAATTGATCTTCAGCACGGTGGCCAAGACCATACAGCAGTTTAACAGGACAGGTTCCACTCAGAACAGGCCTCGCCATGGTCGACCAAAGAAGTTAAGTGCACATGCTTAGTGTCATATCCAGAGGTTGTCTTTGGGAAACAGAGGTATGGAGTGCTTCCAGCATTGCTGCAGAGGTTGAAGGGGTGGGGGGGGTCTGCCTTTCAGTGCTCAGACCATATGCCGCACACTGCATCAAATTGGTCTGCATATCTGTCATCCCAGAAGGAAACCTCTGCTAAAGATGATGCACAATAAAGCCTGCAAACAGTTTGCTGAAGACAAGCAGACTAAGGACAAGGATTACTGGAACCATGTTCTGTGGTCTGATGAGACCAAAATAAACTTATTTGGTTCAAATGGTGTCAAGCATGTGTGGCGGCAACCAGGTGAGGAGTCCAAAGACAAGTGTGTCTTACCTACAGTCAAGCATGGTGGTGGAAGTGTTATGGTCTGGGGATGCATGAGTGCTGCTGACACTGGGGAGCTACAGTTCATTGAGGGAACCATGAATGCCAACATGTACTGTGACATACTGAAGCAGAGCATAATCTCCTACATTCGGAGACATGGCCGCAGTGCAGTATTCCAACATAACAACCCCAAACACACCTCCAAGATGACCACTACCTTGCTAAAGAAGCTGAGGGTAAAGGTGATGGACTGGCCAAGCATGTTTCCAGACCTAAACCCTATTGAGCATCTATGGGACATCCTCAAATGGAAGGTAGCGGAGCGCAAGGTCTCCAACATCCACCAGCTCTGTGATGTCATCATGGAGGAGTGGAAGAGGACACCAGTGGCAACCTGTGAAGCTCTGGTGAACTCCATGCCCTAGAGGGATAAGGCAGTGCTGGAAAATAATGATGGCCACACAATATATTAACACTGTGGGCCCAATTTGGACATTTTCACTTAGGGGTGACTCACTTTTGTTGCCAGCGGTTTAGACATTAATGGCTGTGTGTTGAGTTATTTAGAGGGGACAGCAAATTTACACTTTTATACAAGCCATATACTCACTACTTGTAGCAAAGTGTCATTTCTTCAGTGTTGTCACATGAAAAGATATAATAAAATATTTACAAAAATGTGAGGGGTGTACTCACTTTTGTGAGATACTGTATCTTCTAGTCCCAAACACATAAGTAGGCCTTTATTGAGATGAAGCTCACGTTCACATTGGGCCGTTTTGACATGAGACTGACATGTCAAGTCACTGCCTATTGCCGACAACGGCACTGTCGTAATCGGTGCAACGCTGATTTTGTGGCGCCGAATCGTTTCACAAAAGTAGTTCCTGCACTACTTTTGGCAATTTCAGGGGTGATTTAAATAGACATCTGTCCCAAAGTTGGACTGACATGCTGAACTCACACAATTTCAAACCCACATCAATGTAAACCTAGGCTAAAAGTGGTTGTAAACCTCAGAAATATGAACAAAGCATATCCCTCTATAGTGTGTACTTGTCTCAATTAAGAGTACTAAGTGTAATTTCTGTCTGCTGCTTCGTTACTCTGCTATCAGCATGAATCACTTCTAATGTTTTCCAGACACCAAGAGAAAAAAGGTGATGGGGAGGAACCTCCAGCAGATAGACAATCTCATTTCTGTTCCTGTGTGCTGTGTGAAGGGGGGTGTGTCTCTTCCCTCTATTCATCTCTCAGAGCTCTCCTCATTGAGCTCTGCAGAGAGTAATTTCATCTCTCCGTCCCCCTTTTCTAACTCTCAGACAAGCTTTCAATTTCCACACTTTCAATGGATTTAAAGAAGAGGGAGCTGCAGATAAACAGGTACTACTTATGTAGGAGGATTTATTTAATCTCTGTGTATCACCTGAGACCAGTCACTTCACTGGGTATACTGTGTTTAAGGGTTTACAAGAACTGCAAAGAGCATTATGAAACAAACAGGGCAGAAATGTCTGTTAATTATCCAGTCTGTGGAACAAAGTTGTACAAGGTATTACTTTTGCTGATGAATTATGCAACTAGACAGTGCACTTGCAGAAGTCAAAAAGAGTTATAAGAGACTTACAAAATTCTCTCTCTATTAACAAAGCCTAAAGTAAGGACGAGTTAGATAACTTCACTTCTATTAACCAACAAAGACATGTTACTTTCTTGGAGACCAAGTGAGGGACAGAAGACAAGTTACATAGTTACATAGTTAGTCAGCTTGAAAAAAGACACAAGTCCATCCAGTTCAACCTTAAAAACAATAAATAAATCAAATAAAAAATATCGTACAATCCAATATACCCAATTTTATATCCTCAGTTGATCCAGAGGAAGGCAAAAAACCCCAGCAGAGCATGCTCCAATTTGCTACAGCAGGGGAAAAAATTCCTTCCTGATCCCCCAAGAGGCAATCGGATTTTCCCTGGATCAACTTTACTTTATAAATGTTAGTACCCAGTTATATTATGTACATTTAGGAAAGTATCCAGGCCCTTCTTAAAGCAATCTACTGAGCTGGCCAGAACCACCTCTGGCAGGAGTCTATTCCACATTTTCACAGCTCTTACTGTGAAGAAACCTTTGCGTATTTGGAGATGAAATCTCTTTTCCTCTAGACATAAAGAGTGCCCCCGTGTCCTCTGAGTTGACCGTAAAGAGAATAACTCAACACCAAGTTCACTATATGGACCCCTTATATATTTGAACATGTTGATCTTATCCCCCCTTATTCTCCTCTTCTCAAGAGTGAATAAATTCAGTTCCTCTAATCTTTCCTCATAGCTGATCTCCTCCATGCCTCTTATCAGTTTGGTTGCCCTTCTCTGCACTTTCTCCAGTTCCCCGATATCCTTTTTGAGAACTGGTGCCTAAAACTGAACTGCATATTCCAGATGAGGTCTTACTAATGATTTGAACAGGGGCAAAATTATATCTCTCTCTCTAGAGTCCATACCTCTCTTAATACAAGAAAGGACTTTGCTCGCTTTGGAAACCGCAGCTTGGCATTACATGCTATTATTGAGCTTATGATCTACCAAAACCCCCAGATCCTTCTCCTCCACGGATTCCCCCAATTGTACTCCCCCTAGCATGCATATTCTTAGCCCCCAAGTGCATAACTTTACATTTCTCAACATTAAACCTCATCTGCCACATAGTCGCCCAATTAGACAGTGCATTGAGGTCAGCTTTTAAATTGGAGACATCCTGTAAGGACGTTATTTCACTGCATAGCTTGGTGTCATCTGCAAAGACAGAAATGTTATTTTCGATCCCAGATCCAATATATTTATAAAGATATTAAAAAGTAAGGGTCCCAGCCAGGGGCATTGCTAGGGGGTGGCTATTGGGGCTATAGCCCCGAATCCGGGGCCCATAGCCCCGAGTCTGTTGCCGCAGGGTCCCTGCCTAACCAGTGGGTTGTGGCTGCTGTGGTGGGCGGGCTGGCTGCATGAGAGAGGCAGAGAAGAGGAGAGAAGCAAGCGGGCGGATGAGCAGAGATGACATCTCTCTCCGCCCGCTCCACATCAGCGCTCTTCACAGCCGGGCCTCTTCAATTTGGGAGCGAGGTGCGACAAGCAGTAGAGAGATGACATCATCTCTCACTGCTAGCCACACATTGGCACTCTTCTGCCCTCACAGCATGGTGGAGTGGAGGTTACGTGCTTCCTGTCATCGTGGAGCTCCACTTTGCAGCCAGACCCCCTTGCTTCAATGTCGAAGGTACAGCGGGGAGCAACAAGATGGCATTATCTCTCAATGCCCGCCCCGCATCACGATCTCCTGCTCTCACTAAATGGACCAGTGCTGTCAGCCTGCCACCAATGCAGCGTCAATGCACATTTGGTGGCACTGGCTGGCATGGCAAGTGACAATCCACATCATTTGGCAAGTGACGTGGCAAGTGACAATCTGCAAATGGTGGCAGGAAATGTGGCAATCTGCAAATGGTGTCAGGAGACGTGGCAAGTGACAATCTGCAAATGGTGGCCGAAGTCAGAAGAAGACCCCCGAAGTCGGCAGAAGACCCCTGGAGCTGCCTAATAAATTACTTTTAAAACCTGTGTAGTGTGTTTTTTTTCTTGACACTTTTTTTCCCTAGGTGAATGGGTAGGGGTACCATGTACCCCATACTCATTTACATTGGGTGGGGGGCCGGGATCTGGGGGCCCCCTTATTAAAGGGGGCTCCCGGATTCCGATAAGCCCCACGCCCGCAGACCCCGACAACCAACGGCCAGGGTTGTCGGGAAGAGGCCCTTGTCCTCATCAACATGGGGACAAGGTGCTTTGGGGTGGGGGGGCCGCAGGGCGCCCCCTCCCCCAAAGCACCCACCCCCCCATGTTGAGCGCATGTGGCCTGGTACGGCTCAGGAGAGGGGGCGCTCGCTCGTCCCCACCCCCTTTCCTGACCGGCCGGGCTGCGTGCTCGGATAAGGGTCTGGTATGGATTTTGGGCGGGGACCCCCATGCCGTTTTTTCGGCGTAGGGGGTTCCCTTAAAATTCATACCAGACCTAAGGGCCTGCTATGCCCCCAGAGGGGAATTCTCTCTTGCGCCCCAATAGGAAAATGTTTTGCCCATTGCAGCCGGCACGATGTACAGTACCCTGACGCCGAGAACCAGCGCGATGGGTTCGCGCTGGAAACATTCTTGCGGCTGCGTACTGTAGTTTGTAGAAAAGTTCAATGCTTTTGTGTACACACGATCGGACTTTGCTCCATCAGACTTTTGTTGCCAGAAAGTTTGTCCGTTTGCACAGCCAACAAAAGTCCGATGGAAACAGAAAAAGTTTGTCCGATGGAGCGTACACACGGTCGGATGTTGCTCCAAAACAGCTACGGTAATTTGCATATTTGTTGTCAAAAAGTCCGATCGTGTGTACAGGCCTTTAGAATCATTAACCATTAATCTCTGAATTCTGTCTTTTAGCCAGTTTTCTATCCATTTACAAACTGATATTTCCAAGCCTGTAGACTTTACCTTACACATGAGCCGCGTGTGGGGAACTGTGTCGAACGCTTTTGCAAAATCCAAGTATACTACGTCCACAGCCACCCCTCTGTCCAAGGTTTTACTTACCTCTTCATAAAAAGAAATCAGGTTTGTCTGACAACTTCTGTCTTTCATGAATCCATGCTGTCTGTTGCTTAAAATGTTTTTTTCCAGCAAGAACTTGTCTATGTGGTCTTTTATTAAACGCTCCAGTATCTTCCCGACTATAGAAGTTAAACTAACAGGTCTATAGTTACTTGGTAAAGACTATGATCCCTTTATAAATATAGGCACCACGTTCGCCCTGCGCCAATCCAGTGGTACTATTCCCGTCATTAATGAGTCCCTAAAATTTAGATACAATGGCTTTGAAATTACAGAGCTCAATTCTTTTAGGATCCGTGGGTGGATGCCATCAGGTCCAGGCACATTATCCACCTTTATTCTGTCTAAATAATTCTGGACCATATCACTTTTGAGCCATTGTGGATCATTCGGGGCTGTGTCACTACCACCCCCATTATGGACATGAGCTCCCCCATGCTCTTTTGTATACACAGAGCTAAAGAAAGTATTTAATAAATTTGCCTTCTCTTTGTCCCCAGTCACCCACTCTAGATTATTTTGATCACAATTGAATGAAACTACATCTCCACCTCGTCCGAGCACTCTGAGATATCATCCAGATCACTAAAGTCCCACTTACAATGATTATCAATAAAATCCCACTCTCAGTGATCCTAATGGAGTAGTCAACTGTGGGCGCAGGGCGCTGCCCCCCCATGCATGCACCCAGCCCCTTTCAGGACGCCGGACTCATTGAGTGTGGCGGGGGTTGAAGGGGGTGGTACTTTTTGAAGCACCTAATTAGAGCCAGAGGTTCTAATAGGCTTCAAAATAGGGTGGGCTCGGGGCGCAGAGAGTGTGCCATGATCCCACCCAATTGTGTGACGATAGCGAATTAATTTTCGCATTTTCACACTAACCTTCCTCCCCGCCAATCAGGAGGCAGGGTATCAGACCTGTTTCCTGATTGGCCAAAGTGCCAGGCCACCCTATTGGATGCCTGGCACTTAGGAAGAGGAGGAGACACGCGCTGGAGCGTCTCTCAGAGCAGAGTCATCTACTGCAGGGACTCAGACAAGTCCAACTCTCTACACTAGACCACCATCATCTCTCAGGGCACCGCGCCACCCTACATGGACTCTTCATCAAGGCAGATGCTGCCGACACCATCCCCCCATACTCGCCTATCAGAGCCACTACCCGCCGCCGCCTGCTACAAGGACCGGCTCCAGGAAAGATCGCAAGGAGCCCAGACATCACAGCTGTATTGCAGCCGAGACCCAAACCAGCCACTCCAATATCAAGGTAAGGGGCCCATCACCTCCTATAGGGCCAATGTCTGGGGATGGACTGCAGTCAGCTGCATATGATGGTGTCAGACTTCTACATACCTGATCGGTGAGTCCAATAGGGCAGAGGGTGGCCTCCCTTACGTGTCCGACTTGCGGCCCCTGATAGCATAAACAGGAGGCACGGGAGTACGGAATGGTATGGGAGCCTGGTGGCAAGGATCCAGAAGGAGGGTAGGTAATCTCCAGGCAGCAGGTCGGTAGGCTGGAACACAGGCAACAGGTGCTGAGCAGGAGTGGAGCAGGCAGGTTGGGGCACAAGCAGGGTTTGGCAACAGGCGGGCAGCGAGGTACAGAGGAGCAGGCAGTTGCAGAGTCAAGACAGGCAGAGAACAGGTGCAGGCAGAAGACAGGGGTATCCAAGTAGCAACTGGGTTGTCAGGAGATCAGGAACACAAACACAGGTGTCAGGAGCAAGGACACGGGGAGCTGAAGATCAGACAGCGCCGAGCAGAGTGCACTGTCAGCCTAAATAGGCCGTTTGGCGCCAAACGGCGCGTGTGCTCGTACACCGATGCGCACACCAGTGCTCACAGGAACATGCACACCAGTGCCCACAGGAGTGCGCGCACCATCGCACACAGGAGCGCACACGCCAGTGCACACCGAAGCGCACCAGAGCGGCCAGCACAGCATCCGTCATGGGAACTTCTCTCACAGTTGGGCACAAGTGGCTGCATATACTGGGCACAAGTGGCTGCATTTGATGGGCACAAGTGGCTGCATATGACGGGCATAAGTGGCTGCATATACTGGGCACAAGTGGCTGCATTTGACGGGCACAAGTGGCTGCATATGATGGGCACAAGTGACTGCATATACTGGGCACAAGTGGCTGCATTTGACGGGCACAAGTGGCTGCATATGACGGCCACGAGTAGCTGCGTATGACGGGCACAAGTGGCTGCATTTGATAAGCACAAGTGGCTGCATTTGATGGACACAGTGGCTGCGTTTGATGGGCAGAGTGGCTGCATATGATGGGCACAAGTGGCTGCACATGATGGGCACAGTGGCTGCATATGATGGGCACAAGTGGCTGCATTTGATGGGCACAAGTGGCTGCTTATGATGGGCACAAGTGGCTGCATATGATGGGCACACGTGGCTACATATGATGGGCACACGTGGCTGCATATGATGGGCACAGTGGCTGCATATGATGGGCACAGTGGCTGCATATGATGGGCACAAGTGGCTGCATTTGATGGGCACAAGTGGCTGCATTTGATGGGCACAAGTGGCTGCATATGATGGGCACAAGTGGCTGCATTTGATGAGCACAAGTGGCTGAATTTGATGGGCACAAGTGGCTGCAAATGATGGGCACAAGTGGCTGAATATGATGGGCACAAGTGGCTGCCCATGATGGGCACAAGTGGCTGCATATGATGGGCACAAGTGGCTGTATATGATGGGCACAATGGCTGCATATGATGGGCACAGTGGTTGCATTTGATGGGCACAAGTGGCTGCATATGATGGGCACATGTGGCTGCATATGATGGGCACATGTGGCTGCATATGATGGGCACATGTGACTGCATATGATGGGCACAGTGGCTGCATATGATAGGCACAATGGCTGCATTTGATGGGCACACACCGAAGCGCACCAGAGCGGCCAGCACAGCGTACCTCATGGGAACTTCTCTGACAGTTGGGCACAAGTCGCTGCATATACTGGGCACAAGTGGCTGCATATGATGGGCATAAGTGGCTGCATATACTGCGCACAAGTGGCTGCATTTGACGGCCACAAGTAGCTGCGTATGACGGGCACAAGTGGCTGCATTTGATAAGCACAAGTGGCTGCATTTGATGGGTACAGTGGCTGCGTTTGATGGGCAGAGTGGCTGCATATGATGGGCACAAGTGGCTGCACATGATGGGCACAGTGTCTGCATATGATGGGCACAAGTGGCTGCATTTAATGGGCACAAGTGGCTGCTTATGAATGGCACAAGTGGCTGCATATGATGGGCACACGTGGCTGTATATGATGGGCACAGTGGCTGCATATGATGGGCACAAGTGGCTGCATTTGATGGGCACAAGTGGCTGCATTTGATGAGCTCAAGTAGCTGCATATGTTGGGCACAAGTGGCTGCATTTGATGAGCACAAGTGGCTGCATTTGATGGGCACAAGTGGCTGCAAATGATGGGCACAAGTGGCTGAATATGATGGGCACAAGTGGCTGCATATGATGGGCACAAGTGGCTGCACATGATGGGCACAAGTGGCTGCATATGATGGGCACAAGTGGCTGTATATGATGGGCACAATGGCTGCAAATGATGGGCACAGTGGTTGCATTTGATGGGCACAAATGGCTGCATATGATGGGCACAAGTGGCTGCATATGATGGGCACATGTGGCTGCATATGATGGGCACATGTGACTGCATATGATGGGCACAGTGGCTGCATATGATAGGCACAATGGCTGCATTTGATGGGCACACACCGAAGCGCACCAGAGCAGCCAGCACAGCGTCCCTCATGGGAACTTCTCTGACAGTTGGGCACAAGTGGCTGCATATACTGGGCACAAGTGGCTGCATATGATGGGCATAAGTGGCTGCATATACTGGGCACAAGTGGCTGCATATGACGGGCACAAGTGGCTGCATATGACGGGCACAAGTGGCTGCATATGACGGGCACAAGTGGCTGCAGATACTGGGCACAAGTGGCTGCATATACTGGGCACAAGTGGCTGCATTTGACGGACACAAGTGGCTGCATATGACGGCCACAAGTAGCTGCTTATGATGGGCACAAGTGGCTGCACGTGATGGGCACAGTGGCTGCATATGATGGGCACAAGTGGCTGCATTTGATGGGCACAAGTGGCTGCTTATGATGGGCACAAGTGGCTGCATATGATGGGCACACGTGGCTGCATATGATGGGCACAGTGGCTGCATATGATGGGCACAAGTGGCTGCATTTGATGGGCACAAGTGGCTGCATTTGATGAGCACAAGTGGCTGCATATGATGGGCACAAGTGGCTGCATTTGCTGAGCACAAGTGGCTGACTTTGATGGGCACAAGTGGCTGCAAATGATGGGCACAAGTGACTGAATATGATGGGCACAAGTGGCAGCATATGATGGGCACATGTGGCTGCATATGATGGGCACATGTGGCTTCATATGATGGACACAGTGGCTGCATATGATGGGCACAGTGGCTGCATATGATAGACACAATGGCTGCATTTGATGGGCACAGTGAGGCTGTGATAGGGAGTTTTCAGTATTTTTCAGTTTGTTTGCGCCCTCCCCCAAAAAATTTGGAGCACCAGCCGCCAGTGAAGCTGACAAATCTTTTGTACAGTTATGCCGCGTACACACGAGCTGACTTTTTAACAGGACTGGTCCGACGGTCTATCTGATGGACTTTCGGCGGACTTCCGACAGACTTTCCGAACAGACTTGCCTACACACAATCACACCAAAGTCCGACGGATTCGTACGTGATGACGTACGACCGGACTAAAATAAGGAAGTTGATAGCAAGTAGCCAATAGCTGCCCTAGTTGGACTAGCATACAGATGAGCGGACTTTTCGATAGGAACTGGGTCCGGCGGAGTTCCGACGTAAAGATTTGAAACATGTTCCAAATCTAAAGTCCGTCAGATTTTTGACCGAAAAAGTCAGATGGCAGGTCCGATGAAGCCCACACACGGTCGAATTGTATGGCGGACTAGTCTGGTCGAAAAGTCTGTTCGTGTGTACGCGGCAAACTGTCCAGGCACAAGCACAGGCAGAAATGGAAGCTACTCAAGCATGCGTACAAGGCAGAAGTGGGTTAGGCAGAAGCCCAGCATGAAGTTCTTCAGAAGGAAAGAAAGGAAGCAGCAGCCTTAGCGAAGCCCAGAGCCTTTGAACAAGTAGACCCTGAAAGACAAACTTTGCAGTTCAATCTAGGCCACAACAAAGGATGCCTGCATTCACAAGCAGGAGAAGCTGCAGCAGTGAACCACAAAGCTGAACCCAGCACATTGGACACATCTCTAACTCCCAAACATCCTACACAGCAACTCGTGTTATAACAGACCATTCTGAATCCAGCTCACCAAATTACCTCAAAATCCCCTGGGACCGGTCTCAGGGGTCCTGAGACCCATAATAAGATACCTCTAGGTGTCAAGCCTTCATTTGGTCTAAACAAATCTGCTACTCCATTTCCTTCTCCAACACTTATAGATTAGATACTGCCACCTCCAACAATGGTGAAGAATAATACCTGCCGCGACAAGACCTGAATAACTGTTGCAGACTTTGATAAGTGCATGGCTCATAGAGAACCAATTACTACAGGCCATATGAAGTGCGACAATTACAGGAAATGAAATTCGACATTTAATGCAGTAGTTCAGGACCTCAGCAAGAACTTGATCTACTGATCAGAAAGCCAAACTATGTTAAAAAAACTTAGGCTGGGTTCACACTTGTGTGATCACAGATATTGCATGTGATTCGCACCACATTCCTGTGCAGATCACATGCGATGTCTGTGTGATGGGAATTAGCTATCCGAATTGTATGGCTGAAATTGCATCGCACTGACGTCACACGCGGAAGTAGGAGAGTGTGGAACGCAGCTGAGGCGCACGCCGCACAGCTGATGGTTCTAGACGCACGAGCTCTTTCCATACGAAACAGATTATACATTGTGTGACTACTTGGCTCTTTTAGAAATAGCCCGGATTTTAATTTATTTCTTTTAGTTATTTTTATTTATCTTATTTTATGTGCTGTTATGATAGCTAAATAAATTACTTAAAACGTATCACACTATGGAGCCCTGTTTGTTCTATATGAGGATATACTGAAGGATACTTCACAGCTGGAGCGGGGGACCCTGAGGACCCATATACATCATATCGCTGCCTGGTACTACATGCCTACTACCCCTGCAGGGGTGAAGGGAGGTGGTGAGTGGGGATCTTTGAGGGGGAGCACCGCAAGTCACTGGATCTGATCAGCTGTTTTCACGAAAGTCACTACCACAGACGTTTTTACTTCTTGATGCTGGACTTTGATACACCTATTAATTTTTTAATACATTTTAATATATATCTTTCTCACCATTTTTTCACTAATTTTTCACCATTTTTTCTATAAATTTCAATGTGCAGTCCTGCACTGTTTGTCTAAGTTGGGACTATTTATGATACATGTATTTATACTTAACTCACCCTATGCATAAAAGCACATTTGGACACAATTGGGGATCAACATAGGATTTAGACCGTGGTGTTTTATTTATTTATTTTTTGCATTGTCATATATTAATTTTTACAAGTTGTCACTTAAATCAATTTATGATGATTAGTCACACGGTGTACACCTGCATGGAGGTATGAGACTGACATGCTAGTACAGTCCATTCAGGTAATGCTGGACACTTATATCCACTACCTAATGAATCTGAGTGACTAAGGGGTTGCATTTAGCACTTTTATATTTATAATTTTATTTTTCCTTTGAGGTTCATTATATTATAAATCAAGGTACCCTGGTAAGGTAGCGCCATCTACCCCTAATTAACTTTCCTTTGAAATTGCATCGCATTCGCAGCAAAATAATGCAGGACTCTTTTCTGGTCCGCACTGGAATCAGATCGCATGGGTGTTCACATCTATGTGATCCGATTCCTGCACCATTTCACAGTTCGCACTGCGACCTGTGAATCGATCTGGGGTGTAATTAACTTTACATTGACACCTGTTCGGGTCAGCGTTTTTTATGTTTTTTTTTTTAAATAAAGGACTTGTTAAAAACTGTTGTGATTTTATAACCTCTTTCAGCACTTTTTTGGTGGATGAGTAGGCCATACTCATTCACAAGGGGGAGCGGGGATCTGGGGGCCCAAATGCACTTGCTCCATCCTAGAATTTACTAAAATTAACGCATCTGTGCATATCAATTAATCAACTATCTGATTAGTTGCTATGCAGCTGATTCAGATTCTGGCTGCTCCAATTTTGGTAAATTCCCCTATTTTACTGGATTGCCTTAGGCCCCATTCACACCTGAGCAACTTGGAATCATAGGCAGATTCAAAATTGCGCAAAAATTGTGGCAAAATGTGTGATGTGGGTTTGGGTGCCACTCATTTTTAATAGCACCCCAAATGTGGTGCGATTTTGCCAAACAACAAAAACACGCATAGCTCATTGTCCAAAAAAGCGCAGGAGCTTCTTTGCATGTAAGGCAGCCTATTCAAGTGAATGGGCTTCCCTATATGCAATGTATGGAAAACGCAGCAATAACGCACAAAAGAACACAAGCGGGAGCATGCATTCCCACTATGCAAAGCACGAATTGGGCCTTAGACTCACCGTACACATTACAATATGATTGTACAATCAACTTTCGATTTACCAAAACAAGGACCCACTTAAAGCAGAGCTCCACCCAAAAGTGGAAGCTCCACTTGTTTGCACCCACTAGAATGTGTACTTAAAGCGGACTTCCACCAAATTTTTTTTGTTAAAAGTCAGCAGCTACAAATACTGCAGCTGCTGACTTTTAAAATAAGGACACTTACCTGTCCAGGGCACCCGCAATGTCGGCACCCGAAGCCGATCTGTCCCTCGGCTCTAGGGTGGAGGCGCCGCCATCTTCGGTAAGGGAATCAGGAAGTGAAGCCTTGTGGCTTCACAGCCTGGTTCCCTACTGTGCATGCGTGAGTCGCGCTGCGCGATCCCACTGGTCCCTGCTGTCTTCTGGGACCTGTGTGTCTCCCAGAAGACAGCGGGGGGGGGGACGGAGGAGGCGCCGGACATGGCGTAGATATCCATGGATACTGTGGCTATCTATGCCCGGAAGTGGGAACAAATATCGGTATCTGCTCTCGCCTCCCCCCTGAAAGGTGGCAAATGTGACACCGGAGGGGGGGAGGATTACGAAAAGCGGAAGTTCCATTTTTGGGTGGACTTCCGCTTTAAATTTGGCTCATGCTGTGCCACTTTTGGAATGCACACTAGACACTTTGGCAAAATCTGTCTATATCAGTTTATTGTTGTACATCATAAAAGAGTTGGTCTTAATTAGCTCCACTTTCGTAAGATAAGAACTGTCAGTATTTTATTTTTGATTTGTTGCATTGAATGTGACACAATTGATTTTGGTGCATTCAATGCGACACAATGTAAAAGTGGCACATTTAGGAGTTTTGTGCATGAGTCGCTGTCAGAGCCAACAGTGTTGCATATGCTTCTTGAATTTGGCACAATAATTTAACAGGAGGCATTAAAGCCATAAAGTGGTGCAGCAGCTTTATTGGATTCCCCCATAGTGTTTGTTAACTACTTCAATACTGGGCACTTTTAAGCCCTTCCTGTCCAGGCCAATTTTCAGCTTAACAGCATTGTCGCACTTTGAATGACAATTGCGCAGTCATGCAACACTGTACCCAAACTAAACTTTTATCATTTTTTTCACACAAATAGGGCTCGCTTGTGGTGGTATTTAATCACTGCTGTGTTTTTTTTTGCTAAACAATTGAAAAAAGGCCAAAAATTTTGTAATTTTTTTGTCACAGTTTTTTGGAAAATAAAGAAATGTATTTTTTTTTCACATTTGTTTTAAAAAAATGTACATACTGTCACCAGTGCAGTACAGCGTCATTATAAAACTGGTGTGGCGGTGACCAGGGATACCGACTAGTGACAGTATGTGAAAAAAAATAAAAATATATAATTTATTTTCAATTTTTTTTCTTTTCTTTTTTTTACATTTGTTTTTTCTACATACTGTGATCAGAGTAATACAGTATTACCATAATAATGCTGTACCACTCTGGAGAGTTGATCTGGATTTTTTTTTACATACTATGATTACTTATAGCAATGAAAGCCAATGCTATAAGCAAACATTTTTACTGAATGACAGTGTGTAGACTGGGGGTTTATTTACTAAAACTGGAGAGTGCAAAATCCGGTGCAGCTGTGCAAAGTAGCCAACCAGCTTCTAACTTCAGCTTGTTCAATTAAAAGAGAAGTATGGGATTTTTTTTTTATCCCATAATCATACTTATCTAGGTGGATGCAGCATTGGACTGATGCTACATCCGTACCCCGCCGCCTCTTCACTGAGAACTGAGCCGCCGAATATCGCCGATGGCTCGGTTCTCTCACCTCCCGAGCAGAGAGCTGCTGCTTGTCAATTAGCAGCTCTCCTGCTCTGCTCCTCCACACTCACTGGAGCACTGATCTGTGGAGGGGCAGGGAATGGCTGTCTCATCGTCTCAGCGATTCTTTGAGAGGCTGAGACAGCCATGAGTCCAGGCACTTGGACGAAGTTGGGATGATGCGTGCCTGGGCTGATCCTGGTAACGTGGTGAGAGTGGACTTCAGAGCGGTCTGAAGTCCACTCTCTGCTGAAAACGGGTCACGGGAGTGTAAAAGGTATTGCACTCACGTGACCCATAGGAGAAGCCCAGCTGAATGAGATCAGGCTTGACTTCTCCTTTAGGCTTTGACAAAACAATCTGGAAGCTGATTGGTTTCTATGCAGAGCTGCACCAGATTTTGCACTCTCCAATTTTAGTAAATCAACCCCACTGTGTATTGTTGTGTGTATTGTTGTGATTAGCTGTGATTGGCCACAGCTAATCACATAGTGAAAATGGGCTGTACCATGTGATTACTGTGACCACTCACAGCTAGCAACACAATTGTATACAAAAATGACATGAAAGGAAGCCACTCATTGTTTACAACTGTCATGTGATCTGCTATGATTGGTCACAGCGATCACGTGTTACCGGCAGCAGGCCGGTACACTAATCAGTCATCCCGCCGGAGGCACGTTCTCGGGAGGACGTCATATGATGTCCTCCGAGAAAAATAGGGGTCCAGCCGAACGTAATTTTACAATGACCCAGACGGGAAGCAGTTAAAGTATAGCTAAAGGTGTGAAGGAATGTGATGTAAATAATAATAATAGTAATCTGAAAATGTCTATTTTCTTATGTGTATACATATTTTTCTCCTTACTCATTATATAAGTATACAGATTTGCTCTGTTCCTATATTTTCTCAAGATGGCGTGTACCCCCTACCTCCCACACATCAAAAGAACGCGGAACTGGAGATAAAACCAAAGAGAGCCAAACCTCGTTATGAAAATTCTCCATCTTCTTTATCTTCTTAACCAATGAGATGTACCTATTAGACTGACATAGCAATGACGTATTTGTGTGTATAAAACATTAACACCGCCTTGAATAAATTAGAAGTGTAACAGTAACGAAACTGAGCGTGTCTCAGTGTGTTTACTTTTATATGCATGCATATCACCACTTTCAAAATTAGAGACAGCAGCAGATAACCTTGGGCTCGATTGGAGCTCTTAATCATTTCCATAACAGATGGTGCCGAAACCCGGGACCTCAGGCTACAGTCGAAGTTATACCGCGACAAGCATTCGGGCGTTAATTGAAAGATAACAGAGGGGGTCTTTGCGCAGCCCTAACAGTACGGTAAGTCTGATTGATATTCTTACCACTGTACGACTCTCTTATCTTTCGGTTGACGGCTGGATTCTGTCGGTATGCTGAGACTGTTTTAGAGGCAGGTATTTCCTCGCCTGAGGTTGTTTTAACGAACCTGTCAATGGGTTTCTGCTGGCTGTATTTGTTCACTGTCTGCCATTCTTTGGGCTACGAAACTCAGCAGTCTAAAAGTGCTACATGAGTGAATGTGTGTTCTCATCTCCAGACGAGCTGTCGGCCTCTGGCATGAGATAGTTTCCATGTGGCAGTCGTTTATAGACGGGCGTACTCTGGGTTCGAGGAACCTTTGAGGGTTATCTCAGCTGCTGGCTTTGCAGTCTGAAAGTGTTACAGAAGTCTCACCCCAAGAAGAGTTGTCGGCCTCTTGGTGTAGAGCTGTAGAAAAAACGTCTATAAACGGGTTTATTTTGACAGGGTGGTCTGCCCTTGTGGTTATCTTAGCCTGCTGAGGCTTTACGGTTCAGAGAGTGGCAGGTGTAATGTCCTGTCCTGAGTGTATCTGTGGTCTATTGTTTGCTATACATGAGAGGGGGTGGGGACTGGTGAAAGTCAGAGAAGGAGGCTACCCGAAGGATCTGTTGGGTCGCGGGCCGTAGCTCCTCACTACCCCTGATGTGTTTGTTCTTGTTCTGAGATTAACCGTACATTAGTCTTATGAGCTCCCACCGAAGGAATTTGCTGATAAGAACGCTGAGAAAAATATTAACCCCTTGGTTGTACTAGAGAAATGAAAGTGATATTGCAAAGAAGATGTTGAAATAGTTAACAAAGTTGAAAGAAGTGACGAAAGTTATGTTGCAGAAGAAACAGGGAGAAAAATCCTGTGTGATAAAGAAAATTGGATAAAGGAAGTAAAGAAAGATGGCGATTGTATTATGTATGTTTATCACAGAGCTGATGATATGTTGGAACTTGAAACAAAGGAGGGGAGGGACAGTACTGCCCTCCGTCTAACAACCACTCCTTTCTCACCACCCAAGCACAACCCACTGTGACAACTCAGCCCGGCGGCCATCTTAGTGCACCCATGCCTTCACTTTCTACCCAGTCCAGTGCACTTCCTGCCGGCGGCCATCTTGGTACACCCAGTAAGCTTAAACAGCCTGTACCTAGCCCTCCCTGTTTTAAACCAAGATGGTTCATACCACACACCTGTCTTCCCCAATACAGGAGCATCACATTCTCAGGCCGGATATGTTAATGATGAAGAAGCATCTGAGTGGGAAGCCCGACAGCAGGCAGCAAGGCCACCCACTGATTTAACCCCCAATCCGGCTCCAGACTCTCAGTTCCGAGAGGATCTCAAACACATGCTGGCAACCGTAAAGAACAGTGCTTCTTGCCAGACCCTGCCCCAACAACAGTCTCGGTTACCAGAAGGGGCACCAGTGATGTATGTCGCTTTTACTCTATCACAAGCAGCGGCCTTAGTGACAAGTCTGCCTGACCCAGAGAAGCAGCCAATTCCCTTCTACCACAGGATAGTGCAGATACAAGAAACTTACTCAGCTGCCTGGAGAGACTTGATCAGCCTATGCCAAATCAAAGCAGGATATGTCTTTTGGCCAGTCATGCGGATGGCCTTCAATGATGCCTGCCTGACAAGTGCCACTTCCTACACCTCAGGCGTGGAGTTCTGTGCACAACTCCACGACTGGGCAAAGGAGAAGTTGACGGATCAGAAGACCACAATCCAAGATATTACCCAAGATAAAGGGGAGTCTGTGAAGAAGTATCATGCTAGACTCATAAAGGCACACACATACGTTATCAACAGCTTTTGTTTCAGGGCTCAGAGAGGACATCAGAAAAGGCCTGATGGTGGCCCGCCCTGAATACCATTCAATGAAAATGTCTGATTTATTGTTGGTGACAAGAGGTATAGAAAATCAAAAAGGTAAAAAACCAACGCCCCTCATGGTAACCCATGACGAAGATCCCGCCTACACTAGTCTACCACCACTGCTCAATACCAGGGAAAGGATCACCTGTTACAACTGTGGGAAACAGGGTCACTTCAGAAAAGAATGCAGAGCCCCAAGATGTCCCAGATTGACAGGGGTGCAGCCAAAAGTGTGTTGAGGGCGGTGAACCTGCCTAATAGTTCTTTCCTTTCCACTATTGATGTTTCCTGTGTAGGAATGGATGGGGTGCCCCGCTCCAGTCCACTTCCTGATTTGCTTGCCAGATTTGTGGCGTCCTCTACATGTCCCTTGAATCTACTAGGAGCTGATGTGTTGTCCAGACTACAGGCCTCAATCAGGACACGCCTGAAGGGGGGATGAAGTTACATACTCCCCTATCTTTAGAAGACTCATCTGCTTTGTGTTCTCTGCCTCTCCTGATGACACTTAATGAAGCAAAAACTTCAAGTTCAATACTGCAGGAAGTACTTGACAGAATCCCTGCGTGCCTATGGTCCACACGACCGGAAGACAACGGTCACTTAAAGGTGCCACCAGTTTCAGTCAAGCTAAAAGAGGGCGCATCATTGCCCCGGAAACCACATTAACCCCAAGAAGAGAACCCCTAAAGGAGAACCAGGTACCTGCTGTGGATGCCTTTGACTGCAAAATACCTCACAGAGGTGGACCTTACAAACGTTTTCTTCAGTGTCCACCCTCACCCCTCCTGCTGGTACCTTTTTGCATTCATCCACGGAAAGAAACGGAAACATACCTAAACAGTTGTGCCACAAGGGGTACAGAACTTTCCAAGCCAGTCTGCAAAAACTATGGCTATCATCCTTGACACATGACAAGAGGAACAGCCGGAAGTGATTCTCTTCCAAGATGTTGTTGACCTTCTCCTTTGTGCAGCTGACTTACCCCCTGTTGAAGTCACCTCAGAAACCCTGTTGTGCTATCTTGCCAACCAGGGGTGCAGAGCCTCAAAGCCCAAATTGCAGTGGTGCTCAACACCTGTCATTTTCCTTGGATTAATTTCCTAGTGCAGAGTATGGATTACAGAAGCCTTCCTACTGATGCTCTGCAATCAGACCCCTTCCAGATGTCTCCTGAAGAAATATCTAAGTTCGAGGCCCTCAAGTGTGCCATCTCAGGCGATAGGGCTCCCAGCCTACGACAAAACGCTCAAGCTCTTTGTATCCGAACGTCTGGGACATGCTGCAGGTGTACTCACCCAATCACACGGCATCAGCCTACGCCCCATAGGATATTATTCCTGTCGGCTGGATGCGGTAGTAAGAGGAGGCCTATTGTGTCTGCGAGCTGGATTTGCTACACAAGCCTTGCTTGACAAAACTTTGAACTTGGTCCTCGGACACTGCCTCGTTGTGCTTGCCCCCCATGATGTTGTTGCCATATTCAACCAAGATCCAGCCGAAACACTTGTCCACTACCAGACACTTGAGACTCCAGTGTTCCCTCCTACTGGACAGCATTACTCTATTAAGTTGTCAAACACTGAACCCTACCACCCTTCTTCCACTTCTCGAGGGGGGAAAGGAGGAGGAGGAGTAGAGTCTTGACTTGTCACCCCCCGTGACCCTCGCAGTCACCACTGAAAACACTATTCTACAAGCTGAAGCCTTAACACCGGTGATGTCTACACAGGAGGCAGAGCTATAAGCACTTACTACAGCACGTAAATGGGCAGAGGGAAAAAGAGCCAACATTCATATGGACTCAAGATATGCTTTCAGCATTGCCCATGATTATGGTGTAATCTAGGACAGAGGATTCCTGACGGCTGCAGGAACACCTGTGAAACATTGATGCCTTGCTTCTCCCAACCCAAGTGACTATTCTGAGTAAAGCACACGACAAAATGAACTCAAAGGAAGCTCGAGGCAATCATCTAGCCAATTCAGCTGCCAAACAGACAGCTGGTGGTCCACATGAGTTGGCCAGACAGTTAGCCCATTGCCCTGTTCAGTGTCAGACACACCCCCAGGGGAAACATGCCCTATTCCCTTATGAAATTTTGTTTGGTTCAGCTCCCAGACTTGGTTGTTACTTTCCACAACAGTTACAGTTGCAGTCTGATGTGTTGACTAATTATGTAACCACATTATCACGAGAATTAACCTGAATGCATGTCCAGGTGTTTTCTTCCATTCCAGATCCTGAATTAGATACAGGAACACACCAACTACTGTCTGGAGATCCTTGAGCCAAGTTATGATGGTCCATTCCAAGTTTTGCTGACCACAGCTACCTCGGTCAAGTTGGCCAGGAAGAACACCTGAATGCACGCTTATCACTGCAGGAGAGCGTGTTTTCGGGTGCTGCATATCCTTTTTCTGTTTGATCTAGGGGGGAGGGGCCCAGGAGGTGGCCATCACAAAAATGATAACATAATTACATTTTGGTGTAACTCTTCAGGTACACATGTGACCACCTTTACCTTAGATTACTGTGACATAGTACCTTGTCCGTTTGACCCTTCATGGTGATGCCATTGGTACAGTGATATCCCTGACGGTAAGGACATATATGTATGCCACACAGACAGTTACTGGGGACAGAGTTGTGGTTTCTGTGGGGGCCAGTGGGTTGGAACACAGGGCCAGACTGGGCGACCACAGAGTGCATTAGACAAAAAAGATGAAAATAGAAAGCCCCCATATCCTAACCAAAGATACCCCTGATACATGCACTGACCCAGCACACAGTCAGAGGAGGAAGCGAGCAGCTCTCTCCGGAAGCTTTGATTCTCATGTATACATACATGTCATAGGGGTTACAAGGGGGGTCCCTGATGAGTTTAAAGCCAGGGATCAGGTAAAAGCTGGTTTTGAGTCTTTGATCCCCATAACAACTGTCAGCAAGAATGTAGATTGAATTAACTACATGTCATGGTTATGCAATAGAGTTTGTCGATCAGCATACCTGTCTCCATGTGTTCATCTCTAGAGACCAGCTGACCCTCACCTGACTGCTTTTGTAACCTCCCCTCTAAGCATGGCCCCACCCCAGGCCATATCAGGGAACCCTATATTAACCTGTGCACTGCAAGCCAGCAGTGCTGATCAACCACTGTGTTTTAGCCTCTATGTGTACTTGCTGTGTTTCCTACATCTGATTCCTGTTACCGACTTTGGCCTGTTCCCGACCATCCCTGTTTGCCTGTGACCCTGATGTTCCAGCCAGCTCCCTCCTTCCTCTTCTCCTGTAGTCTACCGTGAGCGTGAGCTGTGAGACCCTGGGGGCCGCGACCTGGAGCCAGACTGCAGCGCAGTCCATCCTCACCACTAGAGGCTCTGGTGAACACCTGCTGGCTCTTAGACTCCGCGCCCTGGGGAATCTATGCTCTAGCTCCCAGTGGGATCTGTGTCAGTGATCCAGTAGACCTGATTCCTGAACCTCCCAGGGTACAATCCGCAGCAGTCAGCCGTAGGGTCTAATACCTTGCGGTGCACTCCTGATCCCAACGGTGTGCATCTGTCACCCAGCCTCTAGGTGACCTGACACTACACATATTATAACCAACAGAGATTTGTAAATTACTCTAAAGATGCCCTCCAGGGAATTTCTGATCAGTTAGCCCCCACTTCCTACATGACATTCCAGGACCGGATGGCCTTAGACATGGTGTTATCTGGGAAAGGAGGTGTTTTGTAAAATCATAGGAAAAAACGGGAACCTGTTGTACATACATTCCTGATAATATTGGCCCAAATGGTAAGGTTACTTTAGCTATAAAGAAATTAGAAGATCTGTCACTAGAGTTGAAGAAGAACTCAGGTATCACAGACCCATGGGATCAATATTTTAGCTGGATGAGTGGGTGGCAGAAGGTGTTCGCCCAGATACGGGTAACGGTATTAATAATCCTGGTTCTTTTAGCCCTGATTATATGCTGTATTCTACCTTTTGTAAAAAAGTTAATGAGCAAGGCTGTAGACAATAGCACACCTACATTTCTCCACCAAGAAGAAGAGGACCTCCTTATGATGGAAGATGACAAACCCTTCACTCCTCTACAGTCACTCCCTGTCCATAATCTCACAATCCTATAGGGTTTTAGGGATAGATAGCGCCTGACTGCACCTCTCCAGCTGTATCGAGGAGGGAAGTGAACAGTTACTGCCCAATTCTATATACAGTCTAAAAGAGTTGCTGAGGAGAAGGGCCAGGCCAAAAAGTAGGACCTTTAGTATTAGGGACAGAAAAGAGAAAATAGTCATTTTAGGGGGGATTGTGAAGGAATGTGATGTAAATAATAATAATAGTAATCTGAAAATGTCTATTTTCTTATGTGTATACATATTTTTCTCCTTACTCATTATATAAGTATACAGATTTGCTCTGTTCCTATATTTTCTCAAGATGGCGTGTACCCCCTACCTCCCACACATCAAAAGAACGCGGAACTGGAGATAAAACCAAAGAGAGCCAAACCTCGTTATGAAAATTCTCCATCTTCTTTATCTTCTTAACCAATGAGATGTACCTATTAGACTGACATAGCAATGACGTATTTGTGTGTATAAAACATTAACACCGCCTTGAATAAATTAGAAGTGTAACAGTAACGAAACTGAGCGTGTCTCAGTGTGTTTACTTTTATATGCATGCATATCACCACTTTCAAAATTAGAGACAGCAGCAGATAACCTTGGGCTCGATTGGAGCTCTTAATCATTTCCATAACAAAGGCAGTAGAGTGGGAACTGGGGAGAGATTAGAACACCAGTCAGGTTTTTATTGCTGTCTGTGTCCTCTTTTATCTCGGTCCTTTTTAACTGTTAGAGAGTGAAAATTACAGAAAATTCCAAATTTCGAGTTTTCACCAGAACAGGAATAGAGGGTAAATCTTCCAGTGGGTTCCAGTTCTGGTGACTCTGATGACAACCAGAGTTTACCTCACTTTTATGGTTTTCCCCTCACTTCCTGTTTTGGCTATGGGACAGAAAGTGAAGATAACTCTCCCTAAAGGAACACAGATGGCAAAAAAAAAAAAACCTGACTGCAGCTATAACCTTCCCTTACTCTGTCCAAAATTTTTTTAAAAAGTTTTGCCTTTACTGTACATTAACTCCTTAAAGTGATTGTAAAGCTTTAATTTTTTTTTTACTAAATTAATAAAGATGTCATACTTCCCTGCTCTGTTTAGCCAATGGCGGGGGGGGGGGGGTGGGTGAGGGGAGCTGCTGCGAATATGCACAGCGCTGGATCGAGACCGGGCTGTGGTGAGTATTTGGTGGGGGGGGGGCAGGGAGGGGCTGGGATGGAGTTTTTATTTTTTTACCTTAATGCTGGGAAGGCCTGAATGAAAATAATATTCACTACCTTTACAACCACTTTAACTGCATGATCCTTGTTTACATATACATTTATAACCTATGCCCGGCTCAATCCCGCCCGATTCAACCAATCAGGACCCGTTGCTATGCCTCTCCACATTCTGTCGTCCCCCAGAGCAACCTAATTTGAGAAGAAGGGAGGAGAGAACTGGGGAAGGAAGGCAGCCCTCTGTACCATCCCATGAAGCCCCGCATAAGCACTAGGGGCTCAGTCATGGGACAACACAAAGGATTCAAAGATAAGTGAATAAAGAGACAAAACACAATTTATTTCATGTTGACTATAATGGCCACAGCGTTTATTAAGGGGTATCCCAAAATTGAACAATAATAACAGCAATATATTTACTCTTAAACTTACATAGCCATAAATAATTTATTTAAATAATACTATCACCTAGTCCATCCAGATCTGAACTGGATGACAAACCCCACCAGCTGAAAGCCACTCAGAAAGTGGCTGAAGCCCCCCAAATGCCGTGGCCTACTCAATCATGTTTTGTAAGCCTAAAACAAAAATGTCTAACCCGACATCCGACAGGGGTAAAAAATCAACTCTGTGCAGACCAGAAAGGAAACCCTCAAGGTCTATGTGGCGCTAAGAAAGACCGCCTTGAGAAAGTACCAAGTTGCGTATAGTTCTATTTATACGTTTCCTAATCCTATCTAAATAATGAAGGTTACTTGAATCTGACCAAAGGAGTCGTGGTACCATTTCCAAAAATACTATGACCGCGAAAGGAAAAGACAACTTAAAGGAATATAAATCCCTCTTCGTCTCGCAAATCAAATCCCAAGTTTTAATCCAGCTTAGGTCATTAGCCCCAGCGTGAATAATAAGTACATCAGGAGAAGGCCATTGTCCTAGTAAAAAAATGAAATGATCCTTCAGTTTTCTCCATCTCAACCCCCTTATTCCCCACCATAAAACCTGAAATCGTCCCTCATCCAAACTCGAGATTGGTTTTGAAATACCTGATGGAAGCTCTCCTTTTGCCCCAAAATATAAAGGAATGTCCCACTATCCCCATGACATGCTTGGTAGAGCCTAAGAAAAATTAGACAATAACAAGATCAGGACAAACATACAATTTAAACCTATCACTATCCCAACGTCCCAATTTTTTTAAACCATATTTAGAGAAACTGAGAAGGCTGGCTTCAGTAGCCGCACCTATCCTGAAAGAATGTGAGGAGAAATGAAAGCCAGAAAGGTTAAGTTTTTTAAGGGAAGAAGACAGGAGAGATGAAAACTGGAATCTTGTTAATGGAGATAGATTAACCACCTCAATACAGGGCACTTACACCCCCTTCCTGCCCAAGCCATTTTTCAGTTTTCAGCGCTGTCGCACTTTGAATGACAATTGCGCAGTCATGTTACACTGCACCCTAATTAAATTTTTATCATTTTTTCCCCACAAATAGAGCTTTCTTTTGGTGGTATTTGATCACCTCTGCGGTTTTTATTTATTGCGCTATAAACAAAAGAAGAGGGAATTTTGAAAAAACACAATATTTTTTACTTTTTGCTATAATAAATATCCAATTTTTTTTTTTTTTAACAATTTTTTTCCTCAGTTTAGGCCGATATGTATTCTTCTACATATTTTTGGTAAAAAAAAATTGCGATAAGTGTATATTGATTGGTTTGCACAAAAGTTATAGCGTCTACAAAATAGGGGATAGATTTATAGCATTTTTATTATTTATTTATTTTTTACTAGTAATGGCGGCGATCTGCAATTTTTATTGTGACTGCGATATTGCGGCAGACACATCGGACACGTTTGACACATTTTTGGGACCATTCACATTTATACAGCGATCAATGCTATAAAATTGCATTGATTATTGTGTAAATGTGACTGGCAGGGAAGGGGTTAACACTAGGGGGCGCTCGAGGGGTTAATGTATGACCTAAGGAGGTGATTCTAACTGTGGGGGGAGGGGACTGACTGGGGGAGGTGACCGATCGCTGTCCCTATGTACAAGGGGCACACCATCGGTCTCCTCTCCTCTCTGACAGGACGTGGATCTGTGTTTACATGCACAGATCCACGCTCCTGCTCTGTTACCCGGCAATCGCGGGTGCCCGGCGGACATCGCGGCTGCCGGGCACGCGCACCGGGTCCCGAGCGACGCAGCGGGCACCCCCTAGTGGCTCGGGAGGGCGAGGACGTCATATGACGTCCTCCCAGAACAACAGAAGCCTCGTCCTGCCGTCATATGACGGTGGGCGGTGGCTTAGTGGTTAATATGAATAAAAAAATGAACCTGAAAAGGGGGGCCTAACAGAAAGATATTGCGTAATTCTAAAAACTGGACAGATGATCTGAAAAAGAGCTCTATAAAGAGTTATCCATCGACCTTTCCCTAATAGGTCCATCTTGGATACACAGAGAAAAATCCTAATTGAATCTTTCATAAAAGAGATATCTGAAAACACTAAAAAATAGGAAGAAGCTTTATTTGGTTCTGTGAGCTCCCCAATTCTAAAAGCACCAAAAAATTCCAGTGCAGACATCAGTTTCACCACTAATTTAGAAGAAATTGGGCGTTTACTGCCAATAGCTGGGGAAGACTTTCTGAAACCTTTCAGCACTTGTTTGACTGGAAAAAAGGAAGAAAGAGCAGGAAGTTCTGAAAATTTAAGAAAGAATGAGGTTCCAAGTAAAATCTTGTTAACCAAAGCAGGACTAAGTTTAGCTTGGATTAGAGCGGAAACAAAGCATAAAACCGTATAGGCATTAACTGAATTGAAAGAATGATTAGACTCTGAACAAAAATTACACCATTTAGGCCAAGCTTGTAGGTATTCCTCCCAAGTTTTTAAGCAATGGAATTCCTTAAATTAGCCTCGATTAATCCCAAATCAAGCCCCAGAGGAATTATGTGCATGGAAATCCTTTATGATCCGCCTCTGGAGCGAGCTCCCGAAAGCTTTGAAACTGCGGACGAAATAATGAATCAGCGATCTCGTTAGTAAAACCAGGGACATGCTTTGATTTAAGCAAAATGTTATAAGTCATACATTGCAAAACCAAAAAACTGAGTAATTTTATTACTAATTCAGATTTTGATGATAAACAGTTTACAGCAAAAAATACTCCTTTATTATCCGTATGAAGAATAATGCGTTTATTCTCAAAATTTTGGTGCCAAATAGTAATAGCTACCACCACAGGGAATAACTTTAAAAAGATTACAGTTAATATCTGGTGACCTCCAAGACTCAGGCCATTCATAAGCACACCAATAACCTTCCATGAAGGTGCCGAAGCCAAACAATCCGGATGATCGACCATTGAAATTGATCAGGAATTGGTTTCCAAACCTTCAAATCCTCCTTAATGGGATGGGTAAAAGAAGCATGGGAAAGAGAATATTTAAGCCCCCTAGTGGCTAGAGCAAATCTCATAGAAAAGATTCTGGCATCCGGGATTACTCTAGATTTAAAGAGTCCCAACAAGGACTGAACATCACGCAAAAGAACCTTTCCTCTTGACAAAAATATTGAAATAAGTAACCTAATTTTTATAATTTTAGACATTGGCAAATGGAATTCCATGTTGACCCAATCAATTGTGATGCCCAGGAATACAATTACCGTCACTGGGCCCATCGTTTTCTCGTGGGCTAGGGGAATGCCAAAGGACTCAAAGATGTTGAAAAAACAATTCAACATATCAGAACAAACTCGAACTTCAGCTGGACCTATAAATAAAAAATTATCTAAATAATGGATAGCGCCACCCTGGGAGGAATTCAGTGACAAAACCCAATGTACAAAAGTCGAAAAGGCCTCAAAATAAAAACAGGACTTGGAAAAACCCATGGGCATGCATTTATCAGAATAAAAATGATCCTCAAAATAGAAACTGAGGGAATTTCAAACCCATAGGTTTGACAGTTAAGAGGCGAAATGCGTTTTTTTTTTTTTTGTCCGTTTTTGCCATTAAAGATGCTTCGCCATATTGCTTTAACAGACACAAAGCTTCATCATAGGAAGCATATGATACAGATTAATCAAATTGTGCTATTTCATAATTCAAGGAATTGCCATGAGGAAAGGATAAGTGATGAATCAGACGAAAGGAACCTGGCTCCTTTTTTGGGAATAGGCCAAAAGGGGATAAAATGAAAATTTATAAAGAGGGGGAAAAAGAGAAAGGTCCAGCTATTCTACCTTCCCACAATTCTTTTAAAATATTGTCTTTAACTATGTCAGGGTGCGCAAGGACAGAACGTAAATTTTTTACTGGAAGACAACCTTGACCTACAAAAGAAGGGACTAAACAACCAAACTTAAATCCTTTATAAAGTAGATCTGCCATCTTGCAGTCTGGGTATTGTTCTAGCCAGAACTGCATTTTTGACAATTTCACTGGCGTCCATGCCTTTTGCATTACTGTCTCTTGACTGAGATGTACTGGCGGATTTTTTAAAACAGCGGGATGCTGGATGGGTACCTGCACAGAATGAACATTCATGCTTGTACCTGCAGTTAGATAAGAATCTGCACTGAGAATAATTATATGAAAAACATACTCCCTTACGTAAATTAGACTGGGTATTAGTTGTTTGGGGTCTCGGTGTATATTGAGGTCTTTGTGGCAGCATCAGGTTCAGCCACAGCCCTACATCTTTAAACCCCCAATGGAGGAATGGGTGAACCAAGAGCTTTTGTCTAAAGCTCTCGTCGTAGCTGAACCAAGAAAAGCCTCCAAAGTGGTGGTATGCCTCCGCCGCTATATCCAAGTGTTGAAATAATACTGAGCATTTATCAGGAAAATGTTCACCCATCACAGAAGAAAAAATACAGAAGGCCTGAAGCCGGTTCTGAAAAGTCCAGGGAACTGCCCTCCTCCTATCCTCCTCAGACCTGACATCAGAGGCGTCGCCAGGGGGTGGCTATCGAGGCTGGAGCCCCGAATGTGGAGCCCATAGCCCCGAGTCTCAGCGGGTGTGGAGGAGAAACTAGTGGTCGGGTCGCGGCTGCGGTGGGCGGCATTGGAGGTGGAGGAGAGACGAGCAGGCATGTACAGGCACTGAGCCATCGGACTGCCACCTCCCTCACCCCCCCCCCCAGCGCTCACCTCTTCTCCCTGCTTAGTTATGCAGCGGGGCTGCATACAGACATGATGCTCAGCTGTCCTGTGACTAGTGGCCCGGCCGCAAGATCGAGAGCGGCGCATCCCGATTCCCGTGCCCACTGACATCTGTGTTACACTCACTGTCGAGGGCTGGGCAGCGGGCGCTCTGTGATTTGCTGTGCAGGCGGCGGACATGTCTGTGATTGGCCCGGTGGAGGTGGTGACTGGTCACATGTGGAGGCGGGGCTGGGCTGGACTGTGGATGATCTCGGCCGCCCGGAGTCCCGCCTCCCTGCCTGGCGCGCGATGTGTCTCCTCTTTACTGAGGTCTGTTATCTGCCCTTCCTCCAGCCTGTCAGAGTGCTCCTCTCTGTCATCCCGCCCCTCTCTGTCATCCCGCCCCTCTCTGTCAGCACCCCCTCTCTGTTAGCACACTCCTCTGTGTCAGCCCACCCCCTCTGTCAGCCCACCCCCTCTGTCAGCACCCCCTCTCTGTCAGCACCCCCTCTCTGTCAGCACTCCCCCTCTCTGTCAGCACTCCCCCTCTCTGTCAGCCCACCACCCTCTGTCAGCCCACCCCCCTGTCAGCACCCCCCTCTCTGTCAGCCCACCCCCCCAGTCAGCACCCCCCCTCTCTGTCAGCCCACCCCCCTATCAGCACCCCCCTCTCTGTCAGCCCGCCCCTTCAGTCAGCACCCCCCTCTCTGTCAGCCCACCCCCCCCAGTCAGCACCCCCCTCTCTGTCAGCCCACCCCCCTGTCAGCACCCCCCTCTCTGTCAGCCCACCCCCCCAGTCAGCACCCCCCTCTCTGTCAGCCCACCCCCCTGTCAGCACCCTCCTCTCTGTCAGCCCACCCCCCCAGTCAGCACCCCCCTCTCTGTCAGCCCACCCCCCTGTCAGCACCCCTCTCTCTGTCAGCCCACCCCCCCAGTCAGCGCCTCCCTCTCTGTCAGTCCACACCCTCTCTGTCAGCACCCCCCCTCTCTGTCAGTCCATACCCTCTCTGTCAGTCCATACCCTCTCTGTCAGCCCACACCCTCTCTGTCAGCCCACACCCTCTCTGTCAGCCCACACCCTCTCTGTCAGCACCCCCCCTCTCTGTCAGCACCCCCCCTCTCTGTCAGCCCAAACCCTCTCTGTCAGCCCACACCCTCTTTTGGCACCCCCCGTCAGCCCTCCCCCTCTCTGTCAGCCCACCCCCCCTCTGTCAGTGCCCCCCTCTCTGTCAGCCCACCCCCCCTCTGTCAGTGCCCCCCTCTCTGTCAGGTGTCAGCCCACCCCCCCCTCTGTCAGTGCCCCCTCTCTGTCAGTCCACACCCTCTTTTAGCACCCCCCCGTCAGCCCTCCCCCTCTCTGTCAGCACCACCCCCCTCTGTGTCAGCACCCCCTCTCTCAAGAGAACACCGGCGCGGCGACGCCTCCTTCTCCCTCAACCTCCAGAGTCACGCTGAATAACGGCCATGGTGGCTGTGACTGGGAGTGGGACAGAACGAAGATAAAAAAAAAAAGGCGTCACTCTCTCTCTGTGTTTCTCGCTCTCTATCTCTCTCTCGCTTTCTCTCTTTCTCTCCTTCTCTCTCTCTTCTTCTCTGTCTCTATTCTCTCTCTTCTCTCTTTTGACGGGCACAATGGCTTCATTTCACGGGGCACAGTGGTTGCAATTGACGGGCACAGTGGCTGCATTTGATGGGGCACAGTGGCTGCATTTGACGGGGCACAGTGGCTGCAATTAATGATTTGACTGCCCCTTGGCTAATTTTAAATAAATAAACTTAGGCTTTAAGGGGGCAAGGGCAGGTAGGTCAGTGCATGTCAGGTAGGTCAGTGTGGGTCAGTGTATGTCAGATAGGTAGGTCAGTGTATGTCAGATAGGTAGGTCAGTGTGTGTCAGGTAGGTCAGATAGGTAGGTCAGTGTGTGTCAGGTAGGTCAGATAGGTAGGTCAGTGTATCAATTAGGTCAATGTGTGTCAGATAGGTAGGTCAGTGTGCTTCAGGTAGGTCAGATAGGTAGGCCAGTGTGTGTCAGGTAGGTCAGATAGGTAGGTCAGTGTGTGTCAGGTAGGTCAGATAGGTAGGTCAGTGTGTGTCAGGTAGGTCAGATAGGTAGGTCAGTGTGTGTCAGGTAGGTCAGATAGGTAGGTCAGTGTGTGTCAGGTAAGTAGGTCAGTGTATCAATTAGGTCAGTGTGTGTCAGGTATGTCATGTAGGTCAGTGTATGTCAGCCAGGTAGGTCAGTGTGTCTCAGGTAGGTCAGTGTATGTCATGTAGGTCAGTGTATGTCAGCCAGGTAGGTCAGTGTATGTCAGGTAGGTCAGTGTATGTCATGTAGGTCAGTGTATGTCATTTAGGTCAGTGTGGGTCAGGTAGGTCAGTGTGGGTCAGGTAGGTCAGTGTATGTCATGTAGGTCAGTGTGTGTCAGCCAGGTAGGTCAGTGTATGTCAGATAGGTAGGTCAGTGCATGTTAGGTAAGTCAGTGCATGTCAGGTAGGTCAGTGCATGTCAGGTAGGTCAGTGTATGTTAGGTAGGTCAGTGCATGTCAGGTATGCCATGTAGGTCAGTGTATGTCAGCCATGTAGGTTAGTGTATGTCATGTAGGTCAGTGTATGTCAGATAGGTAGGTCAGTGTATGTCAGGTAGGTTAGTACGTTTCAGGTATGTCATGTAGGTCAGTGTATGTCACCAAGGTAGGTTAGTATTTGTCAAGTACGATTCAGGTATGTCATGTAGATCAGTGTATGTCAGCCAGGTAGGTCAGTGTATGTCAGGTAGGTAACACCCCCCTCCATACAACCCCACCGTCTGCCGCACCATCACCCCCCCCACCCCCCCCCCCGGGGCTGGGCTCTGACTTCGGGCTGAAGCCCCTGGTCTTTTTGCTACCTAGCAACGCCCCTGCCTGTCATCCATTCTTTTATTGGATTTCAACAAGAATTCCTTTGATGATGGGAGCAAGGATAAAATATCTATGAATTCTCCACGGCATATCTTTTCTTTAATGGCGGTGGATAAAATATAGCCCGGAGGAGAAAAATTCACAGGGGAGAGCCTCCTTAAGACATGATTCAGAAACTACAGCTTTAACAGGTAAATAAAGTGTAGAATTTAAAACAGAAGCAGGCATAGTAGAAACAACACCAGTATTATTAACAGGTAATTTATCAATATTAGAAGCAATGGTATTCAAACTGGTAACATTCAATGGAGTGGCAGGGTTACCTTGCCTGCACAAACTGGGCATGCTCCATATCAGCAGAAGCTGCTACAGATGGGACCACCTCTTCTTCCAGACACCTCCCCAGCCACTCTGGCCTTCCGCAGCCCTCGGCTTTGTGAATAAGACGGCGCAGCAGCTCCTCCATGACACAGGTAACGCTGCCTGCAGCAGCACGGGGCGCCGTCTTCAGCGGGGGTCTCCTCAGGCGGTGAACAGAGGGGGAAAGCCATCAGCTTTTGTAGACTATGCCCGCCCAATAAATACCGGGACCCGTTGCTATGCCGCTCCACATTCTGCCGTCACCTGGAGCAAACTAAAATGAGAAGAGGGGAGGGGAGAGGAGAACTGGGGAAGAAAGGCAGCCCTCTGTACTGTCCCATGGAGCTCCGCATAAGCGCTAGGGGCTCAGTCATTATGCAACACTGTAATTTTCTGTATATTTCAATGCAATATGGCAACTTGGAGATGTTTTGAACCCAGATGGTGTACAGAACGTCCTCAAGAAATATCCTTTCCTGCTTTTGTGATTGGCTCACTGATTTTCCCAGAAGTCACTACACTAAGATACAAGTCAGATTTTAGGCATCCTTTGCGAGGGTACTTCCAACAGGTAACTATCTCTAAACGGATGCTGACCCTTCATTAGAACGCTGCAAATGCACCAGCTGATTATTGAGAAAAAAGCCACTCCCATTCAGTTTCACTCTGCAAACAATAAACAGCTTTTTCCTCAAAATAGAAATCGGTAGAACTCTGCAACAGCATTTGTTATAATCCTTGCAATGTACATAGAGCAACCAGAGGAAATTTTTTTTTTCAACAAAAGTGGAGTTATTCTTTAACCACTTGTCTACTGGGCACTTTTACCCCCTTCTTGCCCAGGCCAATTTTCGGCTTTCATCGCTGTCACATTTTGAATGACAATTGCACGGTCATGCAGCACTGTACCCATATGACATTTTTATAATATTTTTCACACAAATAGATCTTTCTTTTGGTGGTATTTAAAAAGACCAAAAATTTTGAATTAAAACTTAAAAACATTTTTTTTCTTAGTTTCTGTTATAAAATTTTGCAAACAGGTAATTTTTCTCTTTCGCTGATGTGTGTTGATGAGGCTGCACTGATGGGAACTAATAGGCAGCACTGATGGGCACTGATGGGCTGCACTGATGGGCACTGATGAGGCAGCACTGATCGGCACTGATGACGCAGCACTGATATGAGGCACTTGATTGGCAGCACTGATTGGCAGCACTGATGGGCACTGGTTGGCACTGATAGGCAGCACAGGTGGGCACTGCTAATCAGGACACTGATGATCAGTGCCCTGTTTAGCAGTGCAGATGTACCCTTTCACACTAGCCAGTTACCGGCTCTCTCCTCTCCTCACGCTGTGACAGTGTGAGTAAAGGTATGTCGATAACTGGCAAGTGTGTTTACATTGTGATAAGCCTTGATTGGACACAGCTGATCACATGGTAAAGAGCCGCTGTGATTGGCTCTTTACTCTAATCTTGGATCAGCTGTGACCGAGCAAGACAGCAATCACAGAGCACGCCGGGTGGGGGTGCAGTTCTGGGAGGACTTTAATAGATGCCCTCCCAGAACTGGCCAACCACGCTGTAGCCGTCATTCGGCAATTAGCGCGGTCAGCAAGTGGTTAAAGAGTAATTGTGAAAGTAAATCTGGTCATGCACTGACCAAAATTCGATTAGGAAAACATTTGTCGATTAGTGGCTGCAGCAGCTGATCAGTGTATTGTGACTTTTCCGGGTGCTGATGTCAGAATACAATGTCCTGGTAGGGGGGATTCCCCCTTCCACTTTATTTGTGTGGATGGAGGAATCTGTTGGTTTTACCTAACTGTCTATGGCAAGCTTAAGAAGTTACTTAACAAAGGGAATGTCCCTTCAAAAGAGACAGTTGGAAGCATGTCAGTGCTCTTTGTTTATATCAAGTTTCTGTTGATATTGTTCTAGTAGTTATAAAATATTACAATTTTAATCATTGAATGTTTAGAACTATTATTTTCATAGTTATCTGCTTCAGAATAGAAAACACAAGTTTCATGTCATGAAGTTTTATATTTTAAATAGCTCAGAAGAGTCCAGTGCTGTGAGCATGTTGATCTTTCTTTAAACAAGCAGTTGTCATAGAAGCTTCTCTTTCTTGCCTCTTGGATCTATTGCATTTTGGTAGCCAAAATTCAGTGCCCCCCATCCCTTTCTCTTTTCTCTGCTACCTTCGACCCTCCCTCTTTCCACTCCCTAGAGCAGGAGATTTATAAAAGAGGACAGGATAATAGAACAATGGGGAGAAATGTGCCCACTCTGTCATTCTAAAGCGTACTGTGGAGGGAACCGTGGAGACCAAATACAGAGAAGAAAGGATTTCCCAGTCCACTGCACAGCTAGGATACAGCACAGGGCAATGGACATCTAGCAAAGATTCTACATTGCAAAATAAGTTTTCAGTTTTAGAACAGAACAGTTTCAGAACAGTATAACCCTTCTAAGTACCAGTTATAACAATGCTTATATTTGTGGTGATGAGCGGCATTCGCCGCTCATAATATACTCGATGCTGTCAATTAGAACCTAATAGATCACACAGTCCTAAAACTGTATTAATTAATTATATTATATAATGCTACCATTCTATTTATTAGAAAAAAAAGGCGTTATATCAATTTAGTTTATTTACTTCTTAAAAAAGATTTTCAATCCCATTGTAAAATAATACATTTATAACTGTTAAACTTGCATAATAATATGTTAACAAATATTATTAAAGTTTATGGCTTATAAAATAGTATTGTAAAGTTAAAGTATCCAAGCAGAGGTCAGTATCCAAGAGGTTACCCCAGAAATCAGCAATTTGTATACATGACCCTGTAAATGAATAGCATTAACTCTTTGCAAGCCACTAAAATAAATCTATTGTTAATGCTTTTCCCACACTTCAATTGACGATGGCTCTGTCCATGTTACATCTGAACTGACCCAAAATTGAGTCTGCGTGCCCAAATAAACACCATATTAACAGTAAATCCTCAGTTGAGTCTTTTCGCAGGAACTCCAAATCCAAACAAAAATACTATTTACTTTTAATAAAAATGCTGTAAGTTTGTCTTTACCCCCTTCCCCCCATCAACCCTGCTTAATCTTCCCCCTTATTCCTTCTGCTGATCTTTCCTAGATACAATTTTTTCCCTGTTTCCTGGGCACCTACCACAGAGGTCACTTTTTTTTCTTTATTCTATCCCTAATACTAGTCCCCGGACAAAATTATTATTTTTAGAGCACATTCCAAATGTTGTAAGACATTAAAAATGTTCCTCTTTGTGTTGAAAAACAATTCTATGTAACTTCCTATATACAGTATTATGTTATTTTGAGTGCAACGCAAAGATTGCACATTTTTCTTGTTCCAATGCCTTTTTATCCTTAAAATGCTGAAAGCCCAATAAAAACTGTTGAAACAGAAGAATATTATAAATCTGTGCAATTATATTTTACACGTTTTTTAACATTGCTGTCATTATCAATAACTTATTACGGCAAGCACATACTCAAAATTGAGAAAAAGACTGGGGTTAAATAAAAATAAAAGCTGCTACTAGCATATGCAAGCAGACCAATTGGGTGCTATGATTGGTGTTTTGTGTATAGCATCAAAGGGTGTTTGAGCAGAAAAAACCTGCATGACTTGTTCCACGCTATTGTTAGCAAGTGCCCAGGAAAACAAGTTACATGTGTATCAAGAAATAAGGCGATAAAAGACAAACACACAATTGACATACTTGGAGCTCTACTGTTAATTACTTCTATAGTAGTATATACAGTACATATCACAATATTAAACAAAAAAGTACATAGAAACAAAATGTCTCCATACAAATATAAATTGGTCAAAGTGTTTTCTTGGACAGGACAAGTTCATTCTTAAAGAATTACATATTGGGAGCAGAGCCTTGACTAACATTAAAGCCCATTTCTGTACAAAACAGAATCCCCTCCTACCCAATCCAGCAGCTTAAAAATTCCTTTTTTACTTGGCCAATTAGTAATCCAATGTTGCAATTTTCACCTGATTGGTTGTCTCTTCTTGATGCCATCTCTCCACTGCATTCTTCTAGAGAGAACCCCACTGCTGGATAGCCAATAGGAAGTGCCCACATCACCCAGACAGCGACATAAACACCTGAAGTAGGACCTGGCTCCTCTGAAGTGCAGAAAGTGAAAGACTTGGGACCCCACATATTACATAACCACAGCTGTTGAAGTTTTAGGATGGGGGGGGGTGTCAGGCCCCGCCTATCCTTTTTGACCCCTTCCACTTGGTGAAAATGGGCGTGGTTTCAGCAAAATAGTGGTCATGGCTCTAAGGTGGTGAGGTTAGCGTCTGAGATGAACGAGGGATGGAGGGAGAGGGAAGGAGAGAGGGCGGGACAACAGGCCCAGATCCTTCACAACAATAGAAATATGTGTATTTTAGAAAGTTTAACAATCAGCAGATAAAGATACTCCAAACACCTGGTGTTAGCACTTCAATCACCCCGGCACCATGGTTGTTATGGTGTCAGGATGATTGAAGCACATTATTTCTATTATTACATTGTAATATAAAATGAAATCATTCAACTCACAATTAATGCAGAATCAGTGGGAGCCCTAAGCGTGTCACTTGCCATGTCGCCTGCCACCAGATGCCATCAGGTGTCCCCAGTGGAGTCCGTCCTTACATCAGGTGCCCTCAGCAGAGTATGTCCTTACATCAAGTGCCCCCAGCAGAGTCTCTCCTTACATCAGGTGCCCCCAACAGAGTCCCTCCTTACATCAGGTGCCCCCAGCGGAGTCCCTCCTTACATCAGGTGCCCCCCAGCGGAGTCCCTCCTTACATCAGGTGCCCCCAGCAGAGTCCCTCCTTACATCAGGTGCCCACAGCAGAGTGACTCCGTACATCAGGTGACCTAGCAGAGTCCCTCCTTACATCAGGTGCCCCCAGCAGAGTCCCTCCTTACATCAGGTGCCCCCCCCCGCGGAGTCCCTCCTTACATCAGGTGCCCCCAGCGGAGTCCCTCCTTACATCTATGTCCACAGCAGAGTCCCTCCTTACATCAGGTGCCCCCAGCAGAGTCCCTCCTTACATCAGGTGCCCCCAGCGGAGTCCCTCCTTACATCAGGTGCCCCCAGCGGAGTCCCTCCTTACATCTGTGTCCCAGTCAGTGGAGCCCCTCCTTACATCTATGTCCCCAGCAGAGCCCCTCCTTACATCTATGTCCCCAGCGGAGTCCCTCCTTACATCTGTGTTCCCAGCGGAGCCCCTCCATACATCCATGTCCCCAGTGGAGCTCCTCCATACATCTGTGTCCCCAGCTGAGCCCCTCCATATATCTGTGTCCCCAGCAGAGCCCCTCCTTACATCTGTGTCCCCAGCTCAGCCCCTCCTTACATCTGTGTCCCCAGCGGAGCAGCAGGTTCCTCCTCACATCTGTGTCCCCAGCGGAGCCCCTCCATACATCTGTGTCTCCAGTGGAGCCCCTCCATGAATCTGTGTCCCCAGCAGAGCCCCTCCTTACATCTGTGTCCCCAGCGGAGCCCCTCCTTACATCTGTGTCCCCAGCGGAGCAGTAGGGTCCTCCTCACATCTGTGTCCCCAGCAGAGCCCCTCCATGCATCTGTGTCCCAAGCGGAGCAGCAGGGTCCTCCCCACATCTGTGTCCCCTGGCAGCACAGCCCTCCATTTGCATCTGTGACTCTCCCCAGCTAGTTCCTGGCTTTCTCCGTGTGTTCAGTGGAGAGGGGAGGGGCCTCCCCTCTCCAATAAACACAAGGGGATTAGTCCTCACGGCGGCCATCTTTTTGTAGCCCACCGGAAGTGACTTTGTTCTCACACTTGAGAACAAAGCACCTGGCCAGGTGCCGGACAGTTGCTGCTAGGCGCGATGGATTGCACCACAAAGCAGCTCCTGCCACTTCTGCAATCTCGTGATTGCATGGATGTGGCGCTTCCCATAGTGCACTGTATCCGGCGCCCGAACACAGTGCACTTAAGGACTTTGTTTTTTTACTGCCTGGGGGGGGGCGGCGCCTGGGCGCCCCCTATGGAAGGGCCGCCACTGCATAACCATATATTTGGGTATATAAATGGGGCTTTTAGTTCAAGTGTTGTTTTTTTTTTTGCCGTATTAAACGTAATGATCTGATAATAATGGGGGAGGGGCTGTTATGCCCAGAATTCAGCTTTAGTTCAAGAAACAAGATCTCACGATTCTTGCATTAAAGCTGAACCTGAAGCAGTTTGATAAAGGCCATCATACTCCCTTTCTTTTGTCAGAATGTTCCTTGTCAGTGCATGTACATACAGGACACTTGATTGGCTGCTAGTGCTGCCCCTCCCTCTCCCAATCTGGCTGCAGCTGTACAGAGGATTAAACAGTGCTGATAGCAATGGTGTTTTTATAGAGGTAAGGAAGTGGGGTGGTTGGCACTACCCTATTTCACAAGGTAGGTATACAGGAAGGTATTAGATAAGTGCCCTGTTACCAAAGAAAACTTAATAATAAGGGGATACCTGTCCTGTATGAACTAAATTATATACATGTGCTTGTCCACTGGTGATTAGGTGTATATAAGTGTACCCTGCAGTGATGGATATGAGCGTATCCTCGCACAAGTGTCAGTAAATGTGAAACAAATATGAGCAGGTAATATAAGTGATCAACCAAGATATAACCTTCACATAAAAAGTAAAAAATATATATATCTGTATATATGTGTGTCCATCAGGTCAAAAATAAACGACGTAAAACATGCAAGTGTTACACAAAGGTACTATCTTGCTGTCCAACCATATATATATATATATATATATATATATATATATATATATATATATATATATATATATTAAAAATATACAATAAAACTCAAAACATGAAAAATCAAAAAATCAAAGTGCAAGTCCCAAGATATGAGAAAAAAGGTGCAGTTGCAAAATAGCCAATTATATTCCTTCAGGTGATTTCAGTGCTCAGCAAAACACCGTCACCGTCAGGTCCCCACTCACCAAAAGTAGTAACCCCTGCAGGGGTAATGGGCATGTGTGGGTAACCTTGGATGGAACGCCTCCTCAGCTCTCTCAGTGTCCCATCTGGTAGCTACAGCTACCGTAGCTGTCTCCACACAACTGCCAAGAGGTCGCTCCACAATTTGGTCCTCATATGAAGGAAAGAAGTGTAGTAGTTTAAAAATTAATTTATTAAAAAATTAAGAAAATAAAACCAAAACCTTCCCACCAATAGGCGTGGGTAAGCTGCAAACTACATTGTGTGATATGTAGGAAGAGCTGGTCCGCGGCGTGCACTCCACCTGCATTCCAAGCTCCCTACTTCCGTGTCGGGTATGACGTGAAAGCGTAGCCCTGACTTACGCATTTCGTCATTGGACGTTATCAAAGGCCGCCGCAGCTTTCCCACGCCTGTTGGTGGGAAGGTTTTGGTTTTATTTTCTTCATTTTTTAATAAATTCATTTTTAAACTGGAAGCCCTGTCAGTTGTGACAGCGTGCCGCTGGAGGGCTGTTTCCAGGTCAAACATACTAGCAAATCATGCTCTTAACTTGCAGGGGGACATTTTTTTGGGGGGGGTTTACTAACGCTTTAGGACCCCTTTCACACTGAAGTGCTTTTCAGGCGTTTTAGCTATAAAAATAGCACCTGTAAAGCGCCTCTCATGCCTCCCCAGTGTGAAAGCCTGAGTGTTTTCACACTGGAGCGGTGCGCTTGCAGGACAGGAAAAAAAGTTCTGCAAACAGCATCTTTGGGGCGGTTTGGGAGCGGTGTATACACCGCTCCCAAAACGCCCAGCCCATTGAAATGAATGGAATGGACAGTGCTGTGGAAGCGCCTGCAAATCGCTTCAGCAGCGCAGCAACACGGGCACTTTTAACCCTTTCTTTGGCCACTAGCAGGTTTTAAAAGCACACCGCTAGCGGCCTAAAAGGACCGCTAAAACGACGGTAAAGTGCCGCTAAAACTAGCTAAGCTTTGCCGCTAACGCACCCCGCCCCAGTGTGAAAGTAGCCTTAATGCTAAGTGGTCCAAAGGAATCCTTTCCCAATACTACCTGAGTGGATTGATTCACAGGGACTGGCTCAATCTGTTCATTACCGGAAACATCATTGCTACTTTTGATACAGTTTTATGTCTAACTGTAAACGGGACAATTAGGCCTAATTTATTTTAAATCATCTATAGTAAGTTGGAAGTCAGTAGGCTAGGCTTCTCTTGTGCAAATTGTCCAAAAATAGGATACACAACCTCACACAATCCCTTCACCAATTCCAAAAGCTGTTTTAGTGTACAAGTCTTTGTACCTGTTTTCCTTATAGGATCCAAATTGATTAATTTAATAGATGTATGACCTTAAATATTTGATATATTTTGAGAAATGTATAATTCTGTACAAAAAAATTGGAATATGTAAAATATAATACATCAATACATCTAAAGCGAGGCATGCTCTCTTGAGGATTCATGGTGACATTATTGTCAGCTGGTAACTGAGTCCTATTGCCAGTCACCTCCAGATTTGGACAATACCAAATAAGCAGCTTGCGGAGGACAATGATCTATAATGCCGCGTACACACAAGCGGACTTTACGGCAGACTTGGTGCGGCGGACCGGATAATTCGATCATGTGTGGGCTCCAGCTGACTTTTTTCCCCAAAAGTTCGACGGACCTAGAAATGAAACATGTTTCAAATCTTTCCGACGGACTCGGTCGAAAAGTCCGCTCATCTGTATGCTAGTCCGACGGACAAAAACCTACGCTAGGGCAGCTATTGGCTACTGGCTGTGAACTTCCTTATTTTAGTCCGGTCGTATGTCATCACGTACGAATCTATCGGACTTTTTTTTTTTAACACAGGTAATGTTTATTAAAATAGAAAATACAGTACACTTGAGAAATCAGATTAATTATCTTATACAAAAATATCCGTAGAACCAGATTCACAGTGGTACATATTGAGGTCTGATAACCATGCGCTATAGGAACATGAGTCGTCTATGCAGGTATCCTAAAGTGCAGGTATCCTAAAGTGCAGGAGGGCAGGAGGGCAAGCTACCCCCACATTCCTGCAGATTCAGTATTTCCAAACCCCCAAATCCCCAAGCCGATGTCAGAAACACCATGTCTGCCCCTTTTCCCAAAAGGCCCCCTGGAGGGGGGCTTCCGGAAACATCTATATGGTGAGGTGTCTCGCTTCAACCCAGGCCGCCCAGATCTTGACGAACTTTTGAGGACAATTTCTTCCCATATAAGTAAGTTTATATAGTGGCAATACCGCATTAACCTGGGCCCTCCATGCCCCCACCGTGGGAGGATCTCCTAACTTCCAGCGCATTAATATCTCTCTCCTGGCATAATATGCTGTGTAAAACACAAACAATTTTGTATATTTTGCTGTGGCAACAATCAGCAGATAAAGATACTCCAAACACCTGGTGTTAGCACTTCAATCACCCCGGCACCATGGTTGTTATGGTGTCAGGATGATTGAAGCACATTATTTCTATTATTACATTGTAATATAAAATGAAATCATTCAACTCACAATTAATGCAGAATCAGTGGGAGCCCTAAGCGTGTCACTTGCCATGTCGCCTGCCACCAGATGCCATCAGGTGTCCCCAGTGGAGTCCGTCCTTACATCAGGTGCCCTCAGCAGAGTATGTCCTTACATCAAGTGCCCCCAGCAGAGTCTCTCCTTACATCAGGTGCCCCCAACAGAGTCCCTCCTTACATCAGGTGCCCCCAGCGGAGTCCCTCCTTACATCAGGTGCCCCCAGCGGAGTCCCTCCTTACATCAGGTGCCCCCAGCAGAGTCCCTCCTTACATCAGGTGCCCACAGCAGAGTGACTCCGTACATCAGGTGACCTAGCAGAGTCCCTCCTTACATCAGGTGCCCCCAGCAGAGTCCCTCCTTACATCAGGTGCCCCCCCCCGCGGAGTCCCTCCTTACATCAGGTGCCCCCAGCGGAGTCCCTCCTTACATCTATGTCCACAGCAGAGTCCCTCCTTACATCAGGTGCCCCCAGCAGAGTCCCTCCTTACATCAGGTGCCCCCAGCGGAGTCCCTCCTTACATCAGGTGCCCCCAGCGGAGTCCCTCCTTACATCTGTGTCCCAGTCAGTGGAGCCCCTCCTTACATCTATGTCCCCAGCAGAGCCCCTCCTTACATCTATGTCCCCAGCGGAGTCCCTCCTTACATCTGTGTTCCCAGCGGAGCCCCTCCATACATCCATGTCCCCAGTGGAGCTCCTCCATACATCTGTGTCCCCAGCTGAGCCCCTCCATATATCTGTGTCCCCAGCGGAGCCCCTCCTTACATCTGTGTCCCCAGCTCAGCCCCTCCTTACATCTGTGTCCCCAGCGGAGCAGCAGGTTCCTCCTCACATCTGTGTCCCCAGCGGAGCCCCTCCATACATCTGTGTCTCCAGTGGAGCCCCTCCATGAATCTGTGTCCCCAGCAGAGCCCCTCCTTACATCTGTGTCCCCAGCGGAGCCCCTCCTTACATCTGTGTCCCCAGCGGAGCAGTAGGGTCCTCCTCACATCTGTGTCCCCAGCAGAGCCCCTCCATGCATCTGTGTCCCAAGCGGAGCAGCAGGGTCCTCCCCACATCTGTGTCCCCTGGCAGCACAGCCCTCCATTTGCATCTGTGACTCTCCCCAGCTAGTTCCTGGCTTTCTCCGTGTGTTCAGTGGAGAGGGGAGGGGCCTCCCCTCTCCAATAAACACAAGGGGATTAGTCCTCACGGCGGCCATCTTTTTGTAGCCCACCGGAAGTGACTTTGTTCTCACACTTGAGAACAAAGCACCTGGCCAGGTGCCGGACAGTTGCTGCTAGGCGCGATGGATTGCACCACAAAGCAGCTCCTGCCACTTCTGCAATCTCGTGATTGCATGGATGTGGCGCTTCCCATAGTGCACTGTATCCGGCGCCCGAACACAGTGCACTTAAGGACTTTGTTTTTTTACTGCCTGGGGGGGGGCGGCGCCTGGGCGCCCCCTATGGAAGGGCCGCCACTGCATAACCATATATTTGGGTATATAAATGGGGCTTTTAGTTCAAGTGTTGTTTTTTTTTTTGCCGTATTAAACGTAATGATCTGATAATAATGGGGGAGGGGCTGTTATGCCCAGAATTCAGCTTTAGTTCAAGAAACAAGATCTCACGATTCTTGCATTAAAGCTGAACCTGAAGCAGTTTGATAAAGGCCATCATACTCCCTTTCTTTTGTCAGAATGTTCCTTGTCAGTGCATGTACATACAGGACACTTGATTGGCTGCTAGTGCTGCCCCTCCCTCTCCCAATCTGGCTGCAGCTGTACAGAGGATTAAACAGTGCTGATAGCAATGGTGTTTTTATAGAGGTAAGGAAGTGGGGTGGTTGGCACTACCCTATTTCACAAGGTAGGTATACAGGAAGGTATTAGATAAGTGCCCTGTTACCAAAGAAAACTTAATAATAAGGGGATACCTGTCCTGTATGAACTAAATTATATACATGTGCTTGTCCACTGGTGATTAGGTGTATATAAGTGTACCCTGCAGTGATGGATATGAGCGTATCCTCGCACAAGTGTCAGTAAATGTGAAACAAATATGAGCAGGTAATATAAGTGATCAACCAAGATATAACCTTCACATAAAAAGTAAAAAATATATATATCTGTATATATGTGTGTCCATCAGGTCAAAAATAAACGACGTAAAACATGCAAGTGTTACACAAAGGTACTATCTTGCTGTCCAACCATATATATATATATATATATATATATATATATTAAAAATAAACAATAAAACTCAAAACATGAAAAATCAAAAAATCAAAGTGCAAGTCCCAAGATATGAGAAAAAAGGTGCAGTTGCAAAATAGCCAATTATATTCCTTCAGGTGATTTCAGTGCTCAGCAAAACACCGTCACCGTCAGGTCCCCACTCACCAAAAGTAGTAACCCCTGCAGGGGTAATGGGCATGTGTGGGTAACCTTGGATGGAACGCCTCCTCAGCTCTCTCAGTGTCCCATCTGGTAGCTACAGCTACCGTAGCTGTCTCCACACAACTGCCAAGAGGTCGCTCCACAATTTGGTCCTCATATGAAGGAAAGAAGTGTAGTAGTTTAAAAATTAATTTATTAAAAAATTAAGAAAATAAAACCAAAACCTTCCCACCAATAGGCGTGGGTAAGCTGCAAACTACATTGTGTGATATGTAGGAAGAGCTGGTCCGCGGCGTGCACTCCACCTGCATTCCAAGCTCCCTACTTCCGTGTCGGGTATGACGTGAAAGCGTAGCCCTGACTTACGCATTTCGTCATTGGACGTTATCAAAGGCCGCCGCAGCTTTCCCACGCCTGTTGGTGGGAAGGTTTTGGTTTTATTTTCTTCATTTTTTAATAAATTCATTTTTAAACTGGAAGCCCTGTCAGTTGTGACAGCGTGCCGCTGGAGGGCTGTTTCCAGGTCAAACATACTAGCAAATCATGCTCTTAACTTGCAGGGGGACATTTTTTTGGGGGGGGTTTACTAACGCTTTAGGACCCCTTTCACACTGAAGTGCTTTTCAGGCGTTTTAGCTATAAAAATAGCACCTGTAAAGCGCCTCTCATGCCTCCCCAGTGTGAAAGCCTGAGTGTTTTCACACTGGAGCGGTGCGCTTGCAGGACAGGAAAAAAAGTTCTGCAAACAGCATCTTTGGGGCGGTTTGGGAGCGGTGTATACACCGCTCCCAAAACGCCCAGCCCATTGAAATGAATGGAATGGACAGTGCTGTGGAAGCGCCTGCAAATCGCTTCAGCAGCGCAGCAACACGGGCACTTTTAACCCTTTCTTTGGCCACTAGCAGGTTTTAAAAGCACACCGCTAGCGGCCTAAAAGGACCGCTAAAACGACGGTAAAGTGCCGCTAAAACTAGCTAAGCTTTGCCGCTAACGCACCCCGCCCCAGTGTGAAAGTAGCCTTAATGCTAAGTGGTCCAAAGGAATCCTTTCCCAATACTACCTGAGTGGATTGATTCACAGGGACTGGCTCAATCTGTTCATTACCGGAAACATCATTGCTACTTTTGGTACAGTTTTATGTCTAACTGTAAACGGGACAATTAGGCCTAATTTATTTTAAATCATCTATAGTAAGTTGGAAGTCAGTAGGCTAGGCTTCTCTTGTGCAAATTGTCCAAAAATAGGATACACAACCTCACACAATCCCTTCACCAATTCCAAAAGCTTTTTAGTGTACAAGTCTTTGTACCTGTTTTCCTTATAGGATCCAAATTGATTAATTTAATAGATGTATGACCTTAAATATTTGATATATTTTGAGAAATGTATAATTCTGTACAAAAAAATTGGAATATGTAAAATATAATACATCAATACATCTAAAGCGAGGCATGCTCTCTTGAGGATTCATGGTGACATTATTGTCAGCTGGTAACTGAGTCCTATTGCCAGTCACCTCCAGATTTGGACAATACCAAATAAGCAGCTTGCGGAGGACAATGATCTATAATGCCGCGTACACACAAGCGGACTTTACGGCAGACTTGGTGCGGCGGACCGGATAATTCGATCGTGTGTGGGCTCCAGCTGACTTTTTTCCCCAAAAGTTCGACGGACCTAGAAATGAAACATGTTTCAAATCTTTCCGACGGACTCGGTCGAAAAGTCCGCTCATCTGTATGCTAGTCCGACGGACAAAAACCTACGCTAGGGCAGCTATTGGCTACTGGCTGTGAACTTCCTTATTTTAGTCCGGTCGTATGTCATCACGTACGAATCTATCGGACTTTTTTTTTTTAACACAGGTAATGTTTATTAAAATAGAAAATACAGTACACTTGAGAAATCAGATTAATTATCTTATACAAAAATATCCGTAGAACCAGATTCACAGTGGTACATATTGAGGTCTGATAACCATGCGCTATAGGAACATGAGTCGTCTATGCAACTTTCCCCCAATCTATTTACCTACATAACATTCTTATTCCCAAATGATTTTCACAAACACCTTAGTAGACTGTAGACTTTTTAAGTTATGCACCCCTTTTCGTCTAGAACCACCCTTTTCCACCAGGGACTCTCCGCCATCAAGAGAAATGGGAAAAAGGGAAGAGGTGCCACATAGGGCAGGTATCCTAAAGTGCAGAAGGGCAAGCTACCCCCACATTCCTGCAGATTCAGTATTTCCAAACCCCCTAAATCCCCAAGCCGATGTCAGAAACACCATGTCTGCCCCTTTTCCCAAAAGGCCCCCTGGAGGGGGGCTTCCGGAAACATCTATATGGTGAGGTGTCTCGCTTCAACCCAGGCCGCCCAGATCTTGTCGAACTTTTGAGGACAATTTCTTCCCATATAAGTAAGTTTATATAGTGGCAATACCGCATTAACCTGGGCCCTCCATGCCCCCACCGTGGGAGGATCTCCTAACTTCCAGCGCATTAATATCTCTCTCCTGGCATAATATGCTGTGTAAAACACAAACAATTTTGTATATTTTGCTGTGGCCAAATTGTCAGTAATGCCCAGGAGAAAGATAAGCGGATCCACCTCCAGATGTAATCCCGCCACTCCGTTAACCTCCGCCACCACTGTGGTCCAATAATTCTGCACTATAGGGCATGACCAAACCACATGAAAAAAGGTCCCCACCGACTGTCTGCATTTAGGGCAAGTATCATCCAATCCCGGGTATATAGAGGAAAGTCTGTGCGGAGTGTAGTACACCCTGTGTAAAAACTTTAGCTGGATGAATCTATCTCTGGCCGAGATCATAAATGGTATGCACTGCTGCAGTCCCTCTGACCAATCCTCTTCAGTCAGAGTCGGGATATCTGAATGCCATTTGTTAAATAGTGTAAGTGTTCCAGAGGCAGCTTTGCAGGTAAGCCTAAGATATACAGAGGACAGCGTACGATCTATGTCTTTAGCTATCAGTAGGGACTCAACCACTCAACCGAGTGAATCACTAGTTCGACCCCCCCTGGAAATTGCGCCCGGGCCGCATGCCTGAGCTGCAAAAATCGGAAGAACATCCATGGGGGGAGGCCGAACTTCTCCTTTAGCTCTACAAACGAGAGAAGCTGCCCCTCCTTGAAAATATCCCGTAATGTCCGGACACCGTATCTGGCCCAGACCTGAGGATCCGGGACAGATTGGAAATGCGGCATTGTTGGGTTGCCCCACAGCGGAGTATATGGAGAGACAGCCCGTCTGTCATTAAAGTAGTGAGATACCTGCTGCCATACCTTAATTGTCGTTTTCATATGTGGTGTGATTTGGGGACTGTACCTCGGACCTCTATAGACCAGATTACTGAGCTCAGAGTATGAGCCAAGAATCGCTGCCTCTAGATTTACCGCTGGGTTGGTATTATCCTGAGTAAACCACCACCTTACCGAGACCAACACCGCCGCCCAGTAATATTTTTTAAAATTTGGGAGGGAGAGGCCACCCTCTGAAAGCGATAGCTGTAGTGTTTGTTTAGCAACTCTGGGTGTTGTCCCCGCCCAAAGGAAAGAGGTAATAGCTTGGTCTAGCTTTACAAAAAACGAGTTAGGGATAGGAATTGGAGTGTGGCGAAAAACATATAAAAGTTTAGGAAGGAAGGACATTTTGATAAGATTTACTCTCCCGACCGGGGACAGTGGCAACGTTTTCCAGATCAAACAACGCTGGATAAACTGTTGAAGAATAGGGTATACGTTGTCTATTAGATACTGTTTCGGATCCGTCTGTTTGTTAATACCTGAATATTTGAATTTCGTCACTCTTTTAAGAGGGAGGGGTGGGCCAGCCGGCGGAGGAGCATCTGTCAGGGGGAACAGGAGAGATTTCTCCCAGTTCACCCTGACCCTAGAGAACCTTCCAAATCTGTCTATGATATTCAGAGCGGCTTTTAATGATTGTTGGGCGTCACATAGGTACAGCAGCATATCATCTGCGTAGAGTGATACTTTTTCTATCAGGGGAGGGAATGAAATACCCCCCATCTCCGTAGATGCTCTGAGTAGTATCGCCAGCGGCTCGATCGCCAAAGCAAAGAGGGCCGGTGAGAGCGGGCAGCCCTGCCTGGTGCCTCGGTGGAGAGGAATAGAGGAAGATAGGATGCCATTTGTACGAATTCTGGCTGTTGGGCCTGAATAGAGTAGTCGTAACCACTTTACAAAGTTAGGTCCTATCCCAAACTTTTGTAGTACTAGCCATAAGTATTCCCACTCCACCGAGTCAAAGGCTTTTTCTGCGTCCAGGGAGGCCACAACGCTGGCCCCCCCTTCAGCCGCCGGTCTCATTAGTACAGTAAATAGTCTCCGTAGATTAATGTCTGTACCCTTGCCCGGCATGAAGCCTGTTTGGTCTCCATGAACTAGCGACAAGATAACTGCATTGAGTCTGGTAGCCAGAACCTTTGCAAGGATCTTCGCATCCACATTAAGGAGCGAGATGGGTCTGTACGAAGAGCATAATTCGGGATCCTTGCCAGGCTTGGGAATGACCACAATTACAGCTCTTGACATGGAAGGGGGCAGAGAAGCAGATTCAAAGGAGGCGGAGAGGACCTCCAGCAGCCTGACAGCAAGGGTCTCGGCGTGGGCCTTATAGAATTCAACAGGGAATCCATCATCCCCTGGGGTTTTTCCCACTTGAAGGGATCCTATAGCACTTTGGAGCTCTTTAAGAGTTATTGGAGCGTCCAGACGCTGGCGAGCTGTTTCTGACAGGGAGGGCAATTCAATGGCCCCAACATATGTTTGAAGTTCAGCGGCTGAATATCCCACCCTGGACGTATATAGGTCCCTGTAATACATCGCAAAACAGGTATTAATATCTTGTGGGTCCGACAATAACCGCCCCGAAGCATCTTTAATGTTGGCCACATAAGTTGAGACCGCTTGCTCCTTAGATAGCCACGCTAATAGACGCCCAGTCCGCTCCCCCTGCTCAAATATGCGCTGCGCTTGATGTAGTAATAATTTTTTTGTGGCCGATGTTCGGAGGAGCACAACCTCTCTCATAGCACACTGTAGGTCTTTTCTATGGGCCTCATCCCCGCTAACCGTATACTGAGCCTCTAAATCTGTAGCCCTCTGTTCAGCCTGCAGCAGAGCCGCCCTAGTCTGACGTCTTGTAAGATCTATGGCCTTCTGATAATGTTCTTTAGCATGGTATTTGAACATCTCCCAGCTAGTTGCGGGTGTCGTAGCAGGCGGGTTATCAGTCCAGAACTCCCGCACTGCCACCTCCGCATCCGCAGCTACATGTTCATCCGATACCCAAAACCGGGACAAGCGCCACAGACAGTCAGTGGGGGCAGGGGCCATCCTCAAACGGAGCAGGACCGGAGAGTGGTCCGATATACCCCTAGGCAAGTGGGAGACCTCCTGCCCCATTGCCAAGACGGCACTCGTGGCGAGCACCAGGTCAATGCGGGACATGGCCCTATAGGAAGCAGACTGGCAGGTATATGATCTTAATAGGGGGTTTTTCCACCGCCAGACATCTGTAAGACCAAAAGTAGTGGCCCATCTGGACAGCGAGGACTCTGTGGTCGCGCCCGACACCAGCTTGTCCACATGTGGACATGGAGGCATATTAAAATCCCCCGCTAACAGTACCTTATCTGTGGGGTAACCTGCTATACTCTTCATAATTTTGTGAAGTACCAGCAGCGATGCCGGAGGGGGTAAATACAATCCCACTATCACCATGGGCACATTTGCAACAACTGCATGTAGTATTACATATCTGCCCTCGGGGTCCAGGTGCAGGTCCAACAGTGTAAATGATAAGTTCTTATGTATTAAGACGCTTACCCCCCTAGCATATGTGGAGAAGGTGGCATTGTAATAATGTCCTAACCACGGTTTTTTAAGACCAAGGACCCGACCCCCAGTGAGGTGGGTCTCTTGCAAGATACAGATATCTGGACGGTGCATCTTAAGAAAGTTAAAAACTAGGGATCTCTTGATGCGAGAGTTCATCCCCCGAACATTCCAAGAGATTAATGTAATAGGAGCCATGGGATTTTTAGATAATTTGAAGCAGACTGAAGGGGAAGTGCACCCGGGCCCCGAGGGGAACAGATCCACCCCCTACCCCATAACGCATTTGAGATCAACATTTTAATTAATATCCATCCTCCTAAACCATTGTATCTATACATCATACATTCCTGTGTATAACTATCATAACAGTTCCCCTCTAAAGAATCTATCGGACTTTGGTTGATCGTGTGTAGGCAAGTCCGTTCATTCGAAAATCCATCGTAAAGTCCATTGAAAAGTCCGCCTGTGTGTAGGCGGCATAACACTCCTCAGCCAGCATTCATACCTTAGGTGGTTTCAGCAGTTCAAATTCTATATGTGTATTTTAGCAGTTCAAACAACGTCAAATCAAACAGGATTCAAATCCAGGCGTAACCTTGCACTGAATGAGCATGGAAACTGCAAACGCAGACTTTCACTTTCCGAATCAGTGACCAGAGAGTGTTGGGCAAGTCTCTGGCTATGAATATAACCAAGAGCAGCGACTTGTACTCTCAGGGCTCTAGGTCTGGAAAAGCAGATATGAAATAGCAGGAATTAAAAATTGTTGAGTTTAACACTAAAAAATGAACCTATGTAAGGGATCAAAAAGCCAAAATAGGGGTGACATTATATAGCTGGCACCATTACGTACCTGCTGTTGCCTTTTTGCCTTGATCCATGAGTAAAGACTTGTTGCTAGAACAAAAAAATCCCTACCCCTCTGTTATAAAGGAGTTAAACAGTGGAATGGCCACTGGAATTTGTGCAAATATTTAATTTGTCCTTCAAATAGAAGGTTTAACTTCATTATTTCCTAAAGTCCTTAAGTCAGGGCACTTTAATATTTACTTCTGAAGAGTGCACGTCTAGTCAAACATACATTAAATTGTTTGCATGTAACCACTCAAAAAGAATCAGTTTTGTTTCAACTGACATTTTGTTAATGAGGGAATTCCCTCTAGCAGTTGAAAGTTTAATAGTCATGCTAATCTCTCCTGTATATAAATCGAATTAAGATTAATATAATCTTTTATCTGCACCTGGAGGGTTTTGTTTGATTTATCAACCTAACATTTACTTCATTTCCCCTTTAGGAATTATTCTTGTTACACATATGTACATGCCCCCTGCACCCTATAATGAGACATGGGGTTGCCTAGTCCTATGCAAATACTGTCTTTCAAAAAGTTAGTATTCGTCTAATGCAGCCCATACATGGAACATATGGAATCCCTTCCGCTGAGCCATTGTATTCTCCTGGCAGGGGAACCCGTCTTTGCCGGGAAGACAGTGATTATTGCTAGCGGCTCTAGTAGCCACTGGCAATAATCCCATGTAAAATCCAGTGTCTCGATCGATTAACTTGGTACATTCAGCCTGCCCAAACATGGTTCAAACCAACTATGACCAGCCTATGATTCTTAGTTGACTCCAGTGGTGAATCTGGGCAGCACTGAAAGTCATAGGAAGGGGCAATTTAGAGTGCTTGCTATACAACTCTAAGGTAAAAGATAACTCTCTTGCTTCTTGATGTCTTGAACAGGTATACTATAAAGCCCAATTCCGGTTTGGGTACTAAATGCAATAACATTCCCTGGCAGCAAAAAAAGAGGGCTTCCGGGTCCTATAAATGGTTGTGTCCTGTGTAGGCTCATCAATCCAGCACAATTCTCCTTTTAACCTACTTTCTGTCATTCAACTCACTTTCTTTGAACCTGGGATTTGCCTACATTATGGACTTTCAAAAAAATGCTACAGAGAGCCATCCCACGCCATTATGCAGCACTGCTCTCTGCAGCATTTAGGATCTGCCTTCTGCCTGAGGTTGAAGAAGACCAGTGACATCACGCAAATGACTAAATACACCTGGAAATTTCCTGTAAAAAAAAAATACACCTGGAAAAAACGTTATGTATAGAATTATTTTTAAAGGTAGTAGGGATTCTACAAGGAAGATGGGCCTGGAAGAGGGTAGTGGGGGAACTCAAGCCTTGAGTTGGGTTTTAAAGGAAACTGTCATGCCAGAAAAATTATATTACAATTTTAAACAGAAGCAGACAAACCTTTTTGATTAATGGTAGATTTTTATTAACGGTAGATGCCCTCCAATAATGTGCTATCATTTTTTGCACGCTTCATTTACTAATCTCTGTGGAAAATCTTCTTGCAAAGTACAATTTCCCTTGCAAACAAAATTAACTGGGCTACAGAGGACCGCCCACCAAAAAAAAAAAAAAAACAGCACTCAACACCAGTCTAATTTACCCTGATCCTTATGCATCAAAAATCTCACAGCAGGCATAGATGAGAGGACTCGCCCTGAGCTGATGGTCGAGCCTTCCCATCTTTTCCCCTCCCTCCCCACCTCCCCCTATCTTTCTCTTCTCTGGATTTTGCTGTGGTCCATAGCGGACCCCATTTGATAACTACAAATTTTCATGTGGAACCAGCCATGCATCCCTACTGTTTGGTTTATTATCTACTATTTTTAATGTACACTGGCTCTATTGCTGGTCTGCTGAAATCTATGCATCACAGTGTCAATGTTCTGATCATTTACCTGCTTTTATGTTCAATAAAAATTGTTATTTGAAAAAAATAACAATTTCTCACAGCAAGTTACCAAACCAATAAACATAAAAAAAGATTAAAAAAAAAATCAATACCAATAATAATAATGATAAAATAAAACAATAACAGCCATATGCTACTTACGATCCTGAGGTTAATAGATTGATTAAGTGAGGATCCAGAACCAGCATGAAAGAAAATAACATCGGGGGGGCAGGAGCCGGAGCCTAGCGGAGCAGACATGCATTGTTAGAGCTCCACACCGCTGAGGAGAGAAGAGAAGGACAAAGCGGAGCCTGCAGGCTCAAAAGGTATCCATTTGAACCTTTTTGCCCCAGGGAACAAACTGTGAAAGTTTGGGCAGGAAATATGGTACTGGGAGGAAACTGTGGCAGAAATAAAAATCACCTCACAAAGAGCTCACAGGCACTCACTGCAGCTGAAGCAGCTCCAGTCACCTCACAAGATACAGCATCAGGGCGCTCTCACAGACAGAAAATGTCACAGCAAGACTCTCCATTTGAGTCAGATACAGAACAAATCCTCTCACAAACTTCTCCACAAGCCTCCTCAGCATCCCCAGTAATATTATTACAATTTGAAAAGATGCTTCATAAGGCTTTAAAACAAACCTCAGACCAAATAACAAAAAGCCTAACCAAAGAAATAAGAGAGCTGGGAAACCGCACCGCAGCCTTAGAAATAAAAATGGATGAAATTGAAATTACAACCCAAGAAAATATAACAGAATTGGAACAATTAAAAAAAGAGAATTTAATACTTCAAACTAAGCTCGAAGATTACGAAAATAGAGCCAGACGTTCAAACTTGCGCATAAGGGGAATACCTGAAACTGTGACAGACCTGCAATCTACTATTACTGCTCTATTACAAGAACTAAAGCCAGATATCCCTATTGAACGTTTAGAACTGGACAGAGTACACAGAGCCCTCACAGCCAAAAAGAAAGATGGACCCCCACGTGATATAATCACAAAATTTCATTATTACAGAACGAAAGAACAAATACTAATTGCTGCAAGAGAAAAAAAGGAACTTAATTTTCAAGGACACAATTATCAAATTTTTGCTGACCTATCCCAACTTACTATTACTAAAAGACGATCCATGAAACCCCAACTAATGGAACTGCAACGCCACAACATTATGTATCAATGGGGCTTCCCCTTTTCAGTCAGATTTAACTACCAAGGTACAATTTACAGAAGCAGATCAGCAGATGAACTACAACAAACCCTTTTAAAATTAAATCTGACAGAACCCACAAGCAGCAACACTCCCACACGCAGAAGAATGGCATCATCTTCACCTTCAGGCAGCACCCAGAAAATTTCAGAACAAAATGGAAATCATCATTCTCACAAAAGAGGCCGTTATGCCACATCATCCATGGACCAAGAAGATTCAATGGACTGACATCCTAATTCCTGATATCTCTTCATTTATTATACTAAGAGATGGTTCTCTATAAAAAAAACCTATATTTATAACTGAATGTAACTGCATTCTGATAGTCACACACTGTGTGGGATCATGTTACATTCCAGTTATATTTCTTATTACTTCTGATTCATATAGCCTTAGAACAGTGGTTCTCAACTCCAGTCCTCAGGACCCACCAACAGAACAGATTTTAAGTATTACCTTGGGGAGATGCAGACTAGAATACTGCAATCACTGAGCAGAAGATGATGTCACCTGTGATGTATTTCAGTTATCTTGCAAACCTGGCCTGTTGGTGGGCCCTGAGGACCGGAGTTGAGAACCACTGCCTTAGAATATATAAGTGAAATAAGGAAATTCTTGTTCAGTTATATATTATCAGGTAATAACAATAGATTTATTACTTTTTAGGACAAATATGTTCAATAATCCAGAAGTAATGTCCAATTTTATGAGTTAACATATCTAAACAGTTACATATGAATAAAATATGTAATTGTTTACTCTAAAAGGGTTAAAATCCCCAAATAATTCAAACTATCTTCATCAATACCAAAGTTATTAACAGTACCTTTCTAACTGAATTATTTAGCCTAGGGCAAGACTAACCATATACAACCACCCTGGAATAAATAATTTCAACAAAAACTATATTCTGCACTCCAACTAATGAAACACCATTTTGATGTCTTTTGACATAGCACTTCTCTCCTGTAAGCGGAAGATCCGTGTACCCCCATTAGCCCTCCTCATTCTCCCAACCATATTATGTGGGAGTGTGACGAAGGCACTTATTCCCCTGAGAGAGATATTTATTCTCTTTCACGGGTAAATTGTGATTACTTGCAAAAAATAATTTATACAATGTATCATCTAATCTCATATGTTTTTTGTTTACTCTTTACTCCAGAATTCACTGGTTTCTTTTCTATCTATTCATCTCTTCAGTCCACACAGGTTGATCTGCGCAGTCAGCTCTGCATAACAAAAAGTAAGTCAAAACTATTTGATCTATTGCCATGGCACCACTGAATATACTTTCCCTGAATGTTCAGGGAATAAATGTCCCTCAAAAAAGGACCAAAGCCTTCCGTACTTTCCATAACAAGAAGGCTCACATAGTATGTCTCCAAGAAACACACTTCACCAAAGATTCTACTCCAAAATATATTTCTCCTTTTAATCAACAAATTTACACGGCTTCTGCCTGTACCAAGCAAAGGGGAACTCTAATTGCATTTCACCGATCCACACCATTCACCTTATCATCAGAAATTAAAGACCCAGAAGGTAGATACCTGATACTCATGGGTTATATAATGGATACAGCAATCACGGTGATTTCCTACTACGCTCCTAACAAACAACCTACAACATTCCTCTCACATATATTACAAGTGATTAATACACACAAAATAGGAACAGTGATAATGTGTGGGGATTTGAACCAGGTCCTCCTCCCATTTCTAGATAAATCACCTTTTACACCATCCAAAATAACCTCTAGATTACCTTTTTCTCAACTTCTTTCCAAATACAATCTGGTAGATTCATGGAGAGAAAGTAACCCAATGAAAAAGAAATTCACTTATTTCTCGCACCCTCATCAAACCTTCACCAGAAAAGATCATATTTTTCTAACAATAGGAATGATACCAGAAATTATTGCATCAGATATAATTCCGATTCCGTGGTCTGACCATAATGCAGTATACACTACTATAGCCTCAGCCATACCAAAAGCGCATGACCCAACGTGGTACTTACCGGACATAATGCTCAAACACCCACTACATCAGATGGCCATTGAACAAGCTTTAAAGGAATACATATCAATTAATAATACAACAGACATCTCCCCAATAACACTGTGGGAAGCTCATAAGCTTGTCTTGCGTGGTACAATACAAAGACAAATGGCACTATTTAAACGGGAACGCAAAAATCTAGCAAAAAAACTAGAACTCAATTTTAATGCAGCCTACATATCATTTCAAGATAATCCATCTCAGAGTACAAAATCTCATCTGGAAAAATCTAGATTGGAATACGATCTATTTCTCACTGAGTCAGTTGATAAATCCCTCAAACGCTCCAAACACAATTTCTACATGAATACAAACAAACCAGGTACATATTTGGCTCGGGCATTAAATTCAACTAACAAATCTTTCAAACCAATACGTTTGAAATTATCAAAAAATGTTTACACTTGTAATCCAGTTAAAATAGTCCATAAATTTCACTCACATCTCGCAACTTTATACAAGACAAACAATGAATTTAATCCTACAGAGGCTGAATCCTTCTTCTCAAAAATAACCTTACCTGAGTTATCTCAGAATCAAAAAAGCAGTTTGGATGAGCCTATAACTATAGATGAAGTTGCTAACGCCATAAAAGACCTAAAACTTAACAAAAGACCAGGCCCAGACGGCTACTCGGCTTTATACTATAAAACATTCTCAGAAATACTCTCTCCCATTCTCACTGAAACTTTAACAAACTTCTAGATGGACATTCTTTTCGGCAAGAAACACTAATGGCAATTGTTTGTATGATCCCAAAACCCCTTTCTGATGATACTTCCTGTGTGAATTATCGGCCTATCTCTCTGTTAAACCTCGATATTAAATTATTAGCAAAAATAATAGCAAAACGCCTCAATAGCATTATAGGAAAATTAATACATAGAGATCAAGTAGGCTTCATGCCAAATAGACAGGCAGGCGATAATATACGCAGGGCAGTGTTATTGGCACATATTGCTAAAAAACGGAAAATCCCTTTATGTTTTCTATCTCTCGATATTAAGAGGGCATTTGACACAGTATCCTGGCAATATATGCAATATTCATTACAAAAATGGGGTTTTGGACCCCACTTTTTAACATGGATCAAAGCATTATATAATAAACCCAAAGCCTATATAAAATATGCTGGATACAAATCTGAAGCCTTTAATATCGAAAGAGGTACCCGACAGGGTTGCCCATTATCTCCCTTATTATTTGCCCTTATACTCGAACCCATGGCCCAATATATCAGAACAAACCAAACTATAACTGGCATTGAAGTAGGAGGTATTACACACAAATTATGTATATTTGCAGACGATATATTACTTTTTCTATCATCACCACAGGTCTCTGGTCCTAACTTAATACCAGCTCTTGATGGATTTGCAGCCCTATCCGGCCTTGTGATTAATCCTAAGAAATGCCTAGTGCTTAATATTTCACTCACAAACATGGAATTGATCCCGGCTAGGGCTGCACTCCCATTCACATGGGCAGAAAAATCAATCCCATATCTTGGAATTCATTTAACAGCCTCTCATTCTGACTTATTCTCAACCAATTATCCTCCTGTATTAAGACAGATCACAAATCTAATAAAACAATGGTCGCAACTTCCTTTATCCTGGATGGGGAAGATTAATGCAATCAAAATGACTATTCTACCCAAATTGCTTTATCTATTCAGAGTCCTCCCTATTCCAATTCCTTCCTATTTTTTGAGAATAGTACAAAAAAGAGCAACTTCGTTTATATGGGGCTCTTCTAAACCATGTATACCTATACACACACTACATCTTCCCAAAAATAAAGGAGGCCTGGGATACCCTAATTTTACTAACTACTACAGAGCGGCACATTTGGCCAGTCTGTCCAAATACCATGCAAAACAGGAAATCCCATTATGGGTATTTATAGAGGCTTCAGAAAATGACCCTCTATTAATATCAAATTTATTATGGCTTGATCCTAAAGACCACTTTAAAATTCATAATCCCATAACTAAACACTTCTTATCTCTCTGGGATAAACTAAAAACCAAATATCAGTTACAATCTCCACACAATCCTCTCCTTTCTTTTATCAGAAATCCGGCCTTTTATCCGGCATGGATCTACCCAAATTCTTTTAAAGCTTGGACAACATCAGGCATTCAGACACTAAATGACTTCATAACATCTAAATCATTCCTTTCATTCCCATCGCTTAGAGAAAAATATGATCTACCAAACTCTGAGATATTTAGATATCTCCAAATCAAAAATTTCTATACACCATTCCTAAAGGGGGATACACCATTATCCCAATTATCCATTTTTGAATCAATCTGTACAAAAGATCCATTTGCTAAAGGTACAATTTCATCACTTTATAATCAATTATATGGAGTAGCAAATCTTAATAGACCCTCTTACGTTCAGAGGTGGGAGGAGGACCTGGGACGAACTTTAGAAGACACGGACTGGTCTAACATATGGCTCACATCTAAGTCATCTTCACCCAACATCTTAGCACTGGAAACAAATTATAAAGTCCTAACTCGCTGGTACCTTGTACCCGCTAGAGTGGCAAAATATTCACCTAATACCTCAGCTCTTTGTTTTCGAGGATGCCCAGAAATAGGCACATATTTACACATATGGTGGACGTGCCCAGTAATCCAAACCTTCTGGAAGGAAGTCTTCGTGATTGCATCTAAAATATTTAAAAAAATAATACAACCAGATCCATATTTAACTTTACTTAATCTAAAACCGGAATGGTTAACACTCTCTCAATTCAAACTTATGATCCAACTAATAACGGCTACAAAACAAACAGTGGCCAAGGCATGGAAATCTCCTACATTGGTACTAGCAGAAACAATTCACAGAATGAATAATACAATGTCCCATGCTAAGATGGTAGCCATCGATCAAAATCAAATTCCAAAATTTGAAAAACTTTGGCATCCTTGGATAAAACAACAGTTCCTGTCAAACTTCAATGACTCTGTCCTGTTGCCATGGTAACAGATTAAACAGGAGTTTGATCGGCTAATTATCTGCAAATTGTGCCACATCCTAAATTCAAAATTTGAGACAGAGAAAATTCCCCTAGTGGACTTTTAAGGCACATATAAAGGAATATTTAGGAGAGTATGTAGAGTAAAACGCCAGTTTATTCGTTACAAAAAAGTTTCTCAAGTAAATATCAAACAAGTGACATAAGTAAAAACAGGGAATGCAGTTCTATAGATATAAAACTAGTGATACCAATACGCTTGTACCCGACGCGTTTCGGAGTTGCTTTTTGCCTCCTTCTTCAGGGGTGATTGTAAGCTTTAAACAGAGATTTATTGGTATCTATAGTTATTGGTTATGCATTCCAAGAGGTTTAAAAGAAGACAAACATGTTGACACATACTGCCCATCAGACGCGTCCCCTGAGCATGGTGTATAGAGCTTTGATGGAGTGTCTCCAAAGTATTTATATAGCCTCCATCGAGGTAGAGGTAAATAGGTAGTCAAATATGGGGTAGTTTTACTTCCTTTCAATAGGAATAAAGGCCCATTAATCAAGGGCGTATAAGAGTTTGGATCTGAGATCACACTGAGGCCAAATGCGGATCCTGGTCAGCCTACAGTATAAGGATCAGCAGCTGGTGATGGAACTAGATCCGGTGAAGCCCAGATAATTTTGTAACAGCAGCTCACACCGACAGCGTCCTGCTCCAGGCAGATGACCTGGAGCAGGACGCTGTCGGTGTGAGCTGCTGTTACAAAATTATCTGGGCTTCACCGGATCTAGTTCCATCACCAGCTGCTGATCCTTATACTGTAGGCTGACCAGGATCCGCATTTGGCCTCAGTGTGATCTCAGATCCAAACTCTTATACGCCCTTGATTAATGGGCCTTTATTCCTATTGAAAGGAAGTAAAACTACCCCATATTTGTCTACCTATTTACCTCTACCTCGATGGAGGCTATATAAATACTTCGGAGACACTCCATCAAAGCTCTATACACCATGCTCAGGGGACGCGTCTGATGGGCAGTATGTGTCAACATGTTTGTCTTCTTTTAAACCTCTTGGAATGCATAACCAATAACTATAGATACCAATAAATCTCTGTTTAAAGCTTACAATCACCCCTGAAGAAGGAGGCAAAAAGCAACTCCGAAACGCGTCGGGTACAAGCGTATTGGTATCACTAGTTTTATATCTATAGAACTGCATTCCCTGTTTTTACTTATGTCACTTGTTTGATGTTTACTTGAGAAACTTTTTTGTAACGAATAAACTGGCGTTTTACTCTACATACTCTCCTAAATATTCCTTTATATGTGCCTTAAAAGTCCACTAGGGGAATTTTCTCTGTCTCAAATGGTAACAGATTAAATGACTTACAGAGACACCCATTCTAAGGCTTCAAAGAGAACTAAAAAGAATAATAAACTGACGAGCGGGACAAGCTTGTGGACCATACCTCTACCTTTCAACCCTTTTTCTTCTTTCTCTTTCCTTTTCTCCATGTTACGATTAAAGCTCATTATCAGAATTTATTTGACCTATATACACTCTACTTGTAAACAATATGTATAGTAGGTATAAATCATTTAAATACCTACAAAAGTAACTAAGGAAATGATATATATCTTTAATTTAGGTTTACGTGAACCCAATGTTTAATATTTGAAATTTCATGATATTTACCTATATAAACCCTACTGTAAAACAATGAGCTTACTTTATAGATCCTTGTAAACTTACTTTATGTATCTTTATAACATTGTATACTCAATAAACTTCTTTTGACAAGGAAAATAACATCGGTACCCCCAAAAAAGAATCTGCAAGCCCTTCCTCCTGGCTGAGGAGGAAGCTTAAAGCTTGGAAATGCATCCCTGTGTTTTACTGCTCATGTGAACATCGGCTATGTCAAGCGGCCTCCACTTCTGTTTTTTTGCATCAGTGTGCCTTCAGTGATAGCAGCTTTATTCTATCACAAGTGCCCTCTCATACCCTTGCCATTAGCCGAGTTCACACTTCATCACTGCCGGCTTAGCACCAATATTTTGGGGTCACGTCCTTTGTAAACTTGTGTAATTCTCAGTATCTATTCTTATTCAATATGTATAGATGCTACCTTGTAGCATTACTCTTTATTTATGCACTAGATTTAAAGTGGTTGTAAACCCTTTTGTGTGACTTCTACCTATAGGTAAGCCTAGAATAAGGCTTACCTATAGGTGGTGGAAATATCTCCTAAACGTGTTATGAGATATTTCACTTGTAGTGCGCCGATGTCATCATCGGCGCATGTGCTATGAAGAGACAGACCACCGAGCCGTTTCTTCCCCCAGCGTGTGCTGTGACTGAAGGCTCCCGCGCGTGCGGGAGTGACGTCTCCCGGCGATGCATACTAGCCCATTATGCTTTTATTTGCAGGCCTTTCAGGGAGCAAAAGAGGATGTAAAACCCATCGGGGTTTACTTCCTCTTTAATTCTCTGTATTCATTATTTTATCTGCATGAATACAGCAAAGTACCACTTCTCTTGTAAACTGATTTTTGCGGCAAAACGAGCTGTCCACTTTGCAAGGGAATTTTCCCCAGAGACCAGTGAATGAGATGAAGCTCTGCTGACTTCCATCATCCAACTATGTACAAGCAAAGATGCATTTTTTTTAAACGTTCCTTGCACATGATTGGGTTGGTGTTCTTTGCAAAGTGAAATTTCACCACATTTACTAAGCTCTTGGGAAAA